>NC_143583.1:171807458-172492406 GCF_048544385.1 Mastigoproctus giganteus
GGAAGGAGAGATTTTGTGACTCCGGGATGTGAGTGAGTCTTGTATGAACCAGGGTAGGATCTTTGCCTGGTTTTGATATGGTGATAATGAACAAATGGGACCAGGAAGAAGGATAGGCATTTTCAGAGAAGATCCAATACTGATAGTCTGGAAGGAGAGATTTTGTGACTCCGGGATGTGAGTGAGTCTTGTATGAACCAGGGTAGGATCTTTGCCTGGTTTTGATATGGTGATAATGAACAAATGGGACCAGGAAGAAGGATAGGCATTTTCAGAGAAGATCCAATTGTAGAAAATCAACAGGGTACACAAGTTCTCTTTATGTCAATGCTTTAGCACAGGGGTGGGCAACTTTTTTCGTCAGCGGGCCGAATGAAATTTTCGTATCATGATGCGGGCCGGAATAGATTGAACGATTTAATAAAAAAAAAAATTAGAACCTAAAAAATGTTATATTACTTGAATTACCAAATTATTAATGTATTTTTTAAAAAAATATCTGAATGTCCAATTATCATTGAAAATGTGGCATTCGGCATAAATTTTTCTTTTTTTTTTAATTGGCTCATTTTATGGGCTATAAATTATATTAAATTAAAAATTATAATAATTAGAAAAGGCATAAAACATAAAATATCTCGCACCAATATTATTTTTTTCAATAAGAAGTCAAACCCAAAGGAACTTCGTTCGATCGATGCTACAATAATAATTAGGAAATAACTCTTTGACGCTGCGTAGAATCACTTGGTTACTGTTGTACTGGCCGCGATTCCCAATTGAACCGAATTAAGCCGAATGTTTACGGCGAGTGTAGTCAGGTATGGATTTTCTATATTTATGCATTTACCGAGGGGGCCGGATTCAACATCGTCGCGAGACGGATGTGGCCCGCGGGCCGGCTGTTGCCCACCCCTGCTTTAGCATAATCTAATGAACACTATCTGGCCCTGAAGCACTGTTAGGAGATCTATTTAATGATTCTTTCAGTTCTATTAATGTAAAGGTTTGATTGTAAGGAAAAGAGTGATGTGTTGAGAAGCTAATTTTATACCATTCTGCACCATCTTTAATGCTCTGGAAGGAGGATGCATAGGTTGTTGTTGTTATTTTTGACGCAAGGGCTGCTCAGGCCATATTGCGCCTATCGGTGATGTGGACGATCCTCATGATGACTGTTTTGCAAACATTTCAGAAATGATCATATAAGTTTATCCTTTTGATAAATGAGAAAAATTCTGTGGGATTGGCATCGTTACCTATGATATGACAGAGCTTCAAAGATTCTTTAAGATTAGGAAGAAAACTGAATGAGAATTGCCGGGCATGCGAGTATAAGGTGCATTCAACAAGAATGTGCTTCATTGTGAGTTGAGAATTGCAGTGTGTACATTGAGGAGGATCATTGCCTGTGAGGAGAAATAGGTGGATAATGTGACTGTGACCAATTCTTGCTCTGGCTAGGATTACTTCTTCCTTTCTGTTTTCCTGGAAGCTAGAGGCCCATAACTGGGGATCTGGTTTTATTTGAAAGAGCTTATTATCTGTTTTATTTTGCCATATAAGTGTCCATTGTTACTTACATATTCTTTGTATATTAGATTTGTAGTCAGCATATGGAATGAGAGCACATGATGAATCTGAATTAGAAGGATGTTTGGCGGCATAGTCAGCACATTCATTTCCAGATATCCCAGTGTGCCTGGGATCCAGCAAAAGATAACTACTAGCTGGCGTTCCTGAGTATGTATCAACATACATCTTATAGTTTTTATTCAATTATTCTTTGGTGAGAAGGTGTTTTGTAGGGCTATAAGTGCACTCTATGAGTCCGTATATATTATACTCTTTTTGATGGACAGATGGAGAATATTTTGTAGGGCAAGCTTGATGGCGAATAATCCAGCTGTATAACTGCTGCATTCGATGGGAAGTGATACAGAGATGGTGTTAAAAGGGCAAACTGCTGCGGCACTTACTCCACGATCAGACTTTGATCCATCGGTATATATATTTTTGTAAAAAGAGGATAATTCTCTGTGTGTAAGCAGTATGGAGTTGTTGTATATTGATATTTGCCAGGGAATGCTTCCCCAGTTTAGGAAGTAATTGTCGCAGGATGGTTTAATATAGGCCCATGGGGCGACTGAGCAGGTTGAACCTTGGAGGACTTTTTTGAGATATACATTCCAAGTTTCTGATAGTGCTTGTAATCTGATACCAGTAGGCTGAACTGCACTGGGTTTATTTCTATAGAAACTTTTAAACTGTGGATCACTAAGTATAGGCCAAATTGGATGGGTAGGCATGCTTCGAATTTTAGCTGCATAATTCAGAAGTAACACCTTTCTTCTGAGACAGAGTGGAACTTCATGGGCTTCAATATAAAGGCTTTGTACTGGCGATGTCCTATATGCTCCTGTAGCAATCCTGAGGGCAGAATGTTGAACAGGTGCAAGGCATGTAAGCACGCTTTCCCTGGCAGAGCCATAGACTGGGGCACCATAATCAAGACGAGACCTAACTACAGTTCTATACAATTGAAGCAGGGTATAGCGATCTGCACCCCATGTAGTCGAAGAAAGAACTCCGAGTATATTAATTTTTTTCTGGAAAGTAGTCTGCAGATATTTGATATGTTCTAAAAAATTAAGCTTACTATCAAAAATCAGACCCAGGAGGCAAATACTTTTCATGACAAATATAGGATGATTTGTTACGTGAAGCTCTGGTTCAGGATGAATCTTTCGTTTGTTACAAAAATGAATGACACTAGATTTCTGATGTGATAGTCGGTATCCGACTATCACATCAGAAATCTGTGTCATCCATAGTTCAATATTGTTAAGAAAGATTTGTAGTTGCCTTTCGATGAAGTTCATATTCTGTGAACTGCAGGAAACAGTCAGGAAAAATCGGCATAGAGATATGTGCTTACAGGGTAGGGTATGCATTTGGTTGTTATTTATTCTTATTGCAAATAAGGTTCTGAGTTCTACCTTATTGCAAATAAGGTAGAACTCAGAACTGAGCCTTGTGGGACTCCTTCCTCTTGTATATAGATTTGCGAGAGGACTTGAAAAGTTCTATGCTGAAGGAAGTTTTGTATGAAATATGGCAAGTGGCCTCTGAGGTCAAGGGAATTTTTTTTTTTTTTTTTTTTTATGAGAACCCCAAACACGAGATGTATTATAACCTATAGTACTTAGTACCGTGCTTGGGTTGGAGGTTGAGAAGACGAAAGAAGATATTTGTTGATATTGGACTTGAACTTCTGTAGATTGTAATTTTCAGGAAATACGTATGAAGGAAGGTTGTTCCAGAAAACGGCAGTTGAATGAATAAATGAGGAAGATGAAAAGTTGGTTCTGTGGGTTTGAAGATGGACAGTAAATGGATGTTGGCTGGTGGCGGCACATGTTCGGACTGTTTTGAAAGAGAGAGCGGGAATTATAGAAGCCAATTCAGAAGAACAGTGCCCATGGAAGTATCTGTAGAAGAGGCATGCAGCAGAAACAGTGCGTCTATGAGAAAGCGAGTGGAGAGACTCTGTTAGAGATGAATCATTAATTAACCTAACTGCCCTCTTCTGAATGGAATCAAGAAGCCTGAGAGAGGTTTTGGGGGCACCACCCCAGATGTGGGAACAATATTCCATGGCAGGGCAGATTTGCGATTTATACAGAGTTAGCAGCTGTTTGGGAGAAAAGTAAAGCCGAGAGCGAAAGAGAAAACCAAGTTTTTTAGATGCAGAGGAAGCAATATTTGTAATGTGCTTGTGCCAAGAGAGATTAGAAGTCAGGGTAATCCCCAAAAGAGATATATCATTTTGCCTAGTAATCGGAGTGTCACTAAAGATAAGCATAGGAGCAGAAGAATCCTTTTTGCGAGATATAAGACAAGATTGAGTTTTAGAAGGGTTGAAATCAACTAAGTTGTCTTTGCCCCACTGGAGAATTACCTGAAGATCGGCATTTAAGGAATTGGCAGCAGATATTCGAGAACTTGAAGCTGATTGAGCTGGACAAGGTTTCTCAAAATGGAAAGTTGAATGCAATGTGCTATCATCGGCAAAACTATGGATAGGATTTCCAGTCAATGGAAGAAGGTCATTGATATACAAGAGGAAAAGAGTGGGGGAAAGAACTGAACCTTGGGGGACACCGGCATTAGTGGAGAAGTTAGAAGACAGAGAGCCATCTACCATCACCCTCAGTGAGCGATCAGAGAGAAAACTGGATAACCAATTACTAAAAACAGTTGGCAAACCATAAGATGGAAGCTTGTTTAGAAGACCTTTATGCCAAACACGATCAAAAGCCTTTGAGATGTCAAGAGCAACTACTTGTGTTTCACCGAACCTTTCCATTGAATTAGTCCATAAATGGGTAACATAAGCCAGAATATCACCAGTGGATCGACACTGACGGAATCCATACTGGCGTAGTTTACTGATGGAATCCATACTTCTAGGTAGTTTAAGAGTTGGCGGTTAATTGATTTCTCCATTACTTTAGAAAGAGTAGAAGTAATTGCAATGGGACGATAATTGGATGGGAGGGATTTGTCACCCTTTTTAGGAACTGGCTGGATATGAGCAAATTTCCAAGCAGAAGGAAAAACATCTTTGGAATAAGAAAGTGAAAAAAGGCGGCAAAGAATAGGAGTAAGTTCAGGAGCACAGGTTTTGAGAACAAGTGGAGAAATACCATCAGGACCTGGAGCTTTTTTAGCATCAAGATTCATCAAAATCCTTCTGATATCCTTTTGATGGAAGACCACAGGAGGCATTGAATGGAGCGTGTTAGGAATGGTGGGAGGTGTTTTACCGAGATCATTAATACATGAGCTCAAAGAAAAATGGGATGCTAGCAGGTCAGCTTTATCCTTGGCTGAAGTGACAACAGAACCATCTGGTTTGGACAGAGGTGGGAGCAGAGATGGGCAAAAGTTGCGGCCAATAGCTTTGGCAAGAGACCAGAATGCTCGGCTACCATTAGGGCAAGAAGCAAGTTTTCTACTCTTAGCCTGTTCAAACTCTAGTTTGGACTGATTAATAACTGCTTTACAATTGTTGCGAGCTTTGGTGTAGGCAGAAAATGAAACTGAAGAATTAGAAACAAGCCAATTACGATATGCAACGTTCTTCTCTTGGACAGCCTTAGCACATTTATTGGAAAACCAAGGTTTAGATAAAGGACGAGATTTTAAAGTGGAGTGTGGGATAAAGGATTCCATTCCTGCAAGAATAATTTCACTGACATGATCTGAGCAAACGTTGACATCAGAAGTTTTGAAACAGTAATCAGACCAAGGAAAAGAAGTCTCGCAGGTCATCCCATTTTGAATTCTTGTAATGCCAAACAATACGAGGTGGGAATAGCCATGAGATAAAGGTTCCATTGGAGAAGAGACAATCACCAAGTTGTGATCTGAAGTGCCTAAAGGATGTTTGTGAGAAAAAGATCAAGCATATTGGCTGTATGATTAGGATTGTCCGGTATTCTTGTAGGTAAATGAACAATCTGTGCTAGGTCATTAGTAATTGCAAAAGCCTCAGCATCTCGACCTGCTGGGTCGGTGTGACTAGAAAACGGAAGCCAGCTGGAGTTGTGAACGTTAAAATCACCAAGGAAAATTACCTCACTGTTAGAAAAGTTGGACTGGAGAAAGTCAAGTTGCAAAGAGAGGAAGTCAAAGAGCTCCAAGTGATTAGTGGAGTTGGGAGAACGGTAGAGACAACAGATGAATTTTACACAATGAGGTAGAGAGATTTTAAGCCAGAGAAGATCAAAGAGAGGAGATTCCAAATTGCCAAGTCTCTGACAGGGAATATCAGAACGGACATATGCACAAGTACCACCTTTGAGGCGAAAGGAATCATACAGCAAATAATTTGGACATCTGAGATGAGCAGTAGTTGAATCAACTGATAACTGAGATTCAGTCAGAAAAGTACATGGGGTTTGGAAGACTGCAAGTGGAAATGGACATCGTTGAGATTAGAATTGAGACCATGTATATTTGTGAAATGAATTAGAAAGTCCTTCGGAGGACTTCCTAATGCAGATCTTTCAAGATGCCAAAACGCCAAGTGGTGTCAAAGGCCTTCTCTATGTCAAGGCATACCATAGAGAGATGATTGTTTCGGATAAACACATTCCTGATGTTCGTTTCAGCTTTGACCATGAGATCCAGGGATGATCGATTTTTCCTGAAGCCAAATTGACTATCAGATATTAGATATTTGGAATCAAGATACCAGGTCAGTCAGCGGTGTATCATTTTTTACAGGGTTTTACTCAAGCAGCTGGTAAGAGAAATAGGTCTATAGTGGTGAGGGATAGAGTGATCTTTCCCTGGTTTGGGAATTGCCAGTACATAGGAGTGATGCCAGCATGTGGGGAATGAATGTTCTGTGAAAATACGATTGTAGAAAGTCAGCAGCAAGGATGCTTTATAATACACTCTGTCTGGACCAGCAGCACTGTTCTTTGAGGTATATATAGCTTCTTGAAGTTCAATCATAGTAAGAGGCCGATTATATGATAGACACGATTTGGTTTTGAAGTTCAATCGAGATTTTTCAGCTAAAGCTTTAATCTTCTGAAATGACTGGTCATATGCAGTCGATGCAGAGAGCTGTGAGAATACAGAGCCTAAAGCATTTGCAATTTCTGCAGGAGTACACAGCTCCTGTCCATTCCAGTTGAAAATTGAGAGGATAAAGGAGGAAATTTGCCATTTAGTTTTTATTCTTCTCCATATTATTCTAGAATCTGTATTTTTATTAACTGAATTTGCAGATCGGACCCAGGAGTCTCTTTTTGCTTTCTTCCTGATATGGCGAGCCTTGGCTCTGAGTTTTTTTTATAATTTATGATTATTGGTAGTAGGACGTTTGCGGAATATATTCCAGGCTTGGTTTTTTTTTGTTTTTTTTTTTTTTTTGGCACTCTTACAGTCCTCATTCCACCAATAATTTATGGATCTACGGGAGCTTGACTGTGACTGTGGGATGGCAATAGACACAGCTGGTAGGATTTGTTTAGTGATATGGCTGGTGACTATGTCAATTGGACAAGATTCAATGATCTGATTATCAAAGGATACATGATAAGTATATTTTGCCCAATCAGCCTTGGAAAATTTCCATTTCATGCAGTTTTCTGAAGTCACAGAGTGTGAAGTTTGAATTTTACAGATTAGTGGATAGTGGTCACTGTTCAGTGGATCATCCAGAGCTGTCCACTCAATACAAGGAAAAAGGATCGGAGAGCAGACAGAGAGATCTATTGAGGACACAGTTCCTGTGTGGAGATGGATGTAAGTTGGTGAACCAGTATTTAGGATGGTTAAATTCTGCCTGTCAATGAGCATTTCAATAAGCTGTCCCCGTCCATCTGCATTGGACGGGGACAGCTCACCATCCATTGTGGGAGAGCCCCACAATTGGTGTCCATTGAAGTCGCCCAATAAACAGAAAGGGGTTGGCAACTGCAGAATTAGATCTTCAAGTTTATGAATAGTGCAAGGCTGAGTGGGCGGTAGATAGATAGAAACAAGTGTTATAGTGACTCCAATTGCTATTCGTGTAGCAACTGCTTCAATAGAGGTTTGCAAAGGAATACATCTGCAAGGGACTCGTGAATCTATGAGAATAGCAACCCCACCGTGAGCTTTATTTGTAACCAGTCTATCTTCTCTGAAAAGAGAATAATTTTTGATCGAGAGAGAGAGAGAGAGAGAGAGAGAGATACCTTAGGAGTTAAATATGTCTCCTGTAAACAAATGCCAACTGGATTATGACGTTTAATTATTTCCTGGATGTCATCAATATTGCTACGCAAGCCTCTGCAATTCCACTGGACCACGTTGTTCATTGTTTAGATTTAGATGAAGGAGCTGAGTCTGTCTGTTTTTTAAAAGTCTGTTTGACGCGGTCAATTTTAATTTTATCTCTTTTTGAGAAAATTGATCTCGTGTCTATTTCATCTTCTGGATGGATCTCCAGAATGGTTTCTGTTTCTTCCTGATTGGGGATTTCATTGGTACCCATAAGGACGGAGTCAACTGCCTGTTTGCTAACAGGATCTGGTTTCTCTGTTTGAACAGGTCTTATAGGGGCTGCATGGACAGCAGGCGGTATTGGTGAGCGTGATGTTAGCCCTGCTTGAAATATGTTGCTTTGATGATTGTGGTACAGAAGAGAGCAAGGATCGAGCCCCTTCAGAAATGGAGATGTTCAGTGGAATTGATGTGTCAGTTTGAATGGATACTGAATTAAATTTTTTAGAGGCTTCGGCATATGTACGTCTAGGCATCTGTAGTTGCAATTGCTTTCATGCTTCTGGGAACGAGATTTTCTTTTCTATTTTGTATTTCTGGATTTTTTTCTGGTATTTCCACTGTTCACAATTTTTGGAGAAGGCTGGATGGTTGCCTTTACAATTGGGACAAAGAGAAGACCGGGCATTACAGTCAGCTTGGGTATGCTCTTTCGATCCACAGTTTGGACATACTGGGTTACCTCGACAGACTGTGTCTAAATTTCTGACACTAATAACATCTTATTGGGTTTGGAATATATGGACAAATGCGACAATGCAAATACCCTGCTTTCACTACCTTCATCAGTGAAAGCAGTGAAATACCCTGCTTTCACTGACGAAGGTAGGTTTGGTGAACTGAATGTTAGTATGATGCTCTGAGTTGGAATTAGCTCGCCATCTTTTTTCATCATTCTTTTGGCCTGTGTGACTTTCTGATCCTGCAGTTCCTGAACAATTTCTTCCTCTGAGACATTCATTAGGTCCCATTCTGAAATTACACCTTTGGATGTGTTTAGTGTGGAATGTGGGGGACACCTTGACTAGAATTCCACCAAATAAGTTGAGTCTAAGTAGATACTCAGAGTGTTTAGAGCTTGTGGTCTCTACAAACAGGTTGCCAGATTTTAGTCGTCTCACCATTTTCGGGGAACCAGCTATGTTCTCAAGACATTTTTGAATGAGAAAGGGTGCTAGATTGCCTAAGGGATGGTTTGTCAGTGAACGAAGAATCAGAAAACTTGGGTATTCAATTCGAGGAGTATCTGTCTTCAGTCTCTTTGGATTGGTAGAGTCAATATCAGGTTGATGCAAATCCGTATTATTCGGATTTGCAGTCTTAATCGGGGGGAAGTTGTCATATTCCATGTTTTGCTCCTTTTGGCCCTGGGGGTTTGCTTTGCTGCCCAGGTTTCCGGCCCCGTCACGGGGAGGCAGGAGCAGTGCCACTAGGTGACCAAGTGGCTGAGTTATTTGGTTAGTATTGCTAAAAATAGAAACAGAAAGGTAGCTTTCCTTTCTGGGCCTTTGCCTACTTCTTGTAGTGCGAAAGTGCTGCAGTAATTTATAAATAAAGAAAACGGTAGTTGGAACGAAATATAATTTGTTCAAAGGCTCTTTGGATATAACGCTTTTTGGAACGCACAGAAATCACTTGGTCATGGAACGCTTGGCACCTGGGGCTGGATGCATAGGAAGCAGAAGCAGAGATGGTGACAAAAGATTCTGCTAACGCACTGGCAACTTCTGCAGGAGTAGATATGTCTTTTCCTTTCCAATGAGATATCCGAGAGGGGAGCCAAACAAATATACAGTCCACGCCGATCGGACACATGCTTTTGAGCTCCCGCCCTTTTGCCCCTTTCAACGTTTGTCTGCGAGAACCCTCAGTCAAGACTTATATATTTCGATTCCTCTTCGGAAGAGCTTTCGAGTAATAATAATTTTGTGTGTGTAGATTTAGCGGAGTTTCAGTTAGGTTAGAATATAATTTATTAACTTCAGCCATGGAAAGCTGGACATTCCAATAGCGGCTTATTCCACTCCCCATCCACCCCATCTATTGCCTCCAGCTATGGCCAGCGAAGGTCAAACAACCACAGCAACGGAACCTACAGCTACTGCCAGCAGTGACCAAGACACTGGAAACCACACCCTGCGACAACAGGTGAATACTTCAAGGTCCAAAAGGTCAGTAACTGTTAATACTTATGCTAATACCGTATCTAATGGATTATGCTTGACGCCAGCAAAAACCTCTCTCTCGCGACCAACAATAGTACATACGCGGTCGAACAACGCTCTTATAAATGAAGCAACCGCTATTACTTCCCGGGAAAATGGAATAGTAATTTTCGCTACCAAGGAAAACACTCCCTTAGAACAGTACCTTACAGTGATCGCGGAGAAAGTACCACCGAAAAATACTACCCACGCATCCCGTGTGGCGGGAACTGTGCAGGTGTATTTCAGCCACCCCTCATGGGCGCAAACTATCCTGCAAAATGGAATAGACATCGGTCTTCATCACTTAGAAGCGGCGCCAATTGCCTTAGCACCAACAAAAGTCAAAATTTCAAACGTCCCACCTGAAATCCCTCATCAATTTCTGAGAGGGATTTTATCCAAATACGGATCAGTTACCGGGAAAATACGCACACTCTCTGCAGCAACCACGAAACCGGAATTTTCGCATATAAAAAGCTTCCGCAGGGAAGCACTTATGCACTTCGCCAACAATGACGCAGCAAACATCCCAAAACTCATCAACACCGATCTAAACGGAATAACTTACACCTTCTATACCTCCATTTCCTCACAATGTTTCTTCTGCCACGAAGAGGGTCACATCAGGAAAAACTGCCCGCATATCTCTAACTCTTCTGAAAGTAATACCGAAATTCAGGCGGCACCAACCTGGGTCAGGCCAGATGCACAAAGCGAGCTGACTGTTGGAGAAAATGGGGATGCTGAAGAAACTGTCAAACAGTCTAAGATGCTCCCCACAATAAACTCTTTAGAAAAAGAAAATTCAAACCACAGAAGACCAGGACGCAATCTCTTCAGGAGACCGAAGAGTTTTATCTCAAAAGCAACCCCCAAGGCAGACCACGTCCAAAGCCACAAAACAGAAGAAGACAACGCACACGGTGGCAGGAAAAGAGAAAACCGCAAACAAAAACAACAGGGGCGACGAAAATAAATACAGAACACCACAGAAGATAAACGGCCAGATCTCAAATAAGTCCATCATACCACCGAGTATGGAAATAAATAAACAGCTACAAACCACTGACGATCCAAATGAAGAAGAACCCGAATTTCTGGGCACTGAAGAAGGGACCAACTGTGATTCTCACGATTCAAGTGCTTCAGAGGACGAGGAAACCGATTTTCCCTACACTAAAGGTCCTTTAACTGTGGAGAAACTACGATCCTTTCTACGGGAAGTACGCGGCTCTCCACAGAAGCTGGTGACAGCTCTGAAGTTCACCTCTAACATACCTGAGCTGATCTCACAACTTACGGGTCTGCGTTCCAAACTAAAAGGAAAGAAAGACAGAGCAGATGTGAATAGATCCAAACGCCTATACTACTTGATTAACGGGCTTGAACAGCAATATCATCAATCAGGATGTTAACCGCCCCAAAACTTGCAAAACCCTTATCTTTATCCCTGCAGATAATGCTGACTCTTAGCATGCTATCACTTAATGCAAGAGGATGCTCCTCTGCATCGCGAAATAAGCTGATCCTTCACCAGGTCCAACGACATCATGCCGACCTACTCTTCCTACAAGAAACAAATATTAAAACAGACACAAGGCCATCCTTGAAATGGGCAGATTGGCCATATGTATTTCATCATTCTCCAACACAACAACATCATGGGGCAGGAGTGAGTGTCGGCCTTCATCAAAGGTCAGCCTGCAAGCTCAATGTGATAGGAGAGATCGCTGGCTACGCAATTTACGCCCTCCTGGATACACCCCAGAAGGAAACCCTGCACCTTTTTAACATCTACATGCCACAGCAGGACAGACTCGCTATCCAAATAACCAACTTCATACAAAGCCACCTCTCTACCATAGATCAAGAACATATCATTCTTGCTGGCGACTTCAACTGCACTCTTGACCCAAAAATGGACAGAGCACGATGCACTGAGCACCGCACAACATTAATCAATAACCTGCAGGCCTTGATAAACAACAATGAATTGGTCGACGTATTTAGACACCAGCACCCAGAAGAAAAGTCCTACACCTGGAGATCAGCAAATACAGCATCAGAAAGACTACCTTACCAAGCCCGACTGGACAGATACTACATCCCAAAACACACCATCCCCCTGGTCAGAAGCATCACACATTTGCCATCTTATATCTCAGATCACTCCTTTATCAAATTACAGCTCTCTTTCTCACCCAATCACTACAAAAGTGGAGGTGCTTATTGGATGTTCAACAATAGCCTTCTTCAAGACAAGGAATACATCTCTAAGCTGCAAGACCTGATATCCAACCTTGCCCAATCCAAAGACAGATTGGAGCCCATGAACACGTGGTGGCCTAGATTTAAAAGTAAACTGAAATCATTCTTGCAAACCTACAGCCATCAGAAAAGTCAACAAAAGCGTAATAACCTCTATCAACTTGAGCAAAGGCTGAAAAATCTCCCATCTGAAAGTCAGACCTACCAGTCAACACTACAAGCCATACAAACCCACTTAGAACACTCTGCAAAAGGCGCCCTGCTCCGATCAAGATACACCCACATAAATCTATCTGATGCCCCGACCAAATACTTTTTCTCATTAGAAAGCAGACATCAGAAATCAACCACCATCACTGCCATTCAGCTGCAAAACGGAAACATCACTGAAGACCCAGAGGAAATCTTCTCTGAAGTAACAAGATTTTATAGAGAAATTTACAGTTCTCAAGAAACCTCTACAAAGGCAACGGAGGAAATCCTTTCAGGACTTAAAAAAATCTCCCATACGGCCCATTGCAGCATGGAGAAACAAATCACCCTACAAGAACTAACAGCAGCATGCAAAGCCCTTTCCAAAAATAAATCACCAGGTCTGGACGGACTGACTTCTTCCAAACGTTTTGGGATCAACTCGGAATGCTACTCTTTGAAATGCTTGAAGAAGCTCAGTTCCATGGACTACCAGCTTCGGTCACCACCTCTGTCGCTCGACTGATTCCCAAGAAAGGAAATCGCGCCAATTTACAAAACTGGCGCCCGATTTCCTTAATGAACACGGACTGTAAAATCATTTCCAAAGCCATCGCCAATAGATTAAAAGCCACTCTCCCTGATATCATCGATCACCAACAAACATATTCAGTACCTGGAAGATCGATTCACGAC
The DNA here is from genome assembly GCF_048544385.1 of Mastigoproctus giganteus. Classification (NCBI taxonomy): domain Eukaryota; kingdom Metazoa; phylum Arthropoda; class Arachnida; order Uropygi; family Thelyphonidae; genus Mastigoproctus; species Mastigoproctus giganteus. Next base: position 171,820,670 of record NC_143583.1, read on the forward strand.
AATCTACATCTGATCCGAGACCTCCTCTCCACTGCAAACAGCCAAAGAGAATTCCTAGCACTAATTAGCCTTGACCAGGAAAAGGCATTCGACAGCGTTGAACACAGCTACCTATTTCAAACCTTGAAAGCCTTTGGATATGGACCTTACATCATCGGAACAATCCATCTGCTATATAAGGAAGCCAAATTCTGCCTAAAACTCAACAACCAGCTCACCTGCCCACTCTCTGGACAACTCTATGCAATTGCCATAGAACCATTCCTTAATAAAATTGCCACCAGTATACAATCCCGACGAACGCTGCTACCAGAACCCCACCTAAATATAGCCTACTCAGCATACGCAGATGACGTCACAATTGCAATACGACACGAGAGTGAATTTGAAGTCATTCAAAAGGCTCATGATCTTTATGCTCAAGCATCAGGCGCAAAACTCAACCACTGTAAGACCAGCGGCCTGTGGGCTGGCAACTGGAAAACTAGAACCGACTCCCCCATCCAAGGCACATGGTCCAGCGAGGGACAGAAATACCTAGGTGTGTACCTCGGCAATACCCTCCTTTTCTCCCAGAAGAACTGGCCCGAATTGCTGAGTCGTTTCAACAAAGTACTCGGAAGATGGAGAAGCGTGTGCGCCACATCTTCGCTGAGAGGAGAGTGCTTGTGGTCAATCATATGGCGGCAAGCGTTCTCTGGCACACCTTCAAAATTCTCACTCCACCTGCTGACTTCCTCCACCAAATCCAGGCATCTATCCGAAGCTTCCTTTGGAACAAAACCAACTGGATGTCCTGCTCCAAACTTAGCCAACCACTTACTCACGGGGGTCAAGGGTTGGTCTCTTTAGACGACAAAATCACAGCATTCCGGATCACCTTTCTTCTTAAGACGCTGCAAACAAAGTACGCACATTCCAACACTACAGATAAACTACTAGCCACAGCTACTAGAGGACTATCCCTTTCAACAATATTGAGAATGGACATGGCACCAGTACCACTCAAACTACCGCCGTTTTATAAAGACGCACTATACCGCTGGAAAAAGCTAAACCTTCACCATAATCTTGAGAGAACATCCCTTCCTGGAATACTTTCAGAACCGCTCTTCTACAATAAAAGAATAATAGACCCTGCAAATGATATTTTCTTCTTCCCTACGTGGAACTGGGCAGGAATAAGAACCATAGGCGACCTCCTGACACCAAGCCTTGAATGGAAAGGATCAGAAGATTTGCCCATTAAAACCATTAATGCAAAGCAGCAACACATACATCTAAAATCAGCGATCACACAAGCTCTTCAAGACATCACTACAACTAAAGGGATTGGAAATGTCACTGGATCCTCGCTTACACCAACCTTCGTCATCACATCACCAGAAGACACGGTACCTCTGTCTCCTGCACCCTCCAAAAAAGTCTATCAGCTAATCATGTCTCGCCATGCAACCACGATTTTCCAGTCATCCACCTGCCAAGCTGTCCCTGCACCCCTCTCCACTCACCACAAGCCACCATCAAACTTTCAGTGGAACCTTCCGTACAGGACGAAATGTTCCAAATCGGACGCAGATGTCCAGTGGAGACTGTGGTACAACATCCTTCCCACCCCAGTCAAGCTACAAATCTTCGGGTTACGCTCCTCAAACTACTGCCTCTTCTGCGCCACCCCAGGTACCCTGGAACACATATACCTGGCATGCCCTGTGAACAAGGAACTCGTCAAATACGCTTTGGATGCAGCAAAGCTTGCCTGCAACCACGCCCACACTCCGGAGGACTACTGGTACCTACTTCACTCTGAGCAGACAGCACACACCACCTGCAACTTCCTATTCATTGCGGCCAAGGCCGTCATTTACAGCTTCTACTTGAAGCACACAAGAAGCAGTGACGACGTGCCACCTGTCGACACATCGGCGCAACATCTGAAGTGGAGCCTACGGAGGAAGTTGCAGAGCAGACTTCTACTCGAATTCCACTGCAAAAGACCAGAAACTGTGGATCATCTTACCAGCGAATGGAACAGTGGCGGTCACCTCTTCACCATCACTGAACAGTCCATCACCTTCAACGTGTGACACTTAACAGGAGAATGACCCAACCCCAAGAAACTGTTTTTTTTTCTTATTTCCTGAAATTAAAATATTGAAACCTTTGTATTTCTTTCTAAAAAGTTTTTCTTTTTTTTTCCTTTTTGCTTTGTACATAGAATGTAAATACAGTAGTTGTTGTTGAAAATGTATCTATTGTTCACGTTTTAATAAAAAAAAAAAAAAAAAAAAACAAATTTGCCATTTAGCACCTGTATCCTTCTCCAGATGATCTGTCTTTTGTGATGGTTGATGCAAAAGCAATCCACGAATCGCATTTTGCTTTCCTTCTAATTTGCCTTGTTTTTGCTTTAAGCCTTTTATGAGCAATTAAGTTAGTGGTAGTAGGACACTTCCGAAAATTATTCCATGCACAGTTTTTATCTTGCTTGGCAATAGAATACTCTGCATTCCACCAGTGATTTCGGTGAGCACGAAACATCTTGGATTTTGGAATGAAAGCATTTGCCGCAGTCAGAATCTGATTGGTGATGTAAGTAGTTACATCATCAGTATGTTTCTGTCTAAGAGCATAAGGGCAGAATAGCCATACCAGTTTGCCTTACTAAACTTCCAACTGGATCGTTGGTTAGGATTTTGAGTTACCGCTGTTTGTATTGAGCAAATAATTGGAAAGTGATCACTATTAAAGGGATCCAATTATACTGATCATGTCAGGATTGGAAAGATGGATGGAGAGCAAATTGATGTCAACTGCAGAAGCAGATCCTGTAGGTAGATGGATGTAAGTAGGAGATCCAGTGTTTAGTAAATTAAGATCACTATTATTCCTAAATTCTTCAAGTAATTTCCCCCTTCTGTCCATTGTAGCAGACCCCTACAATGGATGGTGTCCATTAAAGTCACCAAAAAGACAAATTGGAGTTGGGAGTTGTGTAATAAGCCTGTCAAGTTCTGAATGGGGAAGAGATGGTGGAATACAAACGGTAACAAGGGTAACTGACAATACGAGTAGCCAAAGCTTCCAGATTTGTTCTTAACTGGATTGGCTTAGATGGCACGTTAGAATTAACCAGAATGGCTACTCCTCCACGTGCAGTTTCTATCTCGTCTTTACATCAAATAATTGGAGAATTTTGGCAAAACGTGAGGTGACAAGAATGTTTCCTGAAGGCATACAGCTATGGGGTTGAATTGAGCTTTTAAATCTCTTAAGTCATCAGAATGACTATTTAGTTCTCTGAAATTCCATTGTATGATGTTATGCATTATTTAGGTTTACTTGAGGATGATTCATCTGACTGTTTTTGGATGCAAGGCATTTTTTCTGGTCTTTTTTTGGGAATGTTGGGGTGACCAGTATCCGTAGTGTTATTGGCATGCAATTCTAGGAGGGGGTTCCTCAATCTGGGTGTATATATATCCACTTCCATACTGTTGGTTTGTGGTTTGGCTTTCTTACAATCTTTAGTAGTTTTCATTCTTTCAGTGTCCTGCAAGACTGTTGGAGTATTGTTGGGATACTAATGGAGTGTTTGTGGCTTCACTGGTTTTAGTTTTAGGAGAATCTTTTCTGGAGGCTGATAAGGTTTCTTTAACCCAATTTGCCAAAGAGGTGTTCGGTGGTATTGACACATCTGTTTGAGCTGCAGTTGAAAGATAGCTTCAGGTGCGAGATGCATAAGATAGACTGGGCATGGTCAACAATTTGTCTGCATGCTTCAGGTTGTTACTTTATGTTCTCTTTTGTATCTTTGAATTTTCTTTCCAGTTTTCCACATATCAAATGATTTAGAAAATGCAGGATGACTTCCTTTGTAGTTAGGACACACAGGGGTTGAGGCTGAGCAATCTGCTTGTGTATGGCCCTTAGAGCCACATATAAGACAAATGGCATCACCTCTGCATGCCTGCTGAGAATGGTCATATTTCTGGAATTTAAAACAGCGATGAGGATTCGTGATGTATGGCCAAATCTGGAAGTTTAAATAGCCAGCTTTTAAAGTGGATGTCAAATCAGGAGTGCTGAAGGTTAAAATGATGGATCGAGTTGGTACGAGATTTCCACCTTTTTTTTAATCATTATGCGCTTCACACTGATTACCTTCTGATAACTAAGTTCTTGGACTAATTCTTCCTCAGACACTGAAAGTAAGTCCCACTCTGTGATGACACCTTTTGATGAATTTCAAGTATTGTGGGGAGTAACAGATACTGGCAACTCACCAAATGCATTTGTCTTTAATAGCCACTCAGAATGTTTGGTGGTGGCTGTCTCAACCAGGAGGTCTCCTGATTGCAGTCTCTTCATTTTTGGTGATCCCACAATAGATTCCAATATTGTATCACAATAGTTGTTGTTGCTCTGGAGGTTTAATGGCACATCAGCTGCTAAGGCTATAATGTGCCTTATCACAATAGTGTATCACCAGAAAGCTAGGGAGGTTAGGACCCTGCCACATGGAGGCAGGAGCTGTGCCATCAGTGATCAAGCAGTTGAGGAAGTTAGTTGGGTTAGTACGGATTATATAAATATATATATAAGGAAAGAAAGGTGAATTTCTTTTCTGGATTTTTACTTGAAAGCCTTTAAGTAACGAATCACTAGAGTAAAACAGGAACAAAGACACTATATATGACACAAAAAATTGCTAGGTCACTATCGCCTGGCACCTGGGGCCATTTAGCCCAAGCACTAATAAATAAAGAAATTGTGATTGATAATTATTTCATTCACTTCTTTATATCACTCCTTTATATTCACGGTAGGACTTACATCCATGTTTTAAAGCACAGGTTGGGGGGGGGGGGAACAGTCTCTCTCTCTCTCTCTCTAAACATTACTATGCCCTACACTGCACTACCAATAAGTTCTTTAAAAAGAGATTTATTTAAAAGAGTAAGAGATTCCCTCAATCTTTTACATAGAATGCTTCCAGTCAATGCTCTCCAAATGTAACAAATAAAATAATTTAATGAATTCTTTCACTCGTAGAGATATGACAGATTCGACGCGCAATGGAATCGAAAGCCCCTATCTGACTCCGAAACACATCAAACCAACTCAGAAAGATCACGAGTGTGAGAAGACATTGTGTCAGAATAAATAATTAAAATCGGAAAACCGTTCATCATGAGAATAAATAATTAAAATCACGATTAAAAAATTTGGATGACCATACAAATTAAATGAAATTCATAGCTTTTCCCTTCCTTAAGCAGACAATGCTTTTCGACTGATCACTGTGTTCACACGGTGATCAGGATGGAAATATCGCAAAGTGTGTGTGTGTGTGTTAGGCTCTTAAATGGAGAGATTATTTGTATTGATGCATGCATAAAAAAAAACAGAAATCTAAAATTAGGTAAGGACATTGCACACTGATAGAATTTTTGTGTAGTTTCATTTCAAGAGTTTCAGCAATCAGTAATTTTATGTAATTATGTTGTATGCTTAAAATTTTCACTTCATTGAATAGGAATATGTGATCTTCATTGATGGCATGAAAGGCCAATTCCGAAGCGGTTGCGGGTGATGTGCAGACCAAAGCGGCGTGTTCCTTGATGTGTAAATCTAGAGTACACGGAGTCGACCCTTCATACGATGAATTGCACCGATTACAAGAAAATTTGTATACAAGATTATTTACCTGTACAGAGCAAGAAGGAAGAACCGTGTACTTTTTAAAATATATTATGGAGCTGCTGCATAGGCCTGACTATAATTTTGAATTCTGTATTTTTATAGAGTTTACTGAGTTGCTTGTACCATTTTTCAACGAATGGTATAGAAATAGTGTTTTTTATTGGTTTTATTAATAGGTAACACATTTTTGTCTTATTTTTAGCTTGTAATCTGATTTGATTTGATTTATAATGGAGAGTGGATAGCCTCTATTTAAAAACCTGTTGGTTAGTGTATCAATTTCTGAGTGTAAGGCGGGTTCACAAGTAGAATATTTGTAAGTGTTAAAGAATTGGTTCTTTAATGCTTACAAATCTCTTACTCTTTTAAATATATTGTAATAATGTAGAGGTTATTGAGCCTTGCAGCTCTGTGTTTTTACAAATTTTAAAAAGAGATGTACAGTAGAAGAATTCTTTGTTGTATACAGTAGAACTTCAAAAATTTCTGGCAGTTTTTGAATATTTCTCAGAGGGTAATCAACCATACAAGGAAGGACAGAGGGAAGACTAGTTGGACCAAAAAAAAAACCCACTACATTTGGCATTATTATTATTATTAGCCAAATGATGCAAGGAAGCCTGAGGCTTATGCTGCACCAGCCAAAAGAATTTCCCAAGTTACCCTGAGAGAGAGAGAGAGATCACCAAGAAAGAGAAGGATAATGATATCCAGCTCAGGACCCTGGGGTAATGTTTCAATAATAATTTCTCAAATGCCAATTTCTTTCTGTTTTACATATTTCCTAGACTATCATGGTTAAAATATTATTTGCAATGTTTAAATCATTTGTTTTGAAAGATATTCAAAACTAGTTTACAGCACAGTACTTACTGTACTGAACGGAGAGTACTTAAACCATTTATGATTTGCAGATGACATTGTGGTCATAAGCCACGATCCCAAAGAATTAGAGGAAAATCTTAATCAGTTATGCACAGTTAGTAAGGATTTTGGACTAAAGATGAATATGGCTAAAACAAAAGTAATGATGAACAAGTATGCCACAGAAAGGGAAATAATGATTGAAGGAGCAGTAATTGAAAAGGTGGAGTCATATACTTAACTGGAACAAGTTATTAGCTGTAATAATGATAAATGGCTGGAAGTCAAGAGAAGAATAAATTTTGGATGGATAGCATTCAGGAAATATAGTCTCGTACTGAAGAGCAATATCCCAGTTTGTCTGAAATGTAAAATAATGAACCAATGTATACTTCCCACCATGACTTATGGAAGTGAAACTTGGGCACTCACCAAAAGAATGGAAGAGAAGCTGAGAACTACACAGCGAAGAATGGAACGAATTATATTGGGAATCAGACTGTTAGATAAGAAGAGAAACACATGGATTAGGCAGCAAACTCAAGTAAAGGACATTCTTATCAAAACTAAAGAACTAAAATGGTCTTGGGCAGGATACATAGCTCGGAGATATGATGACAGATGGACTAAGAAAATAACAGAATGGTACCCAAGAGGAGCTAGAAGAAAACCTGGAAGACAAAGGCAGAGATGGATAGATGAAATTCGCATACTGAAGAGCAATATCCCATGTGGGTAGTAAATGGATGGCCAGTGCTCAAAACAGAAGGAACTGGAAAGCTGCTGGAGAGGCCTTCATCCTGCAGTGGATTGAAAATGGCTGATGATGTATTTTTTTTTTTAAGGCAATTGTGAATGCTGAAATCATACTATCTATACCTCATATTAAAAAATATTGGACAATCAAGACAATCATACAACAGATGGCATTCGAAGCCACAACCATTGTTTATTAGGCAAGTACATTATCCACTGAACCAATCTGGCAGTACAAGTTAGCATTTTGGTTTAATGCTGGTGACTCTCGTTCTGTGGAAAGAGGGATCAGAGCTATTAAAAATAATGAATTACCCCTTAGACCAGCATTTCCCAAACTTTTTTAGTCATGGAACACCTTTCATCTCACAATATATTTATGGAACACTTACAAAACAGAAGTTTCGCAGGAGCCAAAGAACTGTTTGCTAATATTTTATTACATACCACTCACTGTGCATCAGGAGCATCTTTATTTCCAACACATGTAAAGCTGAAATTCAGATAACTGTCATACTTTCGTTTTGGTCTTTTATTAGTTGGTCCCTGTTTTTTCACTTCCGTTTTGGGAACAAAAGGGCTGCAATTGTTCATCCTCACTTTCAAGTGTGACAGTATTGTGTTCGTTTTCACCGACCACAGTTGCAATACTAGAAGTACTTGCTTCTTGTTTTAAAGTTCCTTTTTCTCAACCACCAATCCATAGTCATTTATTTTAATGATAATATTTCGAAATACTGATAATTATCAAAAAAAATTTATACAAGGAAGTGAATTTAGTTATGATATTGGTTCGCTTCCTGCTCTCCTTCAACGTGTGTACTCCAGGCTAAATCACTTACGAATGGCATATTAGATCACTACATTGCTACTTTTTCATAGATGTCATTACCTTTACGCATACTTCTCTATGCAAAAGTCCACCAAAATAAAGTGTTCCGCAGTCTATATGAATATGCCAGTGTATTAATAACCAAAAAAAAATTATATTAAAAATTATAGTGATACAAAAGTGGTGTTCACTACAAATATGCAAAATTTATTTATTTTTTTAAAATTATTAATTACGATTTTTCATGAAACGCTTGTTCACATCTCACGGAACACAGTTTGGGGAACGCTGGTTTAGACTGTGCATACCTTCAAAAGACAGGAACTTTCATAAATCCAGCATGCAGTAGGTCTCAAGCATGCTAGATTTACAAGGTTTTACTGCATAAGATATTTATAATCTGGTTTATGCCCCCCCTCCCCATTCAGATCAGTATAGCATTCGACACCAATGATGGTTTAACTCACAAGATAAGATATGGCAAAAGATTAAATAGTAATTTTTAAAAACTGAGCTAATAATGCTCTGCACATATACAGATAGGTGCAGAGCTAATAATGCTCTGCACCTATCTGTATGCAATAATACAGCTATATAGGGCTTACATCCATATTTTATATCACACGTAAGAAACAAGATGAAAAGTCTTAAGAATATGGGAGATCAATGCCTTTCATAACAATTAGCATCTTTCTTCTTTTTAAAAACTGAGCTAATAATGCTCTGCACATATCTGTATGCAATAATACAGCTATATAGGGCTTACATCCATATTTTATATCACAGGTAAGAAACAAGATGCCAAGTCTTAAGAATATGGGAGATCAATGCCTTCAATAACACTTAGTATCTTAAACAGTGCACCCATCCATATCCTCCAAGAATTTGTCTAGTTTTCCCTTGAATTTATTCAACCCATCCATTTCCACAACAGATGGAAGCCTTCAAACAATCAACCACCCACCAGCTGAAGGAAAACTTCTGCACATCTATCCTGCAACCATCCTTCCTCAACTTGAATTTATGGCCCCTGATGTATGAAGTCTCAGCAAGCGGAAGAATACCATTAACATTACTCAATCCATTCAAGGCTTTAAACCCCTCAATCAGATCTCCCTGCAGGTGCCTAGTCTTGAGATGCTGCAATTTGCACTTTTGTAATTTTTATCCTGAATTATTATATTTGGTGGTAATAGTTAATCATTTACAGGTAATAACAGACAACTATGACATCTTTTGATCATTAAAGATATTTTTGCATGATAAATTTTCATGGCTATTCAAGAGCATTCTGAAAGTGGTATTCATTTTCAAACTAGTGACAGATGACAGTAAAATGCTGGACTGTTTGTGTGGTATGACAGATGTAGTGTTTAGGAGAGGCTTCAGCTCTAAGCAAGTACAAGTGTGTAACAAAGAAATGCCCACCACTGTAAGCTAGCAAAAATGATCTCTTCTTGTCTGCTTGGCCTTAACCTAGAAGTTCATTGTTGAAATGTTTTTCAATTACCATAGTTTATTGTTGACCTGTTCTTGCCACCTGCTGGAATGTGCGATTGGATTATAGTCAGTTTTAGATAAGTTTCTTGGATGTGTGGATAGTTGCAGTTACTTCTCTTGCTGTTTTATCTGCTTGCTCATTTCCAGTTATTTCTGTCCTGGGATTCAACAAAATATAATATCAAAATTTATTAATTTTATAACAAATTTATAATTTAAAAATTATTTTATAACAAAATCTATCAAAATTTTGTTATGTTAGCTAACTAGCGTAGAATCTTCTGTAGAACTAAGTTTACAGTGATATTTGTATTTCTCATGGTTTTAAGAATGCTGAGTTCATCTGAAAATTATACTGTTTGAAATCAATTTTACCCAGATTTGTCTTAAAACTAGTAGAATGGCTTGCAGTTCAGCTGTGTAGATACTGCACTCATTTGGAATCTGTTGGTTCAAGCTTGTATTTGAGAACTGCACTGCTATCCCAACTTTGGTCTTAGTTTTTGAGCCATCAGCATAAATTTGAGTATACAGAGGGTACTGGACTTTGTATGCTGAATGCAACTACTACATGTTTACTTTGGATAAATATGATTTTCTCTGTGTTCAAAGTAATAATCACATAACCATTTCTCATGGTGGAGCCAGCTGTATGCTCGTGCTTGCAATATTGTTTAGACTGAGGTCACTGTTTAAAAAAGTTTTTTCAAACATGCTCCCGAGGCCAACTGACCATTGGATGTTATCAATAAATGTTTTCGTAATTCGGAGAAAACGTTGCTAAATGGTCCCAAATGGCCTTGGTAGCATAGTATATTCAAAGTTTTTTCCTCCGAAGTTGCAGTGGTGGTCATTTACTTCAATGTAAAGACCTACAGGAGACAAGTGGATTGCTCCTAAAGTTAGGCAGAGTGCATTGAAGTTGATGGGGTTTAGCCATTTTAAAGTACTTGACTTTGTTAAATCATAAACTAGCACACCATAATCAAGTTGCAATCTTAGTAGTAAGCAGTACAACCAGAGTAGCATTCATCTATCTCTTTCCCATTTCACTGCCTGTAGGACTTCGAGAATGTTTAATTTCTTTAGGTATGTAATGCAGAGTTGCTTAATGTAATTGAGAAAGGTTAGTTTCCTGTCTATAATTGCAATTCCAGCTTGGATCATGTTGTTTGCTAATCTGTTTTTCTGATATAAGGTATTCTTTACTAAAGGAGTGACTGAGGGTTTTAGATAAGTTGCTTGCAAAGATATAAATAAAATGGAGTAGTGTGGATAATGAAGTCTTTAACATTTTTTCTATTGGAATGGAACTTTTTTGATGTCCTTCTGTCATGTTGATGCCTTTGATCTTTCTGATTTAGGTTGTTCCTTCTTTGGATAATGTGGCTTGCCTGTATCCACCTATTCTTCAGCAAATGGTGGCTTGGTACATGTTCATTTAGTTGGGTTTTTGTTTTCTATTTCCATTTGGTTTGGTTTTTTTCTATCCTGTTTTGTTCTGCACTATTTTTTTTCTCTTTTTCTTTTGTGAGATCTAAGCATCGAGTCAAATAGGGACTCAGTCCGCACATCAAAATGTCTCAAGCAAAATTTCAAGAGGCAAACTTTACTGAACAGCTCACGGTGTTGGGACACCATGAGCTGTTCAGAGTGTTGTGCTCTTGCAGCTTCTATTAGGAGTCACTGACTATAAGTGTTTGACATTAGCATTAGTAGAAGAATATGATGCAAGAAAGCAAGCTTATATAGTTCTGCACTATTTTTTTTCTCTTTTTCTTTTGTGAGATCTAAGCATCGAGTCAAATAGGGACTCAGTCCGCACATCAAAATGTCTCAAGCAAAATTTCAAGAGGCAAACTTTACTGAACAGCTCACGGTGTTGGGACACCATGAGCTGTTCAGAGTGTTGTGCTCTTGCAGCTTCTATTAGGAGTCACTGACTATAAGTGTTTAACATTAGCATTAGTAGAAGAATATGATGCAAGAAAGCAAGCTTATATAGTTCTGCACTATTTTTTTTCTCTTTTTCTTTTGTGAGATCTAAGCATCGAGTCAAATAGGGACTCAGTCCGCACATCAAAATGTCTCAAGCAAAATTTCAAGAGGCAAACTTTACTGAGCCGCTCACGGTGTTGGGACACCATGAGCTGTTCAGAGTGTTGTGCTCTTGCAGCTTCTATTAGGAGTCACTGACTATAAGTGTTTGACATTAGCATTAGTAGAAGAATATGATGCAAGAAAGCAAGCTTATATAGCACCAGTCAGAAAAAAAAAAAAAAAAAAAAAAAAACCCATTTCACCGATTCATTCACTCCAAACGTTTAAGTTCTGCCTTGAACTTATTTAAGTTGTTGACCTCCACTGCAACAGATGGAAGTTTGTTCCAACTATCAACCACCCATTGGCTAAAGGTGAATTTCTGCACATCTATTTTACAACTGTCTTTCCTCAATCTGAATTTATGTCTCTTCAGGTGAGTAATCTGAGCAAGAGGAAGAATCCTATTAGCATTGAGCTTGCCTAACTATATAGATTAGTGTAAAAGCATCATTTTAACGTAGCCATCTACCAACGTAGTTAAATTAATTAATTAAATTGGCATCATTTTGGTTATATTTCATATTGTGAATACCTTCACAACGAGATGCCATGGTATTGTTGTTGTTTGTTGGATTTATTGGTGACGGGATACTAAGGCCATAATGCACCTATTTCAATCTTATTTGATACATGATTGTTATGTTAAATAAAAGGATTCAGATCAGGTGAAGGATTCAGATCAGGTGATATCTGTTTATCAATTTGAGGAAGGTAAAAACATCATTAATATCTTGTCGGTCTCCGAGAATCTGTTGTAAGGTAAGTTTATTAGAAGAATACAGATGTGAAGAGAAAGCTGTTTTTCGTTCTCTCAGATATAATGGGCATTCAATGATCAAGTGGTTTACTGTGAGTTGAGTTTGACAGTTGCTGCATAGTGGAGGGTCATCCTGAGTGAGTAAAAAACTATGAGTTAGGTGAGTATGTCCTATTCGAATTCTAGCAAGTACTACTACTTCCTTTCTGTTGCCTCTTAGGCTTGATAGCCACTTCTTGTGATCGTTTTTAATCTGAAAAAGCTTATTGCTTTTTTCAGATTATGGATAGCCATTTTTTTCTAACATTGGTATGAATGATACCATTATGTATGATGCGTTTTAAATCTGTGTAAGGTATCTGCATGTCTGATTTTATGTGACTGGCGTTCTTGGCTGCAAGATCCACTTGTTCTAGCAAGATCCGCTAATTCTAGCAAGTACTACTACTTCCTTTCTGTTGCCTCTTAGGCTTGATAGCCACTTCTTGTGATCGTTTTTAATCTGAAAAAGCTTATTGCTTTTTTCAGATTATGGATAGCCATTTTTTTCTAACATTGGTATGAATGATGCCATTATGTATGATGCGTTTTAAATCTGTGTAAGGTATCTGCATGTCTGATTTTATGTGACTGGCGTTCTTGGCTGCAAGATCCGCTTGTTCGTTTCCTCTGATTCCAGAGTGTCCAGGTATCCAACAGAAAATTAATTTTTGCCTGTTTGCAAGAAGCTGCACTAACTTGGTTTGAATTTGTTGTAGAAACGGATGACTGGAAGGAAATTTACACTGAAGAGCAGATACAGCACTTAATGAATCGGTGTAGATAATAGTTTGAGGATATAATGACTGTTTTACATTGTCTAGAGCCATCAGGATAGCATACAGTTCTGCGGTGTAAATACTGTACTCCAAAGGGAGCTGCTGGGATATTGTATTGTTTGGTAGAACTGCAGCTGCTCCAACTTTACTATCTGTCTTGGAACCATCGGTGTAAATTTGGGTAAAACTAGAGAACTGAAAAGAGTGAGTTGCATGGATCTGGTGAATACTGAAATTTGGAAGTGCATTCTTTCCCCATTGTTGGAAATGTTGGTCAACATTGGCCAAGGGTATTTGCCATGGTGGCATAGCCGTGCTAATATCTAGAATTATGTCATTCATATTTAGTTCCCTGCACGTAGTTATGCTTTGTAATCTAATGCCACATGGTTTATTCTGCAAAGGTTTATTTTGGTACAAATTATGCCATTTTGGGGTGAATAAATACTGCTTTATAGGATGATGTGGGAAACTTCTGATTTTTGCTGCATAACTTAATAACAGAGCTTGCCGACGAAGAAATAGGGGTGGTTCATGTGCTTCCGTATAGAGACTCTGAACTGGCGATGTACGAAAAGCTCCCAGTGCAATTCGGAGGGCATTGTGATGTACTGGGTCGAGCCATTTTAATACACTTTCTCTAGCTGAGGCATATGCAGGTGACCCGTAGTCTAGTTTGGTTCTTATGAGCGACCGGTATAAGTGCAGCAGCATGTACCGATCTGCACCCCATGACATAGCGGAAATTGCCCTGAGGAGATTCAGCTTCTTTAGACAGGTTGTACGAATATGTTTAATATGCTCTAAGAAACTAAGTTTTCTATCCAGAATTAGTCCAAGAAAGCTAATACTCTGTTGAAAAGAAATTGGATGAGAATCAAGATGTAAATCGGGATCTGGATGTAAATTCCGTTTACGGCAAAAATGAATTGCTGTTGTTTTTTGTTTTGAAAGTCTGTATCCATTATTTTTGGCCCACTGAATAAGCTTGTTAATTGTACCTTGAAGCTGCCTTTCAATGCAACGCATGTTTTGTGAGTGGCTTGAGATTGCCAGATCGTCGGCATACAGATAAGTTTCAACTGTGTCGGGAATACATTTTGTAATGGAATTAATCCTGAGAGAGAAGAGTGTGGCACTAAGCACAGAACTCTGAGGGACCCCCTCTTCTTGCACAAAAGTTTGTGAGAGAGCAGAGTGAAATCGTACCTGAAAGGTCCTATTGCTCAAAAAGTTCTGGATAAATTTTGGAAGATGACCACGAATACCGGATTCATAGAGGTCGTGAAGAATTCCATACCGCCAGGTTGTATCAAAAGCTTTTTCGATGTCAAGACATATCATCACTAGGTGTTCGTTCCTGAGAAATGCATTTCGGATATTTCCTTCAGCTTTGACCATCAAGTGTTGATCTAGTTCTTCGAAATCCATATTGATTTTGACTTAGAATGCATTCAGTCTCTAGGAACCATGTCAATCTGGCATTAAATATTTTTTCTAATGCTTTTCCTATACAACTAGTTAACGCAATCGGTCGGTAATTTGCTGGATCTGAATGGTCCTTTCCTGGTTTTGGGAAAGCTAATACAATAGAATGACGCCAACTGGTAGGGTAGTATTCTTCGTCAAAGATTCTATTATACAGTTTTAGCAGAGCAGAAAGGGATTCTTCACTCAAGTGATATATCATGGCATAGTACACTCCATCAGGGCCCGCAGCACTATTTTTGGATCTTGCAAGTGCGCTACGTAACTCTGCCATGGTAAAAGGTACATTATATGGATGCTGTCGTGAAGTAGTACTGAAATTGAGATTATATTTTTCTGCTTGTATTTTATGTGCCTGGAAACTTGGCTCAAATGCGGTTACAGTGGAGATTTTTTCAAAGGTTTCACCTAATGTATTAGAAATATCGAGAGGATTGCAGATTTCTCTGCCTTTTAGATATATTATCGGAGTGGTTATAGGTGGATATTTTCCATTAATTCTTCGAACTTTAGTCCAAACAGTTCTGATATCTGTGGTCCTGTTTATAGAGGAGGCATATTCAGACCATGTCTCTTTTTTGCTTATTCGTTGTATGTGACGAGATTTAGCTCTAGCTTTCTTGAACTGTATGAGATTTGCTGTGGTTGGGTATTTACGAAATAAGTTCCAGTATCTATTCTTCTCTTTTTTCGCATTGCTACAGGCTTCATTCCACCATATTTTTGGGTGGGAGCGAGTTTTCATGGATGATCTGGGTATACTGGTTTCTGCAGCTGCTATCATTTGCTGAGTTATGTAAGTTACGGCAGAGTCAATGGTGAGGGTCTCGATAGTCTGAATATCTAGATGTGCCAGCTCTTGATATTTCTTCCAGTTAGCTTTGTCGAATTTCCAAACAGTTTTTATCTCAGTTTGAGGAGGAGAGTTAGCCGATAGTGTGCATATTACTGGAAAGTGGTCACTATTTCGCAGGTTATCAGTGACCGTCCAATCAATAAGAGGAAGGAGTTTTGGCGAGCATATTGAAAGATCAATTGCAGAAGTTGACCTTGAGGAAAGATGCACGTACGTGTGAGTCCCATTGTTTAATAATGTTAAGTTGTGCCTGTCAAGAAATTTTTCAATTAACTGACCTCTCTTATCAAGGTGCGAGGAACCCCATAGGGGGTGATGCCCATTCCAGTCACCTAAGATACAGAAAGGTGGTGGCAGCTGAGTAACTAAATCATTCAAATCTGCTAGAGAGTATGACTAGTTTGGCGAAAGGTATATGGAAACAACTGTAACCGCTATCTTAACCATAACTCTAGCAGCAATTGCTTCTAAAGTTGTTTGCAGTGGGACTGGTCTGAAAGGAGTTCTGGAGTTTACTAGCAATGCTACACCTCCATGTGCTGTATTAGAGTCGTTCCTATCCTTTCTAAGCATTATATGGTGTTTTATTGCTCATAGTTATTTTAGGGGTCAGGTTTGTTTCCTGTAGACAAAGAACAGCAGGCTTATATTTGGTAATTAAGTCATAAACATCGTCTAAGTTAGCTCTGAGTCCGGGACAATTCCATTGAATGATTCTATGCATTTAGACTAAGGCGCATTTAGGGCTAGAGCCTCAAGCTGCGAACAAATTTACACTATGTATATAAAGTGCTTAGCATCATAATACACAGCCATTTCTGAATAAACAGAAAATTTTTAAGGTGGCATCGTTTTAGGTTATATCTCATATTGTGAATGCCTTCACAACGAGTTGCCATGATATTGCACTACTTCGAATAAGTAACGCTTCACCTAAGGAGAAGACTAGTGTTACTTATTCTCAGATAGGTACCACCACCCAGACAGCACTGTTTCAGGGCTATTTGTGTATGTAATGTGAATATCTACTCGAATATCCACTTGTCCCTATTAGACGTAGAAAAGCAAAAAAGGTAGAGGGAAAGTTATAGTAGGAGTGGAAGAGGAAAAGAAACAGTGTAGAAGAATGAAAGGGACAGTAACTCCTTCAACTCACACCACTCAAAAACTCATAAACTCCTCGAATAGGCAACGCTTCCCCAGTGGAGAAGGCTGTTGTTACCAATTCTTGGAAACTCCGGACATCATCAAGCTCCCCCTAGCAGCACTGTTTCAGGGCTATTTGGCCCTTCGTCAGTGAGTGGGTAGGTAGCCAAGTGATGCAATGATGGCAAAAACAGTTATGAAGTATAACTCCACAATATGAGAGATGCCTGATGGTGTATGATGTATTTAGACTAAGGCGCATTTAGGGCTAGAGCCTCAAGCTGCGAACAAATTTAGACTATGTATATAAAGTGCTTAGCATCATAATACACAGCCATTTCTGAATAAACAGAAAATTTTTAAGGTGGCATCGTTTTAGGTTATATCTCATATTGTGAATGCCTTCACAACGAGTTGCCATGATATTGCACTACTTCGAATAAGTAACGCTTCACCTAAGGAGAAGACTAGTGTTACTTATTCTCAGATAGGTACCACCACCCAGACAGCACTGTTTCAGGGCTATTTGGCCCTTCGTCAGTGAGTCAAGGCCCTAAATGCGCCTTAGTCTAAATACATCATACACCATCAGGCATCTCTCATATTGTGGAGTTATACTTCATAACTGTTTTTGCCATCATTGCATCACTTGGGTACCTACCCACTCACTGACGAAGGGCCAAATAGCCCTGAAACAGTGCTGTCTGGGTGGTGGTACCTATCTGAGAATAAGTAACACTAGTCTTCTCCTTAGGTGAAGCGTTACTTATTCGAAGTAGTGCAATATCATGGCAACTCGTTGTGAAGGCATTCACAATATGAGATATAACCTAAAACGATGCCACCTTAAAAATTTTCTGTTTATTCAGAAATGGCTGTGTATTATGATGCTAAGCACTTTATATACATAGTCATGATTCTATGCATTATTGAGGATTATTGGGTGTGTCTGCTTGCTTACGGGATGTGGTCTGTTTGCGCCTGTCTAGTCTTTTTTTCCCTTTTTGGGAAATTTGGTCTAGTGACGTCCATGTCCTCCTCTTCCGCATGAAGTTCAAGAAGTGGTTCATCTCGGTGTGAATTTCTATCTATGTCCATGGTATCAGTATTGGTTTTTTGATTATTTCTTTCAAAGCTTGTTTGATTAACTGGCTGTTGTACAGGATTTTTATCTGGCGGTATTGTCAATGGTGTGTTTACCGAATGAGTTGATTGCTGTTGGGTAGGATGTTCTTTTAGTGTAGAGAGGACTGACCTGGCCCAATCAGAAATTGAGATGCTTGGCGGAACTGAACAATCTGTTTGTACTGTTATGGATCGTTGCTTTTTTACAACTGAAGAATAAGATGGCAATTTATTTGAAATTAAACAATGTTTTTTTGCTTCTTGGTATGGCACCTTGTGTTCCACTTTGTACTTTTGTATATTCTTTTCAGTCTGCCACTGGATGCACTCCTTTGAAAATGCTGAATGATTCCCCTTACAGTTTGGGCAGCTTTGTATTTCAGTGGGGCAGTCTGTGTGAACATGCTCTTTTGAACCACAGGAGGCACAGGTGGTTACACCCCTGCAGACTGCTTGTGAGTGTCCAAATTTTTGGCATTTAAAACACCGGACTGGGTTTGGAATATAAGGTCGAATTTTGCACCTTAAATATCCAGCTTTAACAGTTGTTGGTAAAATTGGTGTTTTAAATGTAAGAATTACCGTTCGGGTAGGAGTAAGAACCCCATCTTTCTTAATGACTATCCTTTTGACATTTATTACATTTTGATCACCTAATTCCTGAACGATTTCCTCCTCAGATACGTTAAGGAGATCCCACTCAGCTATTACCCCTTTAGAGGAGTTTAAGGTGGCATGCGGGGTAACCTTTGTGGGAATTCCACCAAAAGTCGATATTTTTAATAGTTTTTCCGAGTGTTTATTCTCGTTCATCTCCACTAGAAGGTCTCCGGATTTTAATCTTCTAACCATTTTTGGTGGGCCCGCCACATTCTCAAGACATTTCTGTATTAAGAATGGGGAGAGCTTACTCAAAGGATTGTCAGTCAAAGAATGCAGTATCAAAAAAAGAGGAGCAGGGGTTTCTGTTCCTTCTTTTTTCTGCCGTTTTGCATTTCCTGCATTTAAGTCTTCTCTGTTTGAGAGATCTGGACCATGAGATCCATAAATGGCATGTCTATTTATGTCCATCTTTGCTCCTTTTTGCCCCGGGAGAGTGTTTTTCTCCTCACAGGTTTCCAGCCCCGCCACGTGGAGGCAGGAGCGGTGCCACCAGTGACCAAGCGGTTTAGAGGTTTAGTTAGGTTAGTATGGATTATATATACAGTGGATTCCGGTTATTTGGGCCACCGGTTAATCGGGGCAGCCGTTTATTTGGGGCAAATCTTAAAAAACAAAAACCAATCGAGAAAATAGCCAGGGTTGACTTCGCTTAATTGGGACAAAATGCTGTTTAATCGGGGCAGGAGACCTCAGCACTGGAGATTACTCTACGATTGTCTCCGACCGTACCACGTAGTTCGGTCGGATTTTTGGAGGTCACAACCATAAAACAATAAAAACAATTAGCAGTCACCTGTTTATTGGGCTTTTCTGTTAAGTGCAATCTATCATAAACAGACAGTAAACTCGATCTTATTGAATTTGCGATAATACCGGCAGCTGGAATTCTGTGGGTTATTATGGTAAAATGTGTTTACACTTCCATGGAATCTTCAATCATATAAAAAAAATAATTTTTAGAATCTTCTCTTCATTCCTATTTTTAAAGCTTCCTAATTTGTTACTCCGTTCTCACTTGCGCGTGTTGTGTTACTTGCAATTTATGTGTGCCCTCTTCTTTGTTATTGATTGCTTATCTTTTTACTGTTTTAAATTTCAGCCCTCACCAACAAATGTCAGTGAACAGAAATGTCAGCTAGTTTAGTTAGTATGTACATATTACAGTACGTATTAATTATTCCGATTATCACGTAATTCTTCCGATTTTCACGTATAATTTAATTTTTTAATTGGTAAGGTAATAAAGGTAAATTTGTGCTTAATATATCTTTACTTTTATAGCCTGTGGATAATATTCCTCCTGTTTTCGCTAATTAGAATCGCTGTTTAATGGAATTAAAATTCAATTCACAAACGTGATCATGATGACCAGCGCTTACTGCACATCGTATAGTGAACCGTACTTTACTATTTTGAGTTCGTCGTAACGTGATTTGATTGTACAGTGAACTAATTGTAAAGGGAGGGTAAATTGTATTTTTAACTATTTACGTGAAACTTCGGATAATTGGGGCAGCCGCTTAATCGGGCCAAAATGCACTAGTCCCGATGTGTCCCAAATAACCGGAATCGACTGTATATATATACACAAGGAA
Source organism: Mastigoproctus giganteus (assembly GCF_048544385.1). NCBI lineage: Eukaryota > Metazoa > Arthropoda > Arachnida > Uropygi > Thelyphonidae > Mastigoproctus > Mastigoproctus giganteus. The sequence goes on from NC_143583.1 coordinate 171,840,879, forward strand.
AGAAAGGTGTATTTCCTTTCGGGATTCTACTTCAAAGCTTTTAAGTAAAGAATCACTTAAGAAAAACAAGAAGAATAGTGACACTGGAAAATAAATATAACTAATCCGCTGAGAAAGAACGCTATGTATCGCACAAAATATCGCTTGGCACTCGGGGCCACCATGGTATTGGACTACCTCGAATAAGTAACACTTCACTAATGGAGAAGACTACAGTTACTTCTTCTCAGCAGATATCACCACTCAGATGGCACAGTTTCAAAGCTTGTTGGCTTCTCCTCAGAGGGTGGGCAGGTACACTGGTGTTCCAATAGTGATAACCCAGTTATGAAGTATAACTTCACAATATGAGGGATGCCTGATGGTGTGCAGTGACATAGACTATAAAATATTTAAGGGCAAAGGCCTCATGCTACGAGGTAGAATGGCTAAATGGTTAGTCATTCTACCTTATAGCATGGCCCTTAAATATTTTAAAGTCTATAGCATTGAGCTTGCTTAAATCATTCAAGGCCTTATACACCTCAATTAGATCACCTCGCAGTTGCCTAGTCTCGAGGAGCTGCAATTTGCAGAACTTAAGAATTTCTTGGAACCATTTTTTCGTTCCTCTCACATCTCACTGCGAGTCTCTGCATTAGTTCCAGCAGCTTTACATCTTTCCTAAAATGAGGCCTAAAGGCTCTACAGCTTTCCTAAAATACAAGTATATGATATCAAAATTATTTTTTGCATCCAGTTCCTTTCTGACCACATCATAGTATCCAATCAAATTTGGCAGACAAGACTTCCCCTTAACAAACCCATGCTGTGTCTAAACTATAACTGCAGCCTTGTCTAGATGATCTTCCATCGCTTTCTTAACTTGTGACTCGATTATTTTCCCTGGAACATAAGTTAGACTAACAGGTCTGTAATTACTCGTGTCGCCCTTTAATCCCACTTTGTGAATTTTGGACACATTTGCACATCTCCAGTCCATGGGGATCTCCCCTGAGACCAAGGAAGCTTTCATAATTGTGGCAAAGGGTATGTTTACTTCCTTTAGGGGCTCACATGTGGTGAGTATGGGCTTGGCACATCCAGGGTCCTGAGCTGGATATCATCATTCTTCTCTTTCTTAGCGATTCCCCTGCTACTTCTGACACTCTCTCTCTCTCTCTCTCTCTCTGTCTCTCTCTCTTAGGGTAACTCGGGAATTTTTTTTTTGGCTGGTGCAACATAAGCATCAGGTTTCCTTGCACCATACAGCTAATAATAATAATAATAATAACTGGATAGCTCAGAACCACTCCAGGTGTCTTTCTTATGTTCAATTTCAACAATTTTTCCTATACTTTGCTCTCATTTATTACAAAATCATTTAGCTCCTTGACAGAGTTTGATAAACTTCTGGCCTCCCCTTCCCTACAGACCTCCTCTTGTGTGAATGTAGATGCAAAATACTCATTCGGTTTGTCAGCTACCTTAGTAGGTTCATCACCGCTCATACCATCAATGTCAAGTGGACCAACCAGAGTTATCCCCTTTCCTTTTAGAGTTTACATAAGTAAAGAAACCTTTACTGTTTTATTTGCATTTTTTTACAAAAGATTTCTTGTAATCTTCCTTTGCTTAACTAACCTCCTTTGTGACTTGATTACAGAGCAGCTTATATCTACCATAGGCTTCTGTGTCACCTGGAAATTTATATGTATCCCATGCATTTTTCTTCTCTGCTCCATGTCTCTCATTAGTCCATCTGACATCCATTTAGGCCTGAATTTTGAACAATATTTCTTAGTTGGTATGAAAGTCTAGTAGCTTCCAAGATTAGTTCTTTGAATGCTTCCCATTTTGAATTTGCTGTTGGTAACATCATCAGTTGATCCGATTGTATAGAATTTAAAAAATCTCTGAGACCATTGTAGTCATTGTTATGAAAGCAAAAACCGTTCCCTTTACCACTGATGGTAGTTACATCTTTAAGTAAATCCCACATCAGTACACTATGATCACTGCCACCTAGTGGTTCCTTTATCTGCAGAATCTTAATGCATGAAGAATCACTGCTAATAATCAGATCAAGAGTATTACTCCCTCTGGTTGCCTCTCGAACATACTGCTGTAGAAAACAATCACTCAGTAAATCCACAAGTCTTGCTCATGTGTGAGTAACCAACTCACAAGTTCAGTCTACATCTGGTAAGTTAAAATCCCCCATTATAAAGACAATCTGATTCACTGGCCCATTCTATTTCTCTGTACAGTTGTTCAATGTACTCATCAGAGTCATTAGGCCTATAACACACTCCTACTCTCAACTTGATTTTCCCAGTGCTTATGTCACAGCAAACTGACTCATCACTGCACTGTCCACCCATGTCAACTGGATGCACTTTCTTAGATTTTATGTGTTTCTTAACTAATAGCATAACCCACTCCCCCCTTTCTATCCTGTCTGTCCTTTCTGTACACATTGTACTCCCCAAATTCCGATTGTGCACTGCTTATATATGTGTAACACCATGTCTCTGATATCCCAACAACACCAGCCTTTGATATCTTCACCAGCACCTCTAATTAATCAAAACCATTTACTACACTCCTAGCATTGGTGTAAATGCAAGTATAAATGCACCTATTCTTACTCTTAGTTACTCTAACACAACCCATGTATTTACTTGTTCCAGGATGACTCTCAGTAGCCCTTGAAATTCCCAGCACCTTGCATTCCAGGCTGCTGCTCATTCCAGTAGAAGCAGTGCAAGAATCACTTTCACCTCTGGCTGTGGCTACCATCCATCTATCAGTCTGTGAATCTCCGCAATCTAGCAGTTTTCCGACCTACCTATTATTGCCTCGATAGCATCAGCAAATATTCTTGCACCCTTTCTATTTAAGTGTATCCCATCCCTGTAGAAACAATCTCTTCTGTTAACAAGCACAGACAATGCTGAGAAAAAATCTAGCCCCCATGTGCCTTGCACAATCTTTTCAGGACCGAATTGATTGACAAGGCTCTCATCACATACTCCCCCCCCCATCATGTCTGTGCAGAATTGCAGACACTTTCAACTTTAACCCTAACTCACATCTTTTTTTCAACATTGACATATACATGTTAAGTAAACTTACAGATCTCCTATTCTTAATGTCATCAGTGCCAATATGTAGAACAGTATCACCCTTTGTGTCCTTAAAAGATATCTGCTCTACAACGTCATCAACTTTTGCCCCCGGCAGACATACCACAGTCCTATTCCATCTATCCTTTTTTGCAGAATATATTTCCCGTCACCCTGACAACAGTCACTGACAATAACTAGCTTATGTGGGACCAGCGCATTCTGCCCTGAAGGTTGCCTGATGATCAAGTGCAAGCTCTGGCATTGAGGTTGGCAGCTGCAAGCTTGATGGGTCTCCCAATTTAAGTCCTTTAAAGGCATCTATCCTGTCCTTCAAGCTCACATAAAGGCCCAGAATTTCTTCACAATATCCATTCACTTTTAAATCTTTGGCCTTTACAGTGGACTGTATCACACACACAATGTATACCACGTGGAGATGGAAGAACCCCCGATGTCATTTGACCCTAAAACACTTTACACTTTAATAAAAAAATATATATATATATTTCACAAGTTCACATTTTGCAACTTGTGAAATATATATATATGCACGTTTTGTGCACGTTGCTTTGCTGCTCTAGTCTAGAGTATGATTTCTGTTTTTATACGATTTAATTAATTAACAATGAAAATTAATAAAGTTAATAAATTTAATTGATTAATTTATTATACTTGACTATACAATACTATACTAAGCTAATGCAGCAATACGTATTCTGCTATATAGTTTTTTGTATACCCTAGCTATCAAGTTTGAGATATGCGTTCGAGATATACCGTAACAATCACAATATTAAATTAGTTTTATCCTTATCTAAATACAAAAGATATATGCCCAAAAAGTGATTAAAACCCTACTATTCATCTGCGCTACTGGTTTAGCTATGATAGCGGTATGATTAGCGAGTTGTAACTTACAAAATCACTAGCTAAATTTAAAAAATTTAGCTAGTGATTTTGTTGAAAACGCTCCTAAGCCTATTTAATCTATTTGTAAAACACAAATTAATATGTTAACTAATCAAAAAATTATATATCAATAAAATTTCAAGGAAAACTTATCTGTTTGCAGCAGCTACAGAAATCGAAGTTTTCACCATGCAAAAACTGGCAGCCAATTAAATTTTTATAACAAATCTCTCAAGACATTTTTTGAATGAGAAAATGTTCATTTTCCTACTGGCTGCTCAGTAGCTGAGTGAATGATCAAAAATGTTCTGCTCTCTGTCTCTTTAGAAACTGTCTATTTCTTCACTTTTATGACAAGCTTGGGCTACAAACTCATTTTTCTGGGTCTACTAGTTGCTATGTTAGTATCAGTCACTGTTTCCTTTTTTTGCCCTGGGAATGAGTGATTTTCCTCCCAGGTTTCTAGCCTGCCACACATGGAGGCAGAAGCAGTACCACATAATTAGCATTAGTAGAGGCATATGATGCAAGAACATATGCAGCAAGAGCTTATGCAGCATCAGTCAAAAAAAAAAAACACGCTCCCATTTCACTCCTCTGTTCATTCCAAATACCTATCCAACTCAGCCTTAAATTTATTTAGGCTATCAACTTCCACAACAAAAGATGGAAGTCTGTTCCACCAACCAACTACCCGCTGGCTAAAGGCAAACTTTCTCACATCTATCCTACAACTGTCTTTCCTCAATTTGAATTTATGCCCTCTCAGGTGATTATTCTAAGCAAGAGGAAGAATCCCATTAGCATTGAGCATGTTCAAACTATTCAAGACTATATACCTCAATCAGATCACCTCGCAAGTGCCTAGTCTCCATACAGTGTAATTTGCAAAACTTAAGCCTTTCTTCGTAACAGCAACCCTTTGTTCCATTCACTAATCTTGATGCTCTTCTCTGTACTCGTTCCAACAGCTCTACAGCCTTCTTAAAGTGAGGCCTCCAGACCTGTATACAGTACTCAAGGTGTGGCCTGACCATTGCCTTATATAAGGGGATAATCACCTTCTTAACCCTGTTAGAAAAATTCCTGTATATCATTGACAGGACACCATGAACTAATCTTGCAGACCGTCTGCAATGCTCAGAAAACTTCATATCTGGCTGCACAATTACCCACAGGTCCTTTTCATTCTCTACTGCTGTCAGTGTAGTACCACAGAGTTGATACATTACTCTGGGGTTCCTGCTTCCCATATGTAGTACTTTACATTTGTCAAAATTAAACTTCACTTGCCACCTCTCAGCCCATCTGCTCAACTTTTCTAGATCCTGTTGCAGCAGCGTACTGTCATTAGTGTCCTTAACAACACTGCCAACCTTTGTATCATCTGCAAACTTGGACATTAAGCTTGATATACCATCATCAATCATTTATAAATACAGAAAACAACAATGGACCCAACACTCAATCCTGAGTGACTCCACTAATAACATTAGTCCACCGATGAGCAGTGTCCATTGATTACAACTTTCTTTCTTCTTCCACTCAACCATCCCTTTATCCACAGCAGCAATTTGCCTCCAATGCCACACTGCTCCAATTTGTGCAGCAGTCTTCCACGTGCAGCAGTATCAAAAGCCTTTCTAAGATCCAAATATATGATATCAAAGTTATTTCCTGCATACAGTTCCTTTGTGACCACATCATAGTATCCAATCAAACTGGTCAGGCAAGACTTTCCCTTAACAAAACCATGCTTTGTCCGAGCTATAACTGAAGTCTTGTCTAGCTGATCCTGCAGTGCTTCTTTAACCAGTGCCTCCATTAATTTTCCTGGAACAGAAGTTAAACTAACAGGTTTATAATTACTTGTGCCGCCCTTTGATCTTCCTTTGTGAATTGGGGTCACATTTGCACATCTCCAGTCCATGGGTACTCCCCCCCCCTGAGTCCAAGGAACCTCTCACAATTATGGCTAAGGGTTTGCTTGCTTACTTTGCTGCCTCCTTTAATATAACTGGATAGATCCCATCCACCCCTGGTGCCTTTTTTATGTTAATCTTCAACAATTTCTCCTCCACTTCAAATCAGATGATTCTCAAATCAGAATGCATTTCATAGTTAAAAATGTAGGGTTTTTTTAAACTAAGTAAAAATTCTTTCATCTATACTTTTTGTGATCATTTAACCAAACAGATAGTGTGGTGAATTACTTAAAAAGAAGCTCTCGCTATTTTTAATATTATATTAATAAGACATGATAACTAGAAGTCATGGGGTATAATCAATGTCAATTGTATTCTTATAGTGATAAACAGCAGTTTATTTGTTGTTGTTTTTATCACATATTTTTTAAACTACCTTCATATTATGGTGACAATTCAAACTTGCTAATGATAGACTATGCCTATGCAAAGATTGCTTCCAGATGATATGAATGACTGACACTTTAACTATGGTTACGAGATATACCTGATTTCTGGGAACAGTTCCTGGAATTGACTATCTGCCCATGGAATGTCCTTGATTTTTAGGATGTATCCCTGGAAAGGTGATTCACAAGAAATGCAGATAACACTGGTCTGCAGAGATTTTGATGTTTCCAAAATTCATGGTGTTTCTGGGTATGTGCTTTTAGTGCCAATACTACAAATTGAAACTGTTTCTACCTATCACATAAAGCTGTTTGTACAGACAGTAAGAAATGTTTTCTTAGATATACATTCCATTATGCAATATGCATACTAATTCCTCTGACAAGTATAGACATACCCAGATGGGTTTAGACATGCTGAGACCTGCAAGTCAGGTAGTTAAACCTGTGAAGTGTTTCTTCCACTTTCAGCTGTTTTCTGGTGCAATTGGTATTAGGTGATTATATTAAGTCACTAAGTTGGTCCCCCATAAAGTGTGTCTTTATGAGGGCGGACCAACTTTATGGGAAAAGCCATGATGTTTTCCATTCCCCTGGTGTGGAGGGAAACTCAGGATCATATTAATGACTGCTACTTCTTTTCTATAAATATGGCAGGTTATAATGCAAAGGATAAGCATAGCATATGTATCCCATGGACCTGAACTACCAGTACCACCTCCAGCAATTGTTCATGAAAATATGCCATCAGATCCTGTGACATTTGTGATCCAGAGGATGATATAAACTATTGTGATAAAGAAATTCACAACTCTGGACCATAGCTTTTTATACAAAGTGAACTTGACCATCCCATGAAAGCTCGACAAAAAGGCCAGCACAACTTTTAGGGTCAACACTAAAATCCAAGAATATGCTGGCCACAGGAACAGTCTTTTTGTGGTATAGACATTGTGAAAAAGAACTGGTTTCCCCATTTTGTTGAAGAAAGGCTAATGATATATTCCAACAACATTCCCGCAAGTATGAACTTTTTTTGGAATTCTAACCAACTGAATGGAGGCTATTTATTAATTCACAGAAGCAAAGTTCTTCATAATGGAAACAATTATGCATTCCATTCCTGTAGCCCATTCAGCACACTTAAAATAAAACCATGAAGATGTTAAGCTTCTTTTGGAAAAAAATCAGTACAAGGATCATGGTTGACTAGTGTGGATGCTTAAAAAGCTGCTGCTCAGTCAACAACTTGGTTTCAAAAAAATTCCTTGCTTTCTAAGCAAGTGGGATAGTCAAACAAGAAGTGAACACTAGGAAGCGAAAGTGTGGCCACCAAGCCAGTCTTTGATGCCAGGTTCAGAGAACATTAAAGATGAACCAATATTAGACTGAAACAAAGTATTGTTACTCCTGCTGCATATAAAGATAGGTTTAAAAAAAACAAGCTCATCCAAGCCCTGAATAAAGAAGGAAATTGTTTCATGTCTGTTTGCACTAAATTCCTTCCCATTATTTATGTATGAAAAATTCAAAGCAGGAATTTTTGTTGGACCTCAAATCCTCAAGCTGTTTCTAGACTGTATTTGAAGAATCCATAAATCAAAATACCTCTGGCTATCCAAGCATCACTGAAAGATGCTTGGAAAGCTTTAACATGTAGTGCACAATTTTGTAGGAAATAATAAACACCCAGGTTATGAGATGATGGTAAGTGATATGCAGGAGAATTTTAGAAAAATAAACTAGGCTGCAATATGTGTGTTAAGATATACTCTGCATCTCATCTCAACTATAAATAGTTGAGATGAGATGCAGGGAGTATATCTTAACATAATGCAGAGATATGGGAAATTATATTTCTCATATACGAGGGTGGTTCAATAAAGAATCGGTAACCTAGCTGCAGAGGTGCTAGCCTGTTGATTCTTGGCACAGGTTTTAGTCCTTCTCTACATAGCCACCGTGCCGATTTACACATTTTCCCCATTGATGGATGAGGCTACAGATACTGTTTTTGTAGAAGTGGTGAGGTTGGTCTTTGAACAATGACTCTGTAGCAGAAATGAGTGTCTTGTCATCGGGGAAGTGGGTCCTCCGAAGAAATGACTTGAGGGAAGGAAACAAGAAGAAGTCCGATGGTGCAAGAACGGGTGAGTAGGCTGGATGGGCAGTATTTCATATCCACAAGTGGCCACCTGTGTTGTTGCAATTTTAGAAGTGTGAACTGAGGCATTGTCTTGAAGCAGTCTCACACCTTTGGACAGCATGCCAAGCCTACATGTTTGATTTTCTCATGTAATTTTGTAAGTTGGCATAATAAGCACCTGTAATTGCCCTACCTTTCGGCAGGTAATTAGTCATTATTACGCCTTTCTCATCCCAAAACACTGTCAGCAAGACCTTTCCTGCTGACGCTTGGACCCTTGCCTTCTTGGGGGGGGGGGGGGAGCCATGATGTTGCCATTCCATGGACTGGTTTTTACTTTCACAGTCGAAATGGTGTATTCAATTTTCATCCTGAGTAATTAGATGAAAGAAAAAATTTTCCTCATTTTTTTGGCATAGGGCTAACAACTCTTGCGATTTCTATTGTTGATCAGCCTTCTGGAAACCAGTCAATAATCAGGGAATCCATCTTGCACTTAATTTCTGTAAATGGAGTTGGTCGTGAAGGACTGTTTTAACAGAGCGCACACTAATATTCACCTCCTGGGACAATTCGTGCACAGATATCCAGTGATCTTCCAAGATTAAAGACTCCACTTTTCTGATCATGCTGTCATCAATGGTTGGATGGGGGACAATCCGGAATGGGCTCAGATTCTACCAATGTCCGACCTAAACTGTCTATGCCAGTGCTTCACAATGCCATAGGATGGGACTTAATACTCATATACAGCAGTTATCTCCTCATGGATTTCTTTAGGAGATTTCCCCTTCAAGAACAGATACCAGAGCTGTAATCCGGTATCTGTTCCCCTTCAAGAACAGATACCGGATTACAGCTCTGGCTTCAACTTTGACCACGATGCTACTTCATTACACACTCAGCTCAGCTCTGTAAGAGAAAAACAAATTAAGACACAGGGCTGAAATTTTACACCTTTATTACAGAGATATGCCTGATGCTACACACAAAATATCATGCCTCTGCGATATGTGGAAGTAGGAGAGGGCAATTCTCTTTTGAACCACCCTTGTAATTTTGGTAGATAAAGTGAAGAGCAGTAGAAACTTTCATCAGGATATAAAAGAAATGGAAATAGGTAACAAAGTGGATGGAATGTCAATATGATGGCCAACTATTGCTGGATGCTAAAAAGAGGAACAGTCACTTAAAAATAGATACCTTAAAAATACAGCTGTAAACTGTATTTTTTAAATCCAGTTTACAGCTGTCTATGTTTGCAGGAAAAAAATTTTTACATATTTTTATATAAAAATAACCTATATGTAAAATATGTAAATATACAAAATAAACCAGTAGCACCTCCACCAATTTTTTTTTTTTTATAAAAAATTCTGATATGATAGAGCAAATTTAAAGTAATTTTCAAAATTTTCATTAAAAATGTAGTTTAGATTTCTTACTAGCAGTAAAACATCAGAGGATTTTCCTTAAAATGCAGCCCACTGTAATCATGCACATCAGACTGTGCATGATTACAGTGGGCTGCTGTTCAATCATTTCCTCGATGAACTCTTTAAAAAGTTTCCCCATTCTGCTGGCAAGCTATGCAACATTTACTGTATGTCAGAAATGTGAAGATAATAATATACCCCGGCACCTACTATTAAAATCCTGTTTGTTACTGAATTATGGCTTTTTCCTTAGTTCTCACAAAATGCTGGCTCCCCCAATGAAATGCATAACTATCCTGGCTAGGTCTGTAGGGACCAGGAAGCCACCTACAATATAGTAATCATTTCTAGAAATTATGGTTGTTTCTTATCCAAACGCACGTGTGTGTGTGTGTGTGTGTGTGTGTGTGTGTGTGTGTGTGTGTGTGTGTGTGTGTGTGTGTGTGTGTGTGTGTGTGTAATGAATTCCAATACTATCCCTGATAACCACTACAGCACTTCACATTAATTTGAACAGGCTTCACATGTCAAATTGCTTTCTACTCGTAGTGAAGACTATAAAAACTATAAGTTGATGTGTAATGGCAAAGGTCAGGCTGGCAATGGCTGAGTATGATTAAGAGGTTACTTTTTCCATATAGAGAAAAACTTAATCCACACTCACTGTGTAAAGATCCAATCAGATTCATTATCTTTTTCTTTGAATACAAAGAAGAAACTGAATCAGATCAGACCCTTGCATACTGGGTATGGAAAAGTCTTAGATAATTCAGCTGATGAATTGAACAGGTACCGTGCATTGATCTTTACAGATGAAAGATCCCTTATAGTTAGAAGAGGCTATGCAAGTGAAGATGAGTAGTATGAAATGAGTGACACAGAAATTACAGGAGACTGCATTATTAGAAAAACTTTCAAGCCTAAAGGAAATTAAAGCATCTAGAGTTGATGGAATATACCCAGTAATTTTGAAGGAGAAAGCAAGAGCATGCATTGAACAATTAAGGTTAATTATGGGGACATCACTGGACTCAGGTGACATTCCTTAGGACTGGAGAAATGGCAACGTATCACCAATATATGGTTCTAAGGGTGGAATTCTAAGGCATGATAAAGAGTGCATTACAAGAACATTTAGAAAACAAAAGGGAATTTTGAAGGCTGAGCAACATGTTTTTAGGATTGGTATTAATAGTGGTAAATGATGCAAAAAAGCAAGCTTATAAAGCATTAGCAAAAAAAAAAAAAAATCCAACACCACCCTTCCCTCCCTTCCAATAGTCTGTCTAGTTCTTCCTTGAATTTATCCAAACTATCCACTTTCACAATAACAGGTTGAAGTTTGTTCCAACAATTAATCATCCAAACTGGCTGAAGGTAAACCTCTGCACATTTATTCAGCAACCATCCTTCTGCAATTTCAATTTATCCTCTTCACATGTGTAGTGTGAGGAAGAGGAAGAATGGCATCAGCATTAAGCTTGCTCAATCCATTCAAAGCCTTAAACACCTCAATCAGGTAAACACGCTGCCGCCTAGCCTCCAGACACTGCATTTGTAGAATTAAAGCATAGCTTGGTAAGAGCACCCTTTTATTCCTATCACCAATCTGATTACTCTTTTCTACATGTTCCAACAGATCCATGTTCTTCCTAAAATAAGGAAGGACATGGCTATCAACTTCCACAATGACAGATGGAAGTTTGTTCCAGCAATCAACCACTCGCTAGCTAAAGGCAAATTTCAACACCTGTATTCTGCAACTGTCTTTCCTCAATTTGAATTTATGACCTTTCAGGTGATTATTCTGATCAAGAAAAAGATTCCCATCAGCACTGAGCATGCTCAAGACATTCAAGGCTTTATACACCTCACTCAGATCACTTCGCAGGTGCCTAGTCTCAAGACACTGTAATTTGCAAAACTTAAGCCTTTTTTCGTAAGAGCAACCCTTTGTTCCATTCACTAATCTTGTTGCCCTTCTCTGTACTCGTTCCAACAACTCTACATCCTTCTTAAAATGAGGTCTCCAGACCTGTATACAGTACTCAAGGTGTGGTCTGACCATTGCCTTATACAAGGGGATAATCACCACCTTATCCCTGCTAGAAAAATTCCTCTATATCATTGACAAGACACCATGAGCTACTCTTGCAGACCGTCTGCACTCCTCAGAAAACTTTATATCTGCCAGCACAATTACCCCCAGGTCCTTTTCATTCTCTACCACTGTCAGTGTAGTACTACACAGTTGATACGTTACTCTGGGGTTACTGCTTCCCATATGTAGTACCTGCACAATTATCCCCAGGTCCTTTTCATTCTCTACTATTGTCAGTGTAATACCACACAGTTGATACATTACTCTGGGGTTACTGCTTCCCATATGTAGAACTTTACATTTGTCAATGTTAAACTTCATTTGCCACCTCTCAGCCCATCAGCTCAACTTTTCTAGCAGCAGCAGCAGCAGCATACTGTCATTAGTGCCTTAACAACTCAGGCAAAATTTGTATCGTCTGCAAACTTGGACATTAAGCTTGATATACCAACATCAATATCATTTATAAATACAGAAAACAACAATGGACCCAACACTGAACCCTGAGGAACTCCACTAATAACATTAGTCCACGATGAGCAGTGTCCATTGATTACCACTCTCTGTCTTCTCCCACTCAACCATCCCTTTATCCATAGCAGCAATTTGCCTCCAATGCCACACTGTTCCAATTTCTTGGGCAGTCTTCCACATGCAACAGTATCAAAAGCCTTTCTAACATCTAAATATATGATATCAAAGTTATTCCCTGCATCCAGTTCCTTTGTGACCACATTATAGTATCTAATCCAATTGGTCGGGCAAGACTGTCCCTTAACAAAACCATGCTGTGTCCGAGCTATAACTGAAGTCTTGTCTAGATGATCCTGCAGTACTTCTTTAACCAGTGCCTCCATTAATTTTCCTGGAACAGAAGATAAGCTAACAGATCTATAATTACTTGTGTCACCTTTGAACCTCCTTTGTGAATTGGGGTCACATTTGCACATTTCCAGTCCATGGGTACCTCCCTTGAGTCCAAAGAAGCTCTCATAATTTTGGCTAAGGGTTTGCTCACTTCCTTTGCTGCCTCCTTTAATATAACTGGACAGATCCCATCCACCCCCGGGTGCCTTTTTTATGTTTATCTTCAACAATTTCTCCTCCACTTTCCTCTGAGTTATTACAAAATCATCTAGCTCACTACCAGAGTTTAATTCACCTCTGGCATTCACCTCCCTCATGTGTAAATGTAGATGCAAAATACTCATTTAGTTTGTAATCCACCTGAGCAGGATCGTCAACAGTTGAACCATCAATATCCAGTGGACCAATCTGATTCATCCCTTTCCTTCTAGAGTTTACATAGGTAAAGAACTCTTAGCTGTTTTTCTTTGCATCCTTTGCCAAAGGTTTCTCATAATCTGCCTTTGCCTGCCTAATCTCTTTTGTGACTTGGTTACAGACCAGCTAACATCTATCATAGACTTCCATGTCCCCATTAATGTATCCCATGCATTTTTCTTCTCTGCCATATGTCTCATTAGTTCATCTGATATCCATTTTGGCCTAAACCTTGAACAATATTTCTTAGTTGGTATGTAAAGCCTAGTAGCTCCCAAGATAAATTCTTTGAATGCTTTCCATTTTGAATTTGCTGTTGGTAACATCATCAGTTGGTCCCACCTTATAGAATTTAAATACTGTCTCAGACCACTGTAGTCACCTTTACAAAAGCTGTTTGTTATTTGGTTTTTAGGAGCATTAGTAACTAAGGCCATATTGCTCTGGGGATATGTGGTGGTCATTCCCTAACCTTTCCGCACCCTCCGTATTTGGTGGTCACGGACTCGAACCCCGGTCTAATCAAGAAGTGTATGCTATGCACTGCTGCTCCTGCCCACCTGGCTACAAAGGCGCCACCTTTACAAAAGCAAAACCCTTCCCTTTAACTGATGGTAGTTACCTCTTTGAGTAAATCCCACTTCAGAACATTGTGATCACTGCCACCTAGTGGTTCCTTTATCTGCAGATACTTAATGCATGAAGAATCACTACTGATAATCAGATAAAGAGTATTACTTCCTCCAGTTGCCTTCTGAACATGCTGATGTAGAAAACAATCATCCAATAAATCCACAAAAGCCTTGCTAGTGTTTGGGTGACCAACCCACAAATTCCAGTCAATATCTGGGAAGTTAAAATCCCCCATTATAAGACTCTGATTTACTGGATCACTCAATTTACCTGTACAGTTTCTTATTATACTCATCAGAGTCATTAGGCCTATAACACACTCCTACTCTCAAATTTTTATCTTCCAATGCTTATGTCACACCAAACTGACTCGACATTGCACTGTCCAGTGATGTCAACTGGCTTCACCTGACTGGATTTTATTTTATGTGTTTCTTAACTAATAGCATAACCCCTCCCCCCCCTTCCTATCTTGTCTATCCTTCCTTTACACATTGTACTCCCCAAATTCCAGTTCTGCATTCCTTATATCTGTGTGACACCACGTCTCTGAAATCCCCACAATATCTGCCTTTGATGTTTTGAGCAATACCTCAAATTCATCAAATTTATTTACCAAACTCCTAGCATTGGTGTATATGCAAGTATACATGCATCTGTTCATACCCTAACACAACCCATGTGTTTCCTTGTACTGAAATGACTCCCAGCAGTCTCTGAAATACCCTAACATCTTGTTTTCCAGGTTGTTGTTGTTGTTTGGTTTTTAGGAGCATTAGCAACTAAGGCCATATTGCTCCAGGATATACGGTGGTCATTCCTTGACCTTTCCGCATCCTCTGTATTTGGTGGTGACGGGCTCGAACCCCGGTCTAATCAAGAAGCGTGTGCTACGTACTGCTGCTCCTTCCCACCTGGCTACGGAGGCGCCTGTTTTCCAGGCTGCTGCTCATTCCAATAGGAGCAGTGCAACAATCACTTTCACCTCTGCCAGTGGCTACTGTTAATCTATTAGCTAGCAGTTTTCCAACTAATGCTGCCTCGATAGCATCAGCAAATATTCTTGCTCCCTTTCTATTTAAGTGTATCTCATCCCTATAGAAGCAGTCTCTCCTGTTAACAAGTACAGACCAAGCTGAAAAAAATTCTACCTACCCCTTGAGCCTTGCACAATATTTCCAGGGCCAATTTGATCGACAAGGCTCTCATCATATACTCCCTCGTATCGTGTCTGGGCAGAATTGCAGATACTTTCAAATTCAACCCTAATTCACAGCTTTTTTTTTCAACACTGACCTGTACTTGTTAAGTAATTCCACCGGTCTCCTACTCTTAATATCATTAGTGCCAATGTGCGCAACAATATCACCTATTGTGCCCTTAAAAGATGATATCTGCTCTACAACGTCATCAACCTTTACCCCTGGCAGACATACCCTGGTTCTGTTCCACCTATCCTTTTTACATACGATGTTCCCCGTTTCCCTGATAATAGAGTCACCACTATTTATCTGTATATATTTTTTCAGTATCGAGTATTATCTCTGAGTTCCATTATATATCTTCCGTATCAAGTTATGTATTAATTAATTATGTTACGTTTCTAAAATCTAAGTCGTTATATGTATTTAGTTAAAAAGTACAATTTAATTGACAATGAAGTTTAACAAGATTAATAAATTTTACTGATTAATTGATAATATTATATTCTATACTAAGCTAATGCTATCTAGTTCGGGATATAACGTTGTGTCATATAACAATAGTAGCAAGTTACGAACGATAAATCTATGGACACTTAAGTATTAATTAACTTCCAAAATCTTGCTGTCTCAATTCAGAATAAACCAAGGATCTTGACTAGGTCTATAAGCTACTTATAGAAAATGATTTAATATAACAATTAGTCAATAAAGCGGCTAAATATATCTAAAAAACCTTTCGTTTGCCGGAGCTGCAAAACTTGTAAAACATGTGGATTGGCTTACCAATACTAAATAATAACTTCCAAAATCTCTATCTAAGTTAAAATTTAAACAAATATCGTAACTAGGAATATAAAGCTACTCTAGAAAATAAGTTAATATGCCAAACTTCGCCTGTCCAAGGCTACACTCATTCCCCTGTTTGTTTGTTTGTTTGTTTTAATCGAATGTGGCCAAACCAATGCCTTGTACAATGGAATAATCACCTCCTTATTTCTATAGGTCACTGACAAAACGCCATGAGCTGTTCTGGCAACCTGTCTGTACTGCTCAGAGTACTTCATATCTGACTGCACAATTATCCCTATGTCGTTTTCAATTTCCACTACCCTGAGTGTAGCACCACACAGCTGGTACATTAATACATGTAGTTACTTGTGTTTGTTAATGTTAAACTTAAACTACCATTTCTCAGCTAGTCTGCATAATTTTTTTAGATCTTGTTGCAGTAGCTTAACTTCATTATTGCCATTAATCACTCTGCCAACTTCTGCATCATCTGAAAACTCGGACATTAAGACTGATATATCTTTATCAATATCATTTTGTAAGCATAAAATCATGTTTAACTAACCTAGTTAGTTAGTTTCACACAGTTACTGATGAGCTGGATGCAGGAAATAATCTTGGCATGGTTAATTTGGGTTTAAGCAAAGCATTTGACGGAAGCCCTCGTGAGAAGTTACTTTACAAACCGGAACATGCTGGAATCATGGGAACAATTCTAAGACAGAATGCAGGGAAGGAGGTAGAGGGTTATGATAATGGTTTCCTTCTGATTGGGCTAATATATGAAGTGTATTTCTCCAGGGATCAGTAGCGAGACTACTGTTGCTTCTGATTTTATGAAATGGCATAAATGAAGGGATAGAGGGCATGATGTCAAAATTCACAAACATGTCACTGATTCCAGTCTTTACTGGGAACAGTGCCACAAATGCCCCTTTGGTTGTTGTTTGTTTGTTATTTGGTTTTTAGGAGCATTAGCCACTAAAGCCATATTGCTCCGGGATATGCGGTGGTCATTCCCTGACCTTTCCGTATCCTCCGTATTTGGTGGTGACGGGCTCGAACTCCGGTCTAATCAAGAAGCGTGTGCTACGCACTGCTACTCCTTCCCACCTGGCTACGGAGGCGCCCACGCCTCTTTGGATGACATGAATAAACTTCAAGGATGGTTAGAAAAGTGGCAACTTTGTTTTTATGCATCAAAATTCATAAAATTTGGGAACAGAAATTCCAAAATAACTTATAGATTTGATGGCGTTGAATTAAGAACTGTAGGCAAAGGAAAGGGATTTGGGAAATATAACATGGGCAGACATGAAGTTTACCAAGCAGTGTAGCAGGTGGCAGGGAAGGCCTATGGTGTTTTATCAATGATTTATCGAACATTTGCATGTAGAGATAGGGAGGTCATAATCCCGTTATAAGGCAACTGCAAGACAACTTGGAATAGTGTTCAAGTACGGAGGCCACACCTAAAAAAAACATACATTGAGCTTCTTCAACAGCTTCAAAGATGAGCAATGCATGTGGTGATATCTGCAGAAGGGTGTTCATGTTAGGAAAGACTTTGAATGTGTAGGCTACAATATTTGGAAACGAGTCACCTTAGTGGAGTTTTGATGAAGGTGTATATGGCCCCGAGAAGTGAAAGTAAAATGAATGAGGGTGATATCTTCATTGTTATATTTTAATTCAGAACTAGGGCCATAAATTCAAATAATGGCCCTAGTTGACTGATGCTGACAGCTTGGAGAAATTCAAAATGTCAGCTGGATAGATGCAAATGTGAGGTGGGAGTCATTGAATATATAAAAAAAAAAATCAGATCAAGAGTATTAATCCCTCTGGTTGCCTCTCCAACATGCTGCTGTAGAAAACAGTGAACCAATAAATCCAAAGAGTCTTGCTAGTGTGTGTTTTTTTTTTTTTTTTTTTTTTTTTATGGAAAACCCCAAACACGAAAGGTATCAAAACCTATAGTACTTAGTACCATACCACGCATGGGTTAAAGGAGAAGTATGGGGGAAGGGGGATGCCAGAAACTTTGCTCTAGAGACTAAACATGGGTTTCATCACTTCAAGCCTCCAATAAGCAAAGTGGTGGTATTTCAGCGGTTGATGAAAGTCATCTACCACCTACAGGGGTGTGTGTGTGTGTGTGGGGGTGTGTGTAATAGCAGTAGTAGTGGCATGTGATGAAAGAAAGCAAGTGTATGAGCTTGGAAGTTTGTTCCAGCAATTAACTGCCCACTGGCTAAAGGCAAATTTTCGCACATCTATTCTACATCTGTCTTTTCTTAATTTAAATTTATGCCCTCTTGGGTCGTAATCTGAACAAGTGGAAGGATCCCATCAGAATTCAGCGTGCTCAATCCATTCAAGGCCTTATACACCTCAATCAGATCACCGTGCAGGTGCCTAGTCTCTGCATTTTGCAGAACTTAATGCCTCTCTTGGTAAGAGGATCCCTTCATTCCCCTCACCAATCTTGTTGCCCTTCTCTGTACACACTCAAGCAAATCTACATCCTTCCTAAAATGAGGCCTCCAGACCTGTACGCAGTACTCAAGGCGTGGCCTGACCATTGCCTTATACAGAGGGACAATCATCTCCTTTTCCCTGCTAGCAAAATTCCTATATATCATTGACAAAACCCCATGACCTGCCCTGGTAGCCTGCCTGCATTGCTCAGAAAACTTCATATCGGACTGCACAATTACTCCCAGGTCTTTTTCATTTTCTACCATCTTAAGTGTAGTACCACACAGTTGGTAAGTTTCTCTGCGGTTACTTCTACCCATATGCAGTACTTTGCATTTGTCAAGGTTAAACTTCAGTTGCCACTTCTTTGCCCATCTGCCCAAATTATCTAGATCCTGTTGCAGTAGCACACTGCCATTACTGTCATTAACAACCCTGCCAACCTTTGTATCATCTGCAACTTCAACACTAAGCCTGATATACCTTCATCAATATCATTGATAAATATACAAAACAACAGAGGACCCAACACTGAACGCTGTGGGACTCCACTAATAACATTAGTCCACGAAGAGCAGCACCCATTAATTACCACCCTCTGTCTTCTCCCACTCAACCATCCTTTTATCCATTGTAGCAACTTACCCTTAATACCATTCTGCTCCAATTTGTACAATAGTCTTCCATGCGCAACAGTG
The DNA here is from genome assembly GCF_048544385.1 of Mastigoproctus giganteus. Taxonomy (NCBI): domain Eukaryota; kingdom Metazoa; phylum Arthropoda; class Arachnida; order Uropygi; family Thelyphonidae; genus Mastigoproctus; species Mastigoproctus giganteus. The sequence continues at coordinate 171,860,045 of NC_143583.1, forward strand.
TCAAAAGCTTTCCTGAAATCCAAATATATGATATCAAAATTATTTTTTGCATCCAGTTCCTTTGTAACCACATCATAATATCCTATCAAATTTGTCAGACAAGACTTTCCCTTAACAAACCCATGCTGTGTCTGAATTATTGCTGCAGTCTTGTCTAGATGATCCTGCAATGCATCTTTAACTAGTGACTCCATTATTTTACCCAGAACAGAAGTTAAACTAACTGGTCTGTAATTACTTGTGTCACCCTTTGATCCCACTTTGTGTGTGACCAACTCACAAATTCCAGTGAACATCTGGAAAGTTAAAATCCCCGTTATGAAACATTCTGATTTGCCAGCATAACTATTTCCCGGTATAACTGTTTGGTACACTCATCGCAGTCACTAAGCCTATAACACACACTCCTATTGTAATTTCTGCTCTCTTGGTGCTCATGTCACACTAAAGTGACTCAACATTGCACTGGCCACTCATGTCAATTAGATGCACTGCCTTTGACTTTATGTGTTTTTTAACTAAGAGCATACTCCCCATCCCTCCAATTCTCTCCGTATACATTGTACTTCTCATATCTAAATTGTGCATCCTTTATCTGTGTGAAACCACTTGTCTGATATCCCAACAAAGCCCACATTTGTGGGCTTTGTTGGGCTTACCATGTCTTGACCAGCACTTCCATTTCAAATTTATTTACTAAGTTAGCATCAGCAGAAGCATATGATGCAAGAAAGCAAGCATTAGACAAAAAAACACCCATTCCACACATCCATTTTTCTCTTAACGTTTTTCCAGTTCTTCCTTGAATTTAGTTTGGCTATCAACTTTCACAACAGTTTAGTATTAGTATTAACAATGGCCACATGGTGCAAGAAAGCCTATGGCTTATGCTGCATCAGCCAAAAAAAATAAAAAAATAATAAAAAAATAAAAAATAATAATTAATTAAATAATAAAAATAAAATAATAACAATAATAAGATGAAAATTTTATAAAAATAAATAATTAATACAAGAAAAGGAAACAGACGAGTTTCACTCCTCGTAGGTAATTATCCAGCTGACCTTTGAATTTCCCCTAACTGTCAGCCTCTACCAAATCAGCATAGGTTAATTATTCCAGTAATTTATAACTTGCTGGCTAAAATAAAACTTTCTGCAATCCAGTTTAAACATTTCCCCCAGTAAATTGAACATTTCCCCCAGTAAATTGAACATTTCCCCCAGTAAATTGAACAATCCAGTTTAAACATTTCCCCCAGTAAACTGAAATTATGGTTCTAGAATCATTTATATCTAAGGGAAAAAAACTTAGATAAAAAATTTATCTAAGGAAAAAAGAAGAATGATGATATCCAGCTCAGCTGGATATCATCATTCTTCTTTTTCTTGGTGATTTCCTTCTCTTCTCTCTCTCTCTCTCTCTCTCTCTCTCTCTCTCTCTCTCTCTCTCAGGGCAACTCAGAATTTTTTTTTTTTTTTTTTTTGCTGGTGCAGCAAAGCCTTAGGCTTATTTGGCACCATATGGCTGATAATGATAATAATAACCATGAAAATTTCGTCCTCATTCATTTTCTTATGCCTCTCAGAGCCTTAATCACCTAAATTAAGTCTCCTCTAAGGTTTCCAAGCTCTGCAAACCACATATTTAAAATCTTTCCTCATATGAGCACCCTTTTTGCTGATCTCGCCAGGTGAGTTACCCATCTTTGGACCCTTTCAACAAGCACAATGTCTTTCTATAGTGCAGTCTACATGCTTGAACACAGTATTCCAAGTGTGGTGTAACAATACCTTTATATAATGAGATTACGACGTCCTTATCTCTCCTAGCAATTGCTCGATAAATAATCGATAGGATACCATGGGCCTTTCTTGCAACCTGTCAACAATGCTCGAAGATCTTTATGTCTGACCGTATAGTAACACCCAAGTCCCTTTCATCCAGTACAGACTGTAGTTAAACTCCACCAACTGTATAATTATTTTGGGGTTACTGTTCCCCAGGTGTAATACCTTATGCTTTGCTGGATTAAAGTACAGCTGCCATTTTTCTGATCATCCCTGAAGAAGCTCTGCTTGGCAATGATCATTAACTCCTCTACCAATCTTTACATCATCTGCAAATTTAGACATCACGCCCTCTATCCCTTCATCGAAGTCATTTATGAAAATAAAAAAAAAAAAAAAAAAAACCTATACTGATCCTTGGGGGAACCCCACTTCTTACATCAACCCAATTTGAGGAATAACCATTTATTACAACCCTCTGCCTCCTGCCCTGAAACCATCTAGCTATCCATCTGAGGATTTTCTCTGTGATTTCAACCTTTTCCAACTTATAAAGTAACCTCATCGTGTGGGACTGGGTCAAATGCTTTGCTGAAGTCCAAATAAACAATTTCGAAATTATTCCCCAAGTCCAGCTCTTGAGAGACCCTGTAAAAATAGCTAATCAAATTGGTGAAACATGATTTTCCCTTTAGAAAACCATACTGAGTATTCTTCAGAATTCCATTTCTATCTAAATGATCCTGAATTCTGTCCTTGATCATTGACTCCATGATTTTCCCTACTACTGCAGTTAGACTGACTGGCAGGTAATTTCCCACTTCATTCTTAGAACTGCCCTTATGTATTGGAAATACATCAGCACTTTTCCAATACAACGGAATCACTCTGGAATCCAGTGATGCTCTCATAATTAGCCTCAATGGTTCAATGCACTCACTTGCTGCTTCCCTTAAGATTAGAGGGTATGTGCCATCAACCCCCAGGAGCCTTCCTGGCTTGAAAAGCTTTTTCATTAAATAAACATGTGAAATTTACATTATTAATTACATTTTTTTCAACTTCACTCCCATAATTTCTCATTGACCAAGGGTTTTTCTTCTGTAAATATCAATGCAAAGTAATTATTGAGTTCATCTGCAACATCAGCTGGGGTATCTAATACTATCCCACGTCCATTACATAAGGGTCCAATCTGGTTTGTCCTTCTCTTCTTTGCATTTATATATGTGAAGAATTCCTTATCCCTACTCTTTGCCAGCCAGCTAATTTGCCATTGCCAGCCTAACCTTTTCTGTGGCACTATTACAGATCAACTTGTAGCTGTTATAGGCTTCAGTACTTTTTATTGCTCTGTAACTTTTCCATGCAATCTTTTTCTGCTCAAGTAATCTGGCAACTTCATTATTCATCCAACTTGGATTCTTTCTCGTGGAATATTTTTTTAATGGTATATAAGCATTCAATGCTTCTGTGATTAATGTTTTAAAGGTATACCATAATTCAATTGCATTCACTCTCTGTGAGATATCTACCCAGTTCATAGAGGCCATGTAGCATCTTAAACTGTTGATTTCCTTTCCTGACATTATAACCCATTCCTTTGCCTTTAAATACTGCTATCCCCCTCTCTCTCTCTCTCTCTCTCTTTTCATCGTTCACCGTAAAACTACGTGATCACTTCCTGCTACTGCTTCCTGTACTGTTAGCCCTATTATAAGATACAATCTTACAATAGGGCTAACAGTACAGTTGATTTAAAAATTTTGTCCCCCGTGTAGAGTTTCCTTCCTATTTGTTTCCATCAATTAGAAGCAAATTAAAATCGCTCATATTAAGACATTGATGGTTACTTACCCATTCCAATTGCATGTAGAGGCTCTCAACATAATCTGCACAATCACCTGGCCTGTAGATTACTCCCATTCTCCTTATACCTTTGCTTCCAACTATCACACATCATACAGATTCTATACTAGCATGTGAAACGTCTGAATCTGGAAAAACCTTTGTTGTGCTCAGACTGCTTTTGATAAGAAGCATGACCCCACCACCCCTTCTATCTTCCCTATCCTTCCTAAATACATTACGCATACCGTATTGAAACTCATCATCCCCTATGTCCAGGTGGCACCATGTTTCCATAAGCCGTATTATGTCAGCGTTACTTGTCATAACCAGCAGTTTGAATTCACTCATATTATAGACGATGGAAATTTGTTCCAGCTATCAACTACCTGCTGGCTAAAGGCAAATTTCAGCGCATCTGTTCTTCAACTTCTTTCCTCAATTTGAATTTATGCCTCTTCAAGCTAGTAATCTGAGCAAGAGGAAGAATCCCATCAGCTTTGAGCCTGCCCTGCCCAAACCATTCAAGGCCTTATACACCTCAATCAGATCACCTCACAGGTGCTTAGTCTCCAGCTGCTGCAATTTGCAGAACTTAAGCCTTTCTTGGAAAGAGGACCCCTTTGATCCCCTCACCAATTTTGTTGTCCTTTTCTGTACTTGTTCTAGCAACTCTACATCCTTCCTAAAATGAGACGTCCAGACCTGTACACAGTATTCAAAGTGTGGCCTGACCATTGACAAAAGTGTGGCCTGACCATTATACAAAGGGATAAACACCTGCTTATCACTACTAGCAAAACTGCTGTATAATATTGACAAGACCACCACGACATGCTCTGGTAGCCTGTCTGCACTGATAAAAAATGTCATATCTGACTACACAATTACACCCAGGTCTTTTTCATTCTCTACCACCCTGAGTGTAATACCACAGTGTTGGCACGTTTCTGTGGAGTTACTTCTAACCATATGCAGTATTTTGCAATTGTCAATGTTAATCTTCAGTTGCCACATCTCAGCCCACCTGCCCAGCTTTTCTAGACCCTTTGTATTAACATACTGTCATTAACAACACTGCCAACTTTGGATCATCTGCAAACTTGGACATTAAAATCCTGTTTTACCTTCATCAATATCATTGATAAATATAAACAACCACAATGGGCCCCACACAGAACGCTGGGGGGGGGCCTCCACAAATAACATTAATGCACGATAAGCAGTGTCCATGGATTACCACTCTGCCGCATCCCACTCAACCATCCTTCCATCCATTGTAGCAACTTGCCATTAATGCCATACTACTGCAAATTGTACAGCAGTTTTCCATGTGCAACAGTATCAAAAGCTTTCCTGAAATCCAAGTATATGATATCAAAATTATTTTTTGCATACAGTTTCTTTGTGTAAACATAGAAGAAACCAATCAAATTGGACAAACAAGATTTGACCAATTTCATTAAACTATACTGTGTTTGAAGTATAATTGCAGCCTTGTTCTGGGTGAGCCTGCATTATTTTTTTACAGTGATTCCATTTATTTTCCCTGAACAGAAGTTAAGCAAGCAGACCTGTAAATACTCGTGTCACACTTTGGTTGCCCTTTGTGAATTGAGGATACATTTGCACATCTCCAGTCTGTGGAAATCTCCCTTGAGTCCAAGGATGTTCTCATAATTATGGCTAAGGATTCTTACTTACCTTAAACTCTTACTTACTTACTGTCTAGATGATCCTGCAGTGCTTCTTTAACCAGTGCCTCCATTAATTTTCCTGGAACTGAAAGTTAAACTCACAGGTCTATAATTACTTGTGCCAGCCTTTGATCCTCCTTTGTGAATTGGGGTCACATTTGCACATCTCCAGTCTATGGGTACCTCCCCTGAGTCCAAGGAAGCTCTCACAATTATGGCTAAGGGTTTGCTTACTTCCTTTGCTGCCTCATTTAATATAACTGGATAGATCCCATCCACTCCAGGTGCCTTTCTTATGTTTTAATTCAAAAATTTCTCCTCCAACTTGTTCTCAGTTATTACAAAATCATTAAGCTCAATGTTAGAGTTTAATAAACTTCTGTTTTCGAATTCCTCATGTGTGAATGTAGATGCAAAATACCCTTCAGTTTGTCAGCTATCTGAGCAGGATCATCAACAGTCGCCCCATCAATATCAAATGGACCAATCTGATTCATCCCCTTCCCTCTAGAATTTATATAAGTAAAGAAGACTTTGCTTATAAATTCTGTTTTTCTTTGCATCCTTTGCCAAAGATTTCTTGTAATCTGCCTTCGCTTGTCTAACCTCCTTTGTGCCTTGATTACAGACTAGCTCATATCCACCATAGACTTCTGTGTCTCCTTATAATTTATATGCATTCCCATGAATTTTTCTTCTCTGCCACGAGTCTCATTAGTTCGTTGACATCCATTTGAGCCTGAACCTTGAACAGTATTTCTTAGTTGGTATGAAAATCCTAGTAGCTTTCGAGATTAATTCCTTGAATGCTTCCTATTTAGAATTTGCTGTTGGTAACATCATCATCAGTTGGTTTCACTATACAGAAATGAAAAACTGTCTGAGACCATTGTAGTTACCTTTACGAAAACCATGTCCCTTACCTTTACCCCTGATGGTAGTTACATCTCTAAGTAAATCCCACATCAGGACACTGTGATCACTGCCACCTAGTGGTTCCTTTATCTGCAAATTCTTAATGCATGAATAATCACCGCTGATAATCAGATCAAGAGTATTACTCCCTCTGGTTGCCTCTCGAGCATGCTGCTGTAGAAAACAATTATCCAATAAATCCACAAAAGTTTTGCTGGTGTGCGAATGACCAACCTACAAGTTCCATTCAACATCTGTAAAGTTAAAATCCTCCATTATAAAATAGTCTAATATACTGGCCAACTCTTTCTCTGCACAATTGTTCATTGTATTCAGTCACTAGGCCTATAACACTCCTACTCTAATTTTTGTTTTCTCAGTGCTTATGTCACACCAAACTGACTTAACATTGCACTGTCCACCAACATCAACAGGATGCACTGCCTTACACTTTACGTGTTTCTTAACTAACAGCATAATTCCTCCTCCCTTCCTATCTTTTCTGTACACATTGTACTCCCCATATTCCAATTCTGCACTGCTGATATCTTATTTACTCAAATGCAGCCCATGTATTTACTTGTTCCACGATGACTCCTATCAATCCCAAGCATCTTGCTTTCTAGGCTCTGCTCATTCTACTAGAAGAAGTGCAAGAATCACTTTCACCTCTGCCTGTGGCTACTGTTAATCTTTTAGTCTGTGAATCCTCCCCAAAGCTAGCATTTATCAAACCCACCGAACACTGCCTCAATGGCACCAGAAAATATTCTTGTACCCTTTCTATTTAAGTGTATCCCATCCCTGTAGAAGAAATCTCTCCTGTTAACAAGCACAGACCATGCTGATAAAAATTCTGCTCCTTGAACCTTATTTTTTTTTTGGTAGTTGTTGGCGCTTCGGCTTCTGTGGCCATAATGCACCTCCCAAGGTTTTTGCAGTACTTTTGATCCAAGCCCGAGGCGGGATTCGAACCCGCGACCTTTGGGTTGCCAGGAAGGCACTTTACCCACCCGGCTAGCCAGGTCGGCCCTTGAGCCTTATGCAATGGCTCCAGGGTCAAATTGATTGACAAGGCTTTCATCATATACTCCCTCCTATCGTGTCTGGGTAGAACTGCAGACACTTTCAAATTTAACACTGACATACAGGACAATACTGACCTGTATTTTTTTTAAGTAAATCTGCAGATCTCCTACTCTTAATGTCAAAATGTGTACAACAATATGCCCTTAAAAGATATCTGCTCTACAAAGTCAACATGTTTACCCAAGGGCTAAAGACGATGACTTCGTAGGGCAGACATATCCTGGTCCTATTCCACCTATTCTTTTTGCATAATATGTTACCCATCTCCCTGATAATAGAGTCACCGACAATAACTAGGTCCTGTGGGACTAGCGCATTCTGCCTTGAAGATTGCCACTGTGTTGCTTGATGCACAAGAGCTGCTCTGGCATTGATGTGGGCAACTGAGCTTAATGGTCCTCACTCTAATACCTTCTAGGGCATCTATGTGATTCTACAAACTCTCATAGACGCCCATCAGAATGCTGAGTTGGCATCTAATTTCTTGACACTTTCTACAGTTAGCACACATAAAGACATCCTCCTTGGCTAGATTGTATGCTGTTCCAGAAAGTCTGCAAACATTTCGCAAGTTGCGCATTTATTTAGGCTGTGATGCACTGGAGAATTGTGACCTTTGGTTCTCCTCCAAGCCACCGTACTCCTGCTACTCTTTTCCCTTTGCTTAACTGCTCTAGTCTGGGGCACGATTTTTGCTTGAATATAATTGATTAATAAGTTTGATAGATAATGCTAATAAAACCTATAAATGCAAACCATGTACCCAAATTTAGTTGGGATCAAGCTTCTTATTCTGTAGTTATAGGTAAACAAATTTCTGCTTCTTAATAGTAAAGCTTACCTGATGTCACTGGTGGTGGTGAAGAATTGCTATGTCCTGACATTCTTTGTATTTCTGCAAATCTTGTTTGTTGCTCTTTAACAACTGGGGCTGACATGATATATATAAAAAAAAACAAAAGGTAACCAATCCATTAACAAATGATCGCAGATGATGCAAACTAGGTTATTATATAAATAATAAAGATAGTAAACAATTCCTGCTGAACAATAAGACAGCCTATACAACAATTATATGGACTATTTTCACCAAAATAAGTAAGAAAATTGCAAACTTTTTGCATCTTAAGTATAATATAGCATAGTACTGTATTTATCAATCTAAAGCATAAATACCTTAAATACATAAGGTATTTAAGGTGTTTATGCAATACATGTATTTAAGGTTAGTTATGGTTTACCAATAATAAACATTGAAAAGGAAAAAGAATCAGTATAGTATACTGAAATCATAACAAATTAAATAATCACAGTAAAAAACTGACATACAAAAATGCCACAAATAAAAATCAAAAATGGTCATTAATTTTTCGGCACTTTGTCTTCTTTCTTCATGTATTTGATAGGCCTAAAATTATTGAGGTAAGGCATATAGCCACCTGCAGATTCTGGGTATGTTGGCAATTTAGAAGACAGCTTGAAAAAAACTGTAGAAAGAGGCTTGGACAGCTGAGCTCCTCTGCCAGTAGATTTTTATATAGCGGTAAAGTTGGATATGCCTTGAATGGCTGTTCAGCAATGGCAAAGGTCAGAATCATGCTTCTACAAAAGAGCCCATGGCAGCTTCTGAATGTAAACTCCACTCAACACTTTGAAAGAATACTTCAAAAGTTTGGAAATCTTCATCAGTAACTTTCTTCTTTTTGTCTTCATTGTTAAGTTCTCCTGGATGAGATGCTAGCATTTCACTGACATCATTGCTGGTACTTCCAAGTTTAGATTCTTATTCAACAACTGAAGCATTTCTTGACAGCCTTGGGAATTAAACACAAATTCAGGACATAAGTAATGCCATGAACCACTGTGGTTCAATTTCTCTACTTCATTCTATGTCCCAATGTTCTTGATTGCATGAAAAATACTGAGGCCTATTCAAAATTCTTTCAAATAATCATGCTCAATTTCTCTGATGGCTTGGATAAAAGGTAATGTGATTTAAATTATGCAATTATTTCATGGTACACTGGCTGAAGCGCTGCAGAAGTGATATTTGAGGGGAAGAAATGCCACCTTAACACTGTGATTAAAATTATTCAGAAATTATGGACTGCATTTGGAGCACATCCAGAAACAGTATCTTAAATGCTAGATTTTTCCTCAAATCATATTCTTCCACACTAGGAACAAACTCATTATGGAATCATCCCTCAAGCATTGTGCCTACAATATCACTGAAAGGGCACTCCTTGAAATTTCCTAGCGCATTCTGGGTATTTGAGGATGGTAAACTAGAATGGGTTTCAATTTGATGTCACCGGCATCATTAGCATTAGAAAAGGCACACAATGCAAGAAAGCAGCAAGTTTATACAGCATCAGCCGAGAGAAAAAAAAAAAAAAAAACTCCTTATTTCACCCACCCACTCACTCCAAATGTTTGTCAAGTTCTGCCTTGAATCTATTTAAGCTATCAACTTCTACAACTACAGATGGAAATTTGTTCCATCAATCAACCACCTGCTGGCTAAAGGCAAACTTCCGCACATCTATCCTACAACCGTCTTTCCTCAATTTGAATTTATGCCCTCTGAGGCAATTATTCTGAGCAAGAGGAAGAATCCCATCAGCATTGAGCATGCTCAAATCATTCAAGGCTTTATACACCTCAATCAGATCACCTCGCAAGTGCCTAGTCTCTAGACACTGTAATTTGCAAAACTTAAGCCTTTTTTCATAAGCGCAACCCTTTGTTCCATTCAATAATCTTGTTGCCCTTCTCTGTACTCATTCCAACAGCTCTATATCCTTCTTAAAATGAGGTCTCCAGACCTGTATACAGTACTAAAGGTGTGGTCTGACCATTGCCTTATACAAGGGGATAATCACCTCCTTATCCCTGCTAGAAAAATTCCTGTATATTGTTGACAAGACACCATGAGCTACTCTTGCAGACTGTCTGCACTGCTCAGAAAACTTCATATCTGCCTGCACAATTACCCCCAGGTCCTTTCCGTTTTCTACCACTGTCAGGGTGGTACCACAGAGTTGATACATTACTCTGGGATTACTGCTTCCCATGTGTAGTACTTTATATTTGTCAATGTTAAACTTCATTTGCCACCTCTCAGTCCATCTGGTCAACTTTTCTAGATCCTGTTGCAGCAGTGTCAGTGGAGTCATTAACAACTGTGCCAACCTTCCTATCGTCTGCAAACTTGGACATTAAGCCTGATATACCATCATCAGTATCATTTATAAATACAGAAAACAACAATGGACCCAACGCTGAACCCCGAGTGACCCACTAATAACATTAGTCCACAAAGAGCAGTGTCCATTGATTACCACTCTCTGTCTTCTTCCACTCAACCATCCCTTTATCCATCATAGCAATTTGCCTCCAATGCCATACTTCTCCAATTTGTGCAGCAGTCATCCATATGCAAGAGTATCAAAAGCCTTTCTACAATCCAAATATATGATATCAAAATTATTCTTTGCATCCAGTTCCTTTTTGACTACATCATAGTATCCAATCAAATTGGTCAGATTAGACTTCCCCTTGACAAGCCCATGCTGTGTCTGAGCTGTAACTGAAGTCTTGTCTGAATGATCCTGCAGTGCTTCTTTAACCAGTGCCTCCATTAATTTCCCTGGAACAGAAGTTAAACTAACACGTCTGTAATTACCTGTGTCTCCCTTTGATCATCCTTTGTGTATTGGGGTATCAGTAACTTTATACTCATTTTCACATCTCCAGTCCATGGGTACCTCTCCTTCCAGGGAAGCTCTCATAATTATGGCTAAGGGTTTGCTTACTTCCTTTGCCACCTCCTTTAATATAACTGGATAGATTCCATCCACCCCAGTTGCCTTTCTTGTGTTTATCTTCAACAATTTCTCCTCCACTTTAGTCTCAGTTATTACAAGATTATCTGGCTTACTGCCAGAGTTGAATACACCTCTGGCATTCCCCTCCACGAATAACTCCTCATGTGTGAATGTCGATGCAAAATATTCATTTAGTTTGTTAGCTACATGAGCAGGATCATCAACAGCTGAGCCATCGATATCAAGTGGACCAATCTGATTCATCCCCTTCCTTCTAGAGTTTACATAAGTAAAGAACTCTGTGCTGTTTTTCTTTGCATTCTTTGCCAAAGATTTCTCGTAATCTGCCTTTGCCTGCGTAACCTCCTTTGTAACTTGGTTACAGACCAGCTTATATCTATCATAGGCTTCTGTGTCACATGTTAATTTATATGTATCCCATGCATTTTTCTTCTCTGCCACGTGTCTAATTAGTTCATCTGACATCTATTTAGGCCTGAATTTTGAACAATATTTCTTTGTTGGTATGAAAAGCCTAGTAGCTTCCAAGATTAATTCTTTGAATGCTTCCCATATTGAATTTGCTGTTGGTAACATCTTCAGTTGGTTGCACTGTATAGAATTTAAATACTGTCTAAGACCATCGTAGTCGCCTTTACGAAAGCAATAACCCTTCTCTTTACCCCTGATGGTAGTTACCTCTTTGAGTAAATCCCACTTCAGCACGCTGTGATCACTGCCACCTAGTGGTTCCTTTATCTGCAGATTCTTAATACATGACGAATCACTACTGATAATCAAATCAAGAGTGCAGAATCAAATCAAGAAGTGCAGAATTTTAATATGGGGAGTACAGTGTGTATAGAAAGGACAGACAAGATAGGAGGTGGGGGGGATTATGCTCTTAGTTAAGAAGCAGATAAAATCTAAGGCAGTGCATCTAGTAGATATAGGTGGTGGAGCAATTGAGTCAGTTTGGTGTGACATAAGCACTGGAAAAACAAAAATGAGAGTAAGAGTGAGCTGTAGGCCTCATGACACTAACAAGTACAATGAACACCTGTATACAGGGCAAGCCAGTAAATTAGAAAGTCTAATAATGGGAGATTTTAACTTTCAAGATACAGACTAGAACTTGTGGATTGGTCAATCAGACACTAGCAAGATTTTCTTGATTTACTGAACGACTGTTTCCTACAGCAGCAAGTTAGAGAGAGAGAGAGAGAGAGAGAGAGAGAGAGAGGGAGAGAGAGAGAGAGAGAGAGAGAGAGAGAGAGAGAGAGAGAGAGTAATATGATACTCTTGATCAGATTATCAGCAGTGATTATCCATGCATTAAGAATCTGCAGATAAAAGAACCACTAGGTGGCAGTGTTCACAGTGTATTAATCTAGAATTTACTTAAAGATGTAATTACCATCATGGATAAAGGGAAGGGTTTTGCTTTCATAAAGGTGATTATAGTGGGAGTTTAAACTCTATACAGTGGGACCAACTAACAATGTTATTATCAACAAATTCTAAAAAAACCAAGAAATACTGTTCAAGGCTTAGACCTAAATCGACATCATATGAACTAATGAGACTCGTGGCAGAGAAGAAAAATACATGCAATCCATATAAATCATCAGGTGATACAGAGCACATATGGCAGAGATAAACTAGCTTGTTTAATTGTTGTGCATGTTGGCACTAATGATGTTAAAAGTAGGAGATCTAACTACAGAGCAATGTTGAGAAGTTACAAGTTACGGTAAAATTTCAGTCTGCAATTGTGCCCACCACACGATAGGAGGAAGTATATGATTTGTTCAATGTACCAACACAACTTTGTGATTAAGTTACAAAGAAGATTAGGCAAGCTAAAGCAGATTATGAGAAATTTTTGGCAAAGAATGTAAAGAAAACCAGCAAAGACTTCTTTACTTATGCAAAACACTAGAATGAAGGGATTGAATCCAAAACTGGGAACGAGAATAGCCTTGTGCAGGCGAAGTTTTTACGGCTCCGGAAAATAGAGAAGTTTTTTCTGTTTTATTAACTTAAATTGGCATATTAACTTATTTTCTAGAGTAGCTTTATATTCCTAGTTATGATACTTAGTTTAAATTTTAACTTAGAGATTTTGTAGGTTATTACTTAGTATCGGTAAGGGTATCCAATCCATGTGTTTTACAAGTTTTGCAGCTCCGGAGAAAAGGAAAGTTTTTTAGCTATATTTAGGCGCTTTATTGACTAATTGTTATATTAAATTATTTTCTATAAGTAGCTTATAGGCCTAGTCAAGATCCTTGGTTTATTCTGAATTGAGACAGCGAGATTTTAGAAGTTAATTAATACTTAAAAAGTGTCCGTAAATTTACCGTTTGTAACTTGCCGCCAATACAACATTATATCCCGTTAGCTTAGTATAGTATATAATATTATCAATTAATTAGTAAAATTTATTAATCTTGTTAAACTTCATTGTCAATTAAATTGTACTTTTTAACTAAATACATATAACGACTTAGATTTTACAAACGTAACATAATTAATTAATACATAACTTGATACGGAAGTTATATAACGGAATACAAGTTTAGGGTTATAATTTTGTATTGAAATTGAATCGAAATCATGACTCAGACAAGAGCAGCAAAGCAAAAGGCTGAAAGGGACAAAAGTTAATGATGTTGTAGAGCAGATATCATCTTTTAGGGGCACCAAGGGTGATATTGCTGTACACTTTGGTACTAATGACATTAAGAACAGGAGATCTGCAGATTTACTTAAGTACAGGCCAATGCTGAAAAAAAAAAAAAAAAAAAAAAAAAGACGTGAGTTAGGGTTAAATTTGAAAGTGTCTGCAATTCAGCCTAGTGAATCAATTCTGCCGTGAAGGGATTGTGCAAGGATCACGGGGCAGAATTTTTCTCAGTGTGGTCTATGCTTGTTAACAGGAGAGACTGCTGTAGAAGCAGTCTCTCCTGTCAACAAATTTAAGTGTATCCCTGATTGGGATACACTTAAATAGGAGTGTAAGGGTGTTTGCTGATGCCATCGACACAGCGTTAGGTGATTTGGAAAACTGCTAGCTTGGGGAGATTCACAGACTAAAAGATTAATAGTAGCCATGGGCAGAGGAGAACGTGATTCTCACATTGCTTCTATTAGAATGAGCAGTGGCCTGGAGAGTGGGTGCTAGAGGTTTCAGGGACTGGTGGGAGTCATCATGAAACAAATAAATACATGGGCTGTGTTAGGGTAACTAAGAATAAGAATAGATGCATGTATACTTGCATGTACACCAATGCTAAAAGTATAGTAAATAAATTTGATGAATTTCAAATGCTAGTCAAGACATCAAAGGCAGACACTGTTGGGATATCAGAGACTTGGTGTCACACAGATATAAGCAGTGTAGAACTGATATTTGTGGAGTACAATGTGTACAGAAAGGACAGGAAGGGAAGAGGGGTTATGTTGTTAATTAAGAAAAACACAAAATCTAAGGAAGTGCATCCAGTTGAGAGATATGGACAGTGCAATGTTGAGTCAGTTTGGTGTGACCTAAGCACTGTGAAAGAAAAAATGAGAGTAGGAGCGTGTTATAGGCCTAATGTCTCTAATGAACAATTGTACAATCGTACAGAGAAATAGAATGGGCCAGTAAATCAGATTGTCTTATAATGGGGGATTTTAACTGCCCAGATATGGCCTGGAACTTGTGATAAGCACACTAGCAAGACGTTTGTGGATTTATTGGATTGGATGATTATTTTCTGCAGCAGCAGCATGTTCGAGAAGCAATCAGAGAGGGTAATACTCTTGATCTGGTTATCAGCAGTGATTATTCGTGTATAAAGAATTTGCAGATAAAGGAACCACTAGGTGGCAGCAGGCATAACATACTGATGTGGGATTTACTTAAAGATATAATTACCATCAGGTGTTAAGGGGACAGGTTTTTGCTTCTGTAAAGGTGACTACAATGGTCTCAGACAATTTTTAAATTCTGTACAGTGGGAAGTGGGAAGCATTCAAGGAATTAATCGTGGAAGCTACTATGCTTTTCATAGCAATTAGAATTAGCATTAATAGAGGTATATGATGCAAGAAAGCAAGCTTATATAGCATCAGCAAAAAAAAAAAAAAAAAAACCTTCCCATTTCACCCATCCATTAACTCCAAATGTTTGTCTAGTTCTGCCTTGAACTGATTTAAGTTCCTGACTTCCACTACAGCAGATGGAAGTTTGTTCCAACTATCAACCACCCACTGGCTAAAGGCGAATTTCTGCATATCTATTCGACAATTGTCTTTCCTCAATTTGGTTCAATGTCCTCTCAGGTGAGCAATCAGAGAAAGAGGAAGAATCCCATTAGAATTGAGCTTGCTCAATCCATTCAAGGCCTTATACACCTCAATAAGATCACCTTGCAGATGCCTAGTCTCCAGAAGCTGCAATTTGCAGAACTTAAATCTTTCTGGGTAACACCAACATTTTGTTTCACACACCAATCTCGTTGCCCTTCTCTGTACTTGTTCCAGCAGCTCTACATTCTTCATAAAATGAGGCCTCCTGACCTGTACACAGTACTCAAGGTGAGGCCTGACCATTGCCTTATACAAAGGGACACTCCTCCCTAATCGCTGCCAGCAAAATTCCTGTATATCGTTGACAAGACACCATGAGCTACTTCTGCAGCCTGTCTGAAATGCTCAGAAAACTTTATATCTGACTGCACAATTACCCTCAGGTCCTTTTCATTCTCCACTACTCTGAGTGTCGTCCCAGTTGATATGTTACTCTGGGGTTACTGCTACACACGTGCAGTACTTTACATTTGCCAATATCAAACCTCATTTGCAACCTCTCAGCCCATCTGATCAACATTTCCAGATCCTGTTGCAGTAGTGTACTATCATTACTATTCATTAACAACCATGCCAATCTTCGTATCGTCTGCAAACTTAGACATTAACCCTGATATACCTTCATCAAGATCACTGATAAATACCAAAAACAACAAGGGGCTTAACACTGAACCCTGGGGGACTCCACTAAAAACATTAGTCCATGAAGAGCAGTGTCGAATGATAACAACTCTCTGTCTTCTCCTACTCAACCATCCTTTTATCCATTGTAGCAACTTGCTCTTAATGTCATACTGCTTCAATTTGTACAGCAGTCTTCTATGTGCAGCAGTATCAAAAAAGCGTACCTAAAATCCAAGTATATGATATGAAAATTTTTATTTGCATACAATTCCTTTGTGACCACATAATAGTATTCAATCAAATTTGTCAGACAAGACTTCCCATTCACAAACCCATGCCTGTGTTTGAACTATAACTGCAGTCTTGTTTAGGTGATCCTGCATTACTTATTTAACGAGTGACTATTATTTTCCCTGGAACAGAAGTTAGACTAGCAGGTCTGTAATTACCTGTGTCACCCTTTGATCCCCTTTGTGAATTAGGGACATATTTGCACATCTCCATCCATGGGGACCTGCCCTGAGTCCAAGGACGCTTCCATAATTGCTTTACTTCCTTTAATATAACTGGATAGATCCCATCGACACCAGGTGCCTTTCTTATGATCAATTTCAACAATTTTTCCTCCACTTTGCACTCTGTTATTACAAAATCATTTAGCTCCCACCCAGAATTTAATCAGCTTCTGGCCTCCACTTCCCTACAGACCTCTTCATGTGTGAATGTAGATATAAAATACTCATTCAGTTTGTCAGCTACCTGAATAGGTTCATCAAAAATCAAACCATTGATGTCAATCGGACCAATCTGATTCATCCCTTTCTTTCTAAAGTTTACATAAGTAAAGAAGTATTTACTGTTTTTCTTTGCATTGTTTGCCAAAGATTTCTCATAATCTGCTATTGCTTGCCTAATCAAGGTTTGGGCCTAAATTAATGGCAGATGAACTCATGAGACTCATGGCAAATAAGAAAAATGCATGGGATGCATATAAATTATCATGTAACACAGAAGCCTATGGCAGACATAAGCTAGTCTGTAATCAAGTCACAAAAGACGAGTTATTCAAGGAGGGGAATGCCAGAGGTGTATTAAACTCTGGCAGTAAGCTAGATAATCTTGTAATAACTGAGAGTAAAGTGGAGGAGAAATTGTTGAAGTTAAACATAAAAGAGGCACTGGGGTGGATGGGATTTATCCAGTTATATTAAAGGAGGCAGCAAAGGAAGTAAGCAAACACTTAGCCATAATTATGAGAGCTGCCTTGGACTCTGGGGGAGGTCCCCATGGACTGAAGGTGTGCAAATGTATCACCAATTCACAAAGGGGGTTCAAAAGGTGACGCAGGTAACTATAGACCTGTTAGTTTAACTTGTGTTCTGGGGAAAATAATGGAATCACTGGTTAAAGAAACATTGCAGGATCACCTAGACAAGACTGTAGTAATAGTTAAGACACAGCATGGGTTTGTTAAAGGGAGGTCTTGTTTGACCAATTTAATTGGATACTATGATGTGGTCACAAAGGAACTGAATGCCAAAAATAATTTTGATATCATATACTTGGATTTCAGGAAAGCTTTTGATAGTGTTGCACATGGAAGACTGCTGTACAAATTGAAGAGGTATGGAATTAAGGGTAAGTTGCTAAATTGGATAAAGGAATGGTTGTGTGGGAGATGACAGAGAGTGGTAATCAATGGACACTGCTCCTCGTGGATAAATGTTATTAGCGGAGTTCCCCAGGGTTCGGTGTTGGGCCCATTGTTGTTTTGTATATTTATCAATGATATTGATGAAGGTATATATGAGATTTAATGTCCAAGTTTGCAGATGATACAAAGGTTGGCAGGGTTGCTAACAACAGTAAAGACAGTATGCTACTCTAACTGGATCTAGATATGTTGGGAAAATGGGCTGAAAAGTTGCAACTGAAGTTTAATATTGACAAATGCAAAGTACTGCATATGGTTAGCAATAATCAAAGAGAAACATATCAACTGTGTGGTACTACACTCAGGGAAGTGGAAAGGAGAATTACCTGGGGGTAATTGTGCAGTCAAATATGAAGTTCGCTGAGCAGTGTAGATGGGCTGCCAGAGCAGGTCATGGAGTCTTGTCAATGATATATAGGAATTTTGCTAGCAGGGACAGCGAGGTGATTATCCCATTATACAAGGTAATGGTCAGGTTACACCTAGAGTACTGTGTACAGGTCTGGAGGCCTCGTTTTAGGAAGGATGTAGAGTTGCTAGAACGAGTACAAAGAAGGGAACAAGATTGGTGAGGAGAAGAAAGGGGTGCTCTTACCAAGAAAGTTCTGCAAATCGCAGCGCTTGGATTGTAGTCACCTGCGAGGTGATCTGATTGAGGTGTATAAGGCCTTGAATGGGTTGAGCATGCTGAATGGTGATGGGATTCTTCCTCAGATTAAGAACCTGAGGGGGGACACAGTTTCAAATTGAGGAAAGACAGTTGTAGAATAAATGTGCGGAAATTTGCCTTTAGTCAGCGGGTAGTTGATTGGTGGAACAGACTAAGTTGATAGCCTAAATAAATTTAAGGCTAAGCTGGACAGGTATTTGGAACGAATGGAGGGGTGAAATGGGAGGGTTTTTTTTTTTTTTTTTGGCTGATGCTACATAAGCTTGCTTTTTTGCATCATATACCTCTACTAATGCTTCTTTTGATAAAAGAAATTCTTACAAAAGCTTTCGATACTGTGTGTGTCTCTTCCTCAGCTATGAATATATTACATATGTTATAATTAAATAAATTACATATGAAAATCAAGAATGGTACCATGTGGTCATGTTAGATAACCAAAGTGCATGCAAGATTTATCTAGCATGACCACACTAACACAGAAGCTTGTTTTACCACAGTAAAACAAGCTTCTGTTACGTATTTTAGTATTTGTTATGTATTACCATGTAATCTGCATCCCTCTACTCCCATTGGCTAAATAAATCATTAGAAGGAAAATTATTTTAATGTATAGAAAGATAATAATAAGTCGATGAAAATGAAGGCTCTAATCTGAAAAATAGCAATGAGAATACTAGTGCATATAGTAAAGTTCAGTATTTGAACAGAGATGAAGTAAGTAAAATTAACACAATAAAGTTAATTTATAAAATAATACTTTTCTGAGAAATTTCAAAAGTGTAATGTAGTTGGAATAGACTGAAACTTCCAATTTCATGAGATTTGACTGTGTGTGGGCTTCAAGACATCAAAGCAAATATGGGATCAAATTCACGGGATATTCATCTTAGATTATTGGTTAACGTGAATGTGAAAAAAATAACAATCTAGAAGGTTTTTAAACAAAAATAAACAAACAATCAACTCACTGAAGTATGGATGCTCCATTGCCTCATGAGCTGTCAGCCTTTCTTGATGATCATACCTCAATAATTTGTCTAAAAAATCGAGAGCTTCTGCAGTAACTAGATGCTGATTCTCACTGTGGACAAATCTTTCCCAACGTTTTCTAGAATGCCTAATACAGTGAAATGTTATTAATAATTTAGTTTTCAAATAGAATATGTAAGTTTTAAAAAATATGTAGGCTTATTAAATGAAATAAACATGATCCGTTTGTGCAGTGTCTCAAGCATTACTTTGAAATTAGAAAATAGTTAATGCCATTCAGACTTTTCTGTTGTGAGCACTAAGATATAATAAATAAATTTAAAAAAAATTTACTAAGCATTTTAAATTGTGAGAGGCAATAAAAAAACAATAATAAATAAATAAAAAAAACAAACAAAGAGAGGATGAGAAAGCCTTTTCATAAACACTGACAGTTCTAATAAAATAATTAAGAGATCTAAGAGCAGCATTAGGAAATTTTAAAATTTTGGTGTATAATGGTACTAAATTAAGAAATATCCAATATTTTTCACAAAAATGAATAACAAAATAAACAGTCTTTAAGCATATAAATATACACGTGTGATTTATAATTTCCAATTTACAACAGAACAAAACTAATAAGAAAACAAATTGAACCCAAGTAAAAATGAATGCAAATAAGCTCATATACACTGTTAAAGAATAACAAAATTATGATATGTTCTAACCCCAACATATTCTATGCAGCTGTTATTTCTCAGTTTGTCCTGGTGAGCTCAATGAAAGTGTAAAATATTTGATGCCTTCAAAATATGACCTAAAAGTATTAAGCTTGCCACAATTTTTATGGTGAAACTGATCATTTATAAGAAATCTGAATGCATTTTACTAACTTCTGCTTTTACAAATTTAACCTAATATAAAATAATGTAATGAAACTGTTGTATACAACTAAATTAGGGAAATTAAAATATCAGATGAGAATTCTGTGCTCATTCAATATAATATTCCATAAATATCAGATAAATCAAGCATTGCTGATCACAAATTGGCATGCATTCTTTCAAGTTAAAAGAACATTTGTAATAAGTCTGCTCATTCATAAAGTGAATGCATTTCACAAATTTTCCTAACCTAACACATGATGAAGCTCATGTATGCAGTTAGATCATGGAAATTGACGAAGCATTAAACAGGAGAATAAGCTCTGGCAGAAAGCAGAAATACACATTTGAATTTTATGCTGGGAAGCAGCTGCTAATGGCCAATATGACTAAGCTGTTCAGCTAGAATGTTCATCATATGACTGATCTAAAGATTTATGCAAATAAAAAAAAAGTTTCAGTTGAAAATGAAATTTAGTTCATTTTGGTAATTTACACATTCATTAACAGTTCTTTGTTCAATATTAAACAGAGTAAACAATATTAAACAGAGGTCTGCAGAGTAAAATTTGAATCATACACTATAACAGCATATAACATTATGCAACCTAATAATTGAATGAATGACAGAAGAACTGATTGACATATGAGTGTAACAGATTACAAGAAAGATTACATATTAACAGCACTGATAATATGATGATTTAGACTAACAAATGCATAGTGGGAAAGCAGATGCTTGCCATAAGAGTTTTCACAAACTATGAACCTTTGCCAAAAAAAAAAAAAAAAAGTGCTTGTACCTTTACACAGTCAGGTATACAATATATCACATTATAATGGTACTCTGAAATTTGGCCTGAACTTCAATGTGAATTCTCTCGATACCTTTTTCTTGTATCTGCTTGCCAAATACAGTACCATTATAACAAAACCTTGATATAACGCAAGTCTTAGGAGTGACTTCAATTACAAAAATTACTTAATATTTTTATATGAATCCACGAAACAAGCATTTTATAAATTAAGCAAATTTATTTCCATGCATTTCTTAATATTTAAGTTTTATTATTTTGACACCAGCAGAATTGCATGTACAGTAAACTGTATTAAGATTCTTAGCAAAGCTTATTATCTTAGTACTCACCTCTAGACCAGTTTTGGTTAGGGTTATTTTTACATAAATGAAAGTAAAAGTTTTCAATTATATTAATAGATTAATTAATTTAAAAATATATCTCTAGAAAGAGGGAGTGCACTACCTTTTTTCTGGTTGTCATTTATAAAATCATATGAAGAAGATTCGAGTGTTGAAAAACCAAAAGCTGGATGAGAAGCTTTCGATGTTGTTGTCATCAGTTGGTGAATGACATGAGTTGTAAGTGTTGATTTATAGTATCGTGGTACCCAGGATGCATTACGTTAAACATGTTTGTTGTTTGTTATTTAGGAGCATTAGCAACTGAGGCCATATTGCTCCGGGAATATGCGGTGGTCATTCCCTTGACCTTTCCGCATCCTCCGTATTTGGTGGTGACGGGCTCGAACCCCGGTCTAATCAAGAAGCGTGTGCTACACACTGCTGCTCCTTCCCACCTGGCTACGGAGACGCCTCATTAAACATGTAGAAATTTGATTCGTGTGAGCTGCCATATTGGTGACAGATTTGTGGGTAATTTAGTATTTAATATTTCGTACAATCTATTTTGGTGGAACCATTCTATAGCCAGGGCTTCGTATTGGAATATCTTACAATTCAATTTAAGTTTAATTAGTGTAATTACGTTATCTATTAATGGATCATAATTAAAAGAGTGTATGTGCTGACTGAGTTCAGTTCGTGGTTGGTCTGATTTGAAACTATTATAATGATAGTATGCTCTTGTGTTGGCTGTTCTGGAAGTTCCATATTTTGTGGTGGTGCTACCTATGTAGCATGCGCTACATCCAGATTGGCATTTTATAAGGTATATTATATTGTTCATGTCTTGAATATTGTATTTATATGTTTCTCTGTATTTGCTGAAAAAAGTACTTAGTTTATTATATGATGAAAAAATCAGTGTAATGTTTTTCCCTCTAAAAATATGCCAGAGCTGAGGTGCAAGTTGGCTATGATACGGAAATGTGACTATTGTATTTTGTGTATGATCAGTACTAATGTTATCAATGCGAGAATTATTAATTTTTCCTTTTTCAGCTAATATGGTTTCTTGAATTAACTGTTTGGGGTATTTTCTAGCTATAAAGGTTTTTGTTAGGTATATAGTAGTTCTG
The DNA here is from genome assembly GCF_048544385.1 of Mastigoproctus giganteus. NCBI lineage: Eukaryota > Metazoa > Arthropoda > Arachnida > Uropygi > Thelyphonidae > Mastigoproctus > Mastigoproctus giganteus. Next base: position 171,882,717 of record NC_143583.1, read on the forward strand.
TACTCAAATCTTCCTGTGAATGATTGTATTTAATCGCATTGTAGATTTGGTTGTATAATACTGATTTGGGGGGGGGGGGGGAAGACGCTCTGCTAGTCTCCCCTTCTCAGAGGAAAATGTTTATTTTCTTAGGTTCCATGTGTAATTAGTTTTTTGATGACTCATTTTTTATTAGATCTCAAATTGAGGAAAGATAGGAAAAAAACTGCACATTGACAATAATTACTCTTGGATAAGTTAAAACTCTCTAACTGAACATAGCATATCAGTAGTTTCCAAACTTTTATATAATGGCATCTTCCTTAGTTTAGCAATATTTTCACCGCACAATTTGTCTTCACTTTGAATAACAGAATTTTTTAACAGAAACATCTCTTTGCAACCCCACTCCCTTGGGGGCATACCTCTACACTTTAGAAACCACTGTAGTAGCTGGTTCCCCTCTGGGATGCATAGCTATTTATGCCTACCAGTGTCTACTGCCAAATTAGTGTTTTCCCGTATTTGATTAACTGCATTAAATCTTCTAATTCTAATATTTGCTCAGATTTTATCACTAAAATCATTCTTGAGTGAACTCCTCATCGTTCCACCAAGCAGAGAAATGCTATGTATACCATGGCATTTCTCTGCTTGCTGAATCTGAATTTAGAGTTAACTTCTGCAGGGAAATTTATTCATATCCAGCAATTTAATAAGGATGACAACTTCTTGCCTTCCATTTCTCATTAAATTGCATTCAATATTTTGTATCAGTAGTGGCAAATAATGGAGGAAAGTAAGCTATTACAGAATCAGAAGAAAAAAAAAAAAAAAAAAAAAACAACTTCCTACATCATCTGTCCATCCCCTCCAACAGCATCTAGTATCAAATTACCAATGTTTACCACAACAGATGGAGAAAGAATGCATTCAGCATTGAGCTTATTCAATCCATTCAGAGCCTTAAACACTTCAATCAGATTACTTTGCAGATACCTATTTCTTCAGACACTGCATATTGCAAAACTGAGGCCTTCTGTTCCCCTCACCAATCTCATTGCTCTTATCTGCATCCATTGCAGCAGACCTACATCCTTCCTAAAATGAGGCCTCCAGATCTGTATTTATCTCAACCTTTCCAAAGTAATGGATAAATCCATCAAGTGACAACTATTACATTATCTTGAAACTTTCTACCTAATTCAATGAATGGACTAGATGGTAAAATCTGTCAGTGTCAATCCAGTGTGATATTTTGGTTTTTGTTACTCCTCTGTTGACAAATTCCACAAAAAGGCTAAAAGTTCAGGCAACTACTCTCAACAATTGAAAGGTTTTCAAATGGTTTGAAATAGAGCCCTTCTAATCAAGCATTCACCTGCCTTTCAGCTTTTGAAAACTGAGAGCCAGTTTCCTCAATAACAACTTATTTCATGTTATGATAGATGGTTCTACTCTTTCATCTACCCTTTTTCTCCAGTATATTACTGAATTTCTAACACTAATTGAAAATCCTATTTATATATTTTTCTGATGATGATGACACACTGCATTCCACATTTCAGTTCATCAAGTTCAGCTCTCCACAAACAGCTACAACTTCTCAAATATCTACCATCACCATTTCCCTTAAATACTCTTTTTTTTTTTTTTTTTTTAATATTCCTTATTCAGCAGGTCACAATCTCTAGGCTTTGTCCAAATATACCTAACTGGATACATGCATTCTTTTATTCATGTCTTCTAAAGAATTCAATTTCTTGGAGAGAATCTGTTTATTGCTAACATAGTATCACTTCTAATGTAATCGCAGTACAAATGTTCATTTGAATTTCATTGATTTGAGATCTAATTTACAAAATGGTTGGTTTATTATTTATGCTTTTCTTTTTTTATGTAATAAAATGTACTGTTTGGTTTGTCTTGTTTGATGTGCAAATTACCTTGGTTTCTTTAGTTTTTTGTATTTGATTTATTCTTTCTCCCCTCTGCACTTATTCCAGTAAGTAATTTAGTTTTCCTGGAGTTGAAATGGTTGTGCCCAGATATTCTTACACATCTTATCAAGATGCGCAAGAATGTCTTTTCATTCGTTTTTTTTCTGTTTCACCTGTATCTTCACTGATGAGGACTTAATAAAGGTCTACAAAAATGTACAATTTACACATTGTTATAGGAAAGGCAGCACCTATTTGGTAGTTCTAATTAATTGAAGTATTGTTTATAAAACTTCTCTTTAGTAACTGTTGTTTCCTGTTTCCTAACCAGAAGTTGCTTTTAGTTGTCCACTGCACAGTAGCAGATTTAGCGCTGCTCCGCAATATTGTTTCTGTTCAGTTTTCTAGTTTATATATTGTTTATATGCATTCTGTGTCCATGTGAATGATTTTAGTTTACCATGCAGGCATGTTAAAACTTTTTTTTTTTAAATGGCCTAAAAGAAATTAAGTGAGTCAGCTAGTGCTAATAAGGCGAAGAAGGTGAAAAGCTATTCAAAAAAAAAAAAAAAAAAAATGTCTTGGAAAGAAAATAAATTGGGCATTCTAAAAACACTGGATTCGATTCAGGTAAGCAATAGATTTACACTATATTTAGTGGTTTTGAGTGATATAAAAATTAACAGTACCTCAAGCTGTTACTATAAATAATGTATATACAGTATACATAAAAGGTTCTGTAATTTAAAGTGTTTTCTTCATAATTTATGCATTCAAAGTTCACATTTAAAGATATAAATATTTCTGCTATATTGTTATGTACAGAAGTGGTACCTTAAAATCAGCCAGAAACACTGGTTATGGCAATCATTTAAAATTAACATTACTTCCGATTGATAAATCTTCCCTGCATAACATGGATTCACTTGATGCTCTGTTTTCACATCCCCAATTAAGAGAGCAAAGCAGAGGATATTTCCATGTGCAAAAACCATCTGATAAGGTACTTTCAACATAAAAGTTTATACATCATGTTTTTGTTAAGACAGATCCCTGATACTGAGTCATAAATTACTGTATTTTTCACTTCAGGAAGATGGATTGATAGTGTCCAACAAGCATCAGAAGGAGGACTTACTCTGTCTATGGCTAAAAATATAACAGAAAATATGGTATGACAGGGTAAAACAGTGAAAGGAATACTAAGAAACTAGAAGAATCAACTTGTACTATCACAGCACTGTACAACCTGTACAGATTCAGATAATGGGAAGTCAATACAATGTAACATTTTCTGTGAGTGGTTGGTAGTTCTGCTAGTACATATGCAATTAATTAGCTGAAGTGGAATTGTTCTAGCAGTGCAATGATGGAAGAAATAAAGGAGCAATATGGTAAATGTGCAGAAAGAAAAATTCTCAGTTTAAGCACTATGTACTCTTCAAAAAAGCAGTGGTTACTCTTTGAAGAGTTTAACTTTATTTTTTAAAATTAGCTCATTAAATATAAACAATGAATTATTACTATTTGTTTATTTTATTAATCAGGAAAGAGCCATATGAAGACAAAGATGTAATTTTTAATTTTTATTTAAATCCAAGAAGAAATAACTAAAGTACATTATACAAAATGCTGAGTGAATATTAATATTGAGAGATACACGCAGAGAAGCAAAAAAACAATTTAGCTTTCAATTCTAGTAATCATAAAAAAACATGGAAAAATTTTATCAATTTAAACAAAAAAATATATGCACCTCTCATGCACAAATTGAAACAATAGAAACAACTAAATACTTTTAAATTTTTTTAAAAGTATTTTTTTATGGTGAGCCCCAAGCACAAAAGGTATTAGAGGCAGTAGTCACTTATTAAGAATGAGTTGAGAAAACAAAAATGTTTGCCAATGTTAGACTTAAATTTCTGTAGGTTAAAGAATTTTTTTTTTTTTAGAAATTATAATCTACAGAAATTTAAGTCTTTTCTGGAGTTGAACAGCAAGGGATGCTGACTAGCTGATACAATTGATAGGTTTGGAAGAAAATGGTGGAATTAGTGATAATGTTAATTCAGAAGACCAGCACCCAATTAAATCTCTGCAGAAAGGCACAGAGTAGAAATAAACATGTGTAGGAAACAGTAAAGTAAGTTCATACATGAGAGAAAGAGAGGGCGAGATAATTAATTTATCTACTGTCTGCCTACATTCTTTTTGATAGTCTAGCAGTTTAAGAGAGACTTTAGGTTGTTGTTGTTGTTTTTTGGTGCAAGGGCTACTTAGGCCATATTGCACCTATCACCGTTGTGAATGTTACATATGCATGGTGACTGTAATGGCATTACTCAAAAACGATCATATAATTCTATCTTTTTCGTAAAGTGAAAGAACTCCAGCAGATTAGCCTCGTTACCTATGATGTGGCAGAGTGTCAAGGGTTCTAAAAGAGACTTGGTGGGCAGTGGTGTATAAAGTACACTCAACAAGAATATGCTTCATTGTAAGTGGACAGTTGCACTGTGTGCATTGTGGAAGATCATTACCTGTGAGGAGATAAAGGTGGGTAAGATGACTGTGGCCAATTCGTGCTCTGGTTAAGATTACTTCCTCCCTCCTGTTTATATGGAAACTGGAGGTCCACAGTTGCGGTTCAGGTTTTATTTGGCGGAGTTTATTATGCGTTTGGGCTTGCCACTGAATTCTCCATTGTTCTTTACACATTCTTCGAATGTTATTTTTTGTACTCAAGATATGGAACTTAATACTGTGATAATTCTCTGTTGGATGGATGTTTAGCGGCATAGTCCGCACATTCGTTTCCTGGTATCCCAGCATGGCCTGGGAATCCAGCAGAAAATGGCCACTCGTTGGAGTTCTTGAAGATGCATCAGTTTGGATTTTATGAGCTTTATTAAAGGATGTGTTTGAGAAGAATTGTTCTGTAAAGCTATAATCGCACTCTGGGAGTCCGTATATATCATGCTTTTATGGATGGACAGATGGAGGATATTTTCTACTGCAAGTTTGATGGCGTATAATTCAGCTGTATAGCTGCTGCATTCATTGGGAAGTGATACGGAGAAGGTTTTATGAGGGAAAAACGGCTGATGCACCCACTCCACTCTCAGATTTTGATCCGTCAGTGTATATATTTTTGAAAAATGCAGATAATTTTGTGTGGGCAATATGGTGTTGTTGTGTATTGACATTTGCAAGAGAGTGCTTTCCCCAGTTTAGAAAATAACTGTCACAAAGTGGTTTAATAGACGTCCATGGGGGATCCGTACTATTTAAATCTTGAAGAACTTTATCAGGATGTATATTCCAAGTTTGCGATAATGCTTGAGCTCTGAGAGCAAAAGGCCGAACTGCCCTAGGTTTATTTCTATAGAATGTTGTGAACTGATGGTCATTAAGTATTGGCCTAATGGGATGGGTAGGTAGACTTTGGATTTTAGTTGTATAGTTAAGAAGTAACATCTTTCTCCTGAGGCTTAGAGGAAGTTCATGAGCATCAATATAAAGACTTTGAACTGTTTGAAAAGTTCTATAAGCGCCTATAGAAATCCTCAGGGCAGAGTGTTGAATTGGTGCAAGTCGTGCTAGCACACTCTCCCTAGCAGAATCATACACTGGGGCACCGTAGTCAAGGCGAGATCTGATTAGGGCTCTATACAAATGAAGTAACGTGTACCAATCTTCACCCCATGATGAAGAAGAAATGACTCTGAGTATGTTCATTTTTTTCTGGCAAGACATCTTTAGATGTTTAACGTGCTCTATGAAGTTCAACTTACTATCGAAAGTCAGACCAAGCAGACAAATGCTGTTCACAACTGAGATAGGCTGGTTTGTTAAGTGTACCTCTGGATCTGGATGCATCTTCCGTTTGTTACAAAAGTAAACTACTTTAGATTTTGAACAAGAGAGTCGATACCCATTCTGTGCCACCCATAACTGAATATTATTAATTGAAATGTGGAGCTGCCACTCAATGAAGGTCATATTTTGCGAACTGCAAGAAACAGTGAGATCATCGGCATAGAGGTACGAATTCACAGTGCTGAGAATATTTTTAGTCGTGTGATTTATTCTTATTGCGAATAAGGTGGCACTGAGCACAGAGCCTTGTGGGACCCCTTCTTCTTGTATATATGTTTGAGAGAGAACTTGTCGGTATCGGATTTGAAAGGATCTGTGCTGAAGGAAATTCAATATGAAATATGGTAAGTGGCCTCTCAGGTCAAGGGAATGCAGATTTCTCAGGATACCAAAACATCATGTGGTGTCGAAGGCTTTTTCTACATCAAGGCATACCATGACGAGATGCTCATTTTGAATGAATGCATTCCTGATGTTTGTTTCTGCATTGACCATGAGATCCAAGGCTGATCAATTTTTCCTGAAACCAAATTGATTGTCAGAAATTATATTTTTAGAGTCAAGAAACAAAGTAAGTCGATGGTGAATTATTTTTTCCAGGGTTTTACTTAAGCAGCTGGTGAGAGAAATAGGTCTATAGTTTTCAGGAATGGAATGATCTTCTCCTAGTTTGGGAAATGCTATTATACAGGAGTGATGCCAGGAACTGGGGAAACAATGTTCAAGAAAGATGCGATTGAAAAATGTGAGCAGTGAAGAGACCGATTCTTTATCTAAGTGTTGGAGCATTATGTAGTATATTCCGTCGGGGCCTGAAGCACTGTTTTTTGAGGTAGATATGGCTTCTTGAAGTTCAAGCATTGTAAGCGGCTGATTATAGGGTAAAGAACGTTTACTCGTAGGTCTGAAGTTCAGTTTGGACTTTTCAGCTAATACTTTAATCTTCTGGAATGATGGATCATATGCTGTTGAGGCAGATAACTGTGAAAAAACAGTCCCTAGGGCATTTGCTATATATGTAGGAGAAGAAAGATCATGCCCATTCCAGTTGAGAAGTGAAGAGGATAATGGGGGAACTTTGTCATTTAGTTGTTTTATTTTCCGCCATATTATTCTTGAATCAGTATTTTTATTAATCGAGCTCGCAAATCAAATCCAAGATTCTCTTTTAGCTTTCTTCCTAATGTGATGGGCCTTGGCTCTGAGTCTCTTGTAGTTTATAAGATTGGCGGTGGTGGGATGTTTTCGAAACAGATTCCATGCTCGGTTTTTTTTTTTTTTTTTTTTTTTTTGCACCTCTGCACTCTTCATTCCACCAATAGTTTATGGTTCTATGGGTTGTTGACTGTGATTGTGGAATCGCAGTGCATGCAGCAGCCAATATTTGTCTCATGATGTGATCGTAGCTGTGTCAATAAGACAGGTTTTGATGATCTGTTCATCAAAGGACACTCGGGAAGTGAATTTTGCCAATCGGCTCTGGGAAATTTCCATTTTACGTAGTTTTGAGAAATTATGGAATGTCCTGTTTGAATCTTACATATTAGTGGAACGTGATCACTATTTAGTGGGCTGTCGAGGACCGTCCACTCAATACTAGGGAAGAGGATCGGAGAGAGCATATGGAAAGATCTATTGCAGAAGTTCTACCCGTAGAGAGATGAATGTAAGTTGGCAAGCCAGTATTTAGTATAGTCAGATTTTGTCTGTCAGCAAGCTGTTCGATAAGTTGTCCTCGTCCATCTGCATTGGGAGAACCCCACAATGGATGGTGTCCATTGAAGTCGCCCAATAAACAGATAGGGGTTGGCAACTGCTGAATAAGATCTTCCAGTTCATGGATGGTATAGGAGTGATTGGGCGATAGGTAGATAGAGACAATTGTCAAAGTAATACCAATCACTATATGTGTTGCAATAGCTTCGATGGAGGTTTGTAAAGGAATTAATCTGCAAGGTACTCGTGAGTCTATGAGTATAGCTACCCCTCCGTGAGCACTATTTGTAGCAGTTGTCTTTCCTAAAGAGTGCATAATTCTTAACTGAGAGTGATACATGCTGTGTTAAATTTGTCTCTTGTAGGCAGATGCCTACGGGATGGTAACGATCAATTAACTCATGGATATCATCAATGTTACTGCGAATTCCTCTACAGTTCCACTGTATGATTTGGTGCATTATTTGGTTTTGTTACTTGAGGAAGATTCTGAGTATTTTTTATTCCCAGGCTGTTTGTGGTGATTGAGTTTCATTTTCTCTCTTCTTGGAAAGGTTGGGCATCCAGTATCCATGTCATCTTCTGTGTGAAGGTCTAGGATAGGTTCATTTGGGTAAGTATTGTTATCAGTGTCCATATTTACTGAAGTGATATTGTTTGTCTTCCTATTTGGAACTGAGTCGGTTTTTGATTTTGAAATATCTGATGGTTTATGGGGTAGCTGGTGGGACTGTGACTGGGATATTGTTGGCTCTATCTACTACATTTTGCTCTTTTGGAGTCTGTTTCATCGATGGTGACAGTATAGATCGGGCCCAATCTGCAATCGATATGGATGGGGGAACTGATACTTCAGTTTGTGTTGCTGTTGTTTGATATTTTTGCATTGCTGCTGCATATGTGTTCTTGGGTGCGTTGAGCATAATTTACTTTCTTGCCTCTTGGTATGTGACTTTTCGTTCTACCCTGTACTTCTGGATTTTTTTTCCAGTTTTCCAGAGGTCGCATGATTTGGAGTAGGCTGGATGTGCGCCTTTGCAATTCGGACAGAGTGGTGTTTTGGCGTCACAGTCTGTTTGCGGATGTTCTTTTGACCCACAGTTTGGACAGACTGGATCTCCTCGACAAGCCATTTGCGCTTGACCAAATTTTTGGCACTTGTAGCATCTTATAGGATTAGGGATAAAGGGTCATACTCGGCAGTTGAGATAGCCGGCTTTGACACTGGATGGTAAGATAGGTGTTCCGAATGTTAGGATGATGTTGCAGGTGGGAACAAGATCCCCATCTTTCCTGATCATGATGCGTTTCACTTGTACCACTTTCTGATGTTTGGTTCTTGGGCCAGTTCATCTTCTGTTACATTTATCAGATCTCACTCTACAGTTACTCCCTTGGAAGTATTTAATGTTGCATGAGGGGTGACTTGAATGGGTAGTCCGCCAAATTCTGTTAGTTTCAACAGTCTCTCAGAATGTGCACAACTCAGTTTCTACCAAGACGTCTCCAGATCTGTCTTCTCACCATTTTGGGAGAGCCCGCCACATTTTCCAAACATTTCTGTATAAGAAATGGTGAGAAAGTGCGCATAGATTTGTCCGACAGACTTTGTAAGATAAGGAATGATGGGCATTCCTGTTGGTCTGTGTCTGTACGCAGTCGTTTAGACTTTGTTACATCGTGGGAAATTTCATGGTCAGCATTGCTGACAGTATTGGATGAGCGCCTAGGCTGCTCAAGCTCTGGGTAATTGTCATAGTCCATGGTAGGTCCCTTTTTGCCCTGGGGGGGGGGGGGTTTGACTTTCCCTCCCAAGTTTCTGGCCCCACCACATGGAGGCAGAAGCAGTGCCGCAAGGAGGCCAAGCGGTTAGATAAGTTAGTTGGTTAGTAAAATAAAGTAATATATGTAATGAAAAAGAAAGGTGAATTTCCTTTCTTGTTCTTACTTGTGATTTTCCAAGTATAGAACTGGATTATAAATGAACTGCTAGTAGAAAACAATATAACTTAAAATGAACTTTTATCGCTGGGAAAGATCGTTATATATTCACACTTTGAACGCTTGACCTCGAATTCGCTTGGCACTCGGGACCGAGGCTTTAGGAGACACCACCCCAGATGTGGATGTGGGAACTATTTGTGACATATTTATACCAAGAAAGGTCAGAAGTCAGAGTTATCTCTAGTAAAAATACGTGATTTTGTTTAAAAATCTGAACATTGTTGAAAATGATCATGGCAGTGACAGCTTCCCCCCCCCCCCCTTTTTTTTCAAGAAATAATATGACAGAGGATGCAAGTCAACTAATTTCACTTTTCCCCAGTAGAGAATTACTGAAGATCAGAATTTAAGGAACTAGTGGTGGATATGATGGATATTCATGAAATATCTGTGCAGAGCAGAGTTTATGAAACTGCGATGTAGAATGCAGCTTATTACCTTCAGCAAAACTATGGACAAGATTTCCAGTCAGTGGAAGGTCATTAACGTACAGGAGAGAAAAAGACTGGGTGAAATAACAGAACCTTAGGAAACTCCAGTGTTTGTTGAAAAGTTAGAAGCAAATTGTCTCACCAAAATATTTCCATTAAATCTGTTCATGGATAAATAACATAAGCCACGATGTTATGAATCAACAGAGAGAATTTGTATTGATGATCATTAATCAAATGGAAGGTTCCAAGGTTGTATAGTGTTACAGGTCTTGTTGCCCATCTTTTACTATGAGGAGTTTGCCAGGCAGTAGGGTGTGTAAGTCTCTGGCAGAGAGAACTCCAGCAAGCCTGGCCTTGCCACGGGAGGTCGGAGCAATATGGTTTTAGTTGCTAATGCTTCTAAAAACCAAATAACAACAACAACTAGGGGAGGGCCCACAAAAAAAGAAAAAAGAGAAATAAATTTTTATTGGAAATGACTGCAGGGGTGACAGTTTGAGTCTTGGAGAAAGGGGGATGAGGTAAAGAGGTGGATGACAGGAAGGCATCCACCAGGAAACAGAAAAATAGAGGATGGAGGGACACCCCCCCCTACAGAGGCAACCCACCCTCTACAGGGGGGGGACGTTTAGAGTAGTAACGGCATTTAGCATCCACATAGGGCCCACTAGACAAAAGGAGTTTGACAGAGGGGGCCCTAAGTGGGTTTCTGGTTACCAGTCTAGGCATTTTTTTTTATCAGAACTCTGATGTCCCATACTGAGCAGACCAGCTGAAGCCAGTGGGAGCATTCCATATGATGATGCCTGAAAAGGAAACAGTATGGCATCAGCAGGGTATTCTCAGGTGGGTTGCCTCACCACAGTCAAGTTGGGAGTGTGTGTGATTAGCTGAAGCATGTGTTATCCCTTATGCCTGACAGGCACAAGGGACAAAACATATGCTCCAACTAGTCACACACTTGTCATGGCAACCCACTTTATTTTTATTTTTGGTTTCAAGGTAGTGTAAGAGTTGGTAATTGATTGATTTCTCCATTACTTTTGAAAAGTTGAAAGAATGACTGGAGAGATGGGCATTTTTTTTACCATTTAGGAAGTGACTGGATATCTGCAGGTTTCCAGTTGAATAAAAGAGTGTAAAATGGTAACACAAGGCAGGACCTATGTTTGGAGCATAGGTTTAAAGGTCAGATGGAGAAATTTCCTCAGATTTTTAATATTCCTTAGTATTAATACAGATCTAAGAGTCCCACAATAAGGTGAAATAGAACAGGTATATTACAGGAGATATTTTACCTGTATTAAATATCTCTGAATTTACTTCAGAATTATCATCCTTCAACAAGCACAAAGAAGTGGGACATTCCACCAAGTAGTGAATGACAGAAAAACTTGAAAAGTGGCAAGTTGTACATTTTTCAGAATCTCACTTTTCAATGAAAACTTAACAAATATTCACAATATATAACAAAAAACAAACAGTGTCTTTAAATGAGGAAAAGAAAATAATTTTTCCTTTTTCTTGAAGTGTGGTTACTGAATTCACTGTTTTATCACCAATGATTAAATCACCGATCTCCTTCTTATTTCAAATAATGTATTTTAAGCAAAGGGCTTTTAACTCGGTAGCACCCACAACAAAATAAATATGGTTACACAAATAAAAATAGTTGCACGATACCTGATAGGAACCCAACTTTCTTTTTTTTATTTCTGGAAAAAGTTTTTTTAAATTCTTGGAGTATACCAATATTTGACCTTTTCATTATTATTATTTCATTTTTATTAAATATTCATTAATTTTTAATTAAAAATGTGCTTTTTTTTGTAAATTTTCATGAAGCAAAACTTTTATTAATTCTGTTCATAAAAATATTTTATGAGCAGAATTAATAAAATAATTCTTTTATTCATTCAAAGAAAATAATTCTTTCTACACATAAGTAGAAATTTCAAAATTGAGCATGAAAACATATTTCTGCTAATATACTATGTATGTGTGTGTGTGTGTATTATATACCACATTTTAATTAATTTTAAAAATTGATTAAAATTTTTAATTAAAATATAGTATATAATATAAACACACTATATTTTATACATACACATAAAAAATATACACCTATATAAGCACACATTATAAACTAAGGCAATTATTTTCATGAAGCATGGGACTACACTTAACATTCACTATTGAAGGGGTTAGTGGCTTTGCACCATGTTGTTTGTACTGAACTGTCCAAGATGATAATTGGCATAGTTTTAGTTATATCTCATATTGTGATCACCTTCACAACAAGTGGCCAAAGTATTGCACTGCTTTGAATAAGTAACACTTCACCAGTGGAGAAGACTAATGTTACTTACTCTTGGCTGCCAACAAAAATACCACCACCCAGAATGCACCGTTTCAAAGATGCCTGATGGTGTGTAACAGTATAAACTAAGGTGATTATTTTGCATGAAACATGGGACTACAATTAAGATTCACTATTGAATGGGTCAGTGCCTCTGCACCATATTTTGTCCAAGATAATTGGCATCATTTTAATTGTATCTCATATTGTGATCACCCAATGATGAGAAGCCAATCAGCTTTGAAACGGTGTCTTTTGGGTGGTATCCGCCGAGAATAAGTAACATTAGTCTTCTCCACTGGTGAAGTGTTACGTATTCAAAGCAGTGCATTACCACAGCTACTCGTGAAGGTGATCGCAATATGAGATACAATTAAAACGATGCCAATTATTGTCTTGGACAGTTCACTACAAACAAAACATGATGCAAAGGCATTGACCTGTTCAATAATAATAAGTACACATTAGATACTATTAGTGACTTCCATTCTCAAGATTATTTCAAATGTTTCATGCAAAATTTCAAATTTACACATATACATATTTCTTCTTATAAGTATTAGTATTAAAATGGCAAAATTATGTAAGAAAGCAAACTCGTAATTTTCATGTCAAAAAAAAAACAAAAAAAAAACTAACCCTCTGATATTATTACCATTATTGAAAATGTGGCTATCCAATTCTTCCTTGAATTTTTGGCAAAATTCAAGGAAGGCATCCTCAGCTATCCTTGCACATAACTTATTCCAATATTCCACAACAAGCTGCCTGCACTTTATAAGGTTTACCTACTACTGTTCCATCCATCCTAATATTTTGTATTTGTGCCTACTATTTCTTGTCTCACTCTATGGGGAGAATATTTCTCCTTCATTCATTTTAATAATCTCCCTACCAGAAGCTAATACAGTTCAGTCAAATCCCTCCCCCTACGAGGTGTCTAGAAGCCCCATATCTTCTAAGCCATTCTTCACAGAGATAATGCCCATTGCTGAGAGGAACCAAAACAGGTTCTTCATAGGGACAATGAAGAATAGGCTCTTCCTCAATATAATCACTAATCTCTGCACAGTCCTTAGAAGTTCTATCTTTCTTTTCTTTCTTTATATATGGTCTCCAGACCTGGATAAAATATTCCAAGTGTGGTGGCATCATCGTCTTATACAGAATAGTAGTGACCTCCTAATGCAGGCAAAGAAAGGCACACAAGGTTTATCTTATGTATCCTTCTTGCTGCCTACTTACATTGCATATTGAACTTCGTGTCTTTCTGTATCATGCCAAGTCTTTCTCATTTTGAATATTCTTAAATTCTTCTCTCTCCCTAATCTATAAACTACACCTGGGTTTCTTAATACATATAAGTATTAAGGAAAAAAAGTGGTAAAAAATGTATTAGATGCCATTAGTCACTTCCATTTTCAAATTTCACACATTTAACAGTTTGTAAAAGTGTAAACTGTTTGGAATTTATTGTTAAGCACAATAAATTTCAAAATTATCCATTCAAACATATTTCTGCATATATATTATATATACAAATATTAAAAAAGGGGGAGAAATATATAAATATATGAGGGTTATCCAAAATAATGTACACTGCCATGTGTGCTCCTCTATACACCCGTGTGACTGACATTTATTGGGATAATAATTTGAAGTTTAAACTTAGCATTAGTGTGCACAAAAGAGAGTTCTTGCAATGAATGTTTGTGTAGAGGATTTTAAAAATGGATTCTGATATTGCTTCAGATCAGATTACAGTTTCAGATGAAAGATCTTTTATCAAAATTGAAACTTTATGTGGCTGAACACTGATACAAATTTATGAATTGTTGCAGTGTGTGGTGAGTCAATAGCAGAGCATAGCACAATTTCATATTGGTCTCAAATTTGTCAAGGCAGACTAGGGTTGCAGACAAGCATTACTCAGATAGACAAAGAACAGCTATGGACATCATCAGCAGTCATTATTACCACCATACTGGAGGAAGATAGATATAAAACTTGAAGATATAGCCAATAAATATGTAATGCTGAAATTATCTATTCAGCAAATTTTAACTAAGGTGTTACAAAAATGAAAGGCTGCTGCTGCCTGATGGATCTCCCATTTTCTGTCAGATGAAAACTTGAGAAAAGTATAAAGAAATTGCAAAGATCAGCTTGTTACTGAAAAAAGAGATGAATTTTTAAAATGCATCTTTGTCAGTGATGAGACTGGACATGTGACTTAAAATCTGAATTGAAGTCACAATTAGCTCAGTGAAAGCATCCTCATGTTTAGCTCAGTGAAAGCATCCTCATGTTTAGCTCAGTGAAAGCATCCCCATGTTTAGTCTCTACAGCTAAGTTCCGGTCAACCCTTTCCCATCTCCTCCATCATGCAGTATGATTGATGACTTTTGAGGTTATAATGAACATCGTGGTGAGATCCAATATTCCTTACATTTCGAGGGTACAGCTCTAAAAAGATGTTCGCAGGGCGGCCACTAGTTAGTACACCGGACCAAACCTATTGGTAACTCTCTAGGAGGCTTCTGGATCAGCTAGTGTATAATCTTGCTACCTCTGCCAGAAAGTGACTGGAGGGAGTCCGAGTAGTGTGTATGCGGGGAGCATTGTCGAGGCCACGTTATGTCAAGGATCTGGGTATATTCTTACCATGAGTATGCCATATCCAAAAATTTCATTACTTCATACAGAATGTCCCACCCACTTTTTCTTACTATTGAATAACACCATGAATTGTCAAACTAATAGAGCAAACTTATCTGCGAAAAGATCTAAACCTCCCACGCACTTCCTAATTCATTTCACAAATATACGTGGTCTCAATTCTAATCTCAATGATGTCCATTTCCACTTGCAGTCTGCCAAACCCCACGTACTTTTTTTGACAGAATCTCAGTTATCGGTTGATTCAACTACTGCTCATCTCAGATGCCCAAATTATTCGCTGTATGATTCTTTTCGCCTCAAAGGTGGTACTTGTGCATATGTCCGTTCTGATATTCCCTGCCAGAGACTTGGCAATTTGGAATCTCCTCTCTTTGATCTTCTCTGTCTTAAAATCTCTCTACCTCATTGTGTCAAATTCATCTGTTGTCTCTACCGTTCTCCCAACTCCACTAATCACTTGGAGCTCTTTGACTTCCTCTCTTTGCAACTCGACTTTCTCCAGTCCAACTTTCCTAACAGTGAGGTAATTTTCCTTGGTGATTTTAATGTTCACAACTCCAGCAGGCTTCCATTTTCTAGTCACACCGACCTAGCTGGTCGAGATGCTGAGGCTTTTGCAATTACTATTGATCTTGCACAGATTGTTCATTTACCTACAAGAATATCCTAATCATACAGCCAATACGCTTGATCTTTTTCTCACAAACAACCCTTCTAAGTACACGGTCGAAGTGAGAGGTCCTTTAGGCACTTCAGATCACAACTTGGTGATTGTCTCTTCTCCAATGGAACCTTCACTGAGCCATCTACCATCACCCTCACTGAGAGTGATGGTAGATGGCTCTCTGTCTTCTAACTTCTCCACTAATGCCGGTGTCCCCCAAGGTTCAGTTCTTTCCCCCACTTTCTACTAATCTGCTACTAATTCCTCTTGTATATTAATGATCTTCTTCCATTGAATGGAAATCCTATCCATAGTTTTGCCGATAATAGCACATTGCATTCCACTTTCCATTTTGAGAAACCTTGTCCTGCTCAATCAGCTTCAACTTCTCGAAAATCTGCTACTAATTCCTTAAATGCCGATCTTCAGGTAATTCTCCAGTGGGGCAAAGACAACTTAGTTGATTTCAACCCTTCTAAAACTCAGTCTTGTCTTATATCTTGCAAAAAGGATTCTTCTGCTCGTATGCTTATCTTTAGTGACACTCCGATTTCTAGGCAAAATGATATATCTCTTTTGGGGATTACCCTGACTTCTAATCTCTCTTGGCACAAGCACATTACAAATATTGCTTCTTCTGCATCTAAAAAACTTGGTTTTCTCTTTCGCTCTCGGCATTACTTTTCTTCCAAACAGCTGCTCACTCTGTATAAATCACAAATCCGCCCTGCCATGGAATATTGTTCCCACATCTGTTGTGGTACCCCCAAAACCTCTCTCAGGATTCTTGATTTTATTCAGAAGAGGGCAGTTAGGGTAATTAATGACTCATCTCTAACAGAGTCTCTGCACACGCTGACTCACAGACGTATTATTTCTGCTGCATGCCTCTTCTACAGATACTTCCATGGGCACTGTTCTTCTGAATTAGCTTCTATAATTCCTGCTCTGTCTTTCAAAACAGTCCAAACATGTGCTGCCACCAGCCAACATCCATTTACTGTCCAACTTTTCATCTTCCTCGTTTATTCATTCAACTGCCGTTTTCTGGAACAACCTTCCTTCATACGTATTTCCTGAAAATTACAGTCTACAGAAATTCAAGTCCAATGTTAACAAATATCTTCTTTCGTCTTCTCAACATCCAACCCAAGCACGGTACTAAGTACAGTCAGTCCTTGTATAGCACGATAGTTGTGTTCCTAGAAACCATCGTGCAATGCAAAATCGTGCAATATAAACAACAGGCCCTATGGGAAAAATAGGGTTAGGTGCCGATCACCCAAGATTGAACACACATTTGTTACCAAACACAATAAATAATCGTAGTAAAATACTTACGTATTTTATTACGACTATTACGTAATAAAATATTGCTAATGCTTTTGCTTCTATCGTAAGCAAACTTGTTTTTTGTTTGATTTTCTATCCAAACAGTTGACAGCCATTGCATCTCTTCCAATTCTTTGTCTTAATCTAATGGATTTTAATTACACTTTGAGTTGTTCCTGCTATCAAAGTTGTTTTTATTTTCTCTGCATTCTTTGTAATTCTCGGCGTTGCCTCATTTAGGTCTGTAGCATGTGCAATATCACATGGTCTTTCATTTCGCTCAAAACGTTTCAGTTTCATATTTTTTCGCTATCGACAGTGGCGGACTGGCCATAAGCCTTACCGGGGGAAACCCCGGTGGGCCAGAGGCCGGTGTGGTTTTGGCCATAAACCGTAGTATGAGGCCACTATAAATTTTCCCGGGTAAGAATTTTTGACCCAGTCCGCCTCTGTTTATCGATATTGCTTTTTTTTTTTTTTCTCTCTGAATCTGTAGTGTCTTCACCAGGACGCTTTCTTTTCACACTTTTTAAGAATTTTACTCATTTTTAGGGAATAAAGAACAATTACAAAATGAGGAGGCACGCTTGATACACATAAACAAAGCTGCGTGCGTGTAGCAACTGAATAACCAACACCGTAAAGGCAGAGATACACTATTAACACCTCACATTTTACTAAAGCACATTTCTGGGGGTTACTACCATAAAACAATAAAAACAATTTCTGCCAGTGGAATCTGTTATAAACTGGTAGTAAACTCGATCTAATTGCATTTGCGATTATACCGATAACTGGAATTCTGTTGGTTTTTACGTTATTATGGTGAAATGTGTTTCCCCTTCACTGATATAAAACACATAAATACATTTTCAGAATCTTCTCTTCATTCCTATCGTGTTGCGTTCCGTTGGGGTGATTCCGTGTTCGACTGCCATTTCTTGTAAACACAAAGGCGAATCGTGCATAAGCGAATTCGGTTCATGTTATTTAAGATATCGTTCCCCTATTTATAAATCGTGTATGATCGAATTCGTGTAATGTAAACACGTGTTATATGAGGACTGACTGTACTAAAGGTTCTAACACCTCTCGTGTTTGGTGTTTACATAAAAAAAAAAAAAAAAATCCTCCTTTGCCATGCCCCTCGAAATTTCACTGGATATAATCAACATGAAACAAATGGTCATCATGGCCTATGATTATGATAACATTGTTTCCACTGTTCATGTACCACTTGGAAGATTAATAAATGGAGATCACTATGCAATATTTCTTCATAAAAATCATTTCTTTGCCTGAAATTCATCAAAAGAAGCTACAGATGTCAGAAGTTGGTGTGCATGTACTCTAAAACAATGCAGGGCCTCATGTCAGTCTGTACACCTTGTTTTCACCAATTACAAGCGGGAACCACTACCTCACTTATAGTCCCAGATATGAGTCCTTGTGATGATTGTCATCTATTCCCAAGCTCAAGGGACCATTTCATGGATAAAGATTTTTGCCTTTAGAAGCACTAAGTGCAGACATAAGCAAATGCATCAGGCAGTTTAACTTTAGCAGACAGTTAAACAACATTCAAAAATTACCCAAACGTTGGGAAGCTGTCATAAGGCATGAAGGAGATTACACTGAAGGTTTTTAATGTAAATTATGTCATAAAATAAATTCATTTTAAATTAACTACTTTTGTGCATTATTTTTGGGATAATCCTTATATATTTCCCCTCCCCCCAGAGCAGCACCTGTGAAGTGCAGCATGTGACCACTAAGCAAAAATTGTTTCAAGAATGATTGTGCTATATCTGACAAGTGCTGTTGTACAATTCCTCTGTGAAAGGCATAAAATTTCACTTCAAAAACTATTTCAGAAAAATAGTGTCTATATTTAGGAAGGTACAGAAATTTTCAGTCATTAACTCTGAACCAATAATTTTTGCACAAAGATTCTTTCTGTGTGGCACCTATCAGGTACTGCATGCCAACACCAGGTTAAGAGCACAGTGCTTTACAAATTTTGAGAATAATATTCTTAGTAATTCCATTAAGCTGATGGTGGCAGCATGGAGCCAAATAGGTACACCTATGAATGTAATGTGCATTAATTGTCAGTTCAAGATTAGTAGCTCTCCCTCTGTCTACTTCCCTAAACTATACAAAATTTTACTTAAGCCAAATATATTATGAGCAGCCTTTGCTTTTTGTTCCGAAAGTTATGAAAGTGATATTTTTGTTTATGCAGTTATTAAATAAAATGATAACAGATGAGGTATTACCTTTTTGTTACTATTTTTGCCTTCCACTTTGTGTTGCTATTTTCAGCATAATGTAAATCAATACATTTCTTGCTGGACCACTGCTACAGAAGTTAGGTAGTATTTGTTTTATATTTAATTATTGTTTATGTCTTGATTATTACTATTTAACTGAAAAATGAAAAATTAAATAGTAGTAATCAATGACATGTTAAAGTGTGTGCATGTGTTAGTTTGAATTTTCACACTTTCATCTATATAAATTTGAAAATGGAAAGGACTAATAGTTTGATGTTTATATCTTAAGTTTATAATGTCCCTCCAAAAGAATTAAAAATGTTTTGTTATGCTGAAAATAACAACTGTTAAAAAAAATGTTCAAAATTTTAATTAAACAAAAAAAAAAAAAAAACCATTTAATAAGTACTGAAGTTCACTAGGAAAAGATCAAGCACCGGTATATTACAAGCAGAAGTTAAAAAAAAAAAAAAAAAAAAAGCAAATAAAAAAAAAAAAATTGTGGGCCTGTCAGTTTTCATGTGTTATATTTGTTACAATCAAGGGTGCCTACTTCAGTCAAGTTAAGAGATGCATTAAATAGTAAAGACATTGTTTATGTTCATAATTTCAAACATGGTAATGACAATAAAGTAAATATATATACAGTCAAACTTCTCCTAACGGACACCTCTTGTTAACGGACATCTCTCTACAACGGACATTTTCAAATTCCCCAACTCACCTCTATTGGTTTTAATGTGTTTGCAGCTTCTGTCTAGCGGACATTCTCTGTAACGAACGCGGACAGGCAATCTGCACTGTTTCGTTTAGATTAGCACTTAATTTGATCTCCCCATAACGGACAGCGGGCGAGCTCACGGCCCTTTTTCTAGGAACGTTTCTTCCACGTATTGCCTCAATCGTGTGTTTATTTTCTATTTCCGATTCTCCGAATTTTATCAAGGTTTACGTTGCGGTTCTAAACCCTTTTTCAAGAATTTTAAGGTACGTGTAAAACTTCTGATGAATTCGGTGTGTGCGGGAGGGGGGGGAATATGGTCGGCCTTTCGTCTTTTCAGTTTCAGTTTTCAGTTTTGTTCAGTGTCGTGTGAAGTGCACAATGTCTTCTCGTAAACATTTAACTTTAAAAGATAAAGTCAAACTCATTAATGCGTATGATCCGCAAAAAAATAGTGTTCGCACTCTCGCTGCAAAATTCAAAATCAGGAAGACGCAGGTAAGTGACATCCTAAAGAAAAAAAAAATGAACTGCTCAAACAATTTTGGAAACATGGAAATGATCTGGTTCAAAAATCATTCCAGAAAACTGTTGGACTTCAAATTGACAATGTTACGTATGAGTGGTTTTGTCGCGAACGTGCTAAAAAAATTCCCATTAATGGGCCTATTATTAGGGAAAAGGCTTTGGAGGTTGTGAAATCTATGGGAGTAAATGAGTTCAAAGCTTCTGTGGGATGGCTAGACAAGTTCAAAACTCGGCATAAAATTTCTTGGAAAACTGTAAGTGGTGAAGGTGGATCTGTTGATACTGGGGTTGTACCGTCAAATTGGAAGATTTATGTCATGATTTTGAAGCTAAGGGTATTTACAACTGTGATGAAACAGGGTTGTTTTTTAAAGCTCTTCCTGAAAAAACAATGAGTCTAAAAAACGAAAAGTGCCAGGGTGGAAAAATTTCTAAGGAACGCTTGACTGTACTATTGTGTACAAATATGCTGGGAGACTTTGAACAACCTCTTGTTATAGGAAAACCACAAAATCCTCGTTGTTTCAAGGGCATAAAGTTGAATCTTGAATGTTGATTGGAAGTCTAATAAAAAAGCGTGGATGACACGAGATATCATGAGCGAATGGATAAAGTGAATTTAACGAAAACATGATTTGTCAAAACAGAAAAATTATTATTTTCATGGATAATGCTGCATCTCACCAGCACATTGAATTGTCCAACATTCAAATCGTTTTTCTGCCACCAAACACATCTGCAGAGTGTCAGCTCTTGGATCAAGGGATAATAAAAAATTTTAAACTTCACTACAGAAAATGTGTTTTAAGACATCTCATTGCAAACATGAACGATGTAACATGTGCGAGTGACCTTGCAAAGAAAATCAGCATCCTAGTTGCGATTCAATGGATTTCCTCTTCAGTAAACGCAATTAGAAAACAAACTGTCGTGAACTGTTTTGTAAAGTCTGGCTTCTCAAACGCAAATATTGAAGTTGTGAACAGCAATGTGGAGCACCAAGAAGAACAAGAACTTCAACATCTATTGATAATGTACGATACTTCAGCTACAAGTGACCCTGGCTACAAAGATATAGACTCGAACCTCACTACAGAAGATGGTGCTATAGATATCAACGACATTATCATCGATATTTTTCAAGAAGTTCCTCATGAGGATGAAGAAATGGAAGGAGGTCATTATGTTGAAGAACATATTAACGACGAACCACCGATGAAAATGGAAGAAGCGCTCATACAGATCAATCGTTTAAAATGTTTTTCGCCGCTGAAGTATCTTACTGAAGGATTTTCGATGGTTTATTCACTCCAAACAAATGTTGAAAACAAAATTATCAGCCAGAAGAAGGTGCAGAAGAAAATAAGTGATTACTGTATGTATTTTTCTTAAGATAAAGTCATAATATGCATAGCACAATTGTATGTATATTATTTACAAAAATATTGTGCAAAATCTGTATATAATTTAATTTAATATTAAACATTTAACGATTTTTCTTTATCTCTTGTGTATGTAATTGTATATTATTTACAAAAATATTGTTCAAAATCTGTATATATTTTAATTTCATTTTACATTAAACGTTTAACGATTTTTCTTTCTTCTTTTTTTTTTCTCCCTCAGACTTCTTGTTAGCGGACACTTCTCTCTAACGGACACATTTTCGTTCCCCATGGCTGTCCGTTAAAGGGAAGTTTCACTGTATACAAAATGCTTTACTCTGGTTAAGAAGGTAGAAACAAACAGCAATTATTTTTTATTGCTAGATCCAATGGCATAATCTAATTTTCACTTCTTTTCATTTTCACTTCCTTTTCATGAGTTTGACTCTGATGCATTTTGTTTGCACTTTGGCATTTGGCATAAATTTAGTGAACATTCCCCCATTCATTCATTTTAATAATCCCCCTACCAGCAGCTAACACACTTCAGCCACCAAACCTTAAAAAAATATTTCTGCCAAGCAATACATATATCATCATCTACATATATTTTTCAGTATTTCCTTGGCCTCTTTGTTGCAAGGCAGTTTTCTTATCTTTTTTCCATTTCTCTCCAAGATGTTCTTAATGATTCTATTCAGTTCAAATGGTTATGGCCTTTTCTGTAGCTAAATGAATTATACGATAGGTGCAACCTGTAACAATAAGCCCATTTGCTTTTCATTTAATATTGATGCAACAATACTGTTCTTGTAGCCTATCATAACAGCGGTAGTCTGCTTGGAATGTCATGCAATGTTCAATTAATATATTGTGGTATTAGTATCAAATACAGTGCAATATTGATATAATGCAGGTGTCAAATCTAAACAGCAACTTAACTTTAATACCTGCATTATAAGCAAAGTGAAAAAAATTTTGCCATTTTTTCCCAGTTTTTTTTTAACATAAATACATTTTACTTAGTAAATAAATACTTTATTTACTAATGTTTTATGAGTAAACAAACTAAAATACATAAAGAAAGCTTATATTATTCCCTTCAAATTCTATTAATACACAATACTGTTATGGACTTACATTTTGTGCATCCATTTAGTTTGCCGGGATGATGACTGTTTTTTCAATAAATAATTCTTAAGAGTTGTCAAATACAATAAAGATGTTCACTATCATTCTGATGTTCTAACCAAGCCATCACTTCTAATGTTTTCATGCACTTTGTTAATTTCTGGTGCTTTTCCTTATATGAGCCATCAACATTATCTTCTGAGTCACTCCTCCTTGTGTCATTGGCCTTCTGTTTATCAGCTTTCTTCCCACCGTTTCACTGAGGGAAGACAGCCATGTGCTTTTGATCCCACATGTGTAAGAAACTTCCCAGATACTACTAGTTGGATGTGACAGGAAGAAGGCCACAATGTCTTCTTTGTGAACATGTTCCAAATTCTGTACACATTTGTATCCTTTTTTATGCATCATGCTTCCAGTCAGCACAAAGTGGTTCACAACACACACGATTGTGGTATGTGATATGAGAAACCTCTGGGGATGTCTCTCAGAAACTAATCTAGCTGATTCTCTAGCATTTGGCAGCACTCTCTATACAGTAATATAATACCATTTCACATAAATTGTTTTTTGGAAAACATGCTTTCACACAATTTCAAGAATATGCATGCAAATACCAGAAAGTTGTATTTCTAATGAATTTTGGTGCATTCTTCATGCAGTTTGTCGCTTGGTCAACACTGAGATATGTAAATTTCATGTTTCAGCCGTGCTGTGTATTCTGGATTTTGCTGTGCCGATTGAAGGGTCAGTTCATGTTCATATGTATAAAATTCTGTATGTCAATGTATTTGTCATTTCAAGTGGACCAGCAAGAAAGTTGCAATTTGGAAAATTGCAATCAACAGCCTCATGTTTAAATCAGATGTTGGCTATTCATTTTATACTGTGGTTTGTACTTGCTTCTGAAACTATACTGCCCTTATCTGCTAAATTATTGCTTGACATGCCAATCTTTCTTACAGACAACGTAGAATGCTACAAATTATTATTTTGGTTGACCATTACTGATAACTGATCTTTGATAACAAACAGTTAAAGCTGAAAAGTTAAGCCAAGATATCCATTCCCATTTTATTTATTTTTTATTATTATTTTTTAATTGCTGCTTTTTACCTTCAAATAAAAATAGAAGTACACCAATGATGTTTTTTTGACTAAACTGAGGAGAGAGAGAGAATAACTTTCTCATTGAGAAAAAAGCAGGAGATTACGGAAAATTTAATTTAGAAATTGTCAAATCTCAACGGTAATACTTAGTCCAATATAAACATAAGATTCAAAAATTTCAGCCCAAATATGACAAAAAGAAAAGAAAAAAAAAAGGTCCAGATGACAAATAGCCTAAATCTAAAAATAAATGCATTTTAGCATAAGCAAGGGCATGTGATGCAAGAAAGTAAGCTTATATATAAAAAAAAAAAAAAAAACCTTATTTCACACATCCCCTCGCTCCAAATGTTTGTCAAGTTCTGCCTTGAATCTATTTAAGCTACCAACTTCTACAACGACAGATGGAAGTTTATTCCAGCAATCAACCACCCACCCGCTGGCTAAACGCAAACTTCTCCACATCTATCCTACAACCGTCTTTCCTCATTTGAATTTATGCCATCTCAGGTAATTATTCTGAGCAAGAGGAAGAATCCCATCAGCATTGAGCATGCTCACACCAATCAAGGCTTTATACACCTCAATCAGATCACCTTGCAGGTGCCTAGTCTCCAGACATCGTAATTTGCACAACTTAAGCCTTTCTTCGTAAGAGCAACCCTTTGTTCTGTTCACTAATCTTGTTGACCTTCTCTGTACTTGTTCCAACAGCTCTACTTTCTTCTTAAAATAATCACTTCCTTATCCCTGCTAGTAAAATTCCAGTATATCATTGACAAGACATCATGCGCTACTCTTGAAGACCGTCTGCATTTGCCAGAAAACTTCATATCTGCCTGCACAATTACCCCCAGGTCCTTTTCATTCTCTACCACTATCAGTGTGGTACCACAGAGTTGATACGTTACTCTGGGATTACTGCTTCCCATATGGAGTACTTTACATTTGTCAATGTTAAACTTCATTTGCCACCTCTCAGCCATCTGCTCAACTTTTCTAGATCCTGTTGCAGCAGTGTACTGTCATTAGTGTCCATAACAACCCTACCAATCTTCGTATTGTCTGCAAACTTGGACATTAAGCCTGATACCCCATCATCATCAATATCATTAGCCACGAAGAGCAGTGTCCATTGATTACCACTCTGTCTTCTCCCACTCAACCATCCCTTTATCCATAGCAGCAATTTGGCTCCAATGCCACACTGCTCCAATTTGTGTAGCAGTCTTCCATGCGCAACAGCATCAAAGGCCTTTCTAAGATCCAAATATATGATATCAAAGTTATTCTTTGCATCCAGTTCCTTTGTGATTACATCATAGTATCCAATCAAATTTGTCAGACAAGACTTCCCCTTAAAAACCCATGCTGTGTCCAAGCTATAACTGAAGTCTGTCTAGATGATCCTGCAATGCTTCTTTAACCAGTGCCTCCATTAATTAATTTCCCTGGAACAGAAGTTAAACTTACAGGTCTGTAATTACCTGTGCCTCCCTTTGATCCCCCTTTGTGGATTGGGGTCACATTTGCACATCTCCAGTCCATGGGTACCTCCCCTGAATCCAGGGAAGCTCTCATAATTATGGCTAAGGGTTTGCTTAGTTGCTTTGCCACCTCCTTTAATATAACTGGATAGATTCCATCCAACCCAGGTGCCTTTCTTATGTTTATCTTCAACAATTTCTCCTCCAGTTTACTTTCAGTTATTACAAGATTATCTAGCTTACTGACAGAGTTGAATCCACCTCTGGCATTCCCCTCCCTGAATAACTCCTCATGTGTGAATGTCGATGCAAAATATTCATTTAGTTTGTTAGCTACATGAGCAGGATCATCAACAGCTGAATCATCGATATCAAGTGGACCAATCTGATTCAAGCCCTTCCTTCTAGAGTTTACATAAGTAAAGAACTCTGCTTTTTTCTTTGCATCCTTTGCCAAAGATTTCTCGTAATCTGCCTTCGCCTGCCTAACCTTCTTTGTAACTTGGTTACAGACCAGCTTATATCTATCATAGGCTTCTGTGTTACATGTTAATTTATATGTATTCCATGCATTTTTCTTCTCTGTCACATGTCTAATTAGTTCATCTGACATTAATTTAGGCCTAAATCTTAACCAATATTTCTTTGTTGGTATGAAAAGCCTGGTAGCATCCAAGATTAATTCTTTGAATATTTCCCATTCTGAATTTGCTGTTGGTAACATCATCAGTTAGTCCACCTTATAGAATTTAAATATTGTCTCAGTCCACCGTAGTCATCTTTACGAAAACAAAAACCCTTCCCTTTACCCTTGATGGCAGTTACCTCTTTGAGTAAATCCCACTTCAGCACACTTGATCACTGCCACCTAGTGGTTCCTTTATCTGCAGATTCCTGATGCATGAAGAATCACTACTGATAATCATATCAAGAGTATTACTCCCTCTAGTTGCCTCCCGAACATGCTGCTGTAGAAAACAATCATCCAATAAATCCACAAAAGCCTTACTTGTGTGTGAGTGACCAACACACAAATTCCAGTCAATCTCCAGGAAATTAAAATCCCCCATTATAAGACACTGATTTACTGACCCACTCTATTTCTCTGCACAATTGCTCATTATACTCACAGATTCATTTGGCCTATAACACACACCTACTCTCTTTTTTCCTTTCCCAGTGCTTATGTCAAACCAAACAGACTTAAAATTGTATTGTCCACCAACATCAATTGAATGCACTTCCTTAGGTTTTATGTGTTTCTTAACTACCAGCATAACCCCTCCTCTCTTTCTGTCCTGTGTATTCTTTCTGTACACATTGTACTCCCCAAATTCCAGTTCTGTACTGCTTATATCTGTGTGACACCATGTCTCGATATCCCAACAATATCTACCTTTGATGTCTTGATAGCACTTCAAGCTTATTGAATTTATTAACTATACTCCTAGCACTGGTGTACATGCACCTATTTCTATTCTTAGTTACCCGAACACAGCCTATGTATTTACTTGTTCCACTATGACTCCCAGCAGTCCTGGAAATCCCCATTGCCTTGCTTTCCGGGCTGCTGCTCAATTACATCTCAATAGTAGCAAGAATCACTTTTACTTTTGCCAATGGCTACTGTTAATCTATTAGCCCATGTATCCCCCCCAAGCTAGCAGTTTTCCGACCCACCTAACTTTGCCTCGATAGCATCAGCAAATATTCTTGCATCCTTTCTTTTTAAGTGTATCCCATCCCTGTAGAAGCAAGGCTCTCATCATATACTCCCTCCTATCGTGTCTGGGCAGAATTGCAGACACTTTCAAATTCAACCCTAACTCAAGGTGTTTTTTTCAGCATGTGACTTGTACTTCTTAAGTAACTTTGCCAGTCTCCTACTCTTAATATCATTTGTGCCAACGTGTACAACAATATCACCTTTTGTGCCCTTAAAAGATGATATCTGCTCTATAACGTCATCAACGTTTGCCCATGGTAGATATACCCTGGTCCTGTTCCATCTATCCTTTTTGCACAATATGTTACCCGTTTCCCCTGACAACAGAGTCACCTACAACAACTAGTTCCTTTGGGATCGGTGCATTCTGCCTTGGGGTTTGCCGCTGTTTGATGTTCAAGTACAAGTTCTGGCATTGATGTGGGCAGCTGAGAGCTTGATGGGCCCCTCAATTTAAATCCTTCGAGGGCATCCACCCTGTCCTTCAAGCTCTCATGTTATTTGCAAAATAAAAAACTTTTATAAGCCCATAACAGGTTTTGCAGCTCCCACATTTGTGAGAGCTGCAAAACCTGTTCGACACGTGGATTTGATACCCTTACCGATACTAAGTAATAACCTACAAAATCTCTATCTAAATTCAAATTAAACTAAAGTATTGTTACTAGGAATATAAAGCAACTCTAAAAAATAAATTAATATGCCAATTTAAGTCAACAAAAAAGTAAAATTTCTCTATTTGCTGGAGCCCGTAAAAACTTCGCCTGTTCACGTGTACTCTCGCACCCACTCTCCCATTTTAATTGAAACATCCTGCATACAATATAATATATGGAAATGTGTGTGTAACACATTTCATTTAAGATAATATGTGCATTTATGCAAATTGTCTAGAAATCTTCAGACAGCTGTTGCCATATCTCATCTGTGCCATTTATAATAGAAGATGGTAAGAAAACACCGCTGAAAATTTAGAATAAAAACTCATACATGTTAGTGTCACTTGTCTCATTTGGGTGTGTGCACACACACACACACACACACACATGCACACGCAATATTGAATAAATTTTTAGAATTCTAATCTGTAAATTGAAAAAACTGAATCTCTCTCACTCTCTCTCTATACATAAATAGACATAGATCATATTATTGCATCAAAAAAATGAGCTATTTTTTCATGATTTTTTCATATTTTTTTTATTCATGAATTGTTTTTTAAATTCTAATTTGATTTTTGATAATTTCGCTCTAATGCTGGACAATCAAGTCATAATAGGAACAAATTAATATTTAAAATGTTTTATGAACAGCATTCATTTTTACAAAACTTAAATGCTACAAATAAACTCTCTCCACAGAGCACCCACCATAGAAATTCACTACCTGCATTTTGAAAATTCACAACGGCCCATGCCAATTCCAAGGACTCATTGCACAAGTTTGCATATATCCAGCAGTTCACTTGTCAAAAGTTAATTAAATATTCTAAAAGTTAAAAATGTTTTTTTTAAAAATTAATATTATTGTTATTTCAAATTAATGTTTTTTCTTGTTATTTGCAAAATAAAAAACTTTTATTAATTTGTTGTTTGGGGGAGGGACATTATAAACACAAAATATAAGCAAGAAACTATTAGTCACTTTCAGCTTTATAAATCAAGCATGTGATATTTAAAATTAACACATGTGCATATATATTGTCAAATAAATATGTAGATTATCAACCAATCATTTTAAATGCTGGTTGCCACCATCTTTAACAGTTGTAGAAACCATCCGGCAAGAAATATTTTTTTCTACACTATACTGAAACTGAAAATAGCAGAACAAAGCAGAAGGCAAAAATAGTAACATTAATGGTAATGCCTCATCTACTACGATGTTACACTAAATAACCCCAAGTAAACAATACATATCACTCCCAAAACTACTCAAGTAAATCTTTGAGCATATTTTTGAAGATAGACAGAGGAAGAGTCATTAATCTTGAACTAGCATATAATTATAACAGAAGTTTTACAGTAGGCTTGTTAGAATCCTGTGCCATCACTGCCAGATTAGTCCAGACATATTGCTGTAATAAGACAACTGAATCCTTTAGCAAAATAAGGAATGATTTCCTTACAATATTTGTAACAAGAAACTGATGTTTCTATTAAGATTAGGTCTTTAGTTTGTAGATTGAATCTCAGGATTTCTGCAGAGGATTTTGGAAGACCCATATCTCTCATCATTAACTGTTGTGGGTCACATACATGTTCATGCCGGGAAAAATCACTGTTGCCATATATATTACATTTGGATTCTGTTCAGTAAATTTTAATGAGAGTTTCTGGTGAAGAAGGTACAAGTAGACCAGATCCATGTATGATGGGTCTTGTGGCAAATAGTAGATTTGCTTACATATTGTCCTTTTTATTTTTAGTTTTATAGCCTTGGACTTTAGATATGCAAAAATAACAACCATCTCTGTGGCTTCCTGATTCACTCCAAACCATGGGAATAGCATAAAGTAGAGACTTTTTCTTACCTTGACTCAAATTCCTCAACTGTTTTCAACATCACTGGCAAACTGTGCGTGCACAGCCCATGGTTTATCTTGGCCAGCAAGTTTCATCCTGAAATACAAACAATATGACTTTTTAATTCTTTAATGTCTGTCACTGCTTTTTTTTTTTTTTTTTTTTTTTTTACAATAAACCTACCACCAATTCAGCAAAATGTGTCAGGTTTATGCAGCTGGGAACAGTCACTGTTGTCATGATGCACTACTAAACTTACAAACATCAAAATAAACAGTTTTACTTGGATTGATATATGGAACTAAAATGGTGCAGATAATGAAGTTTCCTAATGGTCTGCTGTCCATGTATATAATAATGCCATCTCATGCTGTGCAAACGCACTCTAAACTCAACTTCTGGAAGATTTCTGTTGGTGATTACAACTAGAAAAACTGTATCCAGTGGTCACAACCTTATAATACTAAAAAATTCAACATTATTATTATTGTATATTTCAAAAAAAAGGGTATGACATTTTACCAAACATCTGAATATTTGGAAAATGATGAAGCATATTGGCTGTTCAGATGGATCTTCTTTAAAGTAGTCTCCTTGACATTGTATACACAAATTCCAACCCTTCTCCAACTTTTGGAAGTGTTCCCTGCTAGGCTTCTTTCAGAATTACTAATAGTTCTTGTGTCACATTCTGAATTATATTCAGTCAATGCAAATCTATGGATTTTAAAGTGGGACTAATC
Organism: Mastigoproctus giganteus; assembly: GCF_048544385.1. Lineage (NCBI taxonomy): Eukaryota > Metazoa > Arthropoda > Arachnida > Uropygi > Thelyphonidae > Mastigoproctus > Mastigoproctus giganteus. The sequence continues at coordinate 171,913,338 of NC_143583.1, forward strand.
TAGAGGGGCAAAAAAAAACAAAAAAAAAACAAGGAGCTAAATCTAGTGGAGATGGCAGAGAGTACTACAATTCTTGAATGGAAAGTGCTATGTGTGAAAGAGCACTGTCATTATGCATGTGCCAATTTCCTGAGGCCCACTTTTTTTTACCATTTTTTCTAAATAGCATAGAGCAATCTCTGTAGAATTGTTTTTCAGTATTCCTGGTTCACTGTTTGACCAGGTGGGACCAATTCATAATGAATGATGCCTTGTGAGTCAACAAAATTATAAACATGACCTTGCTTGTCTGGGTCTTGGAGAAGATGGCTTCCATTGAGAGGACAGATTCTTTGTTTTTAGTTCACAGCCGTAGACCCATAATCAGTCATCAGCAGCATTGATAAAGATCCTGACACATGAAAACCTGCTGCTCTTTTATAATCAATGGGGAGGCAAGGAATGAACTTGGCTGAAACTGCATTCTCAAATCTTGTGTTAAAATTTACTGACATGTTCCACAAGAAATATCAATTTCACTAGATACTTTACAAATTGTTACACATCAGTCACTTCTGATCACACCAAGGACATGAGCGACAATGATTGGCAGTTGAAGTTGAAGGGTAGCCAGAGTGAGGATCATCTCTGAAGGATAGGCAGCCCTTTTTAAACTTTGTGAAACACAAAATTTGTGGGTTTCGGTTACATTTTTCCTTAATTTGAAACAAAATTTTCTCCAAATTCAAAGTTCAGTAAAATGACTCATTTTAAAAAGCAACAAAACACATAAAACGCATTTTATTCAATGTGCTAATTCACAGTTACAGGCAATTCTTCATTACTATGTCCAAATGAATCAGAAACAAACATGTTACAGCAAATCTCAACTTACTATGGTTTCAAGATAAAAAGTCAGTCACTGATTTTTCTTAACGCATCTCATACATGTCATTTTTGAACTCGGCATACAAAAATTACTGAAGAACCCATAAAATTAGTCAGAATTTCAAACTACTGCAGTAATTAGTTGATAATTTTGGTCAAACCTTCCCATGATCCACTAGTTCCTCTTATATTCCCTTTGTTCAGACAGCATAAGCACAATCAATTTAACTCCACACTTTCAAAAACAGGAGAAATCTCCCACATCCGTGATCTGGAAAGCCTAGTTCATCTACAGCAGCGGTTCCAAACCTTTTTTGACTCACTAACCCCTTTCAACATAATATTTTTTATATCAAACCCCTTTCAATGTAAATTTTTTTTTTAGCGAACCCCTTTTAACACAATATTTTTAAAGTGAACCACTAAGCCTATCTTCTGTAAAATTGTATAATATTTCTGAATTTTTATTATAAAATATTACCAGTACTACTGTACATTTTTATAAGCGATATAGTGTAATAATAAAAATTATTATTAAGCATCATTTATACTTTGTAAAGCAGTTATTAACCAGTCCAAACTAGATTTTGAACAGGCTAAGAGAAGAAAACTTGTTTCTTGTCCAATGGTTTTGGCAAGAGACCAAAATGGTCTCTTGCCAAAACTACCGGCTGCAATTTTTGCCCATCTCTGTTCCCACTTCTGTCAAAACCAGATGGTTCTGTTGGCACATCAGCCAAAAATAAAGCTGACCTGCCAGCAATCTATTTTTGTTCCAACTCATGTGTATTGATGATCTTGGTAAATCACCTCAAACCATTCCATCAAAAGAATGTCAGAAGGATTTTGCTGAATCTGATGCTAAGAAAGCTCCAGGTCCTGATGGTATTTCTCCCCTTGTTCTCAAAACCTGAGCTCCTGAACTTATTTCTGTTCTTTGCCACTTTTTTCACTTCCTTATTCCAAAGGTTCCGCTTGCTTGGAGATTTGCTCATATACAGACAGTTTCTAAAATGGGACAAATCCCTCCCATTCAATTATTGTCCCATTGCAATTACTTCTACTTTTTCTAAAGTAATGGAGAAATCAATTAACCACCAACTATTAAACTATCTAGAAACATTCCATCTGATCAATGATCGGCAGTATGAATTCCGTCAGTCGATACACTGGTGATATTCTGGCTTATGTTACCCGTCTAGGGACAAATTCAATGGAAAAGTTGGGTGAAACACAAGCAGTTGCTCTTGACATCTCAAAAGCTTTTGTTCGTGTTTGGCATAAAGGTCTTCTAAATAAGTTTACACTCTATGCTTTGCCAGCTCTTTTTTGTGATTGGGTATCCAGTTTTATCTCTGACTGCTTGCTGGTTAATGGTAGACGGCTCTCTGTTTTCTAACTTCTCCACTAATGCTGGTGCTCCCCAAGATTCAGTTCTTTTCCCTACTCTTTTCCTCTTGTATATTAATGACCTTCTTCCTTTGACTGGAAATCCTATCCATCATTTTTCTCACAATAGCACATTACATTCCACCTTCCAGTTTGGGAAACCCTTCCCTGCTCAAACAGCTTCAACTTCTCGAATGTCCACTACTACCATTTCCTTAAATGCTGATCTCCAGGTAATTCTCCAGTGGGGCAAAGATAACTTAATTTTAATCCTTCTAAAACTCAGTCCAGTCTTATATCTTGCAAAAAGAATTCTTCTGCTCCTATGTTTATCTTCAATGATGCTCTGAGTTCTAGGCAAGATCTTGGGGATTACCCTGAATTCTAATCTCTCTTGGAATAAAGCACATTACAAATATTGCTTCCGCTGCATCTAAAAAACTTGGTTTCCTCTTTTTCTCTTGGCATTACTTTTCTTCCAAACTGTTGTTGACTCAGTAGAAATCGTAAATTTGGCCTACCATGGAATATTGTTCCCACATCTGGGGTGGTGACCCCCAAAACCTCTCTCAGGCTTCTAGATTCCGTTTGAAAGAGGATAGTTAGGTTAATTAATGTCTCATCTCTAACAAAAAAAAAAAAAAACAAACAAATTATGATATTAGGGTCACCTGTAAATGATTACATCTACCCATATATTTATTGTGTCTGAGACTGACTAACTCAGCCATGGAGTGAAAAAGAGCCCATTAAAATTCTTCACTTCATTGACGGGATTCGAACCAACCTGGGCCTTTTCCACCCGGTGTGGGGAGGATGGTGACGATATCACTGTGCTACCCACGCAACAGTCTCATCTCTAACAGAGTCTTCCCACTCTCTGTCTCATAGACCTTTCGGGCACCTCCGTAGCCAGGTGGGCAGGAGCAGCAGTGCGTAGCACACGCTTCTTGATTAGACCGGGGTTCGAGCCCGTGATTACCAAATATGGAGGATGCGGAAAGGTCAGGAAATGACCACTGCATATCATCGGAGCAACATGGCCTTAGTTGCTAATGCTCCTAAAAACCAAATAATAAATAAATCATAGACCTTTCTATAGATACTTCCACGGGCACTGTTCTTCTGAATTGGCTTCTATAATTCCTGCCCTCCCTCTCTCTCTCTCTCTCTCTCTCTCTCTCTCTCTCTCTCTTTCAAAGCAATCCGAACACGTGCCACAACCAGTCAACATCCTTTTACTCACAGAGTAAAAGGATGTTGACTGATTGAAACTCCAAGTTCAAACTCACAGAACCAACTTTTCTTCTTCCTCATTTATTCATTCAATTAACGTTTTCTGGAACAACCCCCCCACTTCTTATGTATTTCCTGAAAATTACAATCAACAGAAGTTCAAGTCTAATGTCAACAAGTATCTTCTTTCAACTTTTCAACCTTCAACCCATGCATGATACTAAGTATTATAGGTTCTAAAAAAAAGTACCTGTTCATAACAATGGTCCTTGAGAATCAAAAAAAAAATTTAGTATGGAAAATATTTATTTATTTAACATGATATGCTGCAAGATAGTAAACTAATTATAAGGAATTGTGGGAGATGTGGTTTCTTTCTTTGGCAATTCTTTACTTTTAATTTAATTGTATTGTTTATTATTAGTTATATTTTGTAGTTTACAATAATATACCTATGTAAATCTAAGCAGACGCTATTATAGAATTTTTAGTACGAACCCCCTGGAGCACTTTCGTGAATCCCCAGAGGTTCGTGAACCGCTAATCTAGGGCACAATATGGGGTTCAATGAGAAGTGCAAAGGGCATTACTGTTACTAATTTTTTTGAAAGTTGGGAAAGTGTAACAAGATAACCTATTGTTCTTTAATTGAGTGGGGAGAGAGAGAGAGAGAGAGAGAGAAAGAGAAATACCTTGAAGCATTTGGCAATTCACTGAGAGATAACACAGAGCGGCAGGGTTCCTCTAAAAAGGAATGCTTTTAACTGTCCTAATCACATACATTAGCTTATTTTTTTAATTTAGCTAAGAATTTAATAAGTTACAACGATTCACAGAACCTTTGCTATCAGTGATTCTCTCTGAACATAACTACATCTCGTAACCAGTAACTTCTAAGGCAGTACATCATAGTAGCAACTGCAGTGATTTAAATTACAGTAAATAAATAGTTCAAAGGTTGGCTGGTTGTTCAGGGTTTGTGGTGCATCGGCAACTAAGGCTATAATGCACCAAAACCAGTTCATATAAAAGAAAAGAGTTAGGATAATTTTAAATAACTATTTAAAATTATTAATTTTAAATAGTTATTTAGTTTGTTAGTTTAATAATTTTAAATAACTATTTAAAATCATTAAACTAACACATAGCCAATGTCAGATAAAATTTGATTAAGTGTATAAGGCTGTCAGACGACTAAAAAGCAGTAAAACATAAAACATGGTGTCTATAATGTAGATATTTGGATAAAATATGTTGTATGGTTAAAAAGGTGTCATCACAGTGCTCACACAAGGAAGTTATCTGCCCTCAGCAGGAATGAGTGCTTAATGACTGTCTCCTCATTGACCTCTTCATTGCAGTTCCTGCACAGACTAGCCTGCCAGTGTTCAATTATAGGTTTTATCTAATACAGCTTGTATTGTATCTATGCCAAAGAGAGTTGCCACTGGGAGAGTAATCTGTTGAATATCACTTGCCTATAGTCTGCATAGGGAACTAACAGGTTACAAGGGGGTTGTGGTGGTGGTGGTGACCTGGTTGCAGCATCAGCCAGATGGTAATATGGCTTGGAATCCAGTAGAAACAGACGATGAATGAATGTTAAGAGAATTTAACATTTGCTGGATCTGGGTCAGGAAGAGAAAAGAATTATATCTGATCCTCGATAAATCCTGTAGTATACTTAAAGAGTTGGTATATGCAATACACCTTTGGTAATTATGGGTTTTAATGGGTCCAAGGCCAATTCTATAGCACACAACTCTGCTGAATATATGATGCATTTGTCAGGGATCTTCTCACATATACTATTATCGGGGAAGATGGCAGACAACCCAACACGACTCTGATCTCAAGCTATCAGCAAAGACAGACACAGACAAGAAGTTAGAGTACTTGGCTTGGCCTCAGGTCGTTTGTACCCAATTGGGCCCGACACTTTTGTGACCCATGCGCAGAACAAAAATTAAATCTGAATGAAAAATGGAAAAAAGTATAGATGAAAAAAAAAAAAAAAAAAAAAAAAAGAGATAAATGAAGAGAAAAAGCAGAAGGAAAAAGTTTTTTTTTTTTAATAAGTTTGGTTAAAGAATTGATTTTAAAAATTAATTTAAATTGCATGGGGCTCCTGTGAAACCTGAAAAAAATGACTTTTTTTAAATATGTTTAGAAAATATTAGCAATCAATGAGTACAAAGGATGCAGAGAAAAATAGTGTTTTTATTTTTTATTATTATTATTATTATTTTTTTTTTTTTTCAGTTCATAACATGTGAAAAACAGTCTGTATAATTTATAAAGGTGTGGAAATTTTGGCCATTATCTAGGGCTAATTATTTCAAAGCCAGTTTTTACACATCCCTTGAAATATCAAAAGTAATTCATTTTCATACATGTATACCCCACCTTACGTATGGGCCAGACATAAAGCAGAGTATACACATATGAAAAATTAATTACTTTCGTCAGGCACCTGTTGTGTGGCTGAGCAACTTCGCTCGCAGTACACATTGCTATAAAGTTGTTTAGTAACATTGGTGTGTTTTTCTTTGAATAATTGTGCTCTTTACAGTAAAATTTATTGTATTTGTCGGCTTATAAGACGCAATTTTTTTACCTTATAAATATCTTAAAAAATCGCCCTGCATCTTAAAAGCCGAAAGTGGCAATACAGTATGTGTGCAAGACTGAGAGTTAACGTATAGTAGTTAACAGATGGTTAACTACTATACATTAGTATACTTTTTAATTACTAGGCTGTTGTTGGAGTAACAAGTGAATTCCAGTTATACATTTAAGTCCTAATCAATTGCAGGCACATCAAGAAGGCAAAATTATACTAGAGGATCTAAGCTAAAAGTAGTACAATATGCAATATGAAAAATACAAACAATATGACAATACGAGTAATACAATATGAACATGGGAACAGAGCAGCAGAACGAAATTTCGGACCACCGCCTACTGAGAAGATGATTCATTATTTTTTGATGATTCAAATCAGATTCTTGTAATAAAATTACAAGAAGCCAATTTGATGGAGTTTTGCTCGCATACTAGTCAACTGTTCATGACTTTTGTAACCGGTGAAGTGATGGTCGGCTGTACAATTGATGGTGGTGTTTCCTTCCAATGCTTGAGCGTTATATCGAACGACATCATTGTTACGATGAAAGAAACGAACAGCATTTGGTTCTTGTTTCATAACAAAGTCTTGTGTTCTAAATCGACTTTTGATTAACTTCTTTTCTTCAACGTCTAATGTTTCCAATTTTAGTTAATATGCCGCAGAATACAACACTCTGTCTCATAACTTGAACCAGTGGAAAGAAACTGAGAGACTGCCACAAAATTGCATCATTGACGGAATTCTTATGAGGCTTGAATATTTGCCTTGCATTCACTGGCAGCAACTGATGCAAATCTCTGCAAAATATGATATCTAAACCACCAAACTCTCAATTGAATTCTCCAGTGATCTGCAGTCTGGCATTGATCATATGCAAAATGTCAGCTCTGATCATGCTAACTTCATTGATGAATACTGCTCGAACGTTTTGAAATGCAGTATGAAGCACCATGTATTTGCTTCATACCAACTTTGAATGCCGAATGAACTGTAGTACCATTGATCGCTGCAGTTGCCTTCCAAGCCAAGGTGCAGGTGACGAATGTGTTGTTAAGCGAGTTGTGTGCCTGACTTAAACAATTGTAAGTTTCCATCATAATTTTCAAGGTAAACGTCTTGCCACAGCCTGCTGGACCAGTAAAGAATATTTGAAGCGGTGTTCTGTTAGCGCAATCTGTTATTCGATGTATAACTTCAAGAATCAACTTGTCTTGTTCTCTATTCATCATTCGAACCAACCTGTAGTAATCGATGCTGGTCATGATATTATCTTGCCGATGTACCACAGCAGATGTACAAGCATCCAGTGTAATTCGACTTTGAAGATATTCCTCACATTTCACTTGAGCATCCTCTTATCGTCCATTTCAATGAAAGTTTTCTACAATACTCTAATGTTTTGTCAATATCAATGTATTGACAAATGTATTGTATTGACAATGTATTGACAAATATCAATGTATTGACAAAATAACTCGTACCTTTTGCCGAAATTCATAAAGTACTCTTTGTTTTCATCGTATATCTGAAGAAACTTGTTGGAATCTAAGATATCAACCATTTCATTTTTGAAAGGCCAGTAAAGAAAAACCATCTCGCGTTTATTCTCTGCCAATTCAGACATTTCATACTGGCGATATCTTATGACTCGCATCTGTATTTTTCTGCAAAATCAGCCAAGCAAAGCTGACCGAACTCTCCATCTTTTGGTCTTTTCTCATATTTCTGTATAATATTTTCATTCCATATGTCGGTAGAATGATCATCGAGATTTTATTCAGCCATTCGTTTTTTGCTCTTCTTACTTTTCAGATGCTCATGAGGTTAGAATGTAGTTGGGATGTAGATGGAATGTACACAACTTCTCTACTAGCCTCAGACACTGGCTGGCAAAGCAAATATCAAGCTGCCTCTTGCGAGCACATTTCAATGCTGTTCAACTTTTTAAGGCCAACAAGTTTTAACAAGTCGGTGTAGTCTTGATCTGGATACTCTTCTTGCAATTTGATCAACTCTTGATGCAAATGGCTTATGCCTCTGTTGGTTTTGTTAACCTATTTTACAACATATGATGCGCATGAATGTTCCTCGAGTATGAACTGTAAATCCAGGTTCGAATTTAATATACCAGCTATCCAAGGATTGAAGGTATTTGTCCAAAGTTGTATCATATTTCTTTTCATTAGAATGGTAGATCTCATCAATCCTGATCAAATAACATCCAAGTAAGTTTTCATATCCAACTTGTGCTCTTCTAGAAACTGCTCGAGTGTACCGCAATGTTTCTCTTCAAGATCTTTCTAATATATTGTTGAAAATGCCGTTTTAAACCTGAACATAGAGTGTTGTGTGTTCTTCAGTATTAAAACTCGAGTTTGATCCATAGGCCAACATGGAATATTGAATCTGCATCGATCAACATTCTTCTTGAAACAAGTAAATGTATGCTTGTGCACTTGATTTGAGTAAGATGCTAGAAGATCCGAAGCACCAACACTGCACAATTCATTTATTATTTCTACAGTCTTTGGCATATCTTCCGAAACCAATTATTTAGGATCGTTTTGTAGATCTTTAATATCGTTTTGTGGCAGTCTGCATGCTCACAGAAAATTGTGAGAATGCAGACTGCCACAATGCTGGAACTCTATATGCTTGAAGAAATCGATTACTTTGAATTTTCCAAAAGGATTGTACCTTTTTGATTGCAGTATATGCATTATAACATCAACTAGCTTATTGAAGTATATTACACATGTGACTGGATCCTCATTGGCTAGCTTCTTATGCTGCAATGCTGTCAATTCTTTCACTGGATCACAAACTTCTGTATCTTCACTACTGTTTAGTCTGTGAAGTGTTTTCAAGAGATGTGGCCCGCAAACCTCTGTCGCACTCAATGTCAGAAACATGGTTGGTTTACCAAGTTGTCTGATCATAGCAAAGACATTTTTCTTGCGTTGAGACCAGTAGTGTACAGAATTTGGAATCGATTTGAGAAACGACAAGTTACATTTGATGCATTCTTCAACAAATTTTTGGTCTTATCATACGTTTTGTTATGTTGGAAGTTTATCCGACGCATTTGAAAGTGGAATATAAAACTATGGTTATTCTCAAGTGTAAAATTTTCATCGCCATGTATAGAATATGACGTGGCATTACTCCTCGGCGATCTTTTCGTCTTATTTCACTAGTTGCCATCATAAAGGGAGTAAGACGTAATCCATCTTTAAATTCATATGGATGGCCTAAGCATATCGCTGCAAAAGGCAGTTCCTCAGCATGTTCGTCGTAAACTATAGACATCTGTTGATTGTGTTGTCCAGGGGCGATTGTAAGATATTTGTCTTCATTCCAAAGTAAAGCATGTTGCTGTGCCATAAGTAATTCGATGTCACTTTCAGATGACAAGATCTTCTCTACATTGTCTACTTACTCGCTATTGGTAACTCTCGATGAAACTGTAGCAAGAAACTGGCGATTGACTGATGTTATAATGTTTGTACAGAGGAGTATTGATTAAATACCTTAGCCACGATTTGACCGTTTCTTTTCTCACATATCCTTGCAAGTAAGCCGATTTATGAATCAAATGCTTCTTGATGTGAACGTTGAATGCATAATTGTTGTCTAAAGCACGAGACAATGCTAACCATATTATTCACATCGGCTGGAATATTTATGACTTGTCTGATGATACCATAACTGCCAGTTTCATATCGCAAATGTCAACTCTGCATGAATGGCAATCTAGCTGAAATCAACTGTCGCTTATACCAGTGCTTCTCAAAGTGTACGATATCGGCCCCCCCAGGGGGGCATTTGAATTATCCATGGGGGCATTAGGCATGAAAGGGGGCGACAGGGGGTGGATGGAGCACCATAAATGATTGGCCGTTACAAGGGTTTTATGGCTTATTTAAAAAATGCTGTGCCAAATATTATTAGTTCATTGTGTCATTCACCGTCAGCATTTAGTTGCGAAAAAACTTGGTGATCAACTGCACAATTCTCTACAAACTGTTAGTACTGCTATAAACAAAATTAAAGCACATTCTTTGAATGATCATATATTTCGAACGCTTTGTGATCAAAACAGTGAAGATTTTGAACGATTGCTACTTCACTCCGAGGTTCGGTGGCTGTCAAAAGGCAACTGTCTCAACAGATTTTATGAACTCTTTGATACTGTTGTCAAGTTTTTTGAAGATAGGAACAATGACCTTAGTAATGACCTCAAGAAAATGAAAACTGATATTGCTTATCTTGCAGATTTATTTACTAGATTCAACTCAATGAACTTACATTTACAAGGACAAGATGTAACTCTTATTCAAGGCGAAAACTCATATTTCAGCATTTATTTCAAAATTAAAGCTTTTTACATGCAACGTAGGACGACATGAATTGTATCAATTTCCAAATCTGTTGGAAATAGAGAAAAAAGAAAAAATAGCTGATGAAACTCTACTAACTTTTTGTAATCAACTAGAAATGTTGCACAGAGATATCTAGGAAAGGTTCGAAGCTCACCTTAATTTTAAAATTCCAGATTGGGTTATAAATCCTTTTTTAAATAATGACGATGGTGAACGTTTTGTAGAAGAAGAATTGACTGAATTACAAAATGAAGTTGAACTGAAGCCAAAATTTCAAAATTCATACCAGGAATTTTGGTTATAAAAGAAAATCCCTGACCATTATCCTGCATTGTGGGGAATTGTAAAAAAATTACTTATTTCTTTTCCAACATATCTAGTCGAAACCGGTTTCAGTGCTGTTTCTCAACTGCTGACAAAACAAAGAAATTGTCTGGATGTTGTTAAACGTGGCGATTAATGACTTCTACTTACAGAAATTAAACCTAATATTAATAAGCTAATAAATCTCCACCAAGCTCATCCATCGCATTAAATATTAAAATATAATTAACTATTTCCATTAATATCATGACTTATTTATGCAATTAACTTTAATTTTTACAACTTAATTTAAGTGACTATAACTGACTTTATTTATGTAGTTGTAATTTTTTACGAAGAAGGAATAAATTGCAGTAAATAGTTTTCTTTATAATTCACACACATACATGCAGGGCTGCATTTACATTTTTGGAGGCAAACAGACAAATATTCATTTCAGTTATTTAGGTTCACTTTATATTGGTGGGCTAAAAAAAAAGCCCTCGCCAGGGCTTTTTTTTAGGGGGGTGATCCAACCGGGGGAGGGGGGGGCATTGATCCAAAAAAGTTTGAGAAGCACTGGCTTATACAATTGAATGTTGATAAATTCAATGGAAATGGATGATCTATGAAGCCGCTGGACTTGGAATCCCCAGGGGCTCACATCTGGTGAGTATGGGCTTGACACACCCAGGGTCCTGAGCTGGATATCATCATTCTTCTCTTTTTTGGTGATTTCCTTCTACTTTTGTCTTTCTCAGGGTAACTCGGGTATTTTTTTTTGGCTGGTGCAGCATAAGCCTCAGACTTCCTTGCACCATATAGCTAATAATAATAATAATAATAATAACGATGGTACATTTCCTGAGTCTAAGCTTGTGAAGAATGTATTGCAAAGCATAAACAGTGCCACATTTGCTGCTTGTGGAAATTCATCTTCAAGAATTTGTATGTGGTTTGGCTTTGGTAATCTCAAATCATTCTGAAACCACAGTCTGTCGCAAAAACTGCAGACAATCCAAACAAGTTGTTCAAAAACGTTCTATCAAATTCTTTTGAAGCTAATGTATAACACTTTTGACAATCTTCACTCACTGATTGCACTGTTCTTTTCGATGGTGATGGCCAGACATCTGCCTCTAATTGATCTTGCTCGCGTTTACACTTACGACTCTCTCTCTCTCTCTCGCGTTCCGCCACCGACTTTAGTGCTTGCTTTTCAACGTTAGATTTGTGATTTTGTCAAAATCTTGGAACATGTTTAGTTGATGTAACTTTTGGTATCACCACAACTTAACTAAATGAAACACAACTGCACTGTTCGACAAATGCAAAGTAACTGAAGAAAGTAGTTACTTTAACGAGTTGTTCACCTCTTGAAAATTAACGAGTTGTTCACCTCTTGAAAACTAAAATCCTGATTTGAAATTTACGTTATATATACTTGTAGAGCTCTCTATGGACAACAATTTTGTTGCTTACTGTTTTTGTGTAACGTTTATAGTTTTCAAAATATTGCAAAAACAAACTTTAAAATGCTAGAATTTTTCAATGATCTCAACTTTGCATCGCTATTAGCATTAGCAAAGGCACATGATACAAGAAAGCAAGCTTATATAGCATCGACGAAAAAAAAAAAAAAAAAAAAAAAAAACCCTTATTTCACCCATCCGCTCGCTCCAAATGTTTGTCAAGTTCTGCCTTGAATCTATTTAAGCTATCTACTTCTACAACGACAGATGGAAGTTTGTTTCAGCAATCAACCACCCGCTGGCTCAAGGCAAACTTCCGCACATCTATCCTACAACCATCTTTCCTCAATTTGAATTTATGTCCTCAAGCGATTATTCTGAGCAAGAGGAAGAATCACATCAGCATTGAGCATGCTCAAACCATTCAAGGTTTTATACACCTCAATCAGATCACCTCACAGGTGCCTAGTCTACAGACACTGTAATTTGCAAAACTTAAGGCTTTCTTCTTAACAGCAACCCTTTGTTCCATTCACTAATCTTGTTGCCCTTCTCTGTACTCGTTCCAACAGCTCTACATCCTTCTTAAAATGAGGCCTCCACACCTGTATACAGTACCCAAGGTGTGGTCTGACCATTGTCTCATACAAGGGGATAATCACCTCCTTATCCCTGCTAGAAAACTTCCTGTATATCACTGACACAACACCATGAGCTACTCTTGCAGACCGTCTGCACTGCTCAGAAAACTTCATATCTGCCTGCACAATTACCCCCCAGGTCCTTTTCTTTCTCTACCACTGTCAGTGTGGTACCTCAGAGTTGATACGTTACTCTGGGATTACTGCTTCCCATATGTAGTACTTTACATTTGTCAATGTTAAACTTCATTTGACACCACTCAGCCCATCTGCTCAACTTTTCTAAATCCCGTTGCAGCAGTGTACTGTCATTAACAACCCTGCCAACCTTCGTATCATCTGCTATTACTTGGGAACCATAAGAGCTACATCAAAAACTATTTATAGATGTAAAAACTAAGTTTCCTATTGAATAATTTTGCTGTTATGTTACTGTTTATGTCTATCTATCATAGTTTAGAAGTTATTGAGAGTGAAAGAAACCAAGGCACAACGGCAAATGACCAAAATGTGAACTTTTTAGTTTTTTTGAAAAAAGTGATATTAATATAAATATCATCAAAATTTCTAATTTTTTCTTGTATATTCGTCAATGGCATTATATACCTGATAAAATAAGTATAAATTGTTTATAGTATCGTCTATTAGTTTCGAAGATATAACAGTGGTTAGACGTTTCACTTTTCATGACAGCCTGAGCGCCGCAGGGTACCCCCAGCATAGACGTTATTCATGTCAAAAGGGATTATGGTTACCCACAAGGATGGCGACTCCTCTATGGATAGATCCACCCACAGCTGTCCTGAATGATAGTACAGCTACACATGTAAGGATCCTCATCATTTGCCTTTAAATGTGTCTCCTGTTAGCAGAAGCACGTTGGCTCGAATTTATAAAGGAGGATCTTGATGTCTTCACTATTTCATCGGAAACCACAACAGTTCCACTGCAGAAATTTGAATGGGATCATTATTTAAGATTTGCTGGGTCAGTCTGTAGGCTTCTGAGGGGCTGAAGGCTTTGCTTTCTCAGTCTTGGATTTATCCTTTTTGGGGTAGTATGGACATGGGGTACTATAGTCCAGGGTCCACATGAAACTTAATATAAAATTTCATGAAAATCTGTTGTTGTTTGTTATTTGGTTTTTAGGAGTATTAGCAACTAAGGCCATATTGCTCCGGGGATATGTGGTGGTCATTCCCTGACCTTTCCGCATCCTCCGTATTTGGTGGTCACGGGCTCGAATCCTGGTCTAATCAAGAAGAATGTGCTATGCACTGCTGCTCCTGCCCACCTGGCTACGGAGGCACCCTGTCCATGGGGGTCAAGTCATTGAATGTAGATAGATGAATGCTCATGATAAAAACAACAGGCACTTGTGTGGGTGTGTGTGCACCTAAAAATGGGTTGTGTCCAAAGAAATTTCTGTGACAAGAGAAAAAGGTGCAGCCTTCAATTTCAAGAGATATGACTAGCAGTGGATCAAGGTATTTCTCGGGCTCTAAAACTTGAGAGGCAACTATATGCTTTTGGATATGGATTCATTCTTACATTTTTATCAAGTAAGGGGCCTATTTGACTCACTCTCTACTTTTTCATGTATGGGTAGCAATTCTTTTATCCATTCTTAACTCTTTTTGATGGTGATTGCTTGTACTCGGCTTTCACTTTATCCCATAAGTGGTTTGTTACTTATACATTTATAATACCCATATAAATTGGTGTCTCATGATAATGTGTAACTCTTCCATAATTTTTTCTTTTGCTCATTTAAACCCTTAAGCTCTCTTTGGCATCCACTTTGACAAATTCTCCACTGGATTGAGCAAAAGAAAAAAGCACAGAACAGTTACACGCTATTATGAGATACCAATTTATATTGGTATTATAAATGTATATGTAACAAAACCACTAATGGGGTAAACTGAAAGCTGAGTATGAGAAATCACTATCAAAAAGATTTAAGAATGGAGAAAAGAATTGCTCCCCTTTCCATACACGAAAACAAAAACGAGAGAGAGAGAGAGAGAGAGAGAGAGTGTCAAACAGGCCCCTTACTCAATCAAAATGGAAGAATCATAAAAGGCTCAGCAAAAGTGGCAAACAAAACTAATGGCTACTTTGCTTGTTGTATTTACAGCTGAAAGCCCATTCGAACCACAAGAAAACAGCAAACAAGGAATCAGATTGCAGTAACATAAGTGATTCTGAAGAAGTCTACTGAAAAGCTATTGATGCTGAGGGAATGGTCCTAGGATAGACAGTATACATCCTGCCATACTAAAAAAAAGGCCGAATGTCAGTGCATCAGCAGCTATTGGGAATTCTAATAAGGTCATCATTAGACTACGGAATGATTCCATCTTGGACTGGAAAAATACTGATGTCTTCTTAATCTGCACAGAAGGAGTTAAAGATGTGATACAAGACCATCTGAGTAGGAATAGAGAATTCTAAATGAATCACAGCATGGTTTTCTGAGGGATAAGTCTTGCTTGACTAATCTGGTTAATTATCATAATGAAGTCATAAAAAATTGGATGCAAAAAACCACCTTGATATTTATATCTTAACTTCAGTAAAGACTTTTTTTTTTTTTTTTTTTTTGGGCTCCTCTTTCTATCTTCTTTAATGGCATTTGAGAGAGAGAGAGAGAGAGTGTGTGTGCGCGCGCATGCAGGGGAAACTGCCAAAGTCACTGATGATTTAAAGATGGAAATGATGGTAATTAAAGAACAGAACCAGGCTGTGCTGCTTGAATCAGATGGAGATAGTCTAAAAATGGTAACTTGAGTTTCACACTTCTAAATCAAAGGTGCTGCACCTGAGGAAGAGAAATCCAGACATTACTTATAAGCTCGTGGGGAGGGGGTGTTAATGTCCTTAAAAAACAAAGGTGAGACTATATTTGGAATATTGTATTTAGGTCTGAAAGCTGCACTTAAAAAGACAAAGCTTCTAGAGAGGGTTTGAAAAGGGGCAACTAGATTGGTGAACAGCACTAATCAATGTTCATATAAAGAATGTCTTAGAAGATACATATTGCAAACCTTGGCAACTAGACACCTTGGGGAAGGGGAGAATTTAATTGAGATATAAACTGTCCCAAAGGGATCAGTAAGGCCTGATGTAGCCCAGTGGTTAGGAGCGAGAGTGCATAGCACGCATTCCTTGAGTGGACCAGGGTTCAAGCCCGTGACTACTAAATACGATAAATATTTGTATTGATGATTTATTGTAAACTCTACTGACTTGGTTGTCATGCCAGAGTATAAACAGAAAATTTATTATTTATTTAAAATGAATAAAGAAGATACATTTTTCATTGATAGGAGAGATGAGAACCAAGGTGCAAACATAAAATCTTAGGAAGTAATAGAACGCTGGATCTCACTGTTGTTTTGGTTTTTAGGAGCATTAGCAACTAAGGCCATATTGCTCGGGGAATATGTGGTGGTCATTCCCTGACCTTTCCGCATCCTCCGTATTTGGTGGTCACGGGCTCGAACCCCGGTCTAATCAAGAAGCGTGTGCTACGCACTGCTGCTCCTGCCCACCTGGCTACGGAGGTGCCTAGGATCTCACTGTTCACCTTTGAAGAGGGCACTGTAGATTAATGGAATAAGTTGCTCAAAGTGGAAATGGATAATCATTTTTGGCAATGAAGAAAGTACAAGTGATTGGAATGTTTATTTTTTGATGGACCAGAAATGCTTTCTGCTGTCTTCCATCATGTTTCTTATGTAACAAAAACAAATACCCAAAAGGAATTTGTCATTGTACATTTAATCATAAAAACAAATATAATTTGGGGTAACTTAAATGAAATTCCATGATGTTACTGATGGCAGTACTGTGATGGATGGGGAGGGGATGTAACATGGGCTCAGAAAGTTATATGTAAAGAATATAAGAGTTTCTGAACCAAAATATGCCTATTTTAATGGAAAAATCAAGGTCTGATGGCAAGAACAGCTGAATTCAATTCTGTGTAAAGAATACTATATTTCAAATGTAGGAATATTATATTTCAAATAATAAAATGCAGGTAATATATGTTTAAAATATTTACATCTCTCTCCCCACTCATTTTCTTTTACTATTATGACTTACCTCCCAAGTATATCATTAAATCTTGGATCTAGAATTAACTGATATTTTTCGAGATATTCAAACAGCTCTTCTGTTCCCAGAACTTTAGCAATTCGTACTAACTGAAAAAGAAGTAACAACTTTTTAGTTATTCATCAGTCTTTTAACACTGATAATATAAATTACTATAAACAAAATTAATTGCCCATTACTAAAGTCAGTAGTACCCAACCTTTTGTCACTTAAGTCACACCTGAAGTTAAAAGATGTTAGTTCACAGCAGAGTGATTGTCATTGAACTCAATGGAGTTTTCCTAATCTTGCAGGCACATCTGAAGAAGTTTGAGGAATGCCAGTGTGCCATGGCACATTGACTGGGAATATCTGCCTTAAGTGATATACACCAATGAGCCAAAACATCACGACCACCTACCTAATATGATGTTGGTCCTCCACGGGTAGCCAAAACAGCTCGTACCCGGTGAGGCATGGATGCAACAAGGTTTCTAATTGTGTCTTGTGGTATCTGGTACCAACACATAACCAGCAGATGCTTTAACTCCTGTAAGGTCCGTGGTTAAGACGCCGCAGATCGGAGTTGCTGTTACAACACAAACCACAGATGCTCGATGGGATTGATGTCTGGCTAATTTGAAGGCCAGGACAATACCTGGAAGTCTTCCTCATGTTCCGTGAACCAGTCTCGAACAATCCGGATGGTGTGGCATGGCACATTATCCTGCTGAAAGACGACACTGCCAGAGGGGAAGATTGTTGCCATGAAAGGGTGTACCTGGTCAGCAATGATGTTTAGGTGGGTGGTAGACGTCCGAGTGCCCAGCACATGGATGACTGGACCCAGGGTAAAGCATTATAATATATACATTAATATATATTATATTATTATAATTATTTACTCTGGCAGGTCCTGCCACCTAATTTCCTGAGATTTCAGTGGCAAGGACCTAAAAAAAAAATCAAAAACCATAAGGGAATGCTGAAGTTGGAAAACCCCAAAAACTGGAGATTGCAGTTAATTTAACATGTTTAAATTTAGATGTGTGGGGCATTCGCTTGCATATAGATAGAGTGGGGAGGTAGACTGAAGACAAGGGGGAAAAGACAGAAGTATGGGGATGTTAGGGAAGGCGACGCCAATCAGTCAGTGAGGGAGGCCCATGCCTCACCAGAAGAAGCAGTGCGGGGGGGGGGGGGGACAGAACTCCTCTCCTCCCCTGCCAGGGGTGAGTGCTTACAGGTACCACGCAAGGGAGCGTGATACAAATCACCAGATGGCACTGGCAGCTGAGCTGCAGGTTCTCAAGGTCGGTGCAGAGTCCAGATCATGTAAGTGTTGTATCCGGTGAAGGCATCATTCCTGGCATACAGGCCGTGTCCAGGTTCTGCTATCAGTTTTGTTGCCAGGCTTGGTTTGGTCATGTGTGGATGTATACCTCAGTTGCTATTGGAGGGACATTCGAGGTCAGAATTATGTCTTAGTTGAGCGGGAAGGTTTTTCGTCTCTTGAAGAGATCGTGGGCAAAGAGATCGTGAAGGCATTGTAGTGCCTTTCATCACTCAGGATGAGATGTTCCTGGTCAAGCAACAGTTAATATATTTTTGTTATTAGTTGGCATCTGAGATCTTCATATAGATCACATCTGTACATTAGGTGCTCCCAACTTTCAGGGAGGACACAGTGACATAGTGGATTGTTAGTGATACCTAGGATGGAGAGTTTCTCCCTAATGGGTCTGTGTCCTGTTAGTAGGAAGGCAGCATGTAGACCTGGGAAAAACCAATGTGGCGACTTTGGGTATGAATTTCCAGGTGATGTTTCCCTTGGTGGAATTGGTTCAGCAGTCCTGCCATATCCGCATTGTGAGTATCAAGTCGTGAGGGTGTTTGTTGGGTCCATGGTATAGGCAAGGCTGGTTACTGTTCTGCGTTTTGTGAGGTTATACATTAGGCAAGTCCGGACAATCTCCAGGTCGGGGGGGGGAATCGGCCAGCTCTTGTAGGGTGTGGGTGTTGACCGTGCAGTACTCCTTAGATATAGTCAGCAGTATGGAGCGCTGTATCATGTCAAGTTTCTTTCTATTCGTCGCCATTATTGCTTTGTGATACCACATGCTGGAGGCTGATGATTGGCATAAAGGCAGCCTTACAGAGCGAGGAGAGTGTGTGGTGTTTAAGGCCCCAGTCTCTTCAGGCGATTCTATTGACCATGGCCATGTAATTTTGGATCTTCGTTTGGATGTATTTTAAGTGGGGAGTGAATGTCAGGTTCCTGTCCAGGACAATCCCCAGATACTACATTTGCTCGGTTAGGTGGATTGTTGTTCCTTGTCTTTTTATTTGTGGGAGCCTTCTAATATTTAGAAGTAATTGGGCAGTAAGGAGCTAGTTTTTGTTGATGAGATGTGAAGGAAGTTATGGTTTGCCCATTCCTGCAGGGTAGTGAGGGCTCTGTTGGCCATAGCTTCTAGTTGTCGTCGAGAGTCCGCTGCAAGGGCGAGTACCAAATTATCTGCATATGCCTGTGAATGTACGTTTTGAAGATCGTAGTTTAGGAATTCAACTAGAACAATATTCCACAGAAGAGGACCCAGGACAGAGCCCTGCGGACAACCTCTGTGGACCAGTCATAAGACCTGGCTGTAGGTTGTTCTTACTATGATTTTCCTCTGAGAAATGTAGCTTTGAATGCAGTCATAAAGGTTCTTTGGAAGGTTGGCAGTGCGGAGTCTGCCGAGGACGCTTGACCACCAAAGTGAGTCAAATGCCCCGGCAGAGTCAATGGAGATGACTAAAAAGTATATTTTATCTGTGTTTTGTGCGGTTGTGATGATCGCTTGCAGAGCATTCACTGTGGACAAGCCTTTACAGAATCCATATTGATTTGGAGATTGAAGTTCGGCTGAGTTATAATGGTTTTCAATATATTGATGGAAGAGGTGTTCCAATAGCTTGCTAAGCACAGTAAGGAGGGCAATAGGCTTGTAGGAGTTTGGCTGGTCTTGTGGTTGGTTGGATTTTTGAGGATCAGTCTGATGTTTGCTGTTTTCCAGTCCATCGGGAATTGGCCTGTTTGTAGACAGTGATTAAAGAGGTACAGGACAGGTTGTGGGGTATACAGTGAAACTTCTCCTAACGGACACCTCTCGTTAACGGACATCTCTCTACAACAGATATTTTCAAATTCCCCAACTCACCTCTATTGGTTTTAACATGTTTGCAGCTTCTGTCTAGCGGACATTCTCTGTAACGGACGCGAACAGGCAATCTGCACTGTTTCGTTTAGATTAGCACTTAATATGATCTCCCCATAACGGACAGCGGGCGAGCTTACGGCCCTTTTTCTATGAACTTTTCTTCCACGTATTGCCTCAATCGTGTGTTTATTTTCTATTTCCGATTCTCTGAATTTTATCAAGGTTTACGTTGCGGTTCTAAACCCTTTTTCAAGAATTTTAAGGCACGTGTAAAACTTCTGATGAATTCGGTGTGTGCAGGGGGGGGGGGGAAATATGGTTGGCCTTTCGTCTTTTCAGTTTCAGTTTTCAGTTTTGTTCAGTGTCGTGTGAAGTGCACAATGTCTTCTCGTAAACATTTAACTTTAAAAGATAAAGTCGAACTCATTAATGCGTATGATCGGCAAAAAAATAGTGTTTGCAATCTCGCTGCAAAATTCAAAATCGGGAAGATGCAGGTAAGCGACATCCTAAAGAAAAAAAATGAACTGCTCAAACAATTTTGGCAACACGGAAATGATCAGGTTCAAAAATCATTCCCGAAAACTGTTGGACTTCAAATTGACAATGTTACGTATGAGTGGTTTTGTCGCGAATGTGCTAAAAAAATTCCCATTAATGGGCCTATTATTAGGGAAAAGGCTTTGGAGGTTGCGAAATCTATGGGAGTAAATGAGTTCAAAGCTTCTGTGGGATGGCTAGACAAGTTCAAAACTCGGCATAAAATTTCTTGGAAAACAGTAAGTGGTGAAGGTGGATCTGTTGATACTGGGGTTGTAACAGAGTGGACGGGCAAATTGGAAGATTTATGTCGTGATTTTGAAGCTAAGGATATTTACAACTGTGACGAAACAGAGTTGTTTTTTAAAGCTCTTCCTTTTTTTTTTTTTCTCCCTCAGACTTCTTGTTAGCGAACTCTTCTCTCTAACAGACACATTTTTGTTCCCCATGGCTGTCCGTTAAGGGAAGTTTCACTGTATTCTATTGTCTTCTTGATGATTTCAGATTCAAGAAGGTCTAGGCTTGGGGATTTCCTTCTTCTGATTTTAGAGGCAGCAGTGTTGAGCTCCTACAAAGTGAAGGGTAGTTCCAGTTGTTGGTTGTTATATGTCTCATTTTCTGTTTGTAGTTGCATCTGTCTTTGGGTACTTGGTATTACCTGGATTTTGAAGATGGCGTCCAGGATGTTATTGACTGAGCTGTGCCAGGTGGTGGTAATATTTCCTTGGGAATTTTGGTTGATGACACTATCTCTCCTCTTGGAAGTTTATTTGTTGTAATTCTATATACTATCCCCCATGGATCAGTATTTCCAACCATGGAGATGAGCTCCTCCCAGGACTTGTTTTCTTTTTCTTATAAGTGCAATATATTGATTACAAGCTTCCCAGTGTTGTTGCCATAGAACAGCTACCTCCCTCTCCGGCCACGTCCAACGCGTGCCTAGAAATCTCCTCTGTTTTTGGTTCACATCCTGTAGCGGATTGCGTAACTCCTGGTTCCACCAGGAGTTACGCAATGTGCTACAGGATGTGAACCAAAATCTGCTACAATCTGCTACCAGGAGTTACAAATTCCATAACAACTGCCAGCAACATAGCCTGATGGCTATGTTGCTGGCAGTTGTTATGGCATTTGTAATTTTCCTTTAGTGGTAGTCTAGGTTGTGTGGATTTGTAATATCTTCTTGAGGGCCCTGAAAGAGGGTCACCAGAGTTTCTCTGAGCAGCTCCCAATTTGCTTTGGCTATGGCATATCTTTGGGTCATTAGTCACACCATAGGTTGCTGTGCAAGGGATGCTGTTATCCTACAGGTTATTGCTCTATGGTTGGATGTTGTCCAGTCTTCATGCACGTTCCAGTCTACAATGTAACCAGCGAGTGGTCTTGTGGCCAGGGTCACGTCGATCCAGGATTCCCAGAGGATGCTCGACAAAGTTGCTGGGTGGTTGGGTTGGTTGAGTATGGTGAGGTGTAAATTACAATGGAATTCCTCTAAGCGTTGGCCATTGCTTGTTCCACGCCGGTCACGTGTCTCACTGAAAATTATTTCTCTATGAAATCTATCGTCTCCATGAAAATTATTTTTTGCATCCAGTTCCTTTGTGACCACATTGTAGTATCCAATCAAATTGGTCAGACAAGACCTCCCCTTACCAAGCCCATGCTGTGTCTGAACTATTACTGCAGTCTTGTCTAGATGATCCTGCAATGCTTCTTTAAGTTAGCATGGTAGAGGGAAATTATGCATGTCAGCTTATACAAAAACAGCCAAATAAAAAAAAATAATAATGATGAAAAAACTACTCACTTTTTCTGTATATCGCTTCCAACAATTCATCTAATCCTCCCTTAAATTTATACAAATTATCCATTTCCATAATGGCAGATGGAAGTTTGTGCCAACAATTAACTATGGCATACAGGGTCTGGAAGTCTCATTTTTGGGAAGGATGCAGATCACTTGGAACAGATAAGAGAAGGGCAACAAGATTAATCAAAAGGGTTCTTTTACCAAGAAAGACTTCAGTTTTATAAATAGCAGCATTCTCTGGAAATTAGGCACCGAGAGGAGATTTGACTCAAGTGTTTAAGGTTTTAAATGGATTAAATAAATTCAATGGAGATAGCATCTTAATCTTTCTCACACAACACACAAAGTGACATAAATTTAAATTGAATAATTTTAAGAAAAGAGTAACTGAATGATGTAACAAACTTCCAGCTGGTGTTGCTGAAGTGGGTAGTTTGAATGAATATTAGGGAGGATTAGACATTATTATAAGGGATTGACAGATGAGATTTTTTTTTTTGTGGATGCCACATAAGCTTGCTTCCCAGCCTTGTTTGCCACTAATAACAATACTCTCCCTTCCTGAAAGCAAATTTTTGCACATGTATATTGCAACCATCCTCTTTTCAATTTAAATATGTCTTCCCTTTTTGCATGTTATTCAAGATATCTGTCATCAGTATTTAGTAAACTAAATACTGATGATATCTATCCAGTTAAGTTTTAATCACTTCAATCAGGTTTCCACACAAGTGCCTAGTTTCCAAGTGCTGCAATTTGCAGAACTTTATTATCTCTCTCTATGAGTTTTGCTCCCAAATAATATTTCTCTTCTCTGTAATCACTTACAGAGAAGAGAAAGGTTAACCACTTCCTTGTCCCTGCTGGCAAAATTCACGTATATCAGAGACATATCCCCATGAGTTGTCCTAGCAGCCTATTTGCACTGTTCAGAGAACTTCATGTCGGGCTGTACAATTACCTCTAGGTGTTTTTCATTCTTCACCACCTTGAGTGTGGGGTGCCTCCATAGCCAGGTGGGCAGGAGCAACAGTGCATAGCACACGCTTCTTGATTAGACCGGGGTTCGAGCCTGTGACCACCAAATACGGAGGATGCGGAAAGGTCAGGGAATGACCACCGCATATCCCAGGAGCAATATGGCCTTAGTTGCTAATGCTCCTAAAAACCAAACAACAAACAAACCTTGAGTGTGGTACCACTCAATGTTATTCCTGGATTTCCCATAATCAATACCTTGCATTTATTAATTTCATTTAACCTAAGTTAAATCTCAATTGACTCTGTCCATCTGCGTAATTTTTCTAAGCCTTTTCCAGTAGTATACCTTGATTTCTCCCATTAACCACCCTGCTAACCCTTATATCACTGCAAACAGACATTAAGTTTAATAAACTTTCATCAATATTATTAATCAAAGTTTTATAAAAGTAAAATCAGATTTCAAAAATAAAGTGCTGCGTGGGAGTCAAACTAGATCCTGGAGCCACAGGGAGAATAAAATTTTTATGAAAAATTCCATATTTTTCATTTTATCCTCTATTTGCTTCTTGATTTTTCCAGAACTGAGCAGACTACTTTATATCTACTATAGGCATCTGTGCCACCTCACAGTTTATATTCATCCCATGCATGTTTCTTTGCTGCCATGAGTCTCCTCAGTTCATATGATACATCCATTTAGGTCCATGCCCTGAACTTTATCTCTTAGTTAGTATAAAAAGCCTAGTAGCGTGTTATGAAAACATCCCTAATTCATTCTCATTTAGAATTTCAGTTGGTAAGTTCATTAGTTGGTCCAAGTGCATAGAATTTAAATCCTATCTGAGACTGCTGTAATCACCATTATGAAATCAAAAGCCCTTTCAATTTCAATTACCCATAGACATTACATCTTTAAGTAAATTCTGCATCAATATATTGTGATCACTGCCACCTAGTGGGTCTCATATCTGCAGATTCTTAAGATGAAGAGTATTGCTTTCTCTTATTACATCTCTAACATACTGTTATAGGAATCAATCATTCAATAAACCTACAAAATACTTGCCACTGTGTGAGTGTCCAACCCACAACGTCCAGTCAATACGGACCTTGTAGATTGCTGTTGTTTGATTTTTAGGAGCATTAGCAACTAAGGTCATATTGCTCCGGGGATATGCGATGGTCATTCCCTGACCTTTCCGCATCCTCCATATTTGGTGGTCATGGGCTCGAACCCCAGTCTAATCAAGAAGCGTGTGCTATGCACTGCTGCTGCTGCCGCCCATCTGGCTATTGTAGGTTGAACAAAATTTCAAGCGCCATTATAAGACATTCTGATTTACTGATCCACTTCTATATTTCTATAGTTCAATATAATCATCACAATTACTAGGCCTATAACACACCTGTAACCTCATTTTTGTTTTCCCAGTGTTTATGTAACACCAAACTGATTCAACATTGCACTGACCACCCATAACAACTGGATGCACTATCTCAGATTTTATGTGCTTCTTAACTGAGAGTATAATTTCCCCTGTTCTATCTATCCTTTATGTACTTATTTTACTCCCCACATTCAAATCCTGAATTGCTTATATTTGACACCATGTCTGTTATCCCCAACAATGTCTGCATTTGATGATTTTATCAGTAATTCAAATTCATTAAACTATTTATTATGCTTGTAGCATGAGTGTACTTACAAGTATACCTGCATCTGTTTTTACTCATAGTAATAACCATAATATAAATTATGTATTTGCTTGTTCTCCGAGAATCTTCGACACTTTGCTTTATAGGCCACTGCATGTTCTACTAGAAGCAGTGCAAGAATCATTTTCACTTCTGCCTGCAGCAATCGTTAATCTATTATTCTATGTCCCCCCCCCACTAGCAGTTTTCCAACCCACTGAACACTGTGTCAGTATCTTTGCACCCCTTCTATTTAAGTGTATCCCATCACTGTAGAAACAGTCTCCTCTATTAACACGCACAGATTATGCTGAGAAATAACATATCCCGCAAGCCTTGCACAGCCCCTCAAGGGCCAAATTGATCGACAAGGCCCTCATCAGGTACTCCCTCCTAATCCAGTAAGCCAGTATTAGGAGTATTAATGGATTTGGAATGGACTTGGATTTGACTTTTTCTCAATGTTGCACTGTACTTGTTAATTAAATCCTCAGATCTCCTATTCTTAATATAGAATAGGAGATCTGAGGTGATAAAGGGTACAACAGTATCATGTTTTGTGCCCTTGAAAGTTGATAGCTGCTCTTCAATGCCATCTTCTTTAGCTCCTGGCCGACATAACTCTGGTCCTATTCCACCTGTCCTTTATGCACAATATATTTCCTGATTCCCTGGCAATCAAGTCACCAACTATAGCTACTTCCTTTGGAACCAAGGATCTCTGCTACAGCAGATGTTTGTGTAGTCTGATGTTGGAGCACGGGCTCTCAAACGTTGGGCTTGGTGTCTGTTTGCTCGATGGCTATTGCTCTTTTAATCCTTTGAGGACATGAATCTTATTCTTCAAGTCCTTATACAATCCCATGAGAATGCCAAACTTCTCTAAATCGTCTCATTCTCTTTACAATGAACCCACATAAAAGCATCCCCCTATGGATGTACCATGTCCGCATCCGTAGGGGGATTCCTGTATTAGAGATAGCTTTGCAAAAAGAGCACAAGTAATACATATAACAATCCTGATTTGTAGGATTTGGAAACTTTTAAAGGCAGTTTCCAAATTTTGGTATAGAGGAAGTTTCCTCCATACAAAAATGTTCCCACTACTTTGAGCCCTTTTTTTGTTGCCGTGTCTGAGGCAAGAGAATAATGTTAATCAAAATTTAATTTAAAAGTAACACACAAAACTAAGAGATTGAAAAGAATAACATTATTCTTTTCAATAACATTAAATAAGAATAACATTATTTAAATTTAATATTCTTCTTCTTCTTCTTTAATGCTGCCGAATGGCGTTTGCGACTTCGTTTTGATATTGTTCTCTGTCTAGCGCTGCGTGTAGAATTTGTGCTGTTGTCATGTGAAACCAGGTGTTGATGTTATCTAGCCATGCCATTTTCGGTCTGCCTGGGCGTTTCTTGCCTTCGATCTTTCCCTCCAGGATGAGTGGTAGTAGGTGATATTTTTGTTGGTTCCTAGCGATGTGACCTAGGTATTTGCATTTCCTGCTGATGATGGTTTTGAGCAGGTCCCGTTCCGTGTGCATGTCCTGCAGGACCTGTGCGTTGGTTATCTTGGCTGTCCACGGAATTTTCAGCATTCTTCGGTAGAGCCACATTTCGAAGGCCTGGAGCTTTTTTGTAGTGGCTGATGTTAGAGTCCAGGTTTCTACACCGTAGAGCAGTATTGGCCAGATGTAGCATTTCAATGTGCGTAATTTGAGCACGATGTTCAAGCT
Source organism: Mastigoproctus giganteus (assembly GCF_048544385.1). Taxonomy (NCBI): domain Eukaryota; kingdom Metazoa; phylum Arthropoda; class Arachnida; order Uropygi; family Thelyphonidae; genus Mastigoproctus; species Mastigoproctus giganteus. Next base: position 171,940,334 of record NC_143583.1, read on the forward strand.
TCTGTCGGTGAGGAGGGTTCTCCATTTGGTGAATGCCTGCCTGGCTTGTTCAATTCTGGTTTTGATTTCGGCCTCATGGTTCAGCTGGTCATCAATGAGCACTCCGAGATACTTGAAGCGGTGTATTTGCTCTAATTTTTCGTTGTTTAGTTTGATCGTGATTTTGCTTGCAGTCCTGCTGACCTTCATCACCTTTGTTTTCTTTTTGTTGATTCGTAGCCCCCATGCTTGGCTTTCTATGTCCACTTCGTTCAAGATGGTCTGTAAATCTTGTTCTGAATCCGCTATTAGTGCTGTGTCATCGGCATATCTTAAGTTATTGATGTAGTGTCCGTTAACTTTTATGCCGATGTTCTTGTCAGCCAGTGTTTGGTCGAAGATCATTTCCGAATAGATGTTAAAAAGAATGGGAGATAATGGACAGCCTTGCCGGACGCCTTTTTTTATTGGAATTGGGTCTGTCAGATCGTTGTCATAGCGAAGCCGGGCTGTTTGATTCCAGTAGAGAGTTGTAATAAAGTTGATATCATTGTTTTCAAGCCCAAGTTTTCTCAATCGGTCAATTAGGCGGTCGTGGTCTACTGAATCGAAGGCTTTCTCGTAGTCAATAAAACATATATACACGTCTTTTTGATGTTCATAGCACCTTTGTAGCAATATTTGTAAACAGAAAATTGCTTCTCTGGTGCCTAGTCCCCTGCAGAATCCGAACTGTGTGTTTCCTAGTGCACTTTCGCACTTACATCTTATCCTTTGCTGAATCACCTTGAGGAAGACTTTTAGCACCTGGCTCATTAGACTGATCAGCCTGAAGTCTTCACATTTCCGGCTGGTAGCCTTTTTTGGTAGGGCCACAAAGATGGATTGGAGCCATTCGGATGGAATGTCGTTGTTGTTGTAGATTTGATTGAACCATTTCGTTAGTTGTTGGATGTTGCTGTAGTCTAGTTGTTTCAGCAGTTCCACATGAATCTGATCAGGTCCACAGGCCTTGCCTGGCTTTGTTATTCGGATGGCATGTTCCACTTCAGATGTTAATATGTGGAGATTGTCTTCCTGTGTTTGTTGTTGCGTTTCTGCCGGTTTTCTGTTGGTGCCGAACAGATTGTATATATAGCTCTTCCAGGTGTCGAGTTTGGCTTGTTTGCTTAGTATAGGTTGATTGTTGTCCGTATATAAACTTGGGATAGGAGCCGGTTTGTAGATGTTTCCAGCTTCTTTAAGCTTCTTGTGCAGGTTATAGTTGTCATTTTTCTTGATTAGGTCTTCGATTTCTGCACACTGATCTTCCATCCATTTTTCCTTCGCCTTCCGGATTTCCTGTTTGATCTTTTGTTGTATTTCTTTGTATTTTTCCCGGTTGTTGTTGTTTTTGAATATTCTAATTAATATTCAAAAAATTTGAAATTTAAAAAAATTTTAAATTTGAAATTAAATTTAATATTAAATAAGAATAACATTACTTTCCATTAAATAAGAATAACATTACTTTCCATTAAATAAGAATAACATTATTCTTATTTAATGGAAAGACAAACTAGGCTCTTTTAGCTTACATAACATAAGCTAAAAGAGTCTAGTTTGTTAAGCTAAAACAGCGCAGCTACATGATAAAGTCACATTATTAAAACATGTTTGTATTAATATAAATTATAGTTTATAGACCTCTTCTGATACCTGATAATACTGCTACAAGACTGCATAGAAAACGTCCAAATTAATTAAATCCACAGACCTCCTATTTTTAATATCATTAATGCCAACTAATGATACTGTTGATAACACATATATCAACATTATAACAACGGTGGCAGAATTTGAACATTCTTATCAATATAATAACAGAGTGGAAGCAAAATTCAAATGTCAATGAATGCCAGCAGAAGTCAATTGAGGTTTCTTAAGCAATTACAAAGGTTAAGTACAACAAATTCACAAATTAGAGAAGCACAGATAATAATTACACTACTAATTTTAAATCAAAAGTTACAAAAAATTATAATAATAATAATAACTAGGGGACTCACCCCACTGCTCGCTGTGCTCGCTTCTTTTGATAAAGTAAAATAAAATACTTACAGAAGCTTTTGACACTGTGTGTGTGTGTGTCTCTTCCTCTGTTATGAATACATAAATACGTTACATATGGAAATCAAGCATGGTACTACGTAGTCACATTAGATAAACATAGGCGTGACCACATAGCCCACATCTCTTTTCTCTCATTGGCTGAATAAATATCACTAGGAGGAAAATTATTTTAACGTATAGAAAGATAATTTTTAAGCATTAAATAAAGTTAGTAGCTCCAAAAAAAAAAAAAAAAAAAAAAAAAGCTGTGCTTGCAGATAGCCTTGCCTCTGCATGTAATCTCTAAAATGTGTAATTTCTAAAGAATTACTTGGTATTTTGAATAAACGCCAAATCCATTTCTTTGGTGGTACTTTCCTGAAATGGCCAGGACTCGATGAAAACAAGTAAAAATAGACAATTTACTAATAGATCTATTAGATTATAGTAGAACTTTGATTTGAGATCAATGGGTATGAGACTGTTTCATATAATGGAAAATTCTGATAATAGAATTTTCCATTATATGAAAATTCACCTTTTTAAATGTCTCTATATGGTATGCAGTAGGCACTTAATTAATGAAGTTGTAATTTTACTCTTTCTTATGGCATTTAATAAAACTGTTTAAAAACAAAGTGCAAACATGTGGGTTGACAAGTTTACTTTTTCAAAATTTAGCAAAACATTCCAGTTGTTAGACCTCCCAAAAAAAATTTCCAAAATCTTAAAAATATTAATCTTCTTTTGTTGCCAAACACTTATTCTGATTGTTAATACTTATAAACTTCTTCAATTTGAGTTGAGAGTGACTGAATTACCATCAAGATTATAGTGAACAGATCACTTTTTGAGATTAATCTGATGATTAAGTTGGTTAATTTGACGTGTATTTGTTAATTTGAGATTAAGTTGGTTAATTTGATGTGCACTTCAATTTTGAAATTCCAAATTCAGTTTATTTTATATTTGATAAACTATGTTATACTGTATTAAATAATACTCATATCTCTTAGTTTCATGCAATATTTTAAAATTTAGACTAGATTAATGCATCAGACTAAAGCAGAAAAGTTTGAAGCAGCAGGAATAGTAGTAGTAGTAGTGGCATGTGATGCAAGAAAGCAAGGGTATGAGCTTATGCAGCATCAGCCAAAAAAAAAAAAAAAAAATCACACCATTCCCTCCAAATGCCTGTCCAGTTCCTCCTTAAATTTATTCAACCTATCAACTTCCACAACGACAGATGTAAGTTTGTTCCAGCAATTAACCACCTGCTGGCTAAAGGCAAATTTCCGCACATCTATTCTACATCTGTCTTTTCTTAATTTGAATTTATGCCCCCTTAGGTTCATAATCAAATGAAGTTTAACATTGGCAAATGTAAAGTACTACATATGGGAAACAGCAACCCCAGAGCAACGTATCAACTCTGTGGTACTACACTGACAGTGGTAGAGAATGAAAGGGACCTGGGGGTGGTTGTGCAGGCAGATATGAAGTTCTCTGAGCAGTGCAGACGGGCTGCAAGAGTAGCTCATGGTGTATTGTCAATGATATATAGGAATTTTTCTAGCAGGGATAAGGAGGTGATTATTCCCTTGTATAAGGCAATGGTCAGGCCACACCTAGAGTACTATATACAGGTCTGGATGCCTCATTTCAAGAAGGATGTAGAGCTGCTGGAACGAGTAAAGAGAAGGGCAACAAGATTAGTGAATGGAACAAAGGGGTGCTCTTACGAAGAAAGGCTTAAGTTTTGCGAATTACAGTGTCTGGAGACTAGGCACCAGCGAGGTGATCTGATAGAGTTGTACAAAGCCTTGAATGGTTTGAGCATGCTCAATGCTGATGGGATTCTTCCTCTTGCTCAGAATAATCACCTGAGAGGGCATAAATTCAAATTGAGGAAAGACAGATGTAGGATAGATGTGCGGCAATTTGCCTTTAGCCAGCGGGTGGTTGGTAGGTGGAACAGACTTCCATCCCTTGTCGTGGAAGTTGATAGCCTAAATAAGTTTAAGGCTCGGCTGGACAGGTATTTCGAACGAACAGAGGGGTGAAGTGGAAGTGGTTATTTTTTATTTATTTATTTTACTTTAATTTTTTTGGCTGATGCTGCATAAGCTTGCTTTCTTGCATCAAATGCCTCTACTAATGCTAATCTGAACAAGTGGAAGTATCCCATCAGAATTCAGCGTGCTCAACCCATTTAAGGCCTTATATACCTCAATCAGATAGCCGCACAGGTGCCTGGTCTCCAGCCACTGCAATTTGCAGAACTTAAGCCTCTCTTGGTAAAAGGATCCCTTCATTCCCCTCACCAATCTTGTTGCCATTCTCTATACACGCTCAAGTAAATCTACATCCTTCCTAAAATGAGGCCTCCAGACCTGAACGCAGTGCTCAAAGCGTGGCCTGACCATTGCCTTATATGGAGGGACAATCACCTTCTCCCTGCTAGCAAAATTCCTATATATCATTGACAAAACCCCATGACCCGCCCTGGCAGCCTGTCTGCATTGCTCAGAAAGCTTCATATCTGACTGCACAATTATTACCAGGTCTTTTTCATTTTCTACCATCTTAAGTGTAGTATCACACAGTTGGTACGTTTCTCTGGGGTTACTTCTACCCATATGCAGTACTTTGCATTTGTCAAGGTTAAACTTCAGTTGCCACTTCTTAGCCCATCTGCCCAAATTATCTAGATCCTGTTGCAGTAGTACACTGCCATTACTGTCATTAACAACCCTGCCAACCTTTGTATCATCTGCGAACTTCGACATTAAGCCTGATATACCTTCATCAATATCATTGATAAATATACAAAACAACGGTGAACTTAACACCGAACCCTGTGGGACTCCACTAATAACATTAGTCCACGAAGAGCAGCACCCACTGATTACCACCCTCTGTCTTCTCCCACTTAACCATCCTTTTATCCATTGTAGCAACTTACCCTTAATACCATTCTGCTCCAATTTGTACAATAGTCTTCCATGCACAACAGTGTCAAAAGCTTTCCTGAAATCCAAATATATGATATCAAAATTATTTTTTGCATCCAGTTCCTTTGTTACCACATCATAATATCCTATCAAATTTGTCAGACAAGACATTCCCTTAACAATTCCATGCTGTGTCTGAATTATTGCTGCAGTCTTGTCTAGATGATCCTGAAATGCATCTTTAACCAGTGACTCCATTATTTTACCCGGAACAGAAGTTAAACTAACTGGTCTGTAATTTCTCGTGTCACCCTTCAATCCCGTCCCCCTTTTTGAATTGGGGATACATTTGCACATCTTCAGTCCGTGGGAACCTCCCCTGAGTCCAAGGATGCTCTCATAATTATGGCTAAGGGTTTGCTTAGTTGCTTTGCCACCTCCTTTAATATAACTGGATAGATCCCATCCACCCCAGGTGCTTTTCTTATGTTTAACTTCAACAATTTCTCCTCCACTTTGCTTTCAGTTATTACAAAATCATTAAGTATCCTGCTACAATTTGTTAACTTTCTGGCATTTTCAAACCTTAATAATTCCTCATGTGTGAATGTAGATGCAAAATACTCATTCAGTTTGTTTGCTATCTGAGCAGGATCATCAACAGTCAAACGATGGATGTCAAGTGGACCAATCAGATTTATCCCCTTCCTTTTAGAGTTTATATAAGTAAAGAAATCCTTGCTGTTTTTCTTAGCATCTTTTGCCAAGGATTTCTCGTAATCTGCCTTCGCCTGCTTAACATCCTTTGTGACCTGATTACAGACTAGCTTATATCTGCTACAGGCTTCTGAGTCGCTTGATAATTTATATGCATCCCATGCATTTTTTCTTCTCTGTTACGAGTCTCATTAGTTCATTTGATAACCATTTAGGTCTAAACCTTGAACAATATTTCTTAATAGGTATAAAACTTTTAGTAGCATCCACGATTAATTCCTTGAATGCTTCCCACTTAGAATTTACTGTTGGTAACATCATCAGTTGATCCCACTGTACAGAATTTAACGGAAGCAAAAACCCTTTCCTTTACCCCTGATGGTAATTAAATCTTTAAGTAAATCCCACATCAGTACACTGTGATCACTGCCACCTAGTGGTTCCTTTATCTGCAAATTCTTAATACACGAATGATCACAGCCAAAAGGGATGCCTTTATACATGTTTGTTGTAAAAGAGCATGAGGAGGTTAAATGTGAATTCAGCATTCTGATAGGCTTATATGAGGGCTTGAAGCACAGGCTTGATACCTTCAAAGCAAATAAAAGAGAGGGGACCCATCAAACACTCAGCTGCCCAATCCAACACTAGAGTCTGTGCATACTCAAGCAACAGACAACATACTAACATGCTGAAGGGCAAAAGTATTGGGTTCCCACTAGAAGTAGCAGCAGTTATTGGCGACCCTACTGTTGGGGATATGGGGAAATATGTGTGTGAAAAGAATAGGTGGAAAAAAGGATAGGTTGGGGGGGCTGAAGATGGTGACATTGTACAGCGGCCATCACATTTTAAGGACACAAAAGGTAATATTGTTGTACACATTACGACTTTAAGAATGGATGATATGAGGACTTACTTAACAACAAAGAGCAATGCTAAGAAAAAGCTGCACATTAAGAATAAATTTGAAAGTGTCTACAGTTCTGCAGAGACATCACAGGAAGGTATACATCAGTGCTACTCAAAGTGTGGTTCGTAAACTGTTTGTTACAGGTTCACGACGAACTGAAAATTCATCATGGATTGTTACTAGTCCATAATGATTCTTTGTTACCGGTCCGCGTATTTTGTATTTTATATTGTATTTTACAATTTACCTATTTTGTATTGTATTTTACAAAAGTATCAGTCCGTGATAGATTGGAAATAAAAGGAACTGGTCCTTTGTCACAGATAGTTTGAAAAGCACTAGTATACATGATGAGAGCCTTGCCAGTCAGCTCAGCTCTGGAACTATTGTGCAATGCTCATAGGGTAGAATTTTTCTCAGTGTGATCAGTATTTGTTAAAAGGAGACTATTTTTACATGATACACTTAAACAGAATGAGTGCAGGAATATTTGCTGAGACTATTGAGGCACTGTTAGGTGGGTTGGAAAACTGACAGTCTGGGGGGGGGGGAGAATACACAGAATAGTAGATTAACAGAAGCAGCAGCAAGATGAGATGAAAGCAACTAGAAAATAAATGGGTTATGTTAGGGTTACTAAGAGCAAAAACAAGTGCATGTATACTTTGCCCGTTCACTAATCCTGGGAAAATAGTTTAAAAAAAAAAAAAAGTGATGAATTTAAAGTACTGGTTAAGTCAACAAATTTAGAGTTGTAGGGATACCGGAACTACTTAGACATGACCGATACAAATTGAATAGGGTGAGTATGATGTGTACAGGAAGGACAGGAAGAATAGGAGGTGGGGAAGAGGATTAGTACTCTTGATTTTTTTTTTTTTTTTTTTTTTTATGTGAACCCCAAACACGAGAGGTATTAGAACCTATAGTACTTAGTACCGTGCTTGGGTTACGGTTGAAGGAGAAGTATGGGAGGAGGGGGATGCCAGAAACTTTGCTCTAGAGACTAAACATGGGTTTCACCACTTCAAGCCTCCAATAAGCAAAGTGGTGGTATTTCACCGGTTGATGAAAGCCATCTACCACCTATAAAAAGCACATAAAATTCCAAAGATCCAAGGCAGTGAACCCAGATTATGGGTGTGGCCAATTCAACGTTGAGTCCATTTGGTGTGAAAAAGGACTGGGAAGAGTTTGTTTGTTTGTTGTTTGGTTTTTAGGAGCATTAGCAACTAAGGCCATATTGCTCCGGGATATGCGTTGGTCGTTCCCTGACCTTTCCGCATCCTCCATATTTGGTGGTGACGGGCTCGAACCCCGGTCTAATCAAGAAGCGTGTGCTATGCACTGCTGCTCCTTCCCACCTGGCTATGGAGGCACCCCTGGGAAGAGTAAAATGAGAATAGGAGTATTATGCTATAAGCCAAATAACTGAGATGAGTATAATGATCATCTTTACAGGGAGGTAGAGTGGGCAAGTAGATCAAAATATCTTATGAAGGGGGACTTTCTAGATATTGACTAGAACTTGTGGGTTGGTCACTCACATAGAAGCAAAAATTTTCTGGATTTACTGGATGACTGTTTTCTACAGCAGCATGTCAGAGAGGCAACAAGATAAATCAATACCCTTGATTTGATTATCATCATTAGTGACTCATCAAACATCATGAATGTCTAGATAAAGGAATCTAGAACTGGTCTAGATTCCTTTATCTAGACATTCAAAGAAATCGAATTTGCTTTCTTTGGAGAGGGAGAACTGTGTTTTTGCTATAAGCACTACTCCTTTGAGTCTGGCTGAAAGTGATGGACCTGCATCTCATCCATGTCACAAATATCACTACTAGTGCCAGTGATCATAATATATTGTTTGGGATATGCTTAAAGATATAACTACTGTCCATTCACAGTAAAGGGAAAGGATTCTGCATTCATAATGGTGACTACATTAGTCTTAGTTTTTAAATTCCTTTCAGCGGGACCAACTGATGCTGTTGTCAACTGTAAATTCTAAATGGGAGCATTCAGGGAAGTAATCATAGAAGCTACTAAGCTTTTTATACCAACTACAAAATATAGTCAAAGGCTTAGACCTAAATAGATGTTAGATGAACTGATGAGACTAGTGGCAGAGAAGAAAAATGCATGGGGTGATTAAAAATTAGCACGGAACATGGAATTCTTGGAATCTCTCAGGGAACTTGGATAAGAATACAAAGAAAAGTAGCCAAGACTTATTTGCTTATGCTAACACTAGAAGTAAAGGGATAAACAACATTGGTATATCAGACAGGAGTGGCATAACTGTTGTTGATTATGTTTATGTTGCTGACAAACAAAATAAATGTTTTGCATTTACATTCACATGTGAAGAACATTTTAGGGATGGGAGTAATAAATGGGAGCTAAATGATTTTTCTATATCTCGGAAAAAAGTTAAAGAGAAATTTTTGAAGCTAATACAAGGGACATTTGAAAAGTCTGTGGCCTGAGTACAAAGGCTTTATTTGAGGAGTATGGCAACATGCTATTTTTCAACATAGTCCCTTTTGGAGTCAATACACTTTTCCATCGATCCTGCAGTGCATTGATTCCAGCTATGAAGAAAGTTTTCTTTCTTCACTGCAACAATGATGTCCCTGTCAGCTAGGTATGTTTTTCAAATTACAAAACAGGTGAAAGTCCAATATTGTTATATCTGGTGAATATGGGGAATAGTCCAAGATTTCAAAGTTGAACTCATGCAAGCAGCCATGACAATGATAGACTTCTGAGCAAGCATGTTGTTCTGGTGGAATAAGACTCCTTTGCTGAATTTTACTCAGCATTTGTCTTTGATATTTTCATGCAAGTATCTCACAAGGTCTGCATAACATGCCCCCCATGACTGTCTGGCCTTTCTGAAGGTAGTCCAGCAATACTCCAACAGTATCACAAAAAACTGATGCCATCACCTTGTCTGCAGAAGAAATCGAATTTGCTTTCTTTGGAGAGGGAGAACTGTGTTTTTGCTATAAGTACTACTCCTTTGAATCTGGCTGAAAGTGATGGACCTGCATCTCATCCATGTCACAAACATTACAAGTAAATTTGCTGGATCTACTTGAAACTGATGCAAGTGTTCACTCAACTTGACAACTCTTGTGCATTTTTGACCTGCAGTCAACAACTTTAGGATCCATCTTGCTGACACCTTTTTCATAACAAGAAACTTTGTTATTATGTGGCACACACACACACACATTCAGATGAAATGCCCAAGATGAAGGCAATGTACTGAACTATCACTTGTCAATCATTCATGAAAATCACCTTCCAAGTTCTCCATCCCCTGTTTTAATTCTGCTGCCCACTTCTTAACTATGGAAAAGGAAGGGGGCATCCTCCCCCTAACATTGTACCCATATCCTCATGAACTGCCTTTGGCATTGGTTCCTTTTTTTCTCAAATATTAGATGACTGCATGGTGACTGATTTTGTTCATCTTCCTCATTCACACAACTTTGTTGACTTCAGGACCAGTAATTAAAAAAAAAACAGATGTTATTGAAACTGCATGAAACTTAGTGGGTTACTATTAAGTATTATACATTTAGTATAGAAATTTTTAACACTGAACTATTAACCTTTCATACTCAGGCCACAAACTTTTTAAACTCCTCTTGTAAATAAAGCACTAGAGGCTAATAAGATCTATCCAGTTATATGAAAAGCAGCAGCCAAAGAGGTAAGTAAACCCTTGGCCATAAGTACAAGAGCATCCTTGGATTCAGGGAGATTCCTACAGATTGAAGGTGGGTAAATGCATCCTATTTACAAAGGAGAATCAAAGGGTGATATAGGCAGTAATACTTGTAGAACTGTAAGCTAGACCTCTGTTCCAGAGAAAAGAATGGAGTTAGTGGTTAAAGAAGTATTGCAAGATCATCTTAATAGGAATGGAATTATACAGAAATCACAACATGGGTTTGTTAAGGTTGGGGGAGTGGGTGGTCTTGCTGACCAATCTTATTAGTTACTATGAAGCAGTAACAAAGCAACTGGATACAAACAATAATTTTGACATCATTCATTCACTGTTCCACATGAAAGACTACTATATGAACTGGATCAGTATGGCCTAAGGGGCAAGTTACTGCTATGGATAAAGGGATGACTGAGTATCAAAAGACAAGGTGTTGTTATAAATGGATACTGCTCTACTTAGACAAATGTTATTAGTGTAGTCCCTCAGGGGTTTAGTGCTGGGGCTCTTACTGTTTACAGTGTTTATTAAAGATATTAATATTAGTAGTGGCAATATGAGTAGATGCCAATTCATACCTTCTGAGATTGAGCCCATATGCTGCCGCAAAAAGTGTACGGCCTACTGTTAGCTGCTGTGAAAAAATTAAAAACCATTCCTCGTCTATTATTACAATTAGTAGAAAGGAATGGGGCCTGAGTAAGAAGACTCTTGTATTACTATACTATAATATTGTGGGGGGTGGAGAATGTTTTATTCTTGGTGGGAGTTATTAAATTAATATTCTCTTTTATCTTTATCTTATATATATTTTTTTTTTGTGATGTATCAATTAATAAATCTCTTTAAACTTTCAGACCCACCTCTCTTAACTTGGTATTTCCCAGTTTATTTTCTCCCTAATTTACCCCCTTCCACATTAACACCTGACTTGTATACTGCACAGAAGATCACAGATTCTGGGGGAATAGTAGTTCGTGTATGTCTCCTCTGGTCTGGCTGAGTATTCAGAATGACTCATACTACACTTGATAAACATATACAATATTGTTTATTTACAGCATATACATTAAAAGAATATATCATACATCATCAATTGGGTATAATGTTAATTACTAGCATTATATGTGTGCTAAGATATAAAGATAATCACAACTCATATCATGTCTCTTCATGTCTTTCTACCTTTTCTCCTTCTGGTTTAGGTTACATCTCATAACATTCTCTTGCCTTCTAACAATTAAACTTCCCAACTGGGATTACAGCAGCGAGCATAACACCTATATGTGTATTTCCAAGATTTATAAATCTCCGCTATAATCTTTCTTTAATTTGCATTAGCATTAGTAGAGGCATTTGATGCAAGAAAGCAAGCTTATGCAGCATCAGCCAAAAAAAAAAAAAAAAAAACCCACTTCCACTTCACCCCTCTGTTCGTTCAAAATACCTGTCCAGCTGAGCCTTAAACTTATTTAGGCTATCAACCTCCACCACAAGGGATGGAAGTCTGTTCCACCAACCAACCACCCGCTGGCTAAAGGCAAATTTCCGCACGTCTATCCTACATCTGTCTTTCCTCAATTTGAATTTATGCCCTCTCAGGTGATTTTTCTGAGCTAGAGGAAGAATCCCATCAGCATTGAGCATGCTTAAACCATTCAAGGCTTTATACACCTCTATCAGATCACCTCGCTGGTGCCTAGTCTCCAGACACTGTAATTTGCAAAACTTAAGCCTTTCTTCGTAAGAGCACCCCTTTGTTCCATTCACTAATCTTGTTGCCCTTCTCTGTACTCGTTCCAGCAGCTCTACATCCTTCTTGAAATGAGGCCTCCAGACCTGTATACAGTACTCTAGGTGTGGCCTGACCATCGCCTTATACAATGGAATAATCACCTCCTTATCCCTGCTGGAAAAATTCCTGTATATCATTGACAATACTCCATGAGCTACTCTTGCAGCCCGTCTGCACTGCTCAGAGAACTTCATATCTGCCTGCACAACTACCCCCAAGTCCCTTTCATTCTCTACCACTGTCAGTGTAGTACCACAGAGTTGATACGATGCTCTGGGGTTGCTGTTTCCCATGTGTAGTACTTTACATTTGTCAATGTTAAACTTCATTTGCCACCTCTCAGCCCATCTGCTCAACCTTTCCAGATCCTGTTGCAGCAGCATAGTGTCAGTAGTGTCCTTGACAACCCTGCCAACCTTTGTATCATCTGCAAACTTGGACATTAAGCCCGATATACCATCATCAATATCATTTATAAATACAGAAAACAATAATGGACTCAACACTGAGCCCTGAGGGACTACACTAATAACATCAGTCCACGATGAGCAGTGTCCATTGATTACCACTCTGTCTTCTCCCCCTCAACCACTCCTTTATCCATAGCAGCAATTTGCCTCCAATGTCACACTGCTCCAATTTGTGTAGCAGTCTTCCATGTGCAACAGTATCAAAAGCCTTTCTAAGATCCAAATATATAATATCAAAGTTATTCCCTGCATCCAGTACTTTTGTGACTGCATCATAGTATCCAATCAAGTTGGTCAGGCAAGACTTCCCCTTAACAAAACCATGCTGTGTCCGAGGTCTTGTCTAAATGATCCTGCAGTGCTTCTTTAACCAGTGCCTCCATTACTTTTCCTGGAAAGGTTAAGCTCACAGGTCTATAATTACTTGTGTCAGCCTTTGATCCTCCTTTGTGAATTGGGGTCACATTTGCACATTTCCAGTCTATGGGTACCTCCCCTGAGTCCAAGGAAGCTCTCATAATTATGGCTAAGGGTTTGCTTACTTCCTTTGCTGCCTCCTTTAATATAACTGGATAGATCCCATCCACCCTGGGTGCCTTTCTTGTGTTTATCTTCAACAGTTTCTCCTCCACTTTACTCCCAGTTATTTCAAGATTCTGTAGCTTACTGCTAGAGTTGAATACACCTCTGGCATTCCCCTCGCTGAATAACTCCTCATGTGTGAATGTCGATGCAAAATATTCATTTAGTTTGTTAGCTACCTGAGCAGGATCATCAACACTTGACCCATCAATATCAAGTGGACCAATCTGATTCATCCCCTTCCTTCTAGAGTTTACATAAGTAAAGAACTCTTTGCTGTTTTTCTTTGCATCCCTTGCCAAGGATTTCTCGTAATCTGCCTTCCCCTGCCTAACCTCCTTTGTAACTTGGTTGAATATCAACTTGTATCTATCGTAGGCTTCTGTGTCATGTGTTAATTTGTAAGTATCCCATGCATTTTTCTTCTCTGCCATATGCCTCATTAGTTCACCTGGCTTCCATTTTGGCCTAAACCTTGAACAATATTTCTTAGTTGGTATGTAAAGCCTAGTAGCTTCCAAGATAAGTTCTTTGAATGCTTCCCATTTTGAATTTGCTGTTGGTAACATCATCAGTTGGTCCCACTGTATAGAATTTAAATACTGTCTCAGTCCATCGTAGTCGACTTTACGGAAGCAATAACCCTTCCCTTTACCCCTAATGGTAGTTACCTCTTTGAGTAAATCCCACTTCAGCACACTGTGATCACTGCCACCTAGTGGTTCATTTATCTGCAGATTCTTAATGCATGAAGAATCACTGCTGATAATCAAATCAAGAGTATTACTCCCTCTAGTTGCCTCCCGAACATGCTGATGTACAAAACAATCATCCAATAAATCCACAAAAGCCCTACTAGTGTGTGAGTAACCATCCCCCAAATTCCAGTCAATATCTGGGAAATTAAAATCTCCCATTATAAGACACTCTGATTTACTGGCCCACTCTATTTCCCTGTACAGTTCCTTATTATACTCATCAGAGTCATTAGGCCTATAGCACACTCCTACTCTCAATTTTTATCTCCCAATGTTTATGTCACACCAAACTGACTGCACACTGCACTGTCCAGCAATGTCGACTGGCTTCACTTCCTTGGTTTTTATGTGTTTCTTAACTAATAGCATAACCCCTCCCCCCTTCCTATCCTGTCTATCCTTTCTGTAGACGTTGTACTCCCCAAATTGCAGTTCTGCATCCCTTATATCTGTGTGACACCACGTCTCTGATATCCCAACAATATCTGCCTTTGATGTTTTGAGCAATACCTCAAATTCATCAAATTTATTTACTAAACTCCTAGCATTGGTGTACACGCAAGTATACCTGCACCTGTTTCTATTCTTAGCTACCCTAACACAACCCATGTGTTTACTTGTACCGCAATGGCTCCCAGCAGTCTTTGAAATACCATGCATCTTGTTTTTCAGGCTTCTGCTCATTCTAATAGAAGCAGTGCAAGAATCTCTTTCACCTCTGCCAGTGGCTACTGTTAATCTATTTGTCTTTGTCTCCCCCCAAGCTAGCAGTTTTCAGACCCACCTAACACTGCCTCGATAGCATCAGCAAATATTCTTGCACCCTTTCTATTTAAGTGTATCCCATCCCTGTAGAAGCAATCTCTCCTGTTAACAAGTACAGTCCAGGCTGAAAAAAATTCTACCCCTTGAGCCTTGCACAATCTTTCCAGGCCCGAATTGATCGACAAGGCTCTCATCATATACTCCCTCCTATCGTGTCTGGGCAGAATTGCAGACACTTTCAAATTCAACCCTAATTCTCGGCTTTTGTTCAACAGTGACCTGTACTTGTTAAGTAATTCTGCCGGTCTCCTACTCTTAATATTATTAGTGCCAAAGTGTACAACCATATCACCTTTTGTGCCCTTAAAAGATGATATTCGCTCTACAACGTGATCAACCTTTGCCCCTGGCAGACATACCCTGGTCCTGTTCCACCTATCTTTTTTACAAAGCATGTTCCCCGTTTCCCTGACAATAGAGTCACCAACAACTACTAGTTCCTTCGGGACCAGCGCATTCTGCCTTAGGGGTTGTCTCTGTGTCACGCGATGCCCAAGTGCAAGCTCTGGCGTTGATGTGGGCAGCTGAGAGCTTGATGGGCCCCTCAATTTAGTTTCTTCGAGGGCATCCACCCTGTCCTTCAAGCTCTCATATAGGCCCACAAGAACGCCGAGTTGTTGCCTGATATCGATACACTCCTTGCATCGCGCACACACAAAGACATCCCCCATGGCAGTATCATGTCCCGTACCCGATTGCTCTGCCAACATCAAGCAAACAGTGCATTTTATAAGGCTGTGAGTCAGAGGACAACTGCCCCCCTCAGTTCTGCTCTGAGCCACAGCACTTCTATTAGCTTGAGCCTTTTGCTTTGCTGCTCTGGTCTGAGTCATGATTATATTAATTTATTAATTAATTATGTTATGTTATTAATTATATTACGTTTGTAATCTAAGTCGTTATATGTATTTATTTAAACGTACAATTTAACTGCTAACGAAGTTCAACTAACGCTATCTAGTACGGTATATAACCTACGGTATATCTAGTACGGTATCACAATGGCGGGAAAGTTACTAACGGTAGCGGTAGTTACGAACACGTGGAAACCCTTACCGATACTTTTACAAGGCCGAGTAAAGAATAAATAAACCAAATTAATCAAAAAAATCACAAAATAATGTTATACTACTAAATTTAAATCAAAAGTTTTAGAAAAACAATAATTATCCCTTCCAAAAAAATTACATGTGCATAGAACACTCTTTAGTCTCAATTTAAAACATACCAGTCTCGAGTATATATATCTAAATCTTCCTTGTTCAATAAACTTATCTTTGTGATGAAGTACATATATCTATCTTATGAACTTTCTCCTTCCCTTTATGCTAAACAATATCAAATCAACTATCAACTAATTTAAAACATTCCCTAGAGTCCTTTCCTTCAAATGAAGCTTAAAACTATTATTTAGTACATACATAACAGCTTAGGGGATCACTCTTTACACAACCTTTTGCTCAGCTCAGGGGCGGCCATCATCATAGGGCATCGTCAGGCTCCTACTGGAATTAATCATCGGCTAGGGAACTGCTGCTCATCTACAGGAATTCTCCTTCGTTCAGGAACTCACTCTTCTCTCCATAAATGAGTGGCCTGCTTTGGGCATCTGATCAGCTCGACGATACTGGGGTGCATAATAGAATTATCAAGCCTCTCCTTACTGCTTTATCGAGAAGCCAGACTGTATAACTCTTCCTTATCTTTCTATAATGGGACTTTTCAATCCTTATCACTCAGCTCCAGCATATGTGTTTCCATCTTTCATTGGGTATCTCCTTCCTATTTCCACGTTGCGGCTGACCTCTCCCAGGACTTGCCTAACGAATTGTCTTTGCGAGAAACAGCTTCAATTCCCACTACCACATTCCAGCGATTCACAAGAACTCCCACCTTCTTCAAAACTTCCTACAACTCCAGAAAACTCTAAAACTCTCTAACTGCCAAAAACTCCCCAAACTGTCAGCTACTCTCCAGTGATTCTCCCGGCACTTCTCGGGATTTCTTTCCAGCTGCACATCACTCAGGCACACCCACAGGAACTCTCAAAAACTTCCAAAAACTCCCAAACTGTCAAAAAATTCTGTAACTCATCTTTTCCTCCTGTTGCATCTCCTTTTGTTTCAGCTACCCCTTCTATTCTGATCCAATCGTAGTTCGTTCTTCATCATCTCTTTATTCTCATTCGCTCTCTCCCACTTCTTCCGTTTTCTTGGCCCTTCCCTTTCCTGGGGAAACATCCGGCTTCTCGAAATGTCTAGAAGCTTCGATGAACTTCCGGACACCTAGAAATTTCTAGATATTTCCTTGTGATCATTCCGATGCACTTACCCCTATTAGTCCACTCTGTTTTTTCTCTACTGCTTCTTGAAATTAGTAAGTGCTCATGGAGTCGGTTTGTTTTATCCAGCGGCTAGCCATTTCCACATGGTGTATGCCGCATCCAGGGTCCCCTCCACCCTCTTAGTCTTTAAAATTCTTCCTCTCCACAAGGGGGAGTCAGTTCTCTTGTTCTTTTCTTCCAAAGAGCTGCCCACTTTCTGTTTATAGCGACTTGAACTGCCCTTTACAGTGCTCCCATTGTACTTTTGTGTCCTGTCCAGCTACGCCCCATTGTTACGTTAATCCTCCCCTACTTAACTGTATGGTACAGAGCGATCGCAACCTAAGCTGAAAATCGTCATATGTAAATAGTATTATTTAATATATATATATTGTTATGTTATAAATTTTATTTTCCCTAGGATGAGTGTAAGAACTGGGTTCTTACACTATAATACTTATAATACTATACTACCTTATAGTATTATAAGGTAGTATTTCTGCCTATCATTGTGTATGGAGCTAATGTTTGGTATTCAAGATTACTCACTGTGAAATTCAGACAGAAATTATTGTCTATACAAAGGAAAATGATACTATCTTTGTTTAAAATGTGTAGAACTGTTTCCACTAATGCTGCTCAGGTTATATCTGGTTGTATGCAACTAGATCTCTATGCTGCTAACAGACTTTTTTGTTACATTTTTGAGAAAGGGGTTGAATTTACTTTTATGGGTATTACTAATAATTTAGATATAACTAAGTCTAAGGGTAAGAAATTGATAATGACTGCTTTGATGGATCAGTGGCAGGCCAGATGGTGCAGTAGTGACTGGTCAGGTTACCTGTTTGTTTCTTCCAGATGTTAACTTTGTCTGTGATAAGAAAAAAAAAAAACAGCTGGTTGTTTCCAGAAATGGAAACCTCGTATTTTATGACAGGACATGGATCTTTTAATTATAAGCTGCATTGGGTTAAAACCTGGGATCATGTACTGTATGATTGCATTATTTATAAGCAGTACAGATAAAATTTAAGAAATATGATTGCCGAGTTAGGTCAGGAAATGAAAAATTATACCTCACAAAATAGTAGGTATTTTAATGCCTTGCAAGATTTTGCAAGATTGGTCTTTAATAAGGAGAGACAGATGTCTTTCCTTGTAATGTCAACTTCTGGTCTTGCTGAGCAGTTAAAAAAAGAAAAAAAAAAACATTTTTATTTATTAATTTTTTTTGTGGGATATTATGTATCTCCAGTTTGGATTTATATTCCAGGGGTGTGACTTTGTTATTTTATTTTTATTTTTATTTATTTATTATATATTTTATTTATTTGTTTTTTCTTTTGCTGATTCTGAATTGCAATCTGCATGCTGGCTAATATGTGCACATTGCAATTGATGAACAGGATTGCTGGCATCTGATTTCCCCCCCCCCTCCCCATGCAGGAATTTTTTTTTTTGCTGGCTCTCGGGTGTGGGTGACCTGGGAGCGGGATTTTGCGGGCACCTGCCAGTTTTGCAGGGTGGGTGCGGGATTTTCTGGTGCTATGTTAGCACTGACATAGGAGTAGACTGAGGTTAGCTCCTTGTGCTACTAGGGTGAGCATCGAGTGGCATTTGCCAATTGGTGGCTGCCACCTGATGGCAGACAGGCCTGGTAAATACACATTTACACTTCAGGCCGATGTGATTTTTTCTCTCTACGTGATAACTGGTGAAGATGGACGAATAGTCCTGGTGCCACTGTGAGACAGGTATACATATATACATACGTTAGCTGCTGTGCTGTTATGCCAACAGCAATAAAGCCGTTACAATGAAATCTTAAACACTTCTTGCCTTGGCAATCCAGAGTATAAATAGACTATTTATTTATTTATTTATTTTGGTTCTAAATCTTGAATAATATCTCTTAGTTGGTACAAAATGCTTAATAGCCTCTATGACTACTTTTCTGAACACTTCTCATCTGGAATTTACACATTTACATTTTTCAATAACATTAGTTGGTCTCACTGAAAAGACTTTAAAAAAAATCTAAACCCATTATGAACACCTATGCTAAAATGAAAACCCTTCTTTTTACCCGTGAGAGCATTTCTTTATTTCAGCAAAACCCACACCAATATGCTGTGATCACTGCCACCTAAAGATTCCATTGCTGAAAGATTCTTAATACTGCTAACTAGAACAAGAATATTAAATTCTCTTGTTACCGCCTCTCGAATGTGTTGATGTAGAAAGCAGTCATCCAACACTCTTAGAAATGTTTTGCTATTCAACGAGCTGCCAACACATAAGTTATAAATGATATGGAAAAATGAAAATCCCCATTATAAGACATTCTGGTTTGTTTTCTTACTCTGTCTCTGTCTTTGTATAGTTGTTCATTATACTTATCACAGTCATTTGGCCTATAAGAGACTCCAACTCTCACTTTTGTTTTCTGGATGTTTATGTCACTCTAAATTAACTACATATTACACTAGCAACCAGTGTCTATTGGTTCCACTGTTTTAAATTTATCTGCTTCTAAAGTAAAAGCATCACTCCTGTCATGTCTGTCCTCTCTAGGCACATTATAATCAACACATATTCAAACCTCATCCCCAATATTAGAGAGTGAAACCATGCTTCTGTTATACTTATAAGTAACGTCAGCATTTGATGACTTAACCAAAACTTCAATCTCATCAAATTTATTTACTTTATTCCTAGTGTACAAGCAAATAAACTTGTCTTTTTTGTGTTTTTAGTAGTAACTCTTACACAGACCATGTAATTGCTATTCTCACGTGGAACCCAGTAGGCCATGTAATGCTCTCCCTTCTCTTTTTCAGGCCACTGCATGTTAAACAGAAGAAATTTAAGAATCAATATCACCTCTGCTTGCAGCTGTAGTGAAATTACTAGTCCACGTATCTCCCTTCCTCCACAAATTAGCAGTTTTCTAACCATTTACCACTGCCTCAATAGCATCAGCAATTATCCTTTCACTTCTTTCACTCCTTTAAAAAATAGTCAACAAAAGCTGGCCATGCTGAGTTCGATCTCATAAGCCTTGCACAATATCTACAGGACCAAAATGATTGACAAAGTTTCTCATTATAAATTCCCTTCCATGTCTGCCCCAGAACAGCCTTGTTTCCAGACAGTCCACCACCACCTCATTCTTCCCAGAGATGAAATATCCTGGAATAGCCATTATCTTGAATTAACTCTGTAAGATTTCTCTTGGAGTAGGTTTTTATATATATATATATATATATATATATGAAATATGAAAACAAAGAAGTGGAAGGAAAAAAAAAAAAAAAAAAAAAAAAACAAGGAAAAAAAGTACGTGTACCTGAATGCGCAAAGCAGCAAAACAGGATACATCTATATAAATAAGTGTCACCAATGAAAGTAAAATAAAATAAATTAAAAATAAAAATAAATATAGATGGAGAAGTTATTAAACACAAAATGCCGAGCCTAGTTGAAGAAAAAAGAGAAAAAGAATGTTAAGAACCTATATAAAAAAAAAAAAAAAAAAAAAAATTAAGTAGAATTAAATCAGAATTAATGCCGAATTAACAGGCCAATTATATGTACAAAAGCTGAAAGAAAAAGAGGGGAGGGTAATAGAGATAAAAATTATAAAATAAAAATTAAAGGATTAAAAATTAAAATGGTACACAGATCAGGTATTTCATCAGGGGGCTACACCTGATCATGTACCAAACACTGTGTTTCTATGCAAACTCATGCTGATGGAGAAGCTATAGAAATGAAATGGATATAAAAAAATGAAATGGATATAAAAATTATTTAAAAAAAATTTTTTTTTTAAATCTCCAGAAATATGAGTGAGGTAGCCCCAACGCAGTGTATTTAGATTAATAAATTAAGTAACGTAGTGTATTTGGAAATAAATTGAGTCGATAGTATGTAAGAATGCAAGTTTAAATCGAAAGTATGTAAGTTAAATAATAATAAATAACAAGGTAGCGGTATAGAAAAAGGAAGCAATGCAAGGTAGGGGAGGGAAAAGAAGTTAAAAATACAGAGGCAAAGATAGTGAGAATAAGGAAAGTGAGAATGTCCGAATCACCCTCGTATTACACTAATAGTTCAACGGACGGAAAAACGAAGAGTAGAAAGTAGAAAGATGTAAAGAGAAGGAAAAGAGTTTAATGGATACTAGGCAAGCCGGGTGTGTAAGTACCCAACCTCATAGAGAGGGCCTTGGCTGTGAGAGTGTTAGTGGAAGTGGAAATTAATACCGCTAGCTTGTAGTGTATATTTTGAGTGATAGATACATGAAATATAATAAAAAAATATGAAAAGGAGGAAAATTAAATACCTATGATATTTGGCAGAAACAAGTTGAGTGAAATATAATTAAGAAATATAATTAATTAATGAAATATAATTAATTTCACTCAACTTGTTTCTGCCAAATATCATAGGTATTTAATTTTCCTCCTTTTCATATATTTTTTATTATATTTCATGTATCTATCACTCAAAATATACACTACAAGCTAGCGGTATTAATTTCCACTAACACTCTCACAGCCAAGGCCCTCTCTATGAGGTTGGGTACTTACACACCCGGCTTGCCTAGTATCCATTAAACTCTTTTCCTTCTCTTTACATCTTTCTACTCTTCGTTTTTCCGTCCGTTGAACTATTAGTGTAATACGAGGGTGATTCGGACATTCTCACTTTCCTTATTCTCACTATCTTTGCCTCTGTATTTTTAACTTCTTTTCCCTCCCCTACCTTGCATTGCTTCCTTTTTCTATACCGCTACCTTGTTATTTATTATTATTTAACTTACATACTTTCGATTTAAACTTGCATTCTTACATACTATCGACTCAATTTATTTCCAAATACACTACGTTACTTAATTTATTAATCTAAATACACTGCGTTGGGGCTACCTCACTCATGTTTCTGGAGATTTAAAAAATTTAAAAAAAAAATTTTTTTAAATAATTTTTATATCCATTTCATTTCTATAGCTTCTCCATCAGCATGAGTTTGCATAGAAACACAGTGTTTGGTACATGATCAGGTGTAGCCCACTGATGAAATACCTGATCTATGTACCATTTTAATTTTTAATTTTTGATTCTTTAATTTTTATTTTATAATTTTTATCTCTATTATCCTCCCCTCTTTTTCTTTCAGCTTTTGTACATATGATTGGCCTGTTAATTCATTCGGCATCAATTCAGATTTAATTCTACTTATTATTTTTTTTTTTATATAGGTTCTTAACATTCTTTTTCTCTTTTTTATTCAACTAGGCTCGGCATTTTGTGTTTAATAACTTCTCCATCTATATTTATTTTTATTTTTATTTTATTTTATTTTCATTGGTGACACACATATATATATATATATATCAGTGTTCTCCTCAGAAAATTTTGTCACCCGGGTGGCATGCAGATGGGAAGTGTAATACTTTGCAGTCAGTATTATAAAATTTTCTGTTATTTATAAATGTGACTTAAGTGATCCAGAGCAAAAATTAATTGTATAATTTAACATTATATACTCCTGTTGTATTGATCTCAATCACATTGTATGTTCAAATTAATATAGAATGAGACAACTGAGCAGTACCATACAGTACCATGAAAATCACTTAAATTTTAGTTGGGCGGTCAGTTAAATTCACCGGGTTGTGCACCCATTCGATAGGTCCTGGGAAGAACACTGTATATATAGTTAGTGCTTATATTATGTTGGTTCAGACTTTTTTTAGGTCATTTGCATTTTACGGGAATTCCTGTATAACTTAAGCAATGATACTGAGTCGACGACATGCTACTGGTGCATTTGTTGGTTAAAATTTGCAGTTCTGATTTGGCATTAGGAATGCAAGACATCCAAAAACATATACTAAATATATTTTTACAAAATGCTTCTACCCATATCTCATGGTGCATTTAACTGTTTCAGCACTAGTTAAACAAATACCAAAAAACATTAGATTTAAATTCAAAAATTGATTGCATTTTACAGTAATTATAAAAATCTACAGAATCAGCACAGCCTTGTGGTTAAAGTGTAGGGGCCCATTTAGTAATCTTCTAAATGAACGTACAAGTTGCAAATTCATCTCTGATTAACTTTCACTGTACTTTTAGTATTTGATAATTATTCTCTGTACAATCTGCCTTTGTTTAATGTTATATTATTTTTCACTATTTCCAAAATATTTAAGGCTATTTTATTCAGATTACTAAATGCTCGTTGCTTATGATCATATTGTCAGACAAATTTCATACAAATATCTCCATCTCAAATTAATTCTCAAGAAAAGTAAATGACAAAAACAAATCCAACCTGATCATAGTTATCATGGCCGTGAAAAAATGGTTCCTTCCTGAAGATCATGCTAGCCAACATACAACCCAGGCTCCACATATCTAAGGAATAGTCATACATCTAAAAATGTAAAAGGGATAGTCTGAAAATCTGTTAGGGATTATAAGAATTGATAACAAAATCAATTTGTGAAATATTTGTAAAATACAGGTTTGTTCAAATAAAACAGACTTTGGAATAAAACAGTTTGGAGAGGTATCTGGTTAAAAGTGAGCACACAGAAAACAGATGTATCAGTCCCATTATGTCAGCAGGCATGGCACACTCCCATAGTAAAATTTAGCTACTACTCGGGAAATTTAATGTATAACGTTAGCATTAGCAAGTAGCAAATGATGCAAGAAAGCAAGCTTATACGGCTTGCTTTCTTCTTATCACAAAAAAGCATGATACCTCCCATTTCACCTATTTATTCCTTCCAATAGTTTGTCTAGGTCTTCCCTGAATTTATTTAAACTATCAACTTCCAAAACGGATGGAAATTTGTTCCAACAATCAACCACCCGTTGGATAAAGCCAAACTTCTGCACATCCATTCTACAACTATCATTCCTCAAACTGAATCTGTGCCTGCTCATGGTCTAAGCAAGAGGAAGAATCCCATTGGCATTGAGCTTGCTCAATCTGTTCAATCCTTAAATACCTCAATCTGATCACCTTTCAGGTGCATAGTCTATAGACACTGCAATTCGCAGAACTGAAGCCTTTCTTGGTAAGAGCCATCCTTTGTTCTGCTCACCAATCTCACTGCCCTTCTTTGTACTCATTCCAGCAGCTCCACATTCTTCCTAAAATGAGGCATTGAGACCTGTATGCAGTACTCAAGATGTGGCCTGCTCATTGCCTTATACAATGAGATAATCACCACTTTATCCCTGCTAGCAAAATTCTGTATATCATTGACAAAACTCAATGAGCCATGCTGGCAGCCTGTCTGCAGTGCTCAGAGAACTTCTTATCTGGCTGCACAATTGCCCCAAGGTCTTTGTCATTTTCTGCTACTCTGAGTGTAGTACCACACATTTGGTATGTTACTCTGGGATTACTGCTACACATATGCAGTACTTTGCATTTATCAATGTTAAACTTCTATTGCCATTTCCCAGCCCATCTGCCTAATTTTTCTAGATCCTATTGCAGTAGCATACTGTCATTAACCACCGTGCCAACCTTTGTATCATCTGCAAACTTGACATTGAGCCTGATATGCCTTCATCAATATCATTGATAAATATAAAAAATAACAATGGGCCAAAAACTGAACCTTGGGGGACTACACTAATAACAGCAGTCCATGAGGAACAGGTGTTACCAATCTCTGTCTCACCACTGATTACCACTCTATTTTCTCCCACTTAACCTTTCCTTTATCCACAAACTTGTCCTTAATTCCACATTATTTGAATGTGGACAGCAGTCTTTTATGTGCAACAGTATCAACAGCTTTCCTGAAATCCAAGTATATGATATCAGAATTATTTTTTGCATCCAGTTTCTTTGTGAACACATTGTAAAAATGGATCAAATTGGTCAAACAAGATTTCCCCTTAACAAACCAATGCTCTGTTTGAAGTATAATCATGGCCTTGTACTAGATGATCCTGCTTTACTTCTTTTACAATGACTCCATTATTTTCACTGGAACAGAAGTTAAGAATACTTGTAATTACTTGTGCCACCCTTTAACTCCCCTTTGAAAATTGGGGATACATTCATACATCTCCAGTCTGTGCGCACCTCACCTGAATCCAAATATGCTCTCATAATTATGGCTAAGGGTTCCCTAAGGGTGCTGCTTCCCTCAATATGACTGTATAGATCCCATCCATCCTCTGTGCCTTTCTTAGGTCTAACTAACTTCAACAATTTCTCTTCCACTTTTCTTTAAGTTATTAAAAAATCATTTATTCCTTATTAGAGTTTGATACATTTCTGGCATCCCCATCCCAAAACAATTCCTCATGTGAATATAGATGTAAAATACCTATTCAGCCTGTCAGCAACCTGAGCAGGTTCATCAACAGTTAAACCATTGACATCAAGTTGATCAATGTGTTTTAACCCCTTACTTCTACTGTTAATATAAATAAAGACATCTTTGCTGCTTTTCTTGGCTTTCTTTTCCAGAGATTCCTTGTAATCTGACTTGGCTTGCCTAACTTCTGTTTTGACTTGATTGCAGAATAATTTATTTTGATAAGGTTTTTAACTAAATATGTGATGTAGCAGTAGTTGCCTAAATATGTAATGTGCTTTAGTTTAGCATTATTAATTTCACATGATGCAAGAGTGATTAATTTAACAGAACTGCTTATTTATTAGTTGAACTATTGACATACACAACATAGTCACACTCTGACAGAAAGCAAATTTTACCACATCTATCATGCAGCTATATTTTTACAATTTAAGTTTATGTTGCTTTATGTCATTTGTTCAAGAAAGAATAAGGATGGCATTAGCATTTGGAAGTCTTTAAAACTTTAAATACTTTATTGAGATTTTTTAATTTTTAATTTTTTTTTATGAAAACCCCAAACACAAGAGGTATTAGAATCTAAAACACTTAGTACCGTGCATGGGTTGGAGGGTGAGAAGACAAACAAAGATATTTGTTGACAGTAGACTTGAACTTCTGTAGACTGTAATTTTCAGGAAATATGTATTAGTAAATTAATAAGAGGAGTTTACCTCAATATAGTACGTAGAACATTTCCGTATGATACCCTCCAGAAATTAAAACTGAAAAAACGACAACTTACCGGTACATTAAAGTAAAATATAAATAATTAAATAATCAATTTAACACAATTCAAAATCAATTTAAAACAATTAAAATTCAAATTAACGCAATTTAAAAGAATCAAACGAAAATATTCAAAACGATTTTCCTTCCTGAAGCTGACAATGCTTTTCGACCGACTGTCATGATCACAGGAATGAAAATTACCGAATCAGGCTAAACCTGCAACTTAAATAGTGATTATATGTCTTCGCGCATGCGCGTAAAGGTCCACGCATCGGAGATCAAATATGGCCGCCGAACATTAACAGAATTCTCGTGCAATTTAATTTCAAAGGTTTCTGCAATTAATAGTTGCGTATGATTACGTTGAACGTTAAGTATTTTGGCCTCGTTAAATAAAAAAGTATGTTTTTCGTTAATGGCATGAAAGGCTAATTCTGACGCTGCTGAACGAGAAGCACGAACTGAGGCTTCGTGTTGATTTACACGAATATTAAGAGAAAACCGCGTCGAACCTTGGTAAGACGAGTCGCAATCACTGCAAGAAATGTTGTATACCAGATCATTAATTTGAGTTGCGAACGTGGAAAGAACCGAGCGATTGTTCAGTATAGTGTGTAACTTCCGTATAGGCCTAGCTATAATTTTAAATTCGGTATCTTTAAAGAATCTGTTAAGCTGTTTGTGCCACTGTTCAACATATGGGACAGAAATAAAGTATTTTTTGATATTACTATTGTTGATTGGTGTAGTATTTTGTATCCTATCCTTAGCTTGTACCCTAATTTGATTTATTGTGTTAATGGGATAACCCCTGTTTAAGAATCTGATAGTTAATATTTGTATTTCTGAGTCCAAAGCAGAATCCGTCGTTGAATATTTATAGGCATTTAGAAATTGATTAAAGATAATCGATCTTTTGTAGGTGAACAGGTGATAGCTATTATAATGTAGAAGCATACCGGTGTTTGTGGGTTTTCGATAGATGCTAAATTGTATTTTGTTCGAGTCCCGGGTAAGCGTGAAATTTAGAAAGTTTAATGACTTTGTATCCGTATCTTCCCTTTCCAATGTAAATTTGAGTCTAGAATGAATATTATTAAACGAATGTAAAATGTCTTGGATAG
This sequence comes from Mastigoproctus giganteus, assembly GCF_048544385.1. Taxonomy (NCBI): domain Eukaryota; kingdom Metazoa; phylum Arthropoda; class Arachnida; order Uropygi; family Thelyphonidae; genus Mastigoproctus; species Mastigoproctus giganteus. The sequence goes on from NC_143583.1 coordinate 171,967,755, forward strand.
TACTACTATCGGTAATAACTAGAACATCGTCTAAATACCTCCCATAGTATGTGATACGGGGATGAAAGGGTGTCAAATGTATCTGCTCAATCGTTGAGAGATAGATCTCTGACATTAAGCCACTCAGGCTCAAACCCATTGGTAATCCAAAAATTTGTTTGTACACCTTGTCTCGAAAGGTGATGTAGTTAGCCTCAACTAACAGTTTAATTAAGTGAAAAATTTCCTTAATAGGCAGCTTCGTATAATTAATCGGAGTCGAGTTTTTATTTAACATATCCCAAATAATATCTAATGTGTATTCAACGTTTACATTCGTATATAATGAGGTAACATCTAGTGAGAATAAATTGTCATTGTCGCCGAGTCTACAGTCTTTAAGATTATTAAATAATGTTTCGTTGTTTCCGTTTTAATTTCTGGAGGGTATCATACGGAAGTGTTCTACGTACTATATTGAGGTAAACTCCTCTTATTAATTTACTAATATTATTATCAATGTAGAACATATTGAGTATTACAGCTCTGATTCATACTATTTAAGGAAATAGGTATGAAGGAAGGTTGCTCAAGAAAAAGGCAGTTGAATGATGAAAAAGTTGGACGGTAAGAGGACGTTGGCTCGGGGTGGCATGTGTTCGGACTGTGTTGAAAGAGAGAGAGGGAATTATAGAAGCCAATTCAGAAGAACAGTGCCCACGAAAGAATCTGTAGAAAAGGCATGCAGCAGAAATAGTACATCTATGAGACAGAGAGTGGAGAGTCTCTGTTAGAGATGAGTCATCAATTAATGTAACTGCACCCTTCTGAATGGAATGTAGAAGTCTGAGGGAGGTTTTGAGGGCACCACCCCAGATGTGGGAACAATATTCCATGGTAGGGCAGATTTGCGATTCAAAGTGAACAGTGAGAAGAGAGGGCACTCTGGTCGCAGTAAAGAACAGCCAGTGGATTTTTGGCTGCTATAAAGAGATAAGTATTTTTCATAGTTTTACCGTATTCTTCATTAATTAATATACTACCTAAATTACTAAATTTGTTTTACAAAGATATTAAATAGGTTTAGTAGCATTTGTTAGCTTCTTATTTTGAATTTAACTAGTGATTTTGGGAAGTTACGACTCCCAGTGTTGGCACTAATATTGTTGAACTAGCTGCCATATTGTAATTGATAAAAAATAACATAATGTATATATCTCAAACTGATAGCATAAGGTATAATGTAAAACTAGATAACGTAATAAGAAGCACTGCATTAAGAATCTGTTAGCTTAGTGTAGTATTATCAATGAATCAAAAATATTTATCAATCTTATTATATTTCATTGTCAATTAAACTGTATTTAAACAGAAATCATGACCAAGGCTAGAGCTGAAAAGCAAAGATTACAGACTATCGAGAATGCTGTGACTCAGGGGAGAAATGAAGGCGGCGATTCTCCAACGCATCAGTCACAAAAAATGTGCCAATTGTGAAATGTGTATTGAACTTTCTAAAACAAGACATGATCTAGACAAGGAGGATGTCTTTATGTGTGCTAGATGCCTAGAGTGTCAAGAAATTAGGCATCAACTCAGCATTCTGATGGGCGTCTATGAGAGCTTGAGGTGTAGGATAAATGCCCTCGAAGAAATTAATATCAGGGGCCCATCATGCTCTCGGCTGCCCAGCTCAATGGCAGAGCACACTCCTGTGCATCACGCAATACAGAGGCGATCTCGATCAGAATGCATTGGTCCCACAGGAACAAATTATTGTTAGTGAATCTACTGCAAGGAAGATGGGGAATATACTATGCAAGAAGGAAAGGTGGAACAGAACCAGGGTATGTCTGCCAGGTGCAAAATATGATGACATTGTAGAGTAGATATCATATTTTAGGGACACAAAAGGTGATATTGTTGTACACGTTGGGAATAATGACATTAAGAGTAAGAGATGGGCAGATTTACTCAACAAGTTCATGAAATTCTACAGAGACACAATAGGAGGGAGTATATAATGACAGCATTGTCGATCAATTCGTGACTGATGAGATTGTGCAAGGCTCAATGGGTAGAATTTTTTTCATCCTGTCTGTGCTTGTTGACAGGAGAGACTGCTTCTAGAGGTATGGAGTACACTTAAATACAAAGGGTGCAAGAATATTTGCTGATGCTATTGAGGCAGTGTTAGTTGGGTCAGAAAACTGCTAGCTTGGGAAGATACACAGACTAAAAGGTTAACAGTGGCTGCAGGCAGAGGCAAAAGTGATTCTTGCACTGCTTCTATATGAATGAGCATCAGCATGGAAAGCAAGGCAATGGAGATTTCCAGGACTGTTGGGAGTCATAGTGGAAAACAAATTTCGCAACAAAACTGGCAACAAATAAATACATCGGTAGTGTTACGGCAACTAAGAGTAGAAACAGGTGCATGTATACTTGCAAGTACACCAATGCTAGGAGTATAGTTAATAAATTTGATGAGCTTGAAGTGCTAGTCAAGACATCAAAGACAGATACTGTTTGGATATCAGAGACATGGTGTCACACAGATATAAACAGTGCTGCATTGGAATTTGGGGAGTACAATGTGTACATAAAGGACAGGAAGGGAGGAGGGATTATGCTGTTAGTTAAGAAACACAAAAAGTCGAAGGAAGTGAATCCAATTGATGTTGGTGGACAATGCAATGTTGAGTCTGTTTGGTGTGACATAAGCAGTGGGAAAGGAAAAATGAGAGTAGATATGTGTTATAGGCCTAGTAAATCTTATGAGTATAATAAGCAATTGTGTAGAGAAATAGAGTGGGCCAGTAAATCAAAATGTCTTATAATGGGAGATTTTAACTTTCCAGATATTGACTGGAACTTGTGGGTTGGTCACTCGCACATTAGCAAAAAATTTTTTGGATTTATTGAATGACTGTTTTCTACACCATCATGTTCGAGAGACAAGCAGAAGCAGTAATACTCTTGATCAGATTATCAGCAGTGATTATTCATGCCATTAAGAATTTGCAGATAAAGGTAACACTGGGTGACAGTGATCACAATGTACTGATATGGGATTTACTTAAACATTTAACTACCATCAAGGCTAAAGGGAAGGGCTTTCGTAATGGTGACTACAGGGGTCTAAGACATTGTTTAAATTCCGTACAGTGAGATCAACTGATGATGTTACCAACGTTGAATTCTAAATGTGAATTCTTCAGGGACTTAAATCTTGGAAGCTACTTGGCTTTTCATATCAACTAAGAAATACTGTTCAAGGTTCAGGCCTAAATGGATGTCAGAGGAATTAATGAGGCTCATGGCAGAGAAGAAAAATGTATGTTATGCATATAAATTATCAGGTGACACAGAAGCCGAAGCCTAGGACAGATATAAGCTTGTCTGTAATCGTCACCTAGCCTCCTTTGTGACGATTACAGACAAGCTTATATCTGCGAAGGTAGATTACGGAGAATTCTTTGGCAAAGAATGCAAATCAAAACAGCAAAGAGTTCTTTACTTATGTAAATTCTAGAATGAAAGGGATGAATCAGATTGGACGGCTTAACATAGATGGGTTGACTATTGATGATTATGCTCAGGCAGCTGATAAACTGAATGAGTATTTTGCATCTACATTCACACATGAGGAGTTATTCAATGAGGGGGAATGCCAGAGGTGTATTAAACTCTGGCAGTAAGCTAGATAATCTTGTAATAACTGAGAGCAAAGTGGAGGAGAAATTGTTGAAGTTAACCATAAAGAAGGCACCTGGGGAGTGATGGGATCTATACAGTTATATTAAAGGAGGCAGCAAGGGAAGTAAGCAAACCCTTAGTTATAATGATGCGAGTTTCGTTGGCCTCTGGGAGAGGTCCCCATGGACTGGAGGTTTGCAAATGTTTCACCAATTCAAAAGGAAGTTCAAAAGGTGACGCAGGTAACTATAGTCCTGTTAATTTAACTTGTGTTCAGGGGAAAATAATGAAGTCACTGGTTAAAGAAGAATTGCAGGATCATCTAGACAGGACTGCAGCAATAGTTAAGACACAGCACAGGTTTGTTAAAAGAAGGTCTTGTCTGATACTATGATGTGGTCACAAAGAAACTGAAAGTCAAAAATAATTTTGATATCATATATTTGTATTTCAGGAAAGCTTTTGATACTGTTGCACATGGAAGACCGCTGTACAAATAGGAGAGGAATGGTTGAGTGGGAGATAACAGAGAGTGGTATATCAATGGACACTGCTGTTCGTGGACAAATGTTATTAGTGAAGTTCCCCAGGATTCGGAGCTGGACCCATCATTATTTTGTGTATTCATCAATAATATCGATGAAGGTATATCAAGATTTTGTTTGTCCAAGTTTGCAGTTGATAAAAGGTTGGCAGGGTTGTTAACGACAGTAAAGACAGAATGCTACTCAAACTAGATCTAGATAAGTTGGGCAAATGGGCCAAAATCCTTACTAAAATGGGATTTTAGGAAGGATATTGCTCCGGGGATATGCGGTGGTCATTCCCTGACCTTTCCGCGTCCTCCATATTTGGTGGTCATGGGCTCGAACCCCAGTATAATCAAGAAGCGTGTGCTACACACTGCTGTTCCTGCCCACCTGGCTATGGAGGCGGCAGGCTGATAAGTACTGCATATGAGTAGCAGTAAACAAAGAGAAACGATTCAAGTTTGTGGTACTACACGCAGGGAAGTGGAAAAGACGTGGTGTTAATTGTGCAGTCAAATATGAAAAGTGGCAACTGAAGTTTAACATTGACAAATGCAAAGTACTGCATTTGTCAATGTTTCAATGATCCATGAGTAGCAATAACCCAAGAGAAACGTACCAACTGTGTGGTACTACACTCAGGGAAGTGGAAAGTGAAAAAGACCTGGGGGTAATTGTGCAGTGAAATATGAAGTTTGCTGAGAAGTGCAGAGGGGCTGCTAGGGCAGGTCATGGAGTCTGGTCAATAATATATAGGAATTTTGCTAGCAGAGACAGGGAGTTGATTATTGCGTTGTACAAGGCAATGTTCAGGCCACACTTGTGTGCGAGTATTGTGTGAAGGTCTGGAGGGCTCATTTTAGGAAGGATATAGAGTTGCTGGAATGAGTACAAAGAAGAGCAACAAGATTGGCGAGGGGAACAAAGGGTTGCTCTTACCAAGAAAGGTACCTCTTACCAAGAAAGGAGGGATTTGTCACCCTTTTTAGGAACTGGCTGGATATGAGCAAATTTCCAAACAGATGGAAAAACATCTGGGCATACACCTTGGGCTTTCTGAGCATCAAGTTTCATAAAAACCTTTGACATCCTTTTAATGGATAATCACAGGCCAGAATCCATACTGGACACTGAGAGAATCTATACTGGTGATCGTTGATCAGTTGGAAGGTTTATAGGTAGTTTCAGTGTTGGCGGTTAAGTTATTTCTAGAATACTCTAGAAAGAGTAGAAGTAATTTCAAAGGAATAATTGGGTGGGAGGGATTTGTCACCCTTTTCAGAAACTGGCTGGATATGAGTAAATTTCCAAGCAGAAGTAAAAACACCTAAACGGCGGCAAAGAACAGGAGTAAGTTCAGGAGCACAGGTATTGAGAACAAATGGAGAAATACCATCAGGATCTGGAGCTTTCTTAGCATCAAGGTTCGACAAAATCCATCTGACATTCTTTTAATGGAAGATCGCAGGAGACACTGAATGGAGCATGCTGGGAATAGTGGGGTGGTTTACCAAGATCATTAATACATGAGTTGGAAGAAAAATGGGATACTTGCAGGTCCGTTTTATCCTTGGCTGAAGTGACAATAGAACCATTGGGTTTTGACAGAGGTGAGAGCAGAGATGGGCAAAGGTTGAGGCTAATAGCTTTGGCAAGAGACCAGAATGCTCAATTACCATTAGGGCAAGAAGCAAGTTTTCTACTGTTAGCCTGTTCAAAATCTAGTTTGGACTGATTAATAACTGCTTTAAAATTGTTGAGCACTTTGGTGAAAGTAGAAATTGAAACTGAAGAACTGGAAACAAGCCAATTACGATATGCAACATTATTCTCTTGAAAAGACTCATCATGAAGTGTGGAATAAAGGATTCCATTCCTACAAGAATAATTTCACTGACACGATCTCAGCAAATGTTTACATCAGAAGTTTTGAAACAGTAATCCGACCAACGTAAAGAAATCTCCCAGGTAATCCCATTTTGTGTTTTTGTAATGCCAAACAACACAAGGTTGGGAATAGCCATGAGATAAAGGCTCCACTGGAGAAGAGACAATCACCAAGTTGTGATCTGAGGTGCCTAAAGGGACCACTCACTTCAACGGTATACTTCGATGGGTTGTTTTTGAGATAAAGATCAATTGTGTTGGCTGTATGGTTAGGACTGTCTGGTATTCTGGTAGGTAAATGAACAATCTGTGCAATGTAATGTGTATGCGATATTCACAAATTTCATTACTTCATACCAAGGGCGTTCGACACCCTCTGGTGGCAGAGCATCCTCGTAAGACTAAGAGCTGCCAACCTGCCAACAAACCTATATGGATGCATTCAAAGCTACCTGAACAATAGGAGGGTCTTAGTGCAGGCTCCCTACTGCAAAGTTGAACGCCAGGTACACAGGGGCTACCCTCAAGGCTCTGTACTGGATCCCCTCCTATGGAACTATGTGCTGGATGAGTTCCTCTCCCTGGAACTGGGGGGCGTGCAAGCGCTCGCATATGCAGTTAACCTAATCCTCTCTGCTGATTCAAGAGCACAACTGGAAACGAGGCACCTCCGTAAGCAGGTGGGAAGCAGCAGTGCGTAGCACACGCTTCTTGATTAGACCGGGGTTCGAGCTCGTCACCACCAAATACGGAGGATGCGGAAAGGTCAGGGAATGTCCACCGCATATCCCCGGAGCAATATGGCCTTAGTTGCTAATACTCCTAAAAACCAAACAAACACACAAACAAACAACTGGAAACGCTTGCCAACTCAGCACTTTCTACACTAAGAGAGTGGACCGAAACTCATCATCTTAATATCTCTGCCACCAAAACCCAATCTATCCTACTAAAGGGATATCTAACTCCTACCAGACCACCGCAGATAAAAATCTACAACAGAACGATCAAGGTGGCCACAGAACTCAAGTAACTAGGAGTGATCCTGGACCGAAATTTATCATTTAAATCCCACTTAAAATACATCCAGAATAAAATGAAAAACTACGCTGCCATGCTTGCCAGGATTACCCGCTGCGAGAAGAAGAACCTTAGCAATACTTTACAAAGCAGCCATCATCCCTGCGATTGCATATGCTTCTGGTGTCTGGCACCATAAGGCTTCTACGGAGGTAAATCTTCGGCTACTCAACATCATTCGCCGATCAATTTTATTAACCCTCACCAGAGTGTGCCGCACCGTATCTACTCATGCACTGCAAGTACTCACTGGGACCCTCCCCCTTGATCTTGAAGTGATTCGCCTAGGCATGTTACAGCAGCTTAGATGAGGAAATCCAACTACCTTCCAGGATCACACCACAGACCAAACTGCAAATCGGACAGTGGAGAAGAAAATAATCCAGATCTATTTGCGATCAATATGGCAGCAGCGCTGGACGACCTCCACAAAAGGGGAAGTCACGCGGAGGTTCCTCCCCGATTTACAACAAATATACCCACAGTATCCGGCATGGCTTTGCCCTGGATTGTACAGCACATATCTCCTAACAGGACATGGAGCGATCCGCCACAAATTACACCTTTTCAGACTTGAAAACAACCCAATGTGTGCATGTGGCTCTGTGGAGACCTGGGGACACCAGATGTATGACTGCGAACTTTATGAAGATCTTCGTGTTGAATTAATCATCCAAGAGTGCCTTAATCCCAAAAACCGGGAACACTACTTACTTGAAGATGAAGCCTCAAATATAGCATTCACCAAGTTTGCCCAGAACCTGTATGCCAGACGATTGACCATTTCTCTGCCTGCAAACTTCGAATAGACATGTCAAACAAAGCTTCTCAGAGACCCCCAACCAGACGTCAGGTTTGACTGCTTGATCCTTCATGCAGGACAAAACTGTAACTCTTCTGAGAAGTAACAAAACTCCACTTCCCAGAACACTGACTACCGGACAGGACAACAGTCCCATGAATGACTTCCAACTAGGACATTTTGCACAACCTATTCAGCTAAACCAACACTGGATCGCCTCTGCTGGGCCTCAAGTTTTCTGGATGGTGCAGACTTGACCCTGCAGTCTGGTTTGCTTCCACCCATGCACACAGGCCACATTGGCAATCTGAGCCAGCTCCCTTGTCTGGCTCACTATCTCACCTCTTCCTGGCAGGGTAGGGGACAGTTTGCTGCCCCCTCCCCACCCTGCCACCCTATTTCTTCCCGCTGGTGGGGCATGGGTTTGCCCCACCAGGGGAAGAAAAAGGGTGGCAGGGTGGGGAGGGGGCTTCCCTTTCGGCTCCATATTTCTGTCTATCTCCCCCAGTCTTCAGCCTTCATCCCACTCTATCTGATAGCAAAGTGAACACGTCCCACACAATCTAAAATCACCGATCAAAATTAATTTTGCCCAACATTTTGGACTTCTCCTAGCGCTTCCTGCGATGCATATGTGATTTTTTTTTTTTTTTTTTTTTAAGATCCTAGCCACTGAAATCTCAGGAAATTAGGTGGCAGGACCTGCCAGAGTGAACTATATACCAGTGAGTATCTGGTCTGCCTCCACGGGACGAAAGTGGGACAACCTCGGGCCTCAGTAGGGGTCTGGTGGCTAAATGACCAGATAAACAATGGTACAAGGCATCACACATATACAAAGTCCATGCACTTTTAAATCTCTGGCTTTTCCAGTCAACTGGTTCACCCACAATGTAAACTACGCGGAGATGGGGGAAACCCCTGGTGCCGCTTGACCCTAAACACACTTTACACTTTACTTCATACCAAGCGGAGATGGGGGGAAACCCCCAGTGCCATTAGAACTTAAAAACATAAGCCTTTGAGATGTCAAGAGCAACTGCTTGTGTTTCACTGAAGTTTTCCATTGAATGTGTCCATAAGTGGGTAACATAAGCCAGAATATCACCAGTGGATTAACACTGACAGAATCCGTACTGGTGATCGTTGATCAGACAGAAGGTTTCTAGGTATCATCTTTTCCAGATATGATATTCCAGATATCATATCTGGAAACATGATATTCCAGATATCATCTTTTAAGGGCACAAAAGTTGATATAGTTGTACACGTGGGCACTAACGATATCAAGAGTAGGAGACCGGCAGAATTGCTTAACAAGTACAGGTCACTGTTGAAAAAAAGCCGTGAAATACGGTTGATTTTGAAAGTGTCTGCAATTCTGCCCAGACACGATAGGAGGGAGTATATGATGAGAGCCTTGTCAATCAATTCGGCCCTGGAAAGATTGTGCAAGGCTCAAGGGGCAGAATTTTTTTCAGCCTGGACTGTACTTGTTAACAGGAGGGATTGCTTCTACAGGGATGGGATACACTTAAATAGAAAGGGTGCAAGAATATTTGCTGATGCTATCGAGGCAGTGTTAGGTGGGTCGGAAAACTGCTAGCTTGGGGGGATACAAAGACAAATAGATTAACAGTAGCCACTGCCAGAGTTGAAAGAGATTCTTGCACTGCTTCTATTGGAATGAGCAGAAACCTGAAAAACAAGATTCAGGATATTTCAGAGACTGCTGGGAGTCATTGCGGTACAAGTAAACACATGGGTTGTGTTAGGGTAGCTAAGAATAGAAATAGGTGCATGTATACTTGCGTGTACACCAATGCTAGGAGTTTAGTAAATAAATTTGATGAATTTGAGGTATTGCTCAAAACATCAAAGGCAGATACTGTTGGGATATCAGAGACTTGGTGTCACACAGATATAAGGAATGCAGAACTGCAATTTGGGGAGTACAACGTCTACAGAAAAGATAGACTGGATAGGAAGGGAGGAGGGGTTATGCTATTAGTTAAGAAATACATAAAATCCAAGGAAGTGAAGCCAGTGGACATCGCTGGACAGTGTCGAGTCAGTTTGGTGTGACATAAGCATTGGGAGATCAAAATTGAGAGTAGGAGTGTGCTATAGGCCTAATGACTCAGATGAGTATAATAAGAAACTGTACAGGGAAATAGAGTGGGCCAGTATATCAGAGAGTCTTATAATGGTAGATTTTAATTTCCCAGATATTGGCTGGAATTTGTGGGCTGGTCACTCACACACTAGCAAGGCTTTTGTGGATTTATTGGATGACTGTTTTCTACATCAGCATGTTCGGGAGGCAACTAGAGGGAGAAATACTCTTGATTTGATTATCAGCAGTGATTCTTCATGCATTAAGAATCTGCAGATAAATGAACCACTAGGTGGCAGTGATCACAGTGTGCTGAAGTGGGATTTACTCAAAGAGGTAACTACCATTAGGGGTAAAGGAAAGGGTTATTGCTTTCGTAAAGGCGACTACGATGGACTGAGACAGTATTTAAATTCTATACAGTGGGACCAACTGATGATGTTACCAACAGTAAATGCAAAATGGGAAGCATTCAAAGAACTTATCTTGGAAGCTACTAGACTTTACATACCAACTAAGAAATATTGTTCAAGGTTTAGGCCTAAATGGATGTCAGATGAACTGATGAGGCATATGGCAGAGAAGAAACATGCATTGGATACATACAAATTAACACATGACACAGAAGCCTATGATAGATACAAGTTGATCTGTAACCAAGTTACAAAGGAGGTTAGGCAGGCAAAGGCAGATTACGAGAAATCTTTGGCAAGGGATGCAAAGAAAAACAGCAAAGAGTTCTTTACTTATGTAAACTCTAGAAGGAAGGGGATGAATCAGATTGGTCCACTTGATATTGATGGGTCAACTGTTGATGATCCTGCTCAGGTAGCTAACAAACTAAATGAATATTTTGCATCGACATTCACACATGAAGAGTTATTTAGCGAGGGGAAAGCCAGAGGTGTATTCAACTCTAGCAGTAAGCTAGAGAATCTTGTAATAACTGAGAGTAAAGTGGAGGAGAAATTGTTGAAGATAAACACAAGAAAGGCACCTGGGGTGGATGGGATCTATCCAGTTATATTAAAGGAGGCAGCAAAGGAAGTAAGCAAACCCTTAGCCATAATTATGAGAGTTTCCTTGGACTCAGGGGAGGTACCCATAGACTGGAGATGTGCAAATGTGACCCCAATTCACAAAGGAGGATCAAAAGCTGACACAAGCAATTATAGACCTGTGAGTTTAACTTCTGTTCCAGGAAAATTAATGGAGGCACTAGTTAAAGAAGCACTGCAGGATCATTTAGACAAGACTTCAGTTGTAGCTCGGACACAGCATGGTTTTGTTAAGGGGAAGTCTTGCCTGACCAATTTGATTGGATACTATGATGCAGTCACAAAAGAACTGGATGCAGGGAATAACTTTGATATTATATACTTGGATCTTAGAAAGGCTTTTGATACTGTTGCACATGGAAGACTGCTGCACAAATTGGAGCAGTGTAACATTGGAGGCAAATTGCTGCTGTGGGTAAAGGAGTGGCTGAGGGGGAGAAGACAGAGTGGTAATCAATGGACACTGCTCGTCGTGGACTAATGTTATTAGTGGAGTCCCTCAGGGCTCAGTGTTGGGTCCATTATTGTTTTCTGTATTCATAAATGATATTGATGATGGTATATCAAGCTTATTGTCGAAGTTTGCAGACGATACAAAGGTAGGCAGGGTTGTCAAGGACACTACTAACACACTATGCTGCTGCAACAGGATCTGGAAAGGTTGAGCAGATGGGCTGAGAGGTGGCAAATGAAGTTTAACATTGACAAATGTAAAGTACTACACATGGGAAACAGCAACCCCAGAGCAACGTATCAACTCTGTGGTATTACACTGACAGTGGTAGAGAATGAAAGGGACCTGGGGGTGGTTGTGCAGGCAGATATGAAGTTCTCTGAGCAGTGCAGACGGGCTGCAAGAGTAGCTCATGGTGTATTGTCAATGATATATAGGAATTTTTCTAGCAGGGATAAGGAGGTGATTATTCCCTTGTATAAGGCAATGGTCAGGCCACACCTAGAGTACTGTATACAGGCCTGGAGGCCTCATTTCAAGAAGGATGTAGAGCTGCTGGAACGAGTACAGTGAAGGGCAACAAGATTAGTGAATGGAACAAAGGGGTGCTCTTACGAAGAAAGGCTTAAGATTTGCTAATTACAGTGTCTGGAGACTAGGCACCAGCGAGGTGATCTGATAGAGGTGTATAAAGCATTGAATGGTTTGAGCATGCTCGATGCTGATGGGATTCTTCCTCTCGCTCAGAATAATCACCTGAGAGGGCATAAATTCAAATTGAGGAAAGACAGATGTAGGATAGACGTGTGGAAATTTGCCTTTAGCCAGCGGGTGGTTGGTTGGTGGAACAGCCTTCCATCCCTTGTCGTGGAAGTTGATAGCCTAAATAAGTTAAAGCTCAGCTGGACAGGTATTTTGAACGAATAGAGGGGTGAAGTGAGAGTGGGTTTTTTTTTTTTTTTTTTTGGCTGATGCTGCATAAGCTTGCTTTCTTGCATCAAATGCCTCTACTAATGCTAATGCTAGGTAGTTTAAGAGTTGGCGGTTAATTGATTTCTCCATTACTTTAGAAAAAGTAGAAGTAATTCTACTCTTTCTAAAGGGACAATAATTGGATCGGAGGGATTTGTCACCCTTTTTAGGAACGGGCTGGATATCAATAATTTGATGGTATTAGTCTGATCTTGGGCACTTATTTCCTTTCCATTCACACATCTTACTTTTCATTATTATTTATTTCATAAATGATTAAATATAAATTTATATATATATATATATATATATATATAAACTGTAAAAATGAAGAAGAGTAAAATAAAGAGATGCCTGTGAATGTAAGTGGTTGCATCTGCCATCCAAGAACACTTTGCATAATATAAAATATGATAAGTAATATAGAGGCAATATGGAAAAGGTGTGGGAAAAAGTGAAGAACAAATAAATAAATGAGGAGAGAAGTATGAAGTTTCCACCATTTCCTTGTGTTGTCACAACTGCACTATCAGCTGCAATCACATTTTTTTTTATTCATCTCATTTTATTCCAGGATCTATGAAGACACAAGCAGAATCTGCAGAGTGACTGTCATTAACCACCCTACCAACTACTTCATACAGGGAAGAAGCGAGTGGGATTTTGAGTGTGAGGAAACGTTTTTGCAGTGCTCTGTTAAATAGTACTATTAGTGTGTGTTTATCGCGGTTTTACCGTTCGCCACCGATATGGAACTGAAGAACAAGTGATACTGGATCACCAGGTGACTTTGTGTGAAATATTGTGTAGAATTATTGAAATTATGAGGATTTTTTTTATTCTTACATATGATAGTGCGTGCATGTATGTAGGGTGCCCACAGCATACAATCTTGGACATTAGTGTCCCGAGCAACTTCTCCTCGTTCAAAGGGCACTAATCCATTACTAATGCTCTATTACAGTATACCAATATGAGAAATAATAATAGCTACTTGATAGTTAATGTTACTTTGCCCAATATATATATACAGTAAATCCCCACTATTTGCGGTATCTATATTCGCAGTTTCGCGATCGCCGATTTACCATAAAATGAAACCTAAAAAAATGTGAATTTTAAAGCACCGTGAATATTTTCCGCCAGAAAAAACATGGGCGTGGTTAAAATGATCTTTTCCGGTCAAAACAGGTCAAAAGCACTCAGTGGGTGGGGGGAGAGGGGTGACAAAATCGTGTGGATGTTTCTCGCTAATCCTTGTTCAGTATGTTATGTTATGCGTTTGTCATGGAAGGTTTCATCGTTTGCTTTTAATTTATGTTTATAAATTGAATAAATTTATCAATTTATAAATTTATATGCTTACAAAAATGATAAATCTACCGTTTTGCAGTGTAAAACAGAATTTTTCGAGTGTGTTAACGGAAGAAAGTGACTTTATTGTGGACAAGTTCTTTCTAACCCGACAAAAATATGGCTACGAATAAAAAGAGAAATGTGAAAATATCAAAGAAGGTGATGACGTTAGCGAATAAAATCGAGTTATTAGACAAAATTTCTAATGGTGAAAGTGTCTCCTCAGTGGCAAAACATTATAAAATCAATGAGTCAACGGTACGATCAATCAAAAAATCGGAAGTAAAAATCCGCTGTAGTGTCCGTGAAAACGCATCAATTGTTTCAAAAATTTGCCCTGTAACTCGTGATGTTAAATTAGAAAAAATGGAAAACGCTTTAAATCTGTGGATAGAAGACCGAACTCAAAATAAAATTCCGTTAAGTTCACTCATCATTCGCGAAAAGGCAAAACTCCTTTATCAACACTTGAGCGAAACTGGTGATAGCAGTGGCGGGATGTTTTTTTTTGCTAGCAAGCAAAGGCGCTGGTTTGAAAGATTTGTTTGAAATTTCTAATAAATATTACATTTAATATTAAATTGTTTCTTATTTTCATTTCGATGCCATATGCTTTCATTTCACTATGTACTGTCTATGTACATAGTCATATTATGAAGGTACATATAATACATACATAGACAAAATTCTAGACTAGTTTTTCTTATATATTTCATACTTTGGAACGGAACCCCTTTATTACTATGGGAGCCATAACTCAGTATTCACATTTTCGGTATTCGCGACATTTCTCAGGAACATAACCCCCGCGAATAGCGGGGGTTTACTGTACTTAATTATCCATATTTTTACCTAAGCACATTGCTTGTTTGTTTGTTATTTGGAGCATTAGCAGCTAAGGCCATATTGCTCCTAGATATGCGGTGGTCATTCCCTGACCTTTCCGCATCCTCCATATTTGGTGGTGACGGGCTCGAACCCCAGTTTAATCAAGAAGCGTGTGTTACGCACTGCTGCTCCTTCCCACCTGGTTATGGAGGTGCCTCAATACCAGTACTTTGCTTATTGGTGGCTTGAAAGTAAAACTTAAAAATAAATTAGCCCAGTCCCTTAGAAGTCATTTTAGAACTTGGCTGTCTCCCCCCCCCACGTGACTAGGGGAAGAAGCCCAAACCTTTGCTGAAGCACTGCCAAGTGGCAAATTGTGCCGCAGCCTTGTGGTTGATTTCTAATGCAAGCAAAAAAAAAAAAAAAAAATAGTCACATTCAGACTGTGCAATTTAAATCTCTGTAATATGAACTTTCTTGATTATCTGACATCGCACCAAACTAATAAGAACAATGGACAACTTATGTGAAAACTCAGCTGACCCCACTTCAAATTCAAAAGAAAGACCATTAAATAATGGGCAACAGACCAACCAAAACCACAATGATTTCCCACAAACTATAGAACAAAATGGAGATGGTGAGATGGTCACACCAACACCCAAAAAGAAGATTAGGAGTTGCGCTGTCCTGAAGTCTGAGTGGAAGACGAAATCACAGAGTGAAAGCCCAGGGAAAAGCGGGCATCCCAGAGAATATCAAAGATGCTACCAAACAACCAGAATCACCAAACATAGACCCCACCCTCCCTGAAGGCACATTCCTGGACCAAGTCCTGGCTCTCTGGGTTGAATTAGAAAACAAACTAAAAGAACCCAGAAGCAGAATTACTGCTGTCCTACGAGCAGAAATGGTTGGCATCTGGACCAAACTGGAGATGGTCCTTCACAATATCCATGTCGAGTCAAAAAGGAATGCAGCCAAACTGGAGGCATACCTAGAGAGCAGGGACACTCAAATGCAACAGCACATCCCAATATACTCTGAAGTGTGCTGAGGAAAACTAACCCAAAACCACCAAATATGGTACAACCCGAAAAGAGGAAACACTCCTACCAAAACAACACCTAGTGTTGCTCAAGCCGGCTGGGCCTGAAGCACCAGGTTTCTTCAACACAAGTGAAGAAATAAAGAAAGCGGTTATAGCAACCCTCTCAGAAGACCTCAGAAATACGAGGATAAAATCAATCTGTAAGACCCGCAATACTGGAGTCATAATTGAGACTGAGTCAAAGGAAGATGCTCACAAGATCCTAACCAACACCAAGATCCCAGCCACGGGTCTCCTTGCTGAACCACCACACAAAAACATTGAAAACGACATCAATCACACCACCCTTTGAGAAGAAATCTACCACCGAAACCTGCAGCAGTAGTACTTCCCGGATGGAAAGCCGGAGGACCTCATAACACCAAAATACCAGACTAAATCCAGGACTGGGAATGCCGCAAAGTAGGTTGTGGAGCTTGCACCACAAGCCTGGCAGGCACTCACCCATCATACAAGAATTTATATAAATTAGGGCTCACACCATTTTAGGAAACACATGGCTATCACCAAGTGTTTCAAGTGCTGCCACTCTGGCCACTGTGGAACAAAGGGTCTGATACATGTCCTAATAAAACCAATGACCCAATCTGTGCAAACTGCCGAAGCCTAAAATTACCACACGCCCACTCAATCCGTGACAACAAATGCCCTGTATATGTTAAGGCAAAGAGCACATAGTAACAAAGAACTGAATATGGGGACTATGCCTAGACACTATAAAAATAATAATACCAGGCTTAAATTTTTCCAAATTACCGCACAGAGATCTAAGGCAGTAGCTGGCCAAATCAGACAGAAGATCGAAGAAGAAAATATAGATATTCTCCTGATCCAGGAGCCCTATGCCATTGCCAAAGGAATAAAAGACTATCCTCTATCCTACAAGGTGGTCCAGGTGGAAGGAGAGATTCCATGGACAGCCATAGTTGGGCGAAACCCGAACCTGGGCGGTGTGCGCGCGCGCGCGCACACACACACACACACACACACACACACACACACACACACACACACACACACACACACACACACACACACACACACACACACAGTTACAATGCTAGGGGATTTCGACGCAGTTTCCCTATACTGTCGGCCAGGAGAGGATATCCTGCCAGCTTTACAGTACCTTCAACACCTTCTCACTGAGCTAGAAGAAGCAAAACTCCTAATCTGTGCGGACGTAAATCACCGCCCTCCCCTCTGGCACAGCAAAACCTCGGAATGCGGTGGGGGGGCGGCAAGAAACGGCCAGTGTCTAGAAGACTTCATAATAAACAGAAACGTAGTCGTCCATAATCGTCCTAACAATCTGCCAACCATTTTCAGCACCCTCTGGGAAGCCACCATAGATGTAACTATATCAACCAGACCCTTTTCAGGCTACATCACTGATTGAATGTGCAGGAGGATTGGACCACTTCGACCATTGTGTCATTAGTTTCAACATGAACAGAATAATAATTTGGCACTAATAATATTAAGAGTAGGAGACCGGCAGAATTACTTAACAAGTACAGGTCACTGTTGAATAAAAGCCGAGAATTAGGGTTGAATTTGAAAGTGTCTGCAATTCTGCCCAGACACGATAGGAGGGAGTATATGATGAGAGCCTTGTCGATCAATTCGGCCCTGGAAAGATTGTGCAAGGCTCAAGGGGTAGAATTTTTTTCAGCCTGGACTGTACTTGTTAACAGGAGAGATTGCTTCTACAGGGATGGGATACACTTAAATAGAAAGGGTGCAAGAATATTTGCTGATGCTATCCAGGCAGTGTTAGGTGGGTCGGAAAACTGCTAGCTTGGGGGGAGACAAAGACCAATAGATTGACAGTAGCCACTGGCAGAGGTGAAAGAGATTCTTGCACTGCTTCTATTAGAATGAGCAGAAGCCTGAAAAACAAGATGCATGGTATTTCAGAGACTGCTGGGACCCATTGCGGTACAAGTAAACACATGGGTTGTGTTAGGGTAGCTAAGAATAGAAACAGGTGCAGGTATACTTGCGTGTACACCAAAGCTAGGAGTTTAGTAAATAAATTTGATGAATTTGAGGTATTGCTCAAAACATCAAAGGCAGATATTGTTGGGATATCAGAGACGTGGTGTCACACAGATATAAGGGATGCAGAACTGCAATTTGGGGAGTACAACGTCTACAGAAAGGATAGACAGGATAAGAAGGGGGGAGGGGTTATGCTATTAGTTAAGAAACACATAAAAACCAAGGAAGTGAAGCCAGTCGACATCGCTGGACAGTGCAGTGTTGAGTCAGTTTGGTGTGACATAAGCATTGGGAGATCAAAATTGAGAGTAGGAGTGTGCTATAGGCCTAATGACTCTGATGAGTATAATAAGAAACTGTACAGGGAAATAGAGTGGGCCAGTAAATCAGAGAGTCTTATAATGGGAGATTTTAATTTCCCAGATATTGACTGGAATTTTGGGGCTGGTCACTCACACACTAGCAGGGCTTTTGTGGATTTATTGGATGATTGTTTTGTACATCAGCATGTTCGGGAGGCAACTAGAGGGAGTAATACTCTTGATTTGATTATCAGCAGTGATTCTTCATGCATTAAGAATCTGCAGATAAATGAACCGCTAGGTGGCAGTGATCACAGAGTGCTGAAGTGGGATTTACTCAAAGAGGTAACTACCATTAGGGGTAAAGGGAAGGGTTATTGCTTCCGTAAAGGCGACTACGATGGACTGAGACAGTATTTAAATTCTATACAGTGGGACCAACTGATGATGTTACCAACAGCAAATTCAAAATGGGAAGCATTCAAAGAACTTATCTTGGAAGCTACTAGGCTTTACATACCAACTAAGAAATATTGTTCAAGGTTTAGGCCAAAATGGATGTCAGATGAACTAATGAGGTATATGGCAGAGAAGAAAAATGCATGGGATACTTACAAATTAACACATGACACAGAAGCCTATGACAGATACAAGTTGATATGCAACCAAGTTACAAAGGAGGTTAGGCAGGCGAAGGCAGATTACGAGAAATCCTTGGCAAGGGATGCAAAGAAAAACAGCAAAGAGTTCTTTACTTATGTAAACTCTAGAAGGAAGGGGATGAATCAGATTGGTCCACTTGATATTAATGGGTCAACTGTTGATGATCCTGCTCAGGTAGCTAACAAACTAAATGAATATTTTGCATCAACATTGACACATGAGGAGTTATTCAGCGAGGGGAATGCCAGAGGTGTATTCAACTCTAGCAGTAAGCTACAGAATCTTGAAATAACTGAGAGTAAAGTGGAGGAGAAACTGTTGAAGATAAACACAAGAAAGGCACCCGGGGTGGATGGGATCTATCCAGTTATATTAAAGGAGGCAGGAAAGAAGGTAAGCAAACCCTTAGCCATAATTATGAGAGCTTCCTTGGACTCAGGGGAGGTACCCATAGACTGGAAATGTGCAAATGTGACCCCAATTCACAAAGGAGGATCAAAGGCTGTAATTACACAAGTAATTATAGACCTGTGAGCTTAACTTCTGTTCCAGGAAAATTAATGGAGGCACTGGTTAAAGAAGCACTACAGGATCATTTAGACAAGACTTCAGTTATAGCTCAGACACAGCATGGTTTTGTTAAGGGGAAGTCTTGCCTGACCAACTTGATTGGATACTATGATGCAGTCACAAAAGAACTGGATGCAGAGAATAACTTTGATATTATATACTTGGATCTTAGAAAGGCTTTTGATACTGTTGCACATGGAAGACTGCTACACAAATTGGAGCAGTGTGACATTGGAGGCAAATTGCTGCTATGGATAAAGGGGTGGTTGAGGGGGAGAAGACAGAGAGTGGTAATCAATGGACACTGCTCATCGTGGACTAATGTTATTAGTGGAGTCCCTCAGGGCTCAGTGTTGGGTCCATTATTGTTTTCTGTATTTATAAATGATATTGATGATGGTATATCAAGCTTAATGTTCAAGTTTGCAGACGATACAAAGGTTGGCAGGGTTGTCAAGGACACTACTGACACTATGCTGCTGCAACAGGATCTGGAAAGGTTGAGCAGATGGGCTGAGAGGTGGCAAATGAAGTTTAACATTGACAAATGTAAAGTACTACATATGGGAAACAGCAACCCCAGAGCAACGTATCAACTCTGTGGTACTACACTGACAGTGGTAGAGAATGAAAGGGACTTGGGGGTGGTTGTGCAGGCAGATATGAAGTTCTCTGAGCACTGCAGACGGGCTGCAAGAGTAGCTCATGGAGTATTGTCAATGATATACAGGAATTTTTCCAGCAGGGATAAGGAGGTGATTATTCCATTGTATAAGGCAATGGTCGGGCCACTCCTAGAGTACTGTATACAGGTCTGGAGGCCTCATTTCAAGAAGGATGTAGAGCTGCTGGAACGAGTACAGAGAAGGGCAACAAGATTAGTGAATGGAACAAAGGGGTGCTCTTACGAAGAAAGGCTTAAGTTTTGCAAATTACAGTGTCTGGAGAGTAGGCACCAGCGAGGTGATCTGACAGAGGTGTATAAAGCCTTGAATGGTTTAAGCATGCTCCATGCTGATGGGATTCTTCCTCTAGCTCAGAAAAATCACCTGAGAGGGCATAAATTCAAATTGAGGAAAGACAGATGTAGGATAGACATGCGGAAATTTGCCTTTAGCCAGCGGGTGGTTGGTTGGTGGAACAGACTTCCATCCCTTGTGGTGGAGGTTGATAGCCTAAATAAGTTTAAGGCTCAGCTGGACAGGTATTTCGAACGAACAGAGGGGTGAAGTGGAAGTGGGTTTTTTTTTTTGGCTGATGCCGCATAAGCTTGCTTTCTTGCATCAAATGCCTCTACTAATGTTAATGCTAAAATGCTAATGCTAATAACCCGTATCCCAGTCACAGGACAGAGACTCCAACGCTACGCTATGGACAAGGCAAATTGGAACCTATTTAAGGAGATGCTAACTGAAAAAGAGCAACAATTACTCGCTAAGAACCCACAAGACCAAGACCCTGACTGGCACCAATGGGCAGTAACGGATGCAATCGTGAGTGCATCCGTTACTGCCCATTGGTGCCCAAAAAAGAAATTCCCTTCCAGGAACTGTCCCCTGGTGGTCCAGAGAACTTCGGGCACTGAGGCAAGAGGTAAATCGGAAACAACGTGCCTTCCAGAGGGCAAGGAGGACCTGGCCACCTGCAGAAGTTGAATACCTGCGGCAACAATACCGTGAGACCAGGAATGATTACACAGCAATGATCAGGCAACGCAAAAAGCAGTCCTGGGAGCACCTGGTCTCAACAATAGGAAACACTGACCCCTGGGGAGTGGTTTATAAAGTGTTCACAAACAAGCTCCCCAGAGGTGAGGTAACACAGTCAACGAGAAACCCCACAAGGGCTAATGACCACCACTTGGAGTGATTCAGTTAGTAAAATCCTCAACCTTATTCAAACAACTAGATGAACAAATTTCTCCTGACCAACAGCAGATTTGCCTGGACAATGAAAACTACCACTCTACCCGGACAGAGGACCCTCTCACTATAACTGACCTCCATCTTGCAGTCAACAAGATAAGAAACCGAAAAACTCCTGGACTTGACCTGATAGAACCGGAAATTGTGAAAAAAGTAGCAGAATACACTCCACACCTCCTTCTAAACCTGTATAACCGCTGCCTACAACGGAGGCAGTTCCCATCAGACTGGCGGACGGCAGGTATTCGCCTAATTCGGAAGAATCCTAAACCTCAAGAACTTCCTGACTCGTATAGGCCCATCGCCTTACTCTCGGTGCTGAGTATGGTGGTCTCAGGAACTCGAACATCTACGCTGGACTGTTCATAACAAGAGGAAAGCTTTTCAGAGAGCTCGCACTTCTTGGCCAGCTACTGATGTGGAAGCCCTTCGTGAAGACTACAAGAGGACCAGGAACCAATACACTTCCATGATCAGGCAGCGAAAAAGAACTACATGGGAGCGCCTGGTTACCACCACTGGTAACTCGGACCCTTGGGGAGTGGTGTACCGAGTTACTACCAACAAACTGCCAAGAGGAGAAGGTCCATTCCACAATAACACCACAAGGAATCATGACAAGGAATCAGATATTCATCATGGGAGCAATCCATGATGAATATCTTGGATACTCTCTTTATCAGCGACGCCGATCATCTCACAACACAACAGCAGCAAATTTGTCTAGATAATGGCAATTACCACATTGACTCTGTGGAGGAAGAATTTAACACTGAAGAACTGCAGCAAGCCCTTGGCAAAATGAAGGATAAAAAATCCCCAGGACTAGATCGCATTGAACCAGAAATACTAAAAAAGGTCGCCCAGGTAAATCCCCAATTTCTGCTTGACCTGTTCAATAAATGCCTGACGCAGGGATCCTTCCCAGAAAGCTGGAAAATAGCTGAATTAAAGTTAATACTCTAATATCCATCGAAGCCTCCAGAACAGCCTAACTCATACCGACCCATTGCCCTCTTGTCCACATTGAGCAAACTACTTGAACGCCTTCTCCATACCAGACTCCTAACACACTACACAGAAGCTGGCCTACAGTCCAATTCACAGTATGGATTTCGCCCAGGGCGCTGCACAGAGGATGCTCTCTACCAAATAACCCAAGCTGCAGCCAACACTAATTACAAGTACTTTCTCCTCATAACCATTGACTTTGCCGGGGCCTTTGACATGCTCTGGTGGCCAAGCATTCTTCGCAGGCTAAGATTGGCGCACATACCAGCCAACTTATACAGGTGTATAGAAAGTTACCTTAACAACAGGAAGATCACCATCTCCTCGCCATACCAGAAGCTCACCAAATCTATCTACAGAGGCTGCCCACAGGGTTCGGTCCTCGGCCCGTTCCTCTGGAACATCGTCCTTGATGAGTTACTTGGACTGGATCTGGGCCCTGTTACTATCCAAGCATTCGCCGATGATATTACCATCTCCATCGCAGCGGACACCAGAGCAGCTCTCGAGGCCGCTGGAAATCAGGCACTACAGATCTTACAGGACTGGGCAACTCTACACAAGCTCCGGATTTCTCCACAGAAGACACAATCCATACTTCTCAAAGGCACCCTACAAACATCAAGGCCACCTCAGATCAAGGTACAAGGAAAAACCATCAAGCTGGTAACTTCCCTAAAACACCTGGGTATCATCCTGGATTCAAAGCTCTCCTTCTTCCCGCACCTCTCATACCTTCAAGTAAAAATCAGAAATTATGCAGCCTTAATCGTCCGAATAAGCAGGTGTGACTGGGGTCTGAACCGGAGAACACTCAAACTCCTGTATAACGCTATATTCCTCCCTGTTATTACATACGGATCCGGGATTTGGTACCACAGAGCAATAATTGTTCGCAATAAATGCAAACTGGACACAATTCAGCGAAGTATACTGCTTGCCATTACCAGGGCCTGTTGCACAGTAAGTACTCCGGCTCTACAGGTTCTTGCAGGTGTCCTCCCACTTGACTTGGAGGTTATCCGTCGAGGATTGCACTACTGCCTGTCGCGGGGAATCCCAGCTACCATCTTTGGACATACCATTGACACCCGCACTGACTGCAAGCAAGAAAAGAAAAAACTAGCTACCATGCTACTACAAATCTGGCAGACAAGATGGGAGGAGACAGACAAGGGCCTGATAACTAAGAAATTCATCCCGGATGTCAAACTAGTTTATCCAAAGTCGCCGCCTTGGTTCTCTCCTGGACTCTACTGTACATATATTATAACTGGACACGGTTCTATAAATCATAAGTTAACTACCTTGGGAATCATCAATAACCCCTACTGTACATGTGGAGAAATTGAAGATTGGGACCATCTTCTTTATAACTGCCCAATTTATAACGATCTTCGAGGAACACTGTACACCAGGCTACAACACATACCTCAAGGACAGGAGTACCTGCTAATTTCTGAAGAACAATATTATAAATCATTAACTGAGTACGCACAGAACCTCTTTTCTAGGTGCAGGACTCTACAACCAACTCAAGCCAGGGATAGAAACCTGTAAAGGACTTACTCAAACTTGAAATAAAAAATCTGTACTTGACTGTTTTACCAGCATCGACTTGCTAACCCTGGAACATCCAAAGTAGGATTACCTGCTAACTTTCCATATGGTTTGGTAGGCTCCAGTGGTCTTGACCACTCCACCACAAAATATAAGCCACACTCAGCACTCTCGCTGAGTGGTTTTTCTACCCTTCTGGAGTTATCCCCTCCCCCTTTTCTCCTGGTGGGGCATATGCTCCACCGTCAATTTACGGGATGCCCTTACCTACATCCCCTTACTCTTGCTTTCATCCCCCATCTTCTTCCATACACTCTGTATTGCCGCACTCTACCTTATTTTTTATTTATTTTTATTATTTATTTACTTTTTTTTATTTATTTTATTTATTTATTTTTTTTATTTATTTATTTTTTATTTTATTTTTTTTATTTTATTTATTTATTTTTATTTTATTTTAATTTTATTTTATTTTTTATTTATTTTTTTATTTCTTATTTTATTTTATTTTATTTATTATTATTATTATTTTATTTATTTATTTATTTATTATTTATTATTTTTTTTTATTATTATTTTTTTTTTATTATTATTTTTTAATATTATTATTATCATCGGTTTTTTGTTTTTTTTTATTATTATTATTATTATTATTTTTTTTTTTTAATTTAATTTTATTTTATTATTATTTTTATTTATTATTTTTTTTATTTTATTTATTTTTTTTTATTTAATTTAATTTTTTAAAATTTTATTATTTTTTTATTATTATTATTTTTTAATTGGTCTGCGTTCAAAAGCTCAGGTGACCCTGACGGAGACCTGCCAGAGAATAATGGGCAGCCTGGCTACCTCCTAGTGGTGTGTGCGGGCAACGTGGGGTTCCACCAGGGGCCCTGCGGCCAAATGCCAGGACACACAACAGAACCCAACACAAAACTACACATTCAACACACTACACTTTTTCTGGCATTTACAGTGTTCTGTATTTCTTCACAGTGTACATATGGCGCAGATGTGGGAAACCACAGGTGGCGCCCGACCCTAACACTATGCACACTATATGCTGAGTAAGGTGTTTGAACATTTACTCCGTCAAAAAATAGACAACCACTACAGTGCTGCACAGATGCCTGCTCCAAATCAATATGGCTTCAAGCCAGGAAGGTCAACTGTCGATGCATTGGAAAATCTCATCAACGCAGCCAACAACTGTAACAAGAAATATCTCCTAGTTATCTCAGTCGACTTCGCTGGTGCATTCGGCACCCTTTGGTGGCCGAGCGTCCTCAGCCGACTGCGACAAGCGCAACTCCCTAACAACCTCTATAACTGCACAAAAAACTACCTAACAAACAGAAGTGTAGTAGTCCAGGCACCTTATTGACAATCTACCGAGGCTGTCCCCAGGGCTCAGTTCTTGGTCCGTTGCTCTGGATCTATGTCATGGATGAGTTCTTTGGTATGGACCTTGGGGAGGTCCATGCTCAGGCCTATGCAGATGATCTGTCACTAATATTGGCCACTGACTCAAGGGCTCAACTTGAAACCTATGCAAATAGCAACCTCAACACCCTTATGGGCTGGGTTATGACTCCACGACCTCACAATATCACCCACAAAATCTCAGTCCATCTTTTGCTAAAAGGCTCCCTGGTGCCAACAAGATCATCACAGATCAAGATCCATGGAATTACAGTCAAACTTGTCACTGAACTAAAGCACCTAGGAATAGTAATAGATAAGAACCTATTCTTCCTCCCACACCTGAACTATATATACAAAGAAAGATCAGGACCTACACGGCAATGGTGGCCAGGGTGACCTGCTGAGACTGGGGGTTGAAAAAACGTATTCTGGCTCTCTTTTATAAAGCCGTATTCATTCCCGAAATCACTTACGCCTCTGGGGCGTGGTTTCACAAGGCCCCCACTGAAGTCAATAAGAGAAAATTAGAGTCCATTCACAGGCCAATTCTTCTTAACACGACCAGGGCATGTAACATGGTTAACGTGTACGCACTGCAGGTACTGGCAAGGGTGCTACCCCTTGACCTGGAGGTCACACGTGTTGGAATGCTCTATCAACTCAGTAGGGACAAACCCGCTATCTATATTGACCATACAACAGATCCACTAAGCAACAGACCCAGCGAGAAAAGAAGACTTCTGACCTACAATAAATTTGGCAGGAAAGGTGGATAACCTCCACCAAAGGAGAAATAACTCGAAAGTTTACACCGGCCATCAACAGAGTGTTTCACCAGGACTGCAAACTACTTATCTTCTAACTGGACATGGCACCATCCGCAGCAAATTCCCATGCTAGGCATCAAAAACAACCTCCTATGTGCATGTGGCTCCCAAGAAACCTGGGACCACTTGATGTTTGACTGCCATCTGAACGAGGATCTCCAAGCCCTTCTTATCACTCAGCTCTAGTACAATCCCAGGAACCAGGAACACTGCCTACTTGATGACGAACAGAACTACAAACCATTCACAAAGTTTGCCCAAGACTTGTTCACAAGATGCAGAACCCTACTGCAACCAAGAAACTTGGCAACCACTTAGCATGACCAGAACAACCTCATCACTACAAACCCTGCACTGAAACTCCCTGAGCAGCCCTGGCTGGACACATTGTGAAAACCAAGACTTTGAATGCAGCTAAACTGCCACCTCGCCAGTTGGTGATCTGGGTAGGGCACCTACCCTCACCCACTTTCTTTCCGTATCCTGGTGGGAGGAGGGGAGGGGACGATCTGTTGTCTCCTTCCTTCCTTGCCATCCCACCCACTTTCCCCTGGTGGGGCATAGGCATGCCCCAATGGATATCATTAGAGTCATCTTCTCTTTCATCTCCATACTTCTGACTTTTCCCCTCAGCCTTAAGTCTCTCTCCCCTACTCTGTCTGTACACTAGCGCACGTCCCACACGTCCAAATTTAAATTTGACAAAATTAAACCGCATTCACCAGGCTTTTCCAATTCTAGCGTACTCCTCCAATTTTTTTTTTTTTTTTTTTTTTAAGGCCCTAGCCACTCAAATCTCAGGAAATTAGGTGGCAGGGCCTGCCAGAGTAAAACAAATTACTGGTGTACCTGGTCTGCCTCCACGGGGCTTAGTGTGGGCAACATAGGAATCCACCAGGATCCCAGCAGCTAAATGGCCAGAAGAACAATTGTACACGACACTACACACCACAATATCCATACACTTTTAAATCTGTGGCCTTTACATTGTACTGTATCTCACGACAATGGAAACTACGCGGAGATGGGGGAACCCCCTGGTGCTGTTAGACCTTAAACACACTATACTTCATACAGCATGTCTCACTCTACCTTTTCTTACTATTGAATACACCATGAATTGTCAAACTAATAGAGCAAACTTACCACCAAAAATATCTAAACCTTCTAAACACATCCTAGTTCATTTCTCAAATATACATAGTCTCTGTTCTAACTCAATGATGTTCATTTCCACTTACAGTCTGCCAAACCCCATGTACTTTTTCTGACAGAATCTCAGTTATTGGTTAATTCAACGACTGCTCATCTCAGTTGCTCTAATTATTCACTGTATGATTCCATTTACCTGAAAATTGGTACTTGCGCTTATGTCCGTTCTGATATTCCCTGTCAGAGATTTGGTAATTTGGAATCTCCTCTTTTCGACCTTTTCTGGCTTAAATTCTCTCTACCTCATTCTGTCAAATTCATCTGTTGTCTCTACCATTCTCCCAATTCCACTAATTACTTGGAACTCTTCAACTTTCTCAACTTTCTCACAATGTTCACAACTCCAGCTGGCTTCTGTTTTCTACACACACACACAGACCCAGCTGGTCGAGATGCTGAGGCTTTTGCAATTACCAATGACCTTTGATAATTTCTCTTTGCAATCACACAAATTGTTCATTTGCCTACCAGAATACAGGAAAGTCCTAACTATACAGTCAATATGCTTATCCTTTTGCTCACAAACAACCCTTCTAAGTACACAGTAGAAGTGAGTGGTCCTTTAGGAATCTCAGATCACAACTTGGTGATTGTCTCTTTTCCTATGGAGCCTTTGTCTCATGGCTATAACCAACCTCGTGTTGTTTTGCATTACAAGAATGCAAAAAGGGTTGACCTGCGAAATTTCTATTATTCTTTTCCTTGATCGGATTGCTGTTTTAAAACTTCTGATGTAAACATTTGCTGAGATCGTGTCAGCAAAATTATTCTTGTAGGAATGGAATCCTTTATCCCACACTCCACTTTAAAATCTTGACCTTTGAAAACCTTGTTCAAGAAAAGAATGTTACATATTGTAATTGGGTTGTTTCCAAATCTTCAGATTCATTTTCCGCCTATACCAAAGGTTGCAACAATTGTAAAACAGTTATTAATCAGTCCATACTAGATTATAAACAGGCTAAGAGTGGAAAACTTGCTTCTTGCCCTAATGGTAACCGAGCATTCTGGTCTCTTGCCAAAGCTATTAGCTGCAACTTTTGCCCATCGCTGCTTACACCTCTATCAAAATCCGATGGTTCTATTATCACTTCAGCCAAGGATAAAATGGACCTGCTAGTATCCTATTTTTCTTCCAACTTATGTATTAATGATCTTCGTAAGACACTTCCCACCATTCCCACAGCACACTCCATTTAATGCGTCTCATGGTCTTCCATCAAAAGGATTCCAGAAGGATTTTGACATATCTTGACACTAAGAAAACTCCATGTCAATATGGTATTTCTCCAACTTGTTCTCAAAACCAGTGCTCCTGAACTTACTCCTGTTCTTTACCCCCATTTTTCAATTTCTTATTCCAAAGATGTTTTTCCTTCTGCTTGTAAATTTGCTCATATCCAGCCAGTTCCTAAAACGGGTGACAAATCATTCCCATTCAATTATCGTCCCATTGCAATTACTTCTACTCTTTCTAAAGTAATGGCGAAATCAATTAACCGCCAAGTCTTAAACTACACAGAAACCTTCGTCTGATCACCCATTACCAGTATGGATTCCACCAGTGTCGATCCACTGATGATATTCTGGGTTATGTTTCCCATTTATGAACAAAATCAATGGGAAAGTTTGTTGAAACTCAAGCAGTTGCTCTAGACATCTCTAAGGCTTTCGATCGTGTTTGGCATAATGATCTTCTAAACAAGCTTCCATTTTATGGTCTGCCAACTGTTTTTTGTAATTGGTTATCCAGTTTTCTTTCTGTCCACTCACTGAGGGTGATGGTAGTTGGCTCTCTGTCTTCTAACTTCACCACTAATGCTCGTGTCCCCCCAAGGTACAGTTCTTTCCTTCCATTCTTTTCCTCTTGTATATTAATGACCTTCTTCTATTGGCCAGAAATCCTATCCATAGTTTTGTCGATGATAGCACATTGCATTCCACTTTCCATTTTGAGAAAAACGCTGCCCTGCTCAATCAGCTTCAACTTCTCGAATATCCACTACCATTTCCTTAAATGCCGATCTCCAGGTAATTCTCCAGTGGGGCAAAGACAACTTAGTTGATTTCAACCCTTCAAAACTCAGTCTTGTTTTATATCTCGCAAAAATAATTCTTCTGCTCCTATGCTTATCTTTGATGATACTCCGATTTCTAGGCAAGATGATACATCTCTTTTGGGAATTACCCTGACTTTTAATCTCTCTTGGCACAAGCACATTACAAATATTGCTTCTTCTGCATCTAATAACTTTGTTTTCTCTTTTGCTCACGGAGCTACTTTTCTTCCAAACAGCTGTTAGCTCTGTACAAATTGCAAATCCGCCCTATCATGGAATCTTGTTCCCACATCTGGAACGGTGCCCCCCCAACACCTCTCTCAGGCTTCTAGATTCCATTCAGAAGAGAGCAGTTAAGTTAATTGATAACTCATCTCTAACAGAGCCTCTCCACTCTCTGTCTCATAGACATACTGTTTCTGCTGCATGCCTTTTCTACAGATACTTCCTTGGGCACTGTTGTTCTGAATTGGCTTCTATAATTCCAGCTCTCTTTACTAAAAAAAAAATCTGAACACGTGCTGCCACCAGCCAACATCCATTTACTGTCTGACTTCAAACTCACATAACCAACTTTTCATCTTCCTCATTTATTCATTCAGTTGCCATTTTCTGGAGAAACCTTCCTTCACATGTATTTCCTGAAAATTACAGACTACAGAAGTTCAAGTCTAATGTCAACGAATATCTTCTTTTGTCTTCTCAACCTCCAACCCCTGCATGGTACTAACTACTATAGGTTCTAATTCCTCTCGTGTTTGAGATTTTCATAAATAAAAAAAAAAAAGTAATTGCAAAAGCCACAGCATCTTGACCAGCTGGATCTGTGTGACTGGAAAATGGAAGCCAGCTGGCCTTATGAACATTAAAATTACCAAGGGATTTTACCTCACTGTTAGGAAAGTTGGACTGGAGAAAGTCAAGTTGCAAAGAGAGGAAGTCAAAGAGTTCAAAGTGATTAATGGAGTTGGGAGAACGGAAGAGACAACAGATGAATTTGACAGAATGAGGTAGAGAGATTTTAAGCCTGAGAAGATCGAAAAGAGGAGATTCCAAGTTACCAAGTCTCTGGCATGGAATATAGGAATGGACATATGCACAAGTACCACCTTTGAGGCAAAAGGAATCATACCGCAAATAATTTGGGCAACTGAGATGAGCAGTAGTTGAATCAAACGATAACTGAGATTCTGTCAGAAAAAGTGCATGGGGTTTGGCAGACTGTAAGTGGAAATGGGCATCGTGATTAGAACTGAGACCATTTTTTTTGTGAAATGAACTAGAAAGTGTTTGGGAGGTTTGGCTCTTTTTTGCAGAAGTTTGTTTTCTTAGTTTGACAATTTATGGTGTATTCAATAGTAAGAAAAAGTGGGGGGGGGGACATGCTGTATGAAGTAAGGAAATTAGCATTAGCATTAGTAGAGGCATTTGATGCAAGAAAGCAAGCTTATGCAGCATCAGCCAAAAAAAAAAAAAAAAAAAAACCCCACTTCCACTTCACCCCTCTGTTCATTCAAAATACCTGTCCAGCTGAGCCTTAAACTTATTTAGGCTATCAACCTCCACCACAAGGGATGGCAGTCTGTTCCACCAACCAACCACCCGCTGGCTAAAGGCAAATTTCCGCACGTCTATCCTACATCTGTCTTTCCTCAATTTGAATTTATGCCCTCTCAGGTGATTTTTCTGAGCTAGAGGAAGAATCCCATCAGCATTGAGCATGCTTAAACCATTCAAGGCTTTATACACCTCTATCAGATCACCTCGCTGGTGCCTAGTAACCAAACACTGTAATTTGCAAAACTTAAGCCTTTCTTCGTAAGAGCACCCCTTTGTTCAATTCACTAATCTTGTTGCCCTTCTCTGTACTCGTTCCAGCAGCTCTACATCCTTCCTTCTTGAAATGAGGCCTCCAGACCTGTATACAGTACTCTAGGTGTGGCCTGACCATTGCCTTATACAAGGGAATAATCACCTCCTTATCCCTGCTGGAAAAATTCCTGTATATCATTGACAATACTCCATGAGCTACTCTTTCAGCCCGTCTGCACTGCTCAGAGAAATTCATATCTGCCTGCACAACCACCCCCAAGTCCCTTTCATTCTCTACCACTGTCAGTGTAGTACCACAGAGTTGATACGTTGCTCTGGGGTTGCTGTTTCCCATGTGTAGTACTTTACATTTGTCAATGTTAAACTTCATTTGCCACCTCTCAGCCCATCTGCTCAACCTTTCCAGATCCTGTTGCAGCAGCATAGTGTCAGTAGTGTCCTTGACAACCCTGCCAACCTTTGTATCGTCTGCAAACTTGGACATTAAGCTTGATATACCATCATCAATATCATTTATAAATACAGAAAACAACAATGGACCCAACACTGAGCCCTGAGGGACTCCACTAATAACATCAGTCCACGATGAGCAGTGTCCATTGATTACCACTCTCTGTCTTCTCCCCCTCAACCACCCCTTTATCCATAGCAGCAATTTGCCTCCAATGTCACACTGCTCCAATTTGTGTAGCAGTCTTCCATGTGCAACAGTATCAAAAGCCTTTCTAAGATCCAAGTATATAATATCAAAGTTATTCCCTGCATCCAGCTCTTTTGTGACTGCATCATAGTATCCAATCAAGTTGATCAGGCAAGACTTCCCCTTAACAAAACCATGCTGTGTCTGAGCTATAACTGAAGTCTTGTCTAAATGATCCTGCAGTGCTTCTTTAACCAGTGCCTCCATTAATTTTCCTGGTACAGAAGTTAAGCTCACAGGTCTATAATTACTTGTTTCAGCCTTTGATCCTCCTTTGTGAATTGGGGTCACATTTGCACATTTCCAGTCCATGGGTACCTCCCCTGAGTCCAAGGAAGCTCTCATAACTATGGCTAAGGGTTTGCTGACTTCCTTTGCTGCCTCCTTTAATATAACTGGATAGATCCCATCCACCCCGGGTGCCTTTCTTGTGTTTATCTTCAACAGTTTCTCCTCCACTTTATTCCCAGTTATTTCAAGATTCTGTAGCTTACTGCTAGAGTTGAATACACCTCTGGCATTCCCCTTGCTGAATAACTCCTCATGTGTGAATGTCGATGCAAAATATTCATTTAGTTTGTTAGCTACCTGAGCAGGATCATCAACAGTTGACCCATCAATATCAAGTGGACCAATCTGATTCATCCCCTTCCTTCTAGAGTTTACATAAGTAAAGAACTCTTTGCTGTTTTTCTTTGCATCCCTTGCCAAGGATTTCTCGTAATCTGCCTTCGCCTGCCTAACCTCCTTTGTAACTTGGTTGCATATCAACTTGTATCTATCATAGGCTTCTGTGTCATGTATTAATTTGTAAGTATCCCATGCATTTTTCTTCTCTGCCATATGCCTCATTAGTTCATCTGACATCCATTTTGGCCTAAACCTTGAACAATATTTCTTAGTTGGTATGTAAAGCCTAGTAGCTTCCAAGATAAGTTCTTCGAATGCTTCCCATTTTGAATTTGCTGTTGGTAACATCATCAGTTGGTCCCACTGTATAGAATTTAAATACTGTCTCAGTCCATCGTAGTCGCCTTTACGGAAGCAATAACCCTTCCCTTTACCCCTAATGGTAGTTACCTCTTTGAGTAAATCCCACTTCAGCACACTGTGATCACTGCCACCTAGTGGTTCATTTATCTGCTGATTCTTAATGCATGATGAATTTTTGGATATGGCATACATGTGGTAAGAATATACCCAGATCCTTGACATAATGTGGCCTCGACAATGCCTCCGGCACACCACTACTCAAACTCCCTCCAGTCACTATCTGGCAGAGGAGAGGAAGCAAGGTTATACACTAGCTGATCCGGAAGCCTCCTAGAGAGTTACCAATAGGTTCAGTCCAGTGTATTAAATAGTTAACAGCCTGCGAACAACATTTTAGAGTGGTACCCTTGAAATGTAAGGAAGTTTGGATCTCGCCATGGTGATCATAACCTCAAAAGACATCAATAATACTACATGATGGGGAAGTAATAGTAATATTAACAGAGGCATGTGATGCAAGAAACCAAGTGCATGAGCTTATGCAGCATCAGCCAAAAAAAAAAAAAAATTCACACAATTCCCTCTAAAAGTTTGTCCAGTGCCCCTTTGAATTTATTTAAGCTTTTAATTTCCACAACAGACGGGAGTTTGTTTCAGCAATTAACCACCCGCCGGCTAAGGGCAAATTTCTGCACATCTATTAGCATTAGCATTAGTAGAGGCATTTGATGCAAGAAAGCAAGCTTATGCAGCATCAGCCAAAAAAAAAAAAAAAACCCCACTTCCACTTCACCCCTCTGTTCGTTCAAACTACCTGTCCAGCTGAGCCTTAAACTTATTTAGGCTATCAACCTCCACTACAAGGGATGGAAGTCTGTTCCACCAACCAACTACCCGCTGGCTAAAGGCAAATTTCCGCACGTCTATCCTACATCTGTCTTTCCTCAATTTGAATTTATGCCCTCTCAGGTGATTATTCTGAGCTAGAGGAAGAATCCCATCAGCATTGAACATGCTCAAACCATTCCAGGCTTTATACACCTCTATCAGATCACGTCGCTGGTGCCTAGTCTCCAAACACTGTAATTTGCAAAACTTAAGCCTTTCTTCGTAAGAGCACCCCTTTGTTCAATTCACTAATCTTGTTGCCCTTCTCTGTACTCGTTTCAGCAGCTCTACATCCTTCTTGAAATGAGGCCTCCAGACCTGTATACAGTACTCTAGGTGTGGCCTGACCATTGCCTTATACAAGGGAATAATCACCTCCTTATCCCTGCTGGAAAAATTCCTGTATATCATTGACAATACTCCATGAGCTACTCTTGCAGCCCGTCTGCACTCTCAGAGAAATTCATATCTGCCTGCACAACCACCCCCAAGTCCCTTTCATTCTCTACCACTGTCAGTGTAGTACCACAGAGTTGATACGTTGCTCTGGGGTTGCTGTTTCCCATGTGTAGTACTTTACATTTGTCAATGTTAAACTTCATTTGCCACCTCTCAGCCCATCTGCTCAACCTTTCCAGATCCTGTTGCAGCAGCATAGTATCAGTAGTGTCCTTGACAACCCTGCCAACCTTTGTATCGTCTGCAAACTTGGACATTAAGCTTGATATACCATCATCAATATCATTTATAAATACAGAAAACAATAATGGACCCAACACTGAGCCCTGAGGGACTCCACTAATAACATTAGTCCACGATGAGCAGTGTCCATTGATCACTACTCTCTGTCTTCTCCCCCTCAACCACCCCTTTATCCATAGCAGCAATTTGCCTCCAATGTCACACTGCTCCAATTTGTGTAGTAGTTTTCCATGTGCAACAGTATCAAAAGCCTTTCTAAGATCCAAGTATATAATATCAAAGCTATTCCCTGCATCCAGTTCTTTTGTGACTGCATCATAGTATCCAATCGAGTTGGTCAGGCAAGACTTCCCCTTAACAAAACCATGCTGTGTCCGAGCTATAACTGAAGTCTTGTCTAAATGATCCTGCAGTGCTTCTTTAACCAGTGCCTCCATTAATTTTCCTGGAACAGAAGTTAAGCTCACAGGTCTATAATTACTTGTGTCAGCCTTTGATCCTCCTTCGTGAATTGGGGTCACATTTGCACATTTCCAGTCTATGGGTACCTCCCCTGAGTCCAAGGAAGCTCTCATAATTATGGCTAAGGGTTTGCTTACTTCCTTTGCTGCCTCCTTTAATATAACTGGATAGATCCCATCCACCCCGGGTGCCTTTCTTGTGTTTATCTTCAACAGTTTTTCCTCCACTTTACTCCCAGTTATTTCAAGATTCTGTATCTTACTGCTAGAGTTGAATACACCTCTGGCATTCCCCTCGCTGAATAACTCCTCATGTGTGAATGTTGATGCAAAATATTCATTTAGTTTGTTAGCTACCTGAGCAGGATCATCAACAGTTGACCCATCAATATCAAGTGGACCAATCTGATTCATCCCCTTCCTTCTAGAGTTTACATAAGTAAAGAACTCTTTGCTGTTTTTCTTTGCATCCCTTGCCAAGGATTTCTCGTAATCTGCCTTCCCCTGCCTAACCTCCTTTGTAACTTGGTTGAATATCAACTTGTATCTATCATAGGCTTCTGTGTCATGTGTTAATTTGTAAGTATCCCATGCATTTTTCTTCTCTGCCATATGCCTCATTAGTTCACCTGGCTTCCATTTTGGCCTAAACCTTGAACAATATTTCTTAGTTGGAGCCTAGTAGCTTCCAAGATAAGTTCTTTGAATGCTTCCCATTTTGAATTTGCTGTTGGTAACATCATCAGTTGGTCCCACTGTATAGAATTTAAATACTATCTCAGTCCATCGTAGTCACCTTTACGGAAACAATAACCCTTCCCTTTACCCCTACAAATGTCTTTCCT
Organism: Mastigoproctus giganteus; assembly: GCF_048544385.1. Taxonomy (NCBI): domain Eukaryota; kingdom Metazoa; phylum Arthropoda; class Arachnida; order Uropygi; family Thelyphonidae; genus Mastigoproctus; species Mastigoproctus giganteus. The sequence continues at coordinate 172,003,611 of NC_143583.1, forward strand.
ACAAATGTATTCTACATTTGTAGGAAATTCTACTTTTCTACAAATTTATTCTACAAATGTCTTTCCTTGATTTGAATTTATGCCTTCTTATGTTTGTAATCTGAGAAAGTTGAAGAATCCCATCAGAATTCAGCATGCTCAACCCATTCAAGGCCTTATACACCTTAATCAGATCACCTCACAGTTGTCTGGTCTCCAGCCGCTTTAATTTGCAGAACTAAGCTCTTGTTAAGAGTATCCCTTCGTTCCCTTCACCAATAATGTTGCTCTTCTCTGTACAAGGTCAAGAAAATCTACATCCTTCCTAAAATGCAGCCTCCAGACCTGTATGCAGTACTCAAGGCATGGCTTGACTATTGCCTTATACAAAGCGATAATCACCTTCTTTTCCCTGTTAGCTAAATTCCTGTACATCATTGACAAAATTCCAATGACATGCTGTTGCAGCCTGTCTGCATTGCTCAGAAAACTTCATATCTGACTGCATTATTACTCCCAGGTCTTTTTTATTTTCTACCACCCTAAGTGTAGTAACGCACAGTTGGTACGTTCCTCTGGGTTACTTCTATCCATATGCAGTACTTTGCATTTGTCAGTGTTAAACTTCAGTTGCCACTTCTCAGCCCATCTGGCCAAATTTTCTAGGTCCTGTTGCAGTAGCACATTGCCATTACTGTCATTAACAAACCTGCCAACCTTTGTATCATCTGCAAACTACGACACCAAGTCTGATATACCTTCGTGAATATCATTGATAAATAAACAAAACAACAGTGGGCCCAACACCGAACCTGTGGGACTCCACTAATAACATTAGTCCATGAAGAGCAGCCTCCACTGATTACCACCCATGATAGTATTACCTGTGAAGAGATGGGGAAGGGTTGACCAGAACTTAGCTCTGAAGACTAAACAGTGGTGGAACATGTGTTCCACCACTTCAAGCCTCCAATAAGCAAAGTGGTGGTGGTCTTGCACTGGTTGATGAGAGTCATCTACCAGTATTGCTTGGTAACACAGAAGGGTGGCATTCCTTTGTGTGGTCACCCATAGTGTGCTTGCGCATGGGGGTTATAACCAGGATTACTAAAGTCCCACCATCGGGAAGGTGCAAGCAGAGGATTTGGCTGTCACAGACTGTCCAGACTTTGCCGAAATTGGGTACACTTGACTTGGTCGTCACCCGAATATCAGTTGCATCAGCGGTTTAGACTCGCAGGTAGGAAGCACAGCTTGTCTGGCCTATCTGAGAGAATGTCTGCAACAACCTCAAGGAACAAAAAAAGGTACCTGGAGCTGATGGAATTTTGCAAGGTATCTAGCATCCAAGTGCTGCAACTTGCAGAACTGAAATCTTTTATAGTAAAAGTACCCTCTGACAGGAATAACTGCATTCCTGTCAAGACAATCCTATCTTACTTCTTTAATTAGTCTTTATTTTTCCTGGAACAGAAGTCAAGCTTACAGGTCTAAAATTGCTCATCACCCTTCGATCCCCCTTTGTGAATAGGAGACACATTTGCAAATCTACAGGAAGCTCCACTGAATCCAAGGATACTTTCATAATTATGGCAAAGGTTTGCTTACTTAGTTTGCTACTGCTTTTAATGTAACTGGGTAGATTCCATCAGACCCAGGTACCTTATTTACTTTTAGGTTCAACAATTTCTCTTCCACTGTTTTTTCATTTATCACAAATCATTTAGCCTCCAGTTATAGCTTGTTGTATAAATGTGAGACTAAATGATCTGTGAACACCAGAACTATAACTGGTTATAACAAGTTATACTTCTAGTGTTCCCATCCCAAAAAAATTTTCACATATGAACGTAGATGCAAAATATTTACTCAGTTTGTCAGCAAACCTGAACAGGATCATCAATAATTATGCCATACTTATCTAGTGGGAATTTGTAGTTCATAACATCATCAGTTGGTCCAAATGAAAAGAATTTAAAAATTGTATAATAACACTGTAGTCAATAATGAGACTGAGTCAGAAAACCCCTGTCTGCGACCATTGTGCAGTCCCTGGCCATGACTACAAAAAATGCAAAAATAGAAATCAGCACCCAACGTGTGCTACCTGTAATGGGGCACAGCAGACTGACCATATGCATAGTATTAGGGACATTTCATGTCCCTAATACTATCAAAAATTGATACAATATAGGACCAACTGAAAATATAAATCTGACTGGGGCTCTAAACTTCGGACAATTAAATGCTCAAAGAGCAAGAACTGTTGTAGATCAGATCACACTCAAATTAGAAGAAAATTATATATGTACCTTGGTACTTCAAGAACCCTACACACACACACACACACACATATATGAGTAAAGTTCAAGGATACCCAAGATGCTATAAAATCATAGAATACATCTCAGATCTAACTACTACTGCTGTGGAAAGGTGTCCTTTCTACATTCGATCATACACGATTTATAAATAGGGGAACGATATCTTATATAACACGAACCGAATTCGCTTATGCATGATTCGCCTTTGTGTTTACAAGAAATGGCAGTCAAACGCAGAATCACCCCAACCGAACGCAACACGATAGGAATGAAGAGAAGATTCTGAAAATGTATTTATGTTTTTTTATATCAGTGAAGGGGAAACACATTTCGCCATAATAACGTAAAAACCAACACAATTCCAGCTATCGGTATAATTGCAAATGCAATTGGATCGAGTTTACTACCAATTTATAACAGATTCCACTAGCAGAAATGCAACTGGAAATTGTTTTATGGTAGTAACCCCTAGAAATGTGCTTTAGTAAAATGTGAGATGTTAATAGTGTATCTCTGCCTTTACGGTGTTGTTTCTTCAGTTGCTACAGGTGCGCAGCTTTGTTTATGTGTATCAAGCATGCCTCCTCGTTTTGTAATTGTGCTTTATTCCCTAAAAATGAGTAAAATACTTAAAAGGTGAAAAGGAAGCGTCCTGGTGATTGTTGTTATTTGGATTTTAGGAGCATGAGCAACTAAGGCCATATTGCTCCGGTGCGGTGGTCATTCCCTGACCTTTCCGCATGCTCCGTATTTGGTGGTGACAGGCTCGAACTCCAGCCTAATCAGGAAGTGTGTGCTACGCACTGCTGCTCCTTCCCACCTGGCTATGGAGGCACCTCTGTGTCCTGGTGAAGACAATACAGATTCAGAGAGAAAAAGAAAAGCAATATCGATAAACAGAGGCGGACTGGATCAAAAATTCTTACCCGGGAAAATTTATAGTGGCCTCATACTATGGTTTATGGCCAAAATCACACCGGCCTCTGGCCGACCGGGGTTTCCCCGGTAAGGCTTATGGCCAGTCCACCTCTGCCGATAGAGAAAAAATATGAAATTATGAAACGCTTTGAGCGAAATGAAAGACCATGTGATATTGCAAGTGCTACAGACCTAAATGAGGCAACGCCAAGAATCACAAAGAATGCAGAGAAAATAAAAACAACTTTCATAGCAGGAACAACTCAAAGTGTAATTAAAATCCATTAGATTAAGACACAAAGAATTGGAAGAGATGGAACGGCTGTCATCTGTTTGGCCAGAAAATCAAACAAAAAACAAGTTTGCTTACGATAGAAGCAAAAGCATTAGCAATATTTAATTATGTAATAATCGTAATAAAATACGTATTTTATTACGACAACAGGCAGGGCCTGTTGTTTATATTGCATGAGGGATTCTAGGAACACAACTATCGTGCTATACGAGGACTGACTGTATTCAATTACTAGGATTTATATCTGAACTGGTCTATTATACTTTAAAATAATATAAAACTGTCCTACAGCACTGGTGATATGGGTGAATACTGTCACTGGGAGTAGCTGTGACCCACCTTTGTAAACCTTAAAGTCACAAAGGTGGGTCACTTCTATTCCCCAGTGACAGTATGCATTCATATCACCAGGCTGTAGGACAGTTTCATATTATTTCAACGTACAATAGACCAGTACAGCAGATATAAATCATAGTATTGAATACTTACGGACAGTTACAGACTTGCTACCTAATGCAAACATTATTGCGTGAGCTGTCTACATTTCAGGTTCTAAACCAGCCTAATAATCTGCCAACTTTTAGCAGTACCATGTGGGAGAGTGATATTGATGTCACTCCAGCCACAAATTCAATAGGCTGGAGTGACATCAATATCACTCTTCCACATGTCACTCCAGCCACAAATTCAATAGGCTCTAAAATTAGAGACTGGTGTGTCCAGCCAGCCTGGACCACATCAGATGATACAGCAATTACTTTTAAACTAAACAGACAGTTACAAACAGCTTAACAGTCTTTGTTGGATATCAAAAGATACAATATTAAGAAAGTTAATTGGAACATCTTCACAGAACAAACAACAGCTGAGCTGCAGAGACAGGAAATGAGTGGTCCAAATCAAACAACAATTATAGACTGGCCAACCATACACTGATTATGACCATTATTGTAATAAAAACATCAAATCTGTCCACCCAGAGGGAAAAAAGCAGGTAGTCCCCTGGTGGTAATGTCCTGAACTGCCTGTATTCAGGAGAAGGGTGCACCAGATGAGAAGACACTTTCAGAGAGGCAGAACATCATGGCCACAAGGGCAATGATTCTCTTTAAAAATTACAGCTGTGAATTACAGGTTCTGAAAAAACGATAAATGTTTGCTATTTTATTTACCTAATTGCTATTTTATATTGTACTTTATACGTAGTCTTATAGTTCTAGTTATGCTGGTTATTTCTATTTTTAATTCAGATAAGTTCTTTTGTGGATTACTATTCAAACAAAACTGTTGTTTTGTTTGAATCATGCAGCCATTGTTTTTGTATAGAGTGGTAGGGAATTCAAATTTTTAAATGTGGCAACTAGGTAGCTCTAACGTAAAATTATATAGCGTAATTCACATCACTGCATTTAGGATTCTATTAGATAGTGTAGTATTGACAATTAATAAATTAAATTTATTGATTTTATTAATTTAAAATATCATGCCCTAGACTAGTGCAGCAAAGCAATGGGCACAAAGTGGCAGGAGTGCTGTGACTCGGGGGAGAACTGAGGGGGCAATTCTCCAATGCATCACAGCCTAAAAAAATGTGCAACTTGTGAAATATTTGCCAAACACTCTGGAACAGAACATGATCTAGCAAAGGAGGATGTCTTTGTGTGTGCCAGGTGCAGAGATTGTTTAGAAATTAGGTGTCAACTCAGTGTTCTAATGGGCGTTTACGAGAGCTTGAGTTGTAGGGTAGATGCCCTCGAAGAAATTAATATGAGGGGGCACATCAAGTTCTCAGCTGCTTAACACAACGCCAGAGCTCACTCCTGGGCATCAGGCAACACAGCAGCAACCTACAAGACAGAATGCTCTGGTCCCACAGGAATTAGGCATTAGCATTAGTAGAAGCATATGATGCAAGAAAGCAAGCTTATGCAGCATCAGATAGAAAAAAAAAAAAAAAAAAAAATCCACTTTACTCATCCGTTCATTTGAAATACCTGTCCAGCAGAGCCTTAAATTTATTTAGGCTATAATAATCACTTCCTTATCCCTGCTAGAAAAATTTCTGTATATCACTGATAAGACACCATCAGCTACTCTTGCAGCCCATCTGCACTGTTCAGAGAACTTCATATCTGCCTGCACAATTACCCCCAAGTCCTTTTCATTCTAAACCACTGTCAATTCCTAATGTGAGATGTTAATAGTGTATCTCTGCCTTTACGGTGTTGTTTCTTCAGTTGCTACAGGTGCGCAGCTTTGTTTATGTGTATCAAGCATGCCTGTCGGTGTAGTCACACAGAGTTAGCATTAGCATTAGCATTAGTAGAGGCATTTGATGCAAGAAAGCAAGCTTATGCAGCATCAGCCAAAAAAAAAAAAAAAAAAAGTAACATAAATAAATAAAAATAACCACTTCCACTTCACCCCTCTGTTCGTTCGAAATACCTGTCCAGCTGAGCCTTAAACTTATTTAGGCTATCAACTTCCACGACAAGGGATGGAAGTCTGTTCCACCCACCAACCACCCGCTGGCTAAAGGCAAATTTCCGCACATCTATCCTACATCTGTCTTTCCTCAATTTGAATTTATGCCCTCTCAGGTGATTTTTCTGAGCTAGAGGAAGAATCCCATCAGCATTGAGCATGCTCAAACCATTCAAGGCTTTGTACACCTCTATCAGATCACCCCGCTGGTGCCTAGTTTCCAGACACTGTAATTTGCAAAACTTAAGCCTTTCTTCGTAAGAGAACCCCTTTGTCCCATTCACCAATCTAGTTGCCCTTCTCTGTACTCGTTCCAGCAGCAGCTCTACATCCTTCCTGAAATGAGGCCTCCAGGCCTGTATACAGTACTCTAGGTGTGGCCTGACCATTGCCTTATACAAGGGAATAATCACCTCCTTATCCCTGCTAGAAAAATTCCTATATATCGTTGACAATACACCATGAGCTACTCTTGCAGCTCGTCTGCACTGCTCAGAGAACTTCATATCTGCCTGCACCACCCCCAGGTCATTTTTTTCTTTCCAATGTCAGTGTAGTACCACAGAGTTGATACGTTGCTCTGGGGTTGCTGTTTCCCATATGTAGTACTTTACATTTGTCAATGTTAAACTTCATTTGCCACCTCTCAGCCCATCTGCTCAACCTTTCCAAATCCTGTTGCAGCAGCATAGTGTCAGTAGTGTCCTTGACAACCCTGCCAACCTTCGTATCGTCTGCAAACTTGGACATTAAGCCTGATATACCATCATCAATATCATTTATAAATACAGAAAACAATAAAGGCCCCAATACTGAACCCTGAGGGACTCCACTAATAACATTAGTCCACGATGAGCAGTGTCCATTGATTACCACTCTCTGTCTTCTCCCCCTCAACCACCCCTTTATCCATAGCAGCAACTTGCCTCCAATGCCACACTGCTCCAATTTGTGCAGCAGTCTTCCATGTGCAACAGTATCAAAAGCCTTTCTAAGATCCAAGTATATAATATCAAAGTTATTCCCTGCATCCAGTTCTTTTGTGACTGCATCATAGTATCCAATCAAATTGGTCAGGCAAGACTTCCCCTTAACAAAACCATGCTGTGTCCTAGCTATAACTGAAGTCTTGTCTAGATGATCCTGCAGTGCTTCTTTCACCAGTGCCTCCATTAATTTTCCGGGAACAGAAGTTAAACTCACAGGTCTATAATTACTTGTGTCAGCCTTTGATCCCCCTTTGTGAATTGGGGTCACATTTGCACATCTCCAGTCAATGGGTACCTCCCCTGAGTCCAAGGAAGCTCTCATAATTATGGCTAAGGGTTTGCTTACCTCCTTTGCTGCCTCCTTTAATATAACTGGATAGATCCCATCCACCCCAGGTGCCTTTCTTGTGTTTATCTTCAACAATTTCTCCTCCACTTTGCTCTCAGTTATTACAAGATTCTCTAGCTTACTGCTAGAGTTGAATACACCTCTGGCTTTCCCCTCAAAGTTGATACGTTACTCTGGGGTTGCTGTTTCCCATATGTAGTACTTTACATTTGTCAATGTTAAACTTCATTTGCAACCTCTCAGCCCATCTGCTCAACCTTTCCAGATCCTGTTGCAGCAGCATAGTGTCAGTAGTGTCCTTGACAACCCTGCCAACCTTTGTATCGTCTGCAAACTTAGACATTAAGCTTGATATACCATCATCAATATCATTTATAAATACAGAAAACAATAATGGATCGATCCAACACTGAGCCCTGAGGGACTCCACTAATAACATTAGTCCACGATGAGCAGTGTCCATTGATTACCACTCTCTGTCTTCTCTCTCTGTCTTCTCAAACACCCCTTTATTCATAGCAGCAATTTGCCTCCAATGTCACACTGCTCCAATTTGTGTAGCAGTCTTCCATGTGCAACAGTATCAAAAGCCTTTCTAAGATCCAAGTATATAATATCAAAGTTATTCCCTGCATCCAGTTCTTTTGTGACTGCATCATAGTATCCAATCAAATTGGTCAGGCAAGACTTCCCCTTAACAAAACCATGCTGTGTCCGAGCTATAACTGAAGTCTTGTCTAGATGATCCTGCAATGCTTCTTTAACCAGTGCCTCCATTAATTTTCCTGGAACCGAAGTTAAACTCACAGGTCTATAATTACTTGTGTCAGCCTTTGATCCTCCTTTGTGAATTGGGGTCACATTTGCACATCTCCAGTCTATGGGTACCTCCCCTGAGTCCAAGGAAGCTCTCACAATTATGGCTAAGGGTTTGCTTACTTCCTTTGCTACCTCCTTTAATATAACTGGATAGATCCCATCTACCCCAGGTGCCTTTCTTGTGTTTATTTTCAACAATTTCTCCTCCACTTCAGTCTCAGTTAATACAATATTATCTAGCTTACTGCCAGAGTTGAATACACCTCTGGCATTCCCCTCCCTGAATAACTCCTCATGTGTGAATGTTGATGCAAAATATTCATTTAGTTTGAAAGCTACCTGAGCAGGATCATCTTACATAAGTAAAGAACTCTTTGCTGTTTTTCTTTGCATCCCTTGCCAAAGATTTCTCATAATCTGGCTTCGTCTGCCTAACCTCCTTTGTTTTTTTTTTTTTTTTTGGTAGTTGTTGGCGCATAGGCTTCTGTGGCCATAATGCACCTCCGAAGGTTTTTGCAGTACTTTGATCCAAGCCCGAGGCGGGAATCGAACCCGCGACCTTTGAGTTGCTAGGTAGGCACTTTACCCACCCGGCTAGCCCGGTCGGCACCTCCTTTGTAACTTGGTTACAGATCAACATATCTATCATAGGCTTCTGTGTCACGTGTTAATTTATATGTATCCCATGCATTTTTCTTCTCTGCCATACGTCTCATTAGTTCATCTAACATCCATTTAGGCCTAAATCTTGAACAATATTTCTTAGTTGGTATGTAAAGCCTAGTAGCTTCCAAGATAAGTTCTTTGAATGCTTCCCATTTTGAATTTGCTGTTGATAACATCTACTACGAGTCACCAACAACTACTAGTTCCTGTGGGACCAGCGCATTCTGCCTTGATGGTTGACGCTGTGTTGTGTGATGACCAAGTGCAAGCTGTGGCATTGATGTGGGCAGCTGAGAGCTTGATGGGGCTCTCACTTTAGATCCCTCGAGGGCATTCACCCTGTCCTTCAAGCTCTCGTATAGGCCCATAACAACGCTGAGTTGTCGCCTGATTTCGTTACACTGTTTGCATCGCGCACGCGCACACACACACACGCACGCACGCACACACACACACACGCGCGCGCACACACACACACACACACACACAAAGACACCCCCCATGGCAATATCATGTCCCATACCCGACTGCACAAACATCATGCAAGCAATGCACTTTAAAAGGCTGTGATTCAGAGCGCAACCGCCCCATAACATAAGTATAGGCCCATAACAACGCTGAGTTGTCGCCTGATTTCATTCCACTGTTTGCATCGCGCGCACACACACAAAGACATCCCCCATGGCAATATCATGTCCCATACCCGACTGCACAAAAATCATGCAAGCAGTGCACTTTAAAAGGCTGTGATTCAGAGCGCAACTCCCCCCCCATTTCTCCTCCGAGCCACAGCACTCCTATTAGCTTGAGCCTTTTGCTTTGCTGCTCTGGTCTAAGTCACGATTTCGATTTCATTTGAATAAAATTTCAATTTTAGTACAAAATTATAACCCTAAACTTGTATCCCAACACACTTATAACGCTATATATATTTTTCAGTATCAAATATTATCTACGAGTTCCGCTCATATAATTTCCGTATCAAATTATGTATTAATCAATTATGTTACGTTTGTAATCTAAGTCGTTATATATATTTAGTTAAAAGTACAATTTAATTGACAACGAAGTTTAAAAAAATTAATAGATTTCGCTGATTAATTGAAAATATTATATTATATACTATACTATATATATTATACTAACACTATCTAGTTCGGGATATAGCGTTGTATCGTATAACAATGGCGCAAGTTACGAACGGTAAATCTACGGACACTTAAGTATTAATTAACTTCCAAATCTCGCTGTCTCAATTCAGAATAAACTAACAATCTTGACTAGATCTATAAGCTACTTAAAGAAAATAATTTGATGTATCAATTGGTCAATAAAGCGGCTAAATATGGCTAAAAAACTTCTCGTTCAGCGGAGCTGCAACTCGTAACACGTGGATTTGATACCCTTACCGATACTTTTATGCAATTACAAGGCAGAGTAAAGAATAAATACACCAGATTAATCAGAAAATCACAACATAATGCTATACTACTAAATTTAAATCAAAAGTTTCAAATCAATAAATAAGAATATCCACTTAGCGGCTTTGAACACGTCTGGCTCGAACTAGCCTCGTCAGCAGACTTATTGTTGGTGACTCTATTGTTAGGGAGACGAGGAATATATTGTGTAAAAAGGTTAGATGGAATAGGACCAGGGCATGTCTGCCAGGGGAAAAAGTTGATGACATTGTAAAGCATATATCATCTTTTAAGGGCACAAAGGGTGATACTGTTGTACACGTTGGCACCAATGGCATTAAGAGTAGGAGATCTGCAGATTTACTTAACAAGTACAGGTCAATGTTGGAAAAACATTGACCCAGACATGATAGCAGAGAGTACATGATGAGAGCCTTGTCAATCAATTTGGCCCTGGAGTCAATGTGCAAGAGTCAAGGGGCAGAATTTTTTTCAGCATGGTCTGTGCTTGTTAACAGGAGAGACTGCTTCTACAGGGATGGGATACACTTAAATAGAAAGGGTGCAAGAATATTTGTTGATGCTATTGAGGCAATGTTAGGTGGGTCAGAAAACTTGGGGGGATTCACAGACTAAAAGGTTAAAATTAGCTGCAGGCAGAGGTGAAGTCGATTCTTGCACTACTATTAAAATAAGCAGTAGTTTGGAGCGAGGGGTGCTGGGGGTTTCAGGGACTGATGGCAGTCATCGTGAAACAGCTGGGTATATGGGATGTGTTAGGTAAATAAGAATAAGAATAGGTGCATGTATACCAATGCTAGAAGTATGGTAAATAAATTTCATGAATTTGAAGTGTTAGACAAGACATCAAAGGCAGATATTGTTGGGATATCAGAGACGTGCAGTCACACAGACATAAGCAGTGCAGAACTGGAATTTGGGGAGTACAATGTGTATAGAAAGGATAGACAGGGCAGAAAGTGAGGAGGAATTATGCTGTTAGTTAAGAAACACAAAATCTAAGGAAGTGCATCCAATTGATGTTGGTGGACAATGCAATGTTGAGTTTGTTTGGTGTGACATAAGCACTATGAAAGCAAAAATGAGAGTAGGCGTGCGTTATAGGCCAAAAGAATCTAATGAGTATAATGAGCAATTGTGCAGAGAAATAGAGTAGGCCAGTAAATCAGAGTGTCTTATAATGGGGAATTTTAACTTCCCAGATATTGACTGGAACTTGTGGATTGATCACTCGCACACAAGTAAGACTTTTGTGGATTTACTGGATGATGTTTTTCTGCAGCAGCATGTTCGAGAGGGTAAAACTGTTGATCTGGTTATCAGCAGTGATCCTTCGTGTATTAAGAATTTGCAGATAAAGGAAGGACTAGGTGGCAGTGATCACAGTGTACTGATGAGGGATCTACTTAAAGATATAATTACCATCAGGGGTAAAGGAAAGGGTTTTTGCTTCCATAAAGGTGACTACAGTGGTCTCAGACAGTTTTTAAATTCTGTACTGTACGAGCAACTGATGATGTTACCAACAGCAAATTCTAAGTGGAAGCATTCAAAGAATTAATTGTGGAAGCTACTAAAAGTTTTATACCTATTAAGAAATATTGTTCAAGGTCTAGGCCTAAATGGTTGTCAAATGAAGTAATGAGACTTGTGGAAGAGAAGAAAAATACATGGGATGAATATAAATTATCAGGCGACACAGGAGTCTATGGCAGATATAAGTTAGTCTATAATCAAGTCACAAAGGAGGTTAGGCAGACGAAGGGAGATTACGAGAAATCTTTGGCAAAGGATGCTAAGAAAAACAGCAAGGATTTCTTTACTTATATAAATTCTAAAAGGAAGGGGATGAATTTGATTGGTCCACTTCATATCGACCTTCTAGCATTTTGAAAATGCTAGAAGGTTATCAAATTGTAGCAGGGTGCTTAATGATTTTGTAATAACTGAGAACAAAGTGAAGAGAAATTGTTGAAGTTAAACCTAAGAAAGGCACCTGGTTGGATGGGATCTATCCAGTTATATTAAAGGAGGTGGCAAAGGAAGTAAGCAAACCCTTAGCCATAATTATGAGAGCATCCTTGGACTCAGGGGATCGAAGGGTAACACGAATAATTACAGACCAGTGAGTTTAACTACCGTTCCCGATTAAAATAACGGAGTCACTGGTTAAAGATGCATTGCAGGATCATCTAGACAAGCCTGCAACAATAATTCAGACACAGCATGGGTTTGTTAAAGGAAAGTCTTGTCTGACAAATTTGATTGGTTATTATGATGTGGTGACAAAGGAACTGGAAGCAAAAAATAATTTTGATATAATTTACTTGGATTTCAGGAAGGCTTTTGACACTGTTGTGCATGGAAGACTACTGTACATGGAGCAGAATGGTATTAAGGGTAAGTTGCTACAATGAATAAAAGGATTAAGTGGGAGAAGACAGAGGGTGGTAATCAATGGGTGCTGCTCTTCGCGGACTAATGTTATAAGTGGAATCCCACAGGGTTCAGTGTGGGTCCACTGTTGTTTTGTATATTTATCAATGATATTGATGAAGGTATATCAGGCTTAGTGTCTAAGTTTGCAGATGGTACAAAAGTTGGCAGGGTTGTTAATGACAATAATGGCAGTGTGGTACTGCAAGAGGATCTAGAAAATTTGGGCAGATGCGCTGAGAAGTGGCAACCGAGAAGTTTAACCTTGACAAATGCAAAGTACTGCATATGAGTAGAAGTAACCCCAGAGAAACGTACCAACTGTGTGATACTACACTTAAGGTGGTAGAAAATAAAAAAGACCTGGGAGTAATTGTGCAGTTAGATATGAAGTTTTCTGAGCAATGCAGACAAGGTGCCAGAGCAGGTCATGTGGTTTTGTCAATGATATATAGGAATTTTGCTAGCAGGGAAAAGGAGGTGATTGACCCTCTGCATAAGGCAATGGTCAGGCCACACCTTGAGTACTGCATACAGGTCTGAAGGTTTCATTTTAGGAAGGATGTAGATTTCCTTGAGCATGTTCAGAGAAGGGCAACAAGATTGGTGAGGGGAATGAAGGGATCCTGTTATCAAGAGAGGCTTAAGTTCTGCACATTTCAGTGGCTGGAGACTAGACACCTGTGCAGTGATCTGATTGAGGTGTATAAGGCTTTGAATGGGTTAGCACGCTGAATTCTGATGGGATTCTTCCACTTCAGATTACGAACCTAAGGGGGCATAAATTCAAATTGAGGAAAGACAGATGTAGAATAGATGTGCGGAAATTTGCCTTTAGCCAGCGGGTCGTTAATTGCTGAAACAAACTTCCATCTGTCGTTGTGGAAGTTGATAGGTTAAATAAATTTAAGGAGGAACTGGACAAACATTTATAGGGAATGGTTGTGTGAAATTTTTTTTTTTTTTGGCTGATGCTGCATTAGCTCATACACTTGCTTTCTTGCATCACATGCCACTACTACCACTACAAAGTGAGGTTGATGCACTGAGAGATTCTTACAGAATTCGCAGAAATAAATATACTTCCCTCATTAGAGAAAATAAAAAATAACCTTGGCAGCACTTGGTGGTAACAACTTCCCAAGGGTTGTGTACAGAATTGTCACCAACAAGCTTCTAAAGAGGAGACATTTAGACCAGACAGAGCCCCAACCCTCTTTTGGGCAGTCTGTGAATACCATTTTAGATACTATTATTCAGACTAAGGCTGGGGATTATTCCCCTACTCAGACTGACATTATAAAAGAAAACAGTATATGAAAATGCCAACATAGAACCTCTATTTACTACCAGAGAATTGTAAATTACATTAAATAAAACCAATAACAATAAATGCCCTGGTTTTGACCTCTTAGAACGTTGAAAGCATCAAAAAACTGGCTGAGATTGTACCAGTCAAATTAATAACTTTGTACAATCCTTGCATGACAGAGGGAATATTCCCAGAAATATGGAAAAAAAAAGTAGTACTTAGATTGATTCTTAAGAACCCAGAGAAAGTCCCTACAGATCCATAGTCACAGACCAACAGCTCTCTTCCCCTGTACTAAGGAAAATATATGAAATGAATCATTACTGATTTACAGAATATCTGTAATTTACAAAGGAGCAGGCTACCATTCAAATAATCAATATTGTATTAAGCAAAGCAAGTCTATGGAAAATGCCATGCACCACCTACTGATAGCAGTTAAAAATAGAGGAAAAATATATGTTGGCAATTTCAAGACTTTGCTGGGGCATTAGATTCCTCTGGTAGCATAGTTTCTTTAGGAGACTCTGCCAGTACAAAACCTTTATAAGATAACAAACAACTACCTTAAAGACTGAAGTCTCTCATTTGCAGAAGGTTCTAGGAATCGACAAGACTTGTGAAGAAAGGTTGCCTACAGGGTTCAATCCTTGGCAGCCTTCTTCTGGACTATTGTTCTGAATGAATTTCTGGCTATGGATCTGGGCCCAGTGGAGAGCCTAGCCTTTGCGGACAATTTGATCCTCCTTGTAAAAGGTAATGAAAGAGTGAATGTAAAGCAAAAATAAAATGGTGCCCTCTTGCAGCTGCAGAAGTGAATACAAATGCACATGCTCAGAATATTGCCTGATAAAACTTAATCATACTACTAAAAGGAAATTTGGGCATAAGACGACTTCCACAAATCAAAATTAACATAACCACAGTTAAAATGGTAACAGAATTAAAACCTAGAAGTTGTCTTTGACTCAAGAACTTTCATCCCCATTTAGCATACTTGGCAAATAGGGGTAAAAATTATGAAGGCATGATCGCCAGGATCAGTAGAGTACACCGGGGACTCAAAAGAAGAACGCTAGAAATATACCATGCGGTATATGATTGTTAGGTAGTTTGTTTGTTATTTGGTTTTTAGGAGCATTAACGGCTAAGGCCATATTGCTCCGGGATATGCGGTGGTCATTCCCGGACCTTTCCTCATCCTCTGTATTTGGTGGTGACGGGCTTGAACCCCGGTATAATCAAGAAGCGTGTGCTACGCACCGGTGCTCCTTCCCACCTGTCTACGGAGGCGCCTTGTTAGGTAGTGTTCCAACCTGTAATAATCTATGGAGCGAGTGCACGTTTCACCCGTACAGCCATAGTCAGTAACAGCAATAAATTAGATTCAATACAGAGGACAATACTTCTCAATATCACCCAGAGCATGTTGCACTGTGAGCACACCGGCACTGCAAGTGCTGCCTGAAGCTCTTCCATTGTATTTGGGAGTAGCCAAAAGAGGCTTCTATTTCAGACTCATTACACATTGCACGTAAGCTCTTTTTTCACAAAAAAGGCATACCCACAGAATTTCTGGGGATAGCCCTTGACACAACCAATAACATCAAGGCTGAAAGAAAGAGAATAGTCAATACGAGCAATGGCAAACAAATTGGGAGCAGGCAACCAAAGGTCTTGGTACCAAAGGGTTTCTGCCACAGGTGGCAATGGTTAGTCCAAAGCCACCAAAGTGGTACACCTCTGGACTCTTCACAACCGTTATATTGACAGGTCATGACTCCCTAAAAGCAAAATTAACTTCCTTAGGGATGACCGATGACCCAAACTGTACCTGTGGCGAGAGTGAAAACCAGGCACACATTCTCTATGAATGCATAATTTATGAGAATGCAGAGGCTGGCCTACTCCCCAGGAGACAAGAAAACCTTTTCATAATGGAAGAAAATACAGACAAAGCCTTTACTAATTTTACCCAAAAGGTATTTTAAATAAGAAGAAATATCCAAAGACAGGCACTTAGCCTCCCTCACAGTCAAACGATAACCAGTAACTAAAAATGCTTATGTCTCCCACCACACCCTGATGATGGCATAATTCTACCAGGATAGCTGTATCCAGTACCCTGAAAAATAAAAAAACTGAATTTGACATACTGGACTGGTTTGGGGGTCCCCCAGAATTATTCTACCCTTAGTAGTGAACTAGAGCCCCCCACACCTAAGTAATTATGAAGGGGAGGGAGATGCACAGGCAGCCAGGGATGCAACTTGGCTGAATAATATTAGTACGCTGATTGCAAGGGGATGCAAGGCAGAATGAATGAGGGGTGAATGAAATGAATGAATGCATGAGAGTGAAAATATATGTATGTGCTGGGCACTGAATGAAAGTGATAGGGTGAAACAGGGATTGTGGTAAAAGGGAATGAATGCTAGTTTTGGTGAAAGAGAGTGACCCAGTAAGGGAGCATAAGGGAGTGAGTGAGTGAAAGGATGAATGTAACTGGCTGGATGAATACAAAGTAAATAATAATAATAATCTATCTTAGTTTATATAAACTAACAAATACTGATCGTAATACTAACAACATCAATACATACACCGCACTCTCCCCTGGCTGTGAGATATGCAGCCAGGGCTGCAATTAAACAGAAAAATATTACTACCAAAACATATTTATTGATTAACTTAAGTATTTACTTTTTTTTTTTTTTTTTTTTTTTGTCCTCTCCTTTTCCCATTATTATATGGGGTCAGCGTTTTTTTTTTTTTTTTTTTTTTTTTTATTGTTTTGGTATGCAATTTTTACGGCCAGATGCCCTTCCTGACGCCAACCCTCACCCTTTATCCAGGCTGGGAATATGCGGTGGTCATTGCCTGACCTACCGCGTCCTCCGTATTTGGTGGGTATGGGCTCGAACCCCGGTCTAATCAAGAAGCATGTGCTATGCACTACTGCTCCTGCCCACCTGGCTACAGAGGCGCCCAACTTAAGTATTTACTAATCCCGTCTTATTCTTTACTTCTTATATGGTTACTTGATTTTAGTTACAAGGTATTCAGCATATTAAGTCACACTACCATTGTACTGGCCCCTCCTCAATGTGATAAAGGTGTGAAAACACACACACACACACACACACACACACACACACACACACACACACACACACACACACACACACACACACACACACACACATATAAAATGTAAGAAGAAAAACTATAAAACCAGAATAAGAATAGAGTGAATGAGGAGCATGAGATGAGTGGGAAAAAAAATTGCCAGTAACCCCCTCCCCAGGCTGACTGGTGGACATGTGGACCAGTATGGCCCCCTGTGCCTATCCAAGCAGGTACCAATGCCATAGCTACTCAGCCGGCATGGTGTGGGACACAGACACCGGTCAGTAGGACTAAATCCCTGATCAATGTGGGATTGAGCAGCAAACAGGTGCTCCAACATCCATATAATCTTTCAGCCATACCACCTAGGTGGATCTTTTGTCCCCCCCACCTAGTTGTCATCCCTCCCTCTTTGCCTGGTGGGTCAATCCGCTGCCAACTATCACATCCCACTTGCACAGCAAGATGGGTATCCTGACCTGGAAGTGGTCTTCTTCTGTCCCTCCTTCAATCAGGCAGGTGTCTTCACTACTACCCCCTATCCTTTTAGCACTTTCTCCCGTCCCACTTCCTATCCCGAAGATGGTTTTCTTCCGTCCCTCCTTCAATCAGGCAGGTGTCTTCACTACTACCCCCTATCCTTTTAGCACTTTCTCCCCTCCCACTTCCTATCCCGACACTATTCTCTTTCTCTTTTTTTTTTTTTTTACTGGGCTCTTCATGTCTGTAGCCTTGGCTACCACAGGATTCACCCTGCCAGTGCTTCGTACTTACTCCCTACTGCCTGGCCCACTTCCTTGTAGCACTGGACAGTAAACTAGAGATTTTTATGTGAAAACACAGGCCCACTAGGCTAAGAGGCTGGAAAAACAACACAATCTACACTAATACTACACAAACACTCATTAACCTACATAACTCTGGCTTTACAGAGTTTTGTATTCATCACATTGCCTGATGCAGAGTTGGGGGAATGAGTGTTGCATTACAAATAACACTATCCCTTCTCAGAGGCTTATATGCCTTGATTAGGTGCTTTCTAAGGTGCCTGGTTGCCAAGTACTACAGCCCACATAATCAATCCTGATTATGTGGGCTGTAGCACTTTCATTCATTCCTGATATGCATGCTCTTATGGAGATTTTCTTTTCAAGGAGCGCAATGTCGTTTTAGGTGTGGTGTCCATACTCGGACACAGTAGAGCATAATCTTACATTTTCCTTTAACAGTGGAATTATGACTTCACTGTCCCTACCAACAAATGTTCAAAAAAATCACTGATAGGACAATATAGGCATTCTTGTCACCTGCCTACATTGCTTGGAGAATTTTATATCTGACTGCATCATAATGTACAAATCCCTGTCTCCTACCATTTGTGTGTTCACACACATATGTATATATATTTATATTTTTGTGTATACACTGTGTTTTGTTTTTAGAGGAAATTGTACAGTGGTTCAGCTAACAGGAGGCAAAAATTGGGAAGTAGTTAGGATAGAAACAGACATTCCTGCACTCGTATTACACTAATAGCCCAGAGTGCGGAAAATTTTAGTTGTGGGAAAGTGAAAACAGCATACGACTGAAGAATACGAAGTTGGTGCTCGAATTATCTGGGAGGGCGATTTCCCCTCAATGCTACTAGCGGCCCTGGACATGGCAGATATGTGTATCCGTAAGTAATTGTACGTATACGAATATACAATAATCTTATAATTAATTTTGCACTTGACAATACTGCCATATACTTAAAATTTTGCTATAACAATCTTAAACTTGTAGGTAACTGGCTGATATATGTGAAACTATTTTTTTAGGATGCCACATCATTTCTCTATTTCAGAAAAATAAGCTGAAATAGTCCACATATCCTTTTAAAATTTATTGTAGCCAATAAATTTTAGTTTAATTTTAAACAAAATTAATTTTTATGGTTTTTTATATGTACTACTAACTGTGGAATCTACGTTATGTTAGCTTTACTTTTCTATAAGTAAAATCAATTATTCATTTAACCGAAAAAAAAAAAAAAAAACCATTAGCATTAGTAGAGGCATACGATGCAAGAAAGCAAGCTTACGCAGCATCAGCCAAAAAAAAAGGACCCATTCCATTTCACCCATCCATTCATTCCAAAATCCTGTCCAGCTCAGGCTTAAATTTATCTAGGCTATTAGCTTCCACAACAAAAGATGGACGCCTGTTCCACTAATCAACTACCCACTGGCTAAAGGCAAATTTCCACACCTCTATTCTGTAACTATCTTTCCTCAATTTGAAACTGTGCTCCCTCAGGTTCTTAGTCTGAGCAAGACACAGAATCCCATCAGCATTCAGCTTGCTCAACCCATTCAAGGCCTTATACACCTCAATCAGATCACCTCGCAGGTGCTTACTCTCCAGGCACTGCAATTTGCAGAACTTAAGCCTTTCTTGGAAAGAGCACCCCTTTGTTCCCCACACCAATCTTGTTGCCCTTCTTTGTACTCGTTCTAGCAACTCTACATCCTTCCTAAAATGATGCCTCCAGACCTGTACACAGTACTCTAGATGTGGCCTGATGCCTTGTATAACGGGATTATCACCTCCCTGTCCCTGCTAGCAAAATTCCAAATATCATTAACAAGACTCCATGACCTACCCTGGCAGCCAGTCTGCACTGTTCAGTGAACTTCATATTTGGCTAAACAATTATCCACAGATCTTTTTCACTTTGCACTTCCCTGAGTGTAATACCACCCAGTTGGTAAGTTTCTCTTCGATTATTGCTACCCATATGCAGATACTTTGCATTTGTCAATCTTAAACTCCAGTTGCCACTTCTCAGCCCATCTTCCCAACTTATCTAGATCCAGTTGGAGTAGCATGCTGTCATTAACAACCCTGCCAACCTTTGTATCATCTGCAAACTTGGACATTAAATCTGATATACTTTCATTAATATCATTGATAAATATGCAAAACAACAATGGGCCCAACACCGAACCTTGGAGAACTCCACTAATAACATTTGTCCAAGAGGAGCAGTGTCCATTGATTACCACTCTCTGTTGTCTCCCACTCAACCATCCCTTATACAAGGTGTCTCAAAAATATTGGTTCAAACGTTTAGGGGAGGCAGGTAACATCTAAAGGAATGTGAATTGCATAGGAATCCATAACTGGAAACGTCACCATAAGTCGGTACAGGGCGCTGTTCATCAGTTCACGAGATGGAAAATTTCTGGTTTACTCATTCAACCAGTAGTCGCCGCATGAAGAGCATGCATTGATATACGAACTGTGAACTGGCAGACATGCACCTAGTGTATGGATTAGCAGATGGTCCACATGGGGGGTCCACCATACACCCCCCATGCAGATGCATGCTGCATGGGGGTGCACACCGTGCAACATCTAAATATGTGGTCAGATATGGACGGTGACTGCTTAGTTGGCCCATACCTGTTACCATCCCGCATAAACTCCACTAAATATCAGATTTTTCTTGAACAAGTTCTACCAGAGTTACTTGACGATGTTCCAGCAAATGTGAGACGCAACATTTGGTTTTAACATGACAGGGCGCCTGCCCATTATGGAAGGTGTGTTTGTGACCATTTGAACAGGCGTATTGGGCGTCAATGGATTGGCCGTGGTGGACACGTTGCCTGTCCCCTACGCTCACCTGATTTATCGAGCCTTGATTTCTTTCTGTGTGGGGTTCTCAAATCTATTGTGTATGAATCGCCTGTGGAGACGGAAATGGATCTCGTGGTGAGACTCATCTGCGCTACTGCTACTGTCAAAGAAACTCCAGGTGTGTTCAACCATGTCTGCCAATCCATGCTGCGTCGGTGTTACGCATGCACGGCGTCTCATGGTGGAACCTTGGAGCATCTGTTGTAACATCATGAAATGCATCCTTCTCGTACTCCATTGTTAATATTATGTCAAATAAATGTTTGCCATTAATTACTGTCTTGTGTCATTTCTGCTTCTTGTGCCTCTGTTACTACTTTCCCGTGATGTTTCTGGTTATGGGTTCCTATGCGATTCACATTCCTTGAGATGTTACCTACCTCTCCTAAACGTTTGTACCAATATTTTTGAGACACCCTGTATATTGTAGCAGCTTACCCTCGAGACCATACCTCTTCAATTTGTACATCAGTCTTCCATGTGCAACAGTATTAAAAGCTTTCCTGAAATCCAAGTAAATGATATCAAAATTATTTTTGGCATTCAGTTCCTTTGTGACCACATCATAGTAACCAATCAAATTGATCAGACAAGACCTCCCTTTGACAAACCCATGCTGTGTCTTAACTATTACTGCGGTCTTGTCTAGATGATCCTGCAATGCTTCTTTAACCAGTGATTCCATTATTTTCCCCAGAATACAAGTTAAACTAAAAGGTCTGTAGTTACTTGTGTCACCTTTTGAACCTCCTTTGTGAATTGGTGAAACATTTGCACACCTCCAGTCCATGGTGAACTCCCCCCTGAGTCCAAGGAAGCTCACATAATTATGACGAAGGGCCTGCTTACTTCCTTTGCTGCCCTCTTTAATATAATTGGATAGATCCTGTCCACACCAGGTGCCTTTCTTGTGTTTATCTTCAACAATTTCTCCTCCACTTTGCTCTCAGTTATTACAAAATCACTTAGCTCCCCGTTAGCATTTGATAAACTTCTGGCACTCCCCTCATTGAATAACTCCTCATGTGTGAATGTAGATGTAAAATACTCATTCAGTTTATCAGTTACCTGAGCATGATCATCAATAGTCAATCCATCTATGTTAAGTGGTCCAATCTGATTCATCCCTTTCCTTATAACACACACACCTACTCTCATTTTTCCTTTCACAATGCTGATTTCACACCAAACAGACTCAACACTGCACTGTCCACCAGCATCAATTGGATGCACTTCCTTAGATTTTATGTGTTTCTTAACTAACAAGCATAACCCCCTCTTCCCTTCCTATCCTGTCTATCCTTCCTATACACATTGTACTCCCCAAATTCCAACTCTGAAATGCTATATCGGGGTGACACCACATCTCTGATATCCCAACAATATCTGCCTTTGATGTCTTGACTAGCACTTCAAGCTCATCAAAATTTTTAACTATACTCCTAGCATTGGTGTACATGCAAGTATACATGCACCTATTCCTGCTCCTAGCCACACTAACACAGCCCATGTATTTACTTGTTCCATTATGACTCCCAGCAGTCCTGGAAATCTCCATTATCTTGCTTTCCAGTCTGTTGCCCATTCTAATAAAAAGTTTGACTTTTTTTTTTACTGAAAATGTTATACTGTTCGGCAAGGATTTAGCAATTTTTAACAGTTCATTAATAGTTATTAATAAAAAATTAATTAATAGTTATTAATAAAAAAAGTTAATTAATAGTTATTATTAATAAAAAAAGAACCAAAAAAAAATTCTCAGAGTAAGCCACAGTAAGGACTTAGCATGTCATACATTGCCGGTTGAACCAAAAAAATTATTGAGTTACTTTTCAGAGATAAATTTCGAGATTGCCACCCTCTGTCATGGACTTAAGGGGCGACCTCTTAAGGGCCAGGATTAAAATAATATAATTTGGGAAAATAGGCAGTAATGCACTCACAAAAAAGAATGCTGTAATGTATGTAAACAAAAAAAAAAAAGGTTGCATTCCTAAAATACAGATAAAAAGCCTAATACAATATATGAATTGAACACACACACATACACTTCTATACATGTACCTATATTAACTAATTCTATATACATTTTATGTCTATATACCTAACTACATTAAATTGAATTAAACTATACTAAACTGACCTATTGCCGCTACAAAGCTGCTTTCCCCTGGAGTGTATTTCTTTACACACTACAGGGTTTCAACTAGCCCATGAAGAGTGAATTATTGTAAATACATTAATTCAGCCTTCATGGGCTAGTCTCAACTCTGTAGTGTGTAAAAAGAACACCCTCCGGGGGGAAGGCAGCTTTGTCATAGAATTAGGTTAGTTAGAGTTAAATTAAATTTAATGTAGTTAGGAATATAGACATAAGATGTAGGTTAATATAGGCACATGAATTAGTTAATATATATACATATATATAATATTATAATCGATAATAATAATAAGTTGTAGTGAAAAATCACAATGGCTAAAAAAGAAGAACTAAAAAAATATATTGTGCTGGGTTTATGGATCAGGAACACTACAAGTAATAGCAGAAATACCCAGCAACCATAATGAAATATAGATAAATAGATTAGATAGGTGTATTAGTAGGTGGCTGACCTGCCAGGTAGTTACCATGGAAAAAATTAAAAAAGTGCCTGAAAAATAAAAGCAGATTACATTAAATTAAATTAAATTAAATAAAAATGGTACTTAATGCTATAGATCATAAGATTTTAACTATGTAATCATGTGCCAGCAACCAAAACCAAAGGATATATAGCAAGAAGTAATGCCTTTATTTCTGTTATGACATATGTAGCAGACAGAAAAAGTGAGCAGACGTATATGTCATGGCCTACCAGACCGAGACCAAAATGAAAAAGAATAAAAAATAGAACGAAATTCAAAAATAAATAAAAATAAAAGTAAAATGCAAAATTAAGATAAAATTAACACCAATTAATTCCAACTGAATGAATGACAAGCAGCCCTACGTGAATTTTAACAAAGAAAATATAACATGAAGTTCAAAGGATATAGTCAGAATATGACAACTTACTTCGAGCCTGGCAGTAGTTAGTGAAATGGGCTAAGGGAAGCAAACATATCAAGGCTGCATCGGAGACCAAACAAATTAGCTGAAAGTTCCCAGAAATTCATAAACCGTTAAAGCAACCTAGAGAATGATGGGGGTGGGGGAAAGAAGGTGTAAATAGTATATAGGTTAATGTAAACCTTGCCTTTGTGACGGAGACGTTGGCATTTAAACAAATGACACAAATAGACCAGAAAAGGGACGAAATCAATAACTTACAAAGTAGTGTTAAAAAGATCTCTAAACTTTGTTGGAGAAGAAATTAGTGAGCAATAGCAGAAAAATAGTACAGTGGATTCCGGTTATTTGGGCCACCGGTTAATCGGGGCAGCCGTTTATTTGGGGCAAATCTTAAAAAACAGAACCCAATCGAGAAAATAGCCAGGGTTTACTTCGCTTAATTCTGTGGGACAAAATGCTGTTTAATCAGGGCAAGAGACAGCAGCACTGAAGATTATCCTATTATTGTCTCCGACTGTACCACGTAGTTCAGTCGGATTTCTGTAGGTCACAACCATAAAACAATAAAAACAATTAGCAGTCACCTGTTTATTGGGCTTTTGTGTTAGTGAAATCTATCATAAACTGATAGTAAACTCGATCTTATTGAATTTGCGATAATAGCGACAGCTGGAATTCTGTTGGTGATTATGGTGAAATGTGTTTGCACTTCTATGGAATCTTCAATCATATAAAAAAAAGAATTTTCAGAATCTTTTCTTCATAATTTGTTACTCCGTTCTCACTTGTGCATATCATGTTACTAGCAATTTGTGTGTGCCATGTTCTTTGTTACTGATTGCTTATCTTTTTACTGCTTTAAATTTTAACCCCCGCCCACAAATGACAGTGAACAGAAATGTCAACTAGTTTAGTTAGTATGTACACATTATTACAGTACGTATTAATTCTTCCGATTATCATGTATTTTCTTCCGAATTTCACGTATCATTTAATTTTTTAATTGGTAAGGTAATAATGGTAAGGTAATTATGGCCACAAAAGCCGATGGGCCATCGGCTTTTGTGGCCATAATGCATCTCCCAAAATTTTTCATTTTCTACTCTGATCCAAGCCTGAGGCAGGATTCGAACCCGCGACCTTTGTTTTGCCAGGCAGGCACTTTATCCACCCGGCTAGCCTGGCCAGCATGTATGCCTTGTGTGCTTAAGTGAGTAAAGATATTGTTTTAACAAAAATGAGACTAAATGTCACAAATGAAAATAAAGATGAAAAAACAACTAAAGATATAACTGACAAAATAATACCCCCGTTGTTAGCCATTCGGTGGGCACAAGCTTTCTACATCATGAGACAGCAAAGAGGCTAGGGGATATTTGACTATACATTATGTACAAGCCTGAATGTAAAACGACATCAACCAGCAATTATGTTGTTAATATCAATATGATTGTCAATAAGCTTTTTATATAATATGATATTCAGTGTTTTCCTAAAATTATGGTAAATATATCCATGGGCAACAGGCTCCAGATCAAATTTATCCACATTAGTGGCTAGAGGTTTATAATTATAGGCTATGAGTCCAGATGGTTTAGCATATCTGAATCTGTATATAATGTTCAAATTCTGGCAGCCAGCAGGAAGTAGGTCAGCCAATTTATTTATCCATGTTTATCCACCTACTTCCTTCTGGCTGCCAAAATTTGAACATTATATCCAGATTCAGATATGATAAACCATTTTGACTCATAGCCTGTAATTATAAACCTCTAGCCACTAACATGGATAAATTTGATCTTGAGGCTGTTGCCCATGGATGTATTTGCCATCAGGCTAACTTCCAACGTTTTGTTGTACACACTTTGGTCATATCATAACTGGAAATTTAAATATTATTCCCAACCAGGAACTAAGAAGCATCATGTCTTATGGCTTCAAATACAGGTTGTTGTTGTTAAGTTTAATCACACATAGGCTGCTAGGGCCATATTGTGTCTTTCTAATAGTAAATATGAAATATTAACTTCATTGTAATACCTGTTATATTTTATGGTATATCCCTATATGATTTAGGAAAGTAAATACAGTAAGTGCCAGTTATAGTGATCACGTTTGCAAACTGAATTTTGATTCTAATAAACAGCGATTCTAATAAGCAAAAATCTACAAATATTATCCAGAGGCTATAAAAATAAAGATATAAAGCACAAATTTACACTTTATTACCAATTAAATGATACGTAAAAATTGGAAGAATATTTAGATTTTTACGTTCCGAACAAAATAAAAATAAATTTATACTTACGTACATAGCTTAATTAATATACATATTAATTAAACATAATGATTTGTAATATGATTATAATTTAAAATAGTCACTTATTTTAGATTGCTTTAAATAATAACTACATAGTGATTTATAGATTTTTCAATATTGTATTAGTGTCTATATTCAGTATATATTCACGATCACTTGCACCAGTTTCTTCCAACGTTCTCCTCAGGATGACTATAGTTTCAAGAGTTTGCCGTTTTGTAACTGGAATTCGTTCAGGTTCATATTTATTTGCCTCCTCGGTGAAATTATCAGTAACAATTTCTTCATCTGTTAAAGCTGTAGTAACTTGTAGATCACCATCAATGTCCACCCAATCATTAAACTCCTGTTCACCCATGTCTTCGGGCTTTTCAACGTGATCAGTATCGTGACTTAGTTATCCATCATGAATAATTAATCCACATTTTTTGAAACAGTTGCTAATGCAGGTTTTGGAAACTTCATTCCAGGCACTCATTGTCATATGAAGTGCATCTACAACAGTTATCTGCTTTGCGATATTGGATGATGTTTCCAAACCTGCATCTATAGACTGGATGATTCTTCGTCTCATATCCGATCTATAAAAGGTCTTAAAGGTTTTCATTATTCCTGGTCGAGTGGTTGAATCAGTGATGTGGAATTTGAAGGTAAAAAAACTAATTCAATGTTTTTGAAAGTCAACTTTGGATGAGCTAGGCAGTTGTCCAAAAAACAATGCAATTTTTTTGTTTTTCTTATCCAATTTCAAATTCCATTTATAAAGATAATCTTCAAATAAAGAAGCTGTCATCCAAGCATTGGTATTATTGGCATATTCAACAAGCAGCTGTTCTACTCCTTTAAAACATCTAGGCGATTTAGTCTTGCCGATACCTAACGGCTTCATCTTGATTGTTCCCATCATGTTGCATGTTAAAAGAACTGTAATCCTGTCCTTGTTCCTCTTTCCTGCAGGCGCAGAGGAATTTTTAAAAATCATGCAGTGGTCTCGGGTAGCCCTGTAGTATAACCCTGTTTCATCTGTATTAAAAATGTCTTCAGGATTATAAGTACTTAACACAGTTTGTCAAGAGGTTTTCAACCAGGTGTTAGCTGCAGAACCATCAGAATCCTGTTTTTCCTCTGTGAAGTTTTTTGTAAACAATATCATGCCTCTCCTTCCATCTTGTCAGCCATCCGTCCATTGCCTTAAACTCTTCGTGTAGTTTTTCAAAAAAATCATTAGCTTTTTGAAGAAGAATGCTACGATTGATTGGCACATTAAATGAGCTGGCCTGTTTGAACCAAATGAACAAATGAATGAATCTACTGTTTGGAATTTCACTTCACGCTTCCTTTTTCTGGTTTCACTAATCGCATTAGTGTTAAATATTGCTCCCTCTACGTGATTTTAACAATTTTGATAAAGATGACAGAGGCACTCCTAATTTTACTGCCACTTCCCTTTGAGACATATTGTCTAACTTTAATTTATCGTATGTTTCTATAATTCGTAACTTATCTTTTACACTCAAATTCACTCTCTTTCTGTTTACTGACATTTTTTTTTTGGTAGTAAAATTTAAAACACAATAAAAAAGATAAGCGTCAATCAATAATAAAGCACACGGCACACACAAATTGGAACTAACACGACACATGCAAGTGAGACAAAGTTTAGATTTAGAAATTAAGAGCAGATTTCAGCGAAGGAGAAACACATTTCACCATAATGTGAAAAACACAGAATTCCAGCTATTGGTATTATTGCAAATGAATAAGATCAATTTTACTATCCATTTATTGTACTAACAGAAAAGCTCAATAAACTGGAAACTGCAAATTGTTTTTATTGCTTTATGGTTGTGACCTCTATAAATGTGACTTCCAGAAATGTCCTTTAGAAAAATATCACAGAGGCATTCAAAATCGATTCTTATAACCAAAAATGTGATTCTAGTAAACAATGAAAGTGTAATGCATTTTATTGATTTGGATTGGTTCTTCAAATTTTGATTCTATTGAGTGACTGATTCTAACAAACCAGTGATCACTATAATGACACTTACTGTAGGTTCTTTGTTATTAGGAGCATCTCACAGTATCTGCAATAAATTTATTGATGACTGTGTATTAGCAGTTGATTTAAAGGTGTTTAAGTGGATATTTTGAAAGTGGAGACAGTCCACTAACAAATGGCAAATGGTCAGTTGTACTTGACATTATATACAGTGGGGCGCGCTGTTATTAGTTAATAGAAAAATAACAGGTGAGTGAGGAGATTATGCCCAATCCTTAGCCTTCCTAGAATTGTTTCTTCTCGTCTGCTTTTCCAGAAGCTGGAGAGCCACTTGGTTCTGGTTTTATTTGGTATAATTTGTTTCCTGGATAACCTCTCTAAACTAGTGACTAGCTATTGTAACATGCTTTACAGATAATGTTTCTAATCAGTATATGGAGTTTGACCAGTGACAAAATTAGGGTAGCAACATGTTGCTGGCAATAGCAGTAATGCTGCAAGTGGGGATTAGCAGTGAAGCTGCTCAGAAAGGGAAGCAGTAATGATGCGAGCAGCCAGCAGTAACTTTACGAGTGGTGGAGGGTTTATTAAAGCACTAGTACTCACCCTAGGAAAAATGCTAGAAAATCACAATAGAAAGATAACTTGGGAACTATTGCTTGGCACGCAAGGCCATTCAAATACAGGTTATACTCTAAAATCAGCTTTACACTTTTCAAAAAACAGATATCAATATTTGCTCAACTTCTGTTTTAAGCTTTCTTAACTTCATATCATCCCCATTGAAGCCTTCCAATTAGGGATAAATTCAGTGCTAGCTAAGATACGACATAACTATAAATCATCAACGCCACACGTGCAACCATCTGCTAGAGTAAAATTCCGTTTTTCCAAAATAAAACAACAATTGGGAGATATACACAAACATTTTGCCATTATCTGTAAAGCTTTTTATTTTCAAACAATAAATGCAGAACTAAATTCCAGTGACACCTACAAGTCTGTTACCAATTCAGCAGTATAATCACTAAGAAATTAATTGCATTCGGTAAGAAATTAAAACTTAGCATTAATAACTACAAATTTCCTTATACAGGAACTCCCGACTTATGGAAATGAAACTTTACATGAGTTTTTGCCGGCCGGCGCAAACTTAAAAAATTCGTGGAAACGTATTCTGCATCCCATAGGAATAAATGGAGGTATCGTGAAAATATCGTGAAGTGAACCCAATTTGTTTTTTTTTTTTTTTTTCGTTCCAAGTCCTTGGAAGTTAAAAATTTCGCTATATTACTAAGCTATTTATCTCTCTAAAAGGTCATATTTATAATGGAAATTGCACTATCCTTTCATTGTTATCATATGTTCCCGTTATAAGTTTGATTTGAGTTTGATTTTGGGTTTATTGGCGCAAAACCCGTTATAAGAATCAATTTTGTACACCTTTATGATATTTTTCTAAAGCATGTTTCTAGAGGTCACGACAAAAAAAACAATAAAACCAATTTGCACTTTCCGATTTATTGAGCTTTTCTGTTAGTGCACCTAATTATAAATGGGTAGTAAACTCGATCTTATTGCATTTGCGATAATACCCATAACTGGAATTGTGTGGGTTTTTATGCTATTATGGTGAAATGTGTTCCCCTTCACTGAAATCTTTAATCATAAAAAAAACAAATTTTCAGCAATTTCTCTTTATTCCTATTTACGTATTACAATGATGAAGGGAAAGTGACCAACAAAAACTGCAAGTGGTGGTAGTGCCAGGAAACGAAACAAAATTCATTTACAAATGAATATGAAAATGATTAAGAAGTACGAAACAGGACAAAGTTTGTCAGTAATCCATCTATTGCATGGAATTAGGTCTTGCTGCTTCAACAGTGAATACTATTTGTGTGCGTATAAAAGAACATGTCAAAGGATCAATGAACTTAAGATCAACAGTAATCACAAAACAGCATTCAGGTGCTATATTGAAGATGGAACAGCTGTTAATAATATGGATGGAAAATCAGATTCAGAAGCAAGTGCCCCTGAATCTAATGACCATTCAGGCAAAAGCAACAAGTATTTATAACAATATTAAAGATAAGTATGAGGAACACCAACCCAAGTTCGTGGCAAGCAATGAGTGGTTTAATACGTTCAAGCATCGCACTGGTTTCCACATTAAAGTATGTGGTACAGTCGACAGTGCCGATTCCGCAGCTGCATGACTTAACTCAACCAACCTATGGATCAGGGTGTTATTTCGAATTTAAAAGCATACTATTTACGCACATTGTTTGCTTAGGCATTGTCTGCAGTAGTCGATGAGAAAAATTTTACGTTGAGAGACTTTTGGAAATCTTACAATATTTACCACGCCATCTTAAACATTAATAAGGCTTGGGCGGAAATTACTAAAAGTTGTTTAAATGGCGAATGGAAGAAAATATGCCCATGGCACGTAACAGGCTACGGAGGATTTGAAAAGGATGAATCATATTTACGGATAAGATTGTAAAGGTTTCAGAGCTACTTCAGTTGGAGGTTGATGCCAAAGATGTCGAGGAGTGAATAGAGGAAAAGGAATTATCTAACGAAGAACTTATTGACTTGAAGGCGGCGATAGTGAAAGAAGAAAATCCTGACCAAGCTCAAGATGAACGAAATGAGCAGCTGAAATGCTTCATTGCCAGAGAGATGGCAATGGCAGGGTTTGAGAAGATGGATTCTGAGAGTGAACGATTCTTAAAAGATAACAGAGGGGTGAATGATATGCTTGCTTGCTACAAAGAAATCTATGATGAAAAGAAAAAGGCCACTGTCCAGTCATCCTAATATTAGTATGTTCTTTCAGAAGGTTGAGCGGCCGACCCCTTTTAAATCTCCATAGCCCCCAACTTATCAGCTGAAGATGTCGATTCTGGCAATGATGCTCGAGAGGTAAAACTTACTGACGTTATGCATGTTTCCTCTCTTTTTTTGTAATTTTATAATTCTGAAATTTTTTTAAATTGCATGATTTTGTAATTTTTCCTGTATATGAGATAAAAAATTGAATAAGTACAATAAATAATTCTATTTACATGTTCATCGAACATTTCTTTTTTGATTCAA
Source organism: Mastigoproctus giganteus (assembly GCF_048544385.1). NCBI lineage: Eukaryota > Metazoa > Arthropoda > Arachnida > Uropygi > Thelyphonidae > Mastigoproctus > Mastigoproctus giganteus. The sequence continues at coordinate 172,034,919 of NC_143583.1, forward strand.
TCGATTCAGCGAGCACATTTGCGAATGCTGCACGAGCATGGGGGAAATTCCCCGACTTATGTAGCATTCCGTTGAACGCAACGCTTACGTAAGTCAGGGAGTTCCTGTATTTACTTCATTCCAAAGTTCCACAGAAACCTCACAGGTTTCAGATTAATCACTTCTTGAAAGTACAGTTATGCTCATAAGTCTGGCAAAACTTTAGAACTGTTACTTAAACTTATTATGGGCAGCAGAATAATTATTATTAATTATTCTGCTGTCCTACCAGACAGCAGAATAATTAATAATAACGTACCCATTATAAATGCTCTAAATAATGGCAATATCACTCATGTTCAAACACATGATTTTAATAGTCTATTTACTAGCACAGTCCTAACCAACTTAAAATCAGTCTTGAATGAATTTTACAATAACTATAAACACATTACAAATTGTAATTCTGTGTATTAGAACAATCTAAGAAATCTCTGCATTTCCAAAAATTACATATTTGATGGTAAAACTATATACTCGCAAACCAAAGGTACCCCTATGGGTAGCCCTGCTAGCTGTGTCATAGCTAATTTATACTGGTCTGAGACCTCAGTCCCATCAGACATAAATATTTACAGATACATATGTGACTTGTTAGTACTCAACTACCCTACATTTCTGCAGGCCAAAATTTATCCTCCAGAACTTACTCTAGAGAGAACAAATAACGACTATTCAGCTAATTACTTAGACTTGGACATTAATATCAACAGCCCACATACCGCAGACCCTTTGCTGGTCTATTTGCCCCATTTGTTTAATTGCCTACTTCCCCGACACACGAGCAAGGTTTACATTAACATATATAATAAACGAGATGCTTCTAACTTTAATGTAGTCATATTCACCCATTGGCACTCCCATATCTCAAAAAAAGTGCATTAAAATATAATAATCTCTCGATGCATCAGAATTGCCACCATATGTAATAACAACAATCTCTTTTTAGATAAAATCAAATTACTCAATAATAAACTATTTGGTAATAGTTTTCCTTCAACCTTCCTTTACCATCGTTTTAGGAAAGCACTGAATATCATGAAATATAAAAATCATATTGACAACCATATTAACAACATAATTGCCAACTGATATCTTTTTACATTCAGGCTTGTACATAATGTATAGTCAAATATCCCCTAGCCTCTTTGGTGTCTCACAGTGTAGAAAGCTTGTGCCCACTGAACGGCTAACGACGGGGGTATTATTTTGTTAGTTATATCATTAGTTGTTTTTTCATCATTATTTTCATTTATGACATTGTTTAGTCTCATGTATGTTAAAACAATACCATTACTGACTTAAACACACAAAGAATATGTCCAGGGACCTATTATTGGTACGGGTTACGCAACCCCGGACTGCCCGAGTACTATATTTCCCTTCTTCTAATTACTTTTTACTATTCTTAGACACTACATTTTATATCTCGTGTGCAATTAGGTTAACCGAAAGCAATATCTGAGATACTATTTTTCTGCTATCGCTCACTTTTTTTCCCCTTCAACAAAGTTTAGTCTTTTTAACGCTACTTTGTAAGTTATTGATTTCTTCCCTTTGCTGGTCTATTTGCCCCATTTGTTTAACTGCCTACTTCCCCGACACACGAGCAAGGTTTACATTAACCTATTTACTCCTTTCCCCTTCCCCGGGTTGCTTTAATGATTATAAATTGCTGGGAACTTTCGACTAATTTCTTTGGTCTTTGATACAGCCTTGATATGTTCGCTTCCCTCAGCCCATTTCACTGACTACTGCCAAGCTCAACAGTATGTTGTCATATTCTGACTATATCCTTTTGTGTTCATATTATATTTTCTTTGTTAAAATTCATGTCGGGCTGCTTGCCATTCATTCAATTGGAATTAGTTGGTATTAATTTTATTTTAATTTTGCATTTTACTTTTATTTATTTTTGAATTATATTTGATTTTTTATTCCTTTTCTTTTTGGTCTCTGTCTGGTAGGCTATGACATATACGTCTGCTCACTTTTTTTGTCTGCTACATGTATGTCATAACAGAAATACTGGATACTAGCACCTGGCCACCGGGAACTCTAATAAAAATGTACAAAGAACAGACCTCTTCCTCACCCTACCGCATGAGATCAAATACAACAGAGGGATAGCAACCAACGTCAACCCCATGCCAACATGTCCGAATACTTCCCCTTAAATGCTTTCACCAAAACGTACGCAGTATCAGCAACAAACTACACCCTCTACACACAATCAGGTTACTATCTGAATATCAGTTCATCTGCTTGACCGAAACCTGGTTATCTCACGGTAGGCAACTGGATATAATGGGCCAGCCTCTCGATTATCTCAGCCTCCATAACTCCAGGGATAACAGATGCGGCGGATGTGTTGCATTGTTGTATTCATCTAGTTTTAAACAATTGAGATTTCAGGTGACCAAATCAGATAATTTCGAAGCCCTACGTGCCACATTTAGAAAGGATGCCATACTACTACAAATTTGTCTGGTGTACCTATCCCCCGATCATACAGAAGATTCCCGGAGTGAACTACAAGCATGGATAGCAGCCAACCTAGCCCCCAATACCCAAACATTCATTATAGGCGATTTTAACATGTCTACGCCTAGACATGATGAAGCCACTGAAGATCTCAGAATAGTTGTTGGTACATTTGGCTTAGTTCATCAAACCACACCTCGTACTAGAGGAAACCAGACACTGGATCAGTTACTCCACAAAATCCCACGCCTTAATCTGACCACTGAACATTACAGCTTCCCTTCTGATCACTCTCCCATCACGTTTGAGTTCAACGTTACTAATGACTCAAACGCTGGCGAAGCATTCGGGAATGAAGTGTTGACCAAAACAGTATACTCCATCAAATACTTAAACCCAGAGATCATCTTGGCACGTCTCACAGAAATAAACTGGAAGGATCTACAGCAAGAACCAATGGACATCGCAATATAGATGTGCGGAAGTTTGCCCTTAGCAACAGGTGGTTGATTGTTGGAACAAATGTCCATCTGTTGTTGTGGAAGTTGATAGTTTAAATAAATTGAAGGAAGGACTATACAAACTATTGCACGGAATGAATAGGTGAAATTAATGTTTTTTTTTTTTGTTTTTTTTTGTGCTAATGCTAATCTCATTATGTCAAATTCCTCTGCTGCTTTTATCATTCTTCCAATTCCACTAATCGCTTAAACTCTAACCTCCTTTCTTTGAAACTTGACTTTCTGCATTACAACTTTCCTTACCAGGGGCTCACATCTGTTGAGTATGGGCTTGGCACACCCAGGATCCTGAGCTGGATATCATCATTCTTCTCTTTTTTGGCGATTCCCTTCTACTTCTCTCTCTCTCTCTGGGTAATTCAGACTTTTTTTTTTTTTGCCTGGTGCAGCATAAGCCTCAGGCTTCCTTGCACTATGTGGCCAACAATAATAAAATAATAATAATAATCTAGCCTTGCTAACCAGCTAGTTGAAATTGCCACCCAAGGAGCATCCAAGCAAATAAAATTATCTGACAGATCCAATGCATGGTTCAATGCTGAAGTCAGAGAAGCATTCAAGAGGAAACAGAAAACTTTCAATACTCAGCTGACTACCAGATGTACAAGAAAGAGCAGGCAACCTTCCTTAAATACAAAAGAAAAGCAATCTGGCAGCTAGTACTCAACAGAATAAATCACTCCAAATGTATTGCATCAAAATGCAACAAAGTTTTCCATATGGAAGAGAAGGTATTTCAGGAATGGGTATCTTTGACTTTCAACGAGGTGCCATCAGACCCAAAAACCCCAAAACTGGGCGATTTCCTCATACAGTCCAGACAGCCCGTTTCAACTATATCTCTAACAAAGCAACACCTTATAAATAATATAAGACTTCCCAATAAAACTACAATTGGTCTTGATGGTTTTCCTCTATTCACGGTTAAAGTGTGCAGTGCCTTCATTGTGGAGCCCCTTCTGTCAATCTTTAATCAGATATTAAATTCCGGATCAATCCCGACAATATGGAATCACTATAGGGTACAACCCATACCCAAAAGAAAAAACCCTAAGGAGCCTAAGGACTTCAGACCGATCTCGGTGGGCTGCACTCTATTAAAAGTGTTTGAGAAAACTATCTTATCAGCACTGATCAAACAATGCTTCTCTCATAGACCCAAACATCTGCATACTGTGATCCCCAAAAGATCTACATATACAAACTTACTAGACACCCGGTTTAAAATTCAAACTGCTCTCAACAGTAAATCTCAGCTGGACGTCATCTTCCTTGATATTTCATCTGCTTATGATAAGCTCTCAATTCCTGCTCTCATCTACATGCTGGAAAAATACTTTGGCATTACAGGAAGCCTGTTAAAAGCCATCAACCTCATCCTTACGCCAAGACAACTCATCATCAGCCATAAATCCTTCAAACAGGGGTGCGTTATAATGCGGGGAGTACCGCAGGGAGGTGTCCTGTCCGGTTTATGGTTCGCCGCGGCCCTTGAACCTTTCCTCGCAAGGTACACTGATTTCTCATCATATGCAGATGACCTCAAATTATATATAAAATCAAATGACCCTGAACAAACCCACCTGATAAATCAGCGAGCTGCCATCCTGATCAACAGCCTTGTAACCTATCTACTGCAGATAGGGCTGGAGCTAAACATATCTAAATCAGCTGAAATCACATTTACAAAAAAGAGAATCAAAACTGACATCACAACGGAGTGCATATAAGGAAAGTGAAGTCTCACACCGACCTTGGCTGGACTTGGGATGAGGGACTCACTTTTTCGACCATGAAAACTAAGACTTTTTCGCGATGTAGGCAATTCGACAAGAGCTGACAGGGTTACTCCACATTAATGTAGTCGGAGGATACGTCCAGTGGTGCCTACAACCAATCGCACTATATGCATCACCAATCTGGTCTTCTGCACTGACCTCATACATAAACAGATTCCCGGCAGTCGAGTACTGGGTAATTTGATGGATGAGCGGTTACAGGCAGTACATTCACCATCTCCAGGGCTGTTTTATAGGTCAACTTAAATATCACTCCCTGGAGAGTTTATATTCATCCAGGAATATTCTTCTTCTGTCTCAGATGCTAACTGGTGTGATTGATGGAGTTAATCACACCAGTCTTCACAGAGTTATCGCTACTCCACGTGCTGGACCACATGCTATACACTATCTAACCTGTGCTGTCTGAAGAACTTCTTTCCGAACAACACAGTCCCCCTTTTCAATACATTGGCAATAGATCCTGTAAAATACTGTGAAGGCAAGCAGTACAGAGTGAAGAGCCTCTCTGAAGCTTACAGCTTGCATGAACTATAGAAGTATGAAGAAGAAGCTTGAACTAGAAAAAAGCTAGGAATTTGAACTTTATAAATAGGAAGGAATGACCAAAATATAAAATAACTGTTGGACATCTACTTTTAAATGGTACTGTGAATAATTTCCTCTTCTAAAGTTGTCGATAATTACATTCTGTAAATAATACTGTAAATGATTCGCACTTCTGTAAATATTGTAAACATGATTTGTACACATTGCATTGTAAAAATTGCCATTCTTGCATTTTTGTACACCCTTCTAGCCAGTTGGCTGTGTATAAGGAGTGAAAGCAATCACTTGCTATAATAATAAATGGATTTAATAATAATAATAATAAAATAGAGGCCTTACTTCTTACTATATACCCTTTGGTTCTGGTTGCTGGCACAGGATTATGTAGTTAAAATATTATGATCTATAGAATTAAGTACCATTTTTATTTTATTTAATTTAATGTAATCTGCTTTGAATTTTTGGGCACTTTTTTAATTTGTTCCATGCTGACTACAGCTGACAGGGAGGCGTGCCTCCATAGCCAGGTGGGAAGAAGCAGCAGTGCATAGCACACACTTCTTGATTAGACCAGGGTTTGAGCCCGTCACCAGCAAATACGGAGGATGCGGAAAGGTCAGGGAATGACCACCGCATATTCCCGGAGCAATATGGCCTTAGTTGCTAATGCTCCTAAAAACCAAATAACAACAAACAAACACCTGACAGGTCAGCACACCTACTCATACACTTAGCTACACACACAATCTTTTATTTTAGAAATACAACTTTTTTGATGTGTAAACATCTTTGGCGGCACCTACAAAATTTCAGATAGTAGTAAAATAAATTTGTCACGATTCCGTGACGCGGAAATGACGTCACTTCCGTCTCATAACAAAGAAAAACGGTGTCGGGAGAGGAGATCGTGCAAAGGATCATGGGAGGCGATCTCAGTGGTGCTCAGAGCTGGCACGAACCAGCTGGTTGCCGAAAAACATTTATGATTTGGTGCATACCACTTAGGTGGCTTTGGGCTAACCATTGCCACCCATGGCAGAAACCTTGGGGTAAACAGAGTAATGGATATCTTGCAACATTTAAAGTAAAGTAGAGCATTTAAAGCAAAGGATCATGGGAGGTGATCTTGGATGTGCTCAGAGCTGGCATGAATCAGCTGTTTGCAGAAACAATATGGGAAGGCAAAATGAACAGAGTTGGGAGAGGAGATCGTGCAAAGGACTGGGAGGCGATCTTGGATGTGCTTAGAGCTGGCATAAACCAGCTAGTTAAGGAAAAACGTTTATGATTCAGGGCATACCATTTTTGGTTTGTGTCACAGAACTCTGTTAAGGCCAGAGATTTTTCAAAAAGTACAGGGATATTGTTCTGCTGTGGAATGTCGTGGTATGTTATTCCTCTGACCTTTTAGACATTGGGCTCCTGTTGGGAACCCCCATTGCCCATACTTTGCCATGAAGAGGCAGGTCAGGTACCCAGTAGAAGTTTATATTATTAGATCTCTGGCAAGCCCTGCCATCTAGTGTCCAAAGGTTTTGGTGGCTAGGTAGGGCCTATAAAAAAAAAAAAAAAAAATGAGTTGGTGCTAGAAGATTACAATAAAACCAAATTATGTTAAAACCAAAGTGAGGACCACACCCAGGGAAGGGGATGTAAAGAGAACTGGGTGAGAGGTGGCCCAATTAGTGACAGATAATGATGGAACACTGACACGAGCAGAGAGTCCAGTTCGAAGAATCAAGTTTGGGTGGGATATTCATGGGACATGGTCCAGCCCATGGTGAGTAGTCTAGTTTGCTAAATCATGCGCTGTCTTTTCATTCCTGGGTCAGGGTCCCAACCATGATGATCTGTCACACAGGTTTGGTGGTATCTAGCTGTGGGAGGAGTTTGTAGATATCAAATTCCGGTCTGAATAGGCGCAGAGTCACTGTGCCACAACTGAGATCCCTGCTTTGAGGGAAGTAGGGTTTAACCATCCGAAGGAGAGTCACTGAGAGTCCAGAGGATGGAACTATCCAGTCTGTACCTGCGGTTGAGGAAGAGTTCTCATGCATATTCTGAGAAGGAATTGTAGTGATGTTCATTTTTCCAGGATGTGGAATACCTGATTCTTGGGAAAGTAGTGAATTTTCGTTATGAGAATCCGATGAAGATCTTCATAAAGTGGGCAGAGTAATATCTTACATGGTCCCAGGATTCCTGGGACCCACAGTGACAGAGCAGATTATCAGTGATGTTGAAGTAGGTTAGTTTCACTTGGATGGAGCCATGCCCTGTCAATAAACAGGTAGCATATAGGCCCGGGGAGAACCAGGCAGGACTTGCTGGATAGACTGCTTGTACTGTAGGCATTACAGTACTGTCTATATTACTGAAGCAGCTGTATATTTCCATCAAGTGGTGAATCATATATGTTTTTCTGCAACCAGCTGGGCTGGTCAAAAATATCTGAATCAGTTCATGACTGGGAGATAACAGACTCCAAATTACATGCACAAGTAGAATCTTTTGCTTGTCATAGATCATTCTCATTAAGTTGCAGAAGTCTTTGGTCACGAAGTTTTCGTGCTTCTTTGCAATTGTGCCGAGTTGGTTGAGTGTGGTGAGCTTTAGATCCTAATTCATCTCACTGTTTAGATTATTGTAAAAGTTTCAAAAGTGGTCTTCGTCTCACAGTCACGTGACAAGACTATGAAGATCATTATGCATGCTTCGTCAGGGTCAATGTCGTTGTTATCTTGACACGTCGTCTTACATATTTCAATCGCTTGGCGAATGTCGAAGTCTGATTCATACAATTTACGATCTAGTATGAGCTCTTCATTGTTATCATAGATCTTGACATATTTAATCTCTGACAGTATCTGTTTCCTCATTGCTAAATGGAATGTGCAGTAGCATTAGCATTAGTAGAGGCATTTGATGCAAGAAAGCAAGCTTATGCAGCATCAGCCAAAAAAAAAAAAAAAAACCCACTTCCACTTCACCCCTCTGTTCGTTCAAAATACCTGTCCAGCTGAGCCTTAAACTTATTCAGGCTATCAACCTCCACCACAAGGGATGGCAGTCTGTTCCACCAACCAACCACCCGCTGGCTAAAGGCAAATTTCCGCACGTCCATCCTACATCTGTCCTTCCTCAATTTGAATTTATGCCCTCTCAGGTGATTTTTCTGAGCTAGAGGAAGAATCCCATCAGCATTGAGCATGCTTAAACCATTCAAGGCTTTATACACCTCTATCAGATCACCTCGCTGGTGCCTAGTCTCCAGACACTGCAATTTGCAAAACTTAAGCCTTTCCTCGTAAGAGCACCCCTTTGTTCCATTCACCAATCTTGTTGCCCTTCTCTGCACTCGTTCCAGCAGCTCTACATCCTTCTTGAAATGAGGCCTCCAGATCTGTATACAGTACTCTAGGTGTGGCCTGACCATTGCCTTATACAATGGAATAATCACCTCCTTATCCCTGCTGGAAAAATTCCTGTATATCATTGACAATACTCCATGAGCTACTCTTGCAGCCCGTCTGCACTGCTCAGAGAACTTCATATCTGCCTGCACAATCACCCCCAAGTCCCTTTCATTCTCTACCACTGTCAGTGTAGTACCACAGAGTTGATATGTTGCCCTGGGGTTGCTGTTTCCCATGTGTAGTACTTTACATTTGTCAATGTTAAACTTCATTTGCCACCTCTCAGCCCATCTGCTCAACCTTTCCAGATCCTGTCGCAGCAGTGTAGTGTCAGTAGTGTCCTTGACAACCCTGCCAACCTTTGTATCATCTGCAAACTTGGACATTAAGCTTGATATACCATCATCAATATCATTTATAAATACAGAAAACAATAATGGACCCAACACTGAGCCCTGAGGGACTCCACTAATAACATTAGTCCACGATGAGCAGTGTCCATTGATTACCACTCTCTGTCTTCTCCCACTCAACCACCCCTTTATCCATAGCAGCAATTTGCCTCCAATGTCACACTGCTCCAATTTGTGTAGCAGTCTTCCATGTGCAACAGTATCAAAAGCCTTTCTAAGATCCAAGTATATAATATAAAAGTTATTCCCTGCATCCAGTTCTTTTGTGACTGCATCATAGTATCCAATCAAGTTGGTCAGGCAAGACTTCCCCTTAACAAAACCATGCTGTGTCTGAGCTATAACTGAAGTCTTGTCTAAATGATCCTGCAGTGCTTCTTTAACCAGTGCCTCCATTAATTTTCCTGGAACAGAAGTTAAGCTCACAGGTCTATAGTTACTTGTGTCAGCCTTTGATCCTCCTTTGTGAATTGGGGTCACATTTGCACATTTCCAGTCTATGGGTACCTCCCCTGAGTCCAAGGAAGCTCTCATAATTATGGCTAAGGGTTTGCTTACTTCCTTTGCTGCCTCCTTTAATATAACTGGATAGATCCCATCCACCCCGGGTGCCTTTCTTGTGTTTATCTTCAACAGTTTCTCCTCCACTTTACTCCCAGTTATTTCAAGATTCTGTAGCTTACTGCTAGAGTTGAATACACCTCTGGCATTCCCCTTGCTGAATAACTCCTCATGTGTGAATGTCGATGCAAAATATTCATTTAGTTTGTTAGCTACCTGAGCAGGATCATCAACAGTTGACCCATCAATATCAAGTGGACCAATCTGATTCATCCCCTTCCTTCTAGAGTTTACATAAGTAAAGAACTCTTTGCTGTATTTCTTTGCATCCCTTGCCAAGGATTTCTCGTAATCTGCCTTCGCCTGCCTAACCTCCTTTGTAACTTGGTTGCATATCAACTTGTATCTATCATAGGCTTCTGTGTCATGTGTTAATTTGTAAGTATCCCATGCATTTTTCTTCTCTGCCATATGCCTCATTAGTTCATCTGACATCCATTTTGGCCTAAACCTTGAACAATATTTCTTAGTTGGTATGTAAAGCCTAGTAGCTTCCAAGATATGTTCTTTGAATGCTTCCCATTTTGAATTTGCTGTTGGTAACATCATCAGTTGGTCCCACTGTATAGAATTTAAATACTGTCTCAGTCCATCGTAGTCGCCTTTACGGAAGCAATAACCCTTCCCTTTACCCCTAATGGTAGTTACCTCTTTCAGTAAATCCCACTTCAGCACACTGTGATCATTGCCACCTAGTGGTTCATTTATCTGCAGATTCTTAATGCATGAAGAATCACTGCTGATAATCAAATCAAGAGTATTACTCCCTCTAGTTGCCTCCCGAACATGCTGATGTAGAAAACAATCATCCAATAAATCCACAAAAGCCCTGCTAGTGTGTGAGTAACCAGCCCCCAAATTCCAGTCAATATCTGGGAAATTAAAATCTCCCATTATAAGACTCTCTGATTTACTGGCCCACTCTATTTCCCTGTACAGTTCCTTATTATACTCATCAGAGTCATTAGGCCTATAGCACACTCCTACTCTCAATTTTGATCTACCAATGCTTATGTCACACCAAACTGACTCAACACTGCACTGTCCAGCGATGTCGACTGGCTTCACTTCCTTGGTTTTTATGTGTTTCTTAACTAATAGCATAACCCCTCCCCCCTTCCTATCCTGTCTATCCTTTCTGTAGACGTTGAACTCCCCAAATTGCAGTTCTGCATCCCTTATATCTGTGTGACACCACGTCTCTGATATCCCAACAATATCTGCCTTTGATGTTTTGAGCAATACCTCAAATTCATCAAATTTATTTACTAAACTCCTAGCATTGGTGTACACGCAAGTATACCTGCACCTGTTTCTATTCTTAGCTACCCTAACACAACCCATGTGTTTATTTGTACCGCAATGGCTCCCAGCAGTCTCTGAAATACCATGCATCTTGTTTTTCAGGCTTCTGCTCATTCTAATAGAAGCAGTGCAAGAATCTCTTTCACCTCTGCCAGTGGCTACTGTCAATCTATTGGTCTTTGTCTCCCCCCAAGCTAGCAGTTTTCCGACCCACCTAACACTGCCTCGATAGCATCGGCAAATATTCTTGCACCCTTTCTATTTAAGTGTATCCCATCCCTGTAGAAGCAATCTCTCCTGTTAAAAAGTACAGTCCAGGCTGAAAAAAATTCTACCCCTTGAGCCTTGCACAATCTTTCCAGGCCCGAATTGATCGACAAGGCTCTCATCATATACTCCCTCCTATCGTGTCTGGGCAGAATTGCAGACACTTTCAAATTCAACCCTAATTCTCGGCTTTTGTTCAACAGTGACCTGTACTTGTTAAGTAATTCTGCCGGTCTCCTACTCTTAATATTATTAGTGCCAACGTGTACAACTATATCACCTTTTGTGCCCTTAAAAGATGATATTCGCTCTACAACGTCATCAACCTTTGCCCCTGGCAGTGTTACCATCTCGCGCTCGTCCTAGATGACATCCTGAGCCAAGTCATAGTTTCTATAGTGATTATGCATGGATCCCATTTCTTGCATCTCATAGCGCTGCATGTTTAATTTGTGACAAAGCATGACAGAGTAACATGACAATAACAATACAAATTCTTGTATTGTTGCAAACATACTATTCACCAAATGGCTATAATCAATTGGGCAATTAGGCTATTAGCCTAGCCTCTTCCAAATGTTGATTCAGTAGAGTAAGCAGTGGGCATGAGCATAAAGATGTTTACAAATAAACCATCTTTCGTGCATACTGGGTACACATGCAATTTTTATGTGCACCTTCTGCATTTTTTTTTGTATGTGTTACTTAATTTTTTTTTTTTTTTTTGAGTTTGCATTACAGCAAATTTCCCCAAATTATATCATGTTAATCCTCGCCCATAAGAGGTCACCCCTTAAGCCCACAACAGAGTACGGCAATCTCAAACAGCTGTGAAAAGTGACTCAAATAATTTTTCAGTTCAACCGGCAACGTGCAGCATGATAAGTAGTTGCTACAGCATACTCTTTTTTTTTTTTTATTAATTAAATTTGTTTTTAGCAATAACTATTAATTAACTGTTAATTAACAATAGCTAAATTGTTACCCAACAGTAGAACATTTTCAGTAAAAACTTATTTATTTATTTATTTTTTTTCAAATAAATGAATAATAGATTTTACTAAGATAAAATTAAAGCTAACATAATGTAAATTCTACAGTTACTGTACATATAAAAAAACCAATAAAAATTTAGTTTAAAATTAAATTTATTGGCTACAATACAAGGGTACATATGTACAGAAAACTACTGAAACGTTATAGGCTGAATATATGGACTATTTCAGCTGAAACAGTGAAATGGTATGGCATTCTGAAGAGATACTATTTCACATATCAGCCAATTACCTACAAGTAAGATTATAATAACAAAAGTTTAAGTATAAGGCAACATATTTAAATGTTTAAGTATAGGGCACAAAAGGTGATATTGTTGTACATTCTGCCAAAGAGGGACTGGAGGGAGTCTGAGTAGTGTGTATGCGGTGGGCATTATCGAGGCCACGTCATGTTAGGGATCTAGGTATATTCTTACCATGTGTATGCCATATCCAAAAATTTCATTACTTCATACAGCATTTCCCCCCAATTTTTCTTACTATTGAATAACACCATGAACTGTCAAACTAATAGAGTAAGCCTATCTGCAAAAATATCTAAACCTCCCAAAAACTTCCTAGTTCATTTCACAAATATACGTGGTCTCAATTCTAATTTGAACGATGTCCATTTTCACTTGCAGTCTTCCGAACCCCATGTTTTCTGACAGAATCTCAGTTATCGGTTGATTCAACTAATTCTCATCTCAGTTGACCAAATTATCCGCTGTATGATTTCTTTCGCCTCAAAGGTGGTACTTTTGCATATATCCGTTCCATTATTCCCTGTCAGAGACTTGGTAATTTGGAATCTCCTCTTTCCAATCTTCTCTGGCTTAAAATCTCTCTACCTCATTCTGCCAAATCAATCTGTTGTCTCTACCATTCAACCAACTCCACTAATCACTTGGAGCTCTTCGACTTCCTCTCTTTGCAACTTGACTTTCTCCAGTCCAACTTTCCTAGCAGTGAGGTAATTTTCCTTGATGATTTTCATGTTCACAACTCCAGCTGGCTTCCGTTTTCTAATCACACCGACCCAGCTAGCCGAGATGCTGAGACTTTTGCAATTACTAATGACCTTGCATAGACTGTTCATTTACATACAAGAATACCGGACAATCCTAACCATACAGCCAACACGCTTGATCTCTTTCTTCAGAGATATCTTCAAACAACCCATGATACTGCCATGGGGGATGTCTTTGTGTGTGCGCGATGCAAGGAGTGTATCGATATCAGGCAACAACTCGGCGTTCTTGTGGGCCTATATGAGAGCTTGAAGGACAGGATGGATGCCCTCGAAGAAACTAAATTGAGGGGCCCATCAAGCTCTCAGCTGCCCACATCAACGCCAGAGCTTGCACTTGGGCATCGCGTGACACAGAGACAACCCCTAAGGCAGAATGCGCTGGTCCCACAGGAACTAGTAGTTGTTGGTGACTCTATTGTCAGGGAAACGGGGAACATGCTTTGTAAAAAAGATAGGTGGAACAGGACCAGGGTATGTCTGCCAGGGGCAAAGGTTGATGACGTTGTAGAGCGAATATCATCTTTTAAGGGCACAAAAGGTGATATAGTTGTACACGTTGGCACTAATAATATTAAGAGTAGGAGAAGGGCAGAATTACTTAACAAGTACAGGTCACTGTTGAACAAAAGCCGAGAATTAGGGTTGAATTTGAAAGTGTCTGCAATTCTGCCCAGACACGATAGGAGGGAGTATATGATGAGAGCCTTGTCGATCAATTCGGGCCTGGAAAGATTGTGCAAGGCTCAAGGGGCAGAATTTTTTTCAGCCTGGACTGTACTTGTTAACAGGAGAGATTGCTTCTACAGAGATGGGATACACTTAAATAGAAAGGGTGCAAGAATATTTGCTGATGCTATCGAGGCAGTGTTAGGTGGGTCGGAAAACTGCTAGCTTGGGGGGAGAAAAAGACCAATAGATTGACAGTAGCCACTGGCAGAGGTGAAAGAGATTCTTGCACTGCTTCTATTAGAATGAGCAGAAGCCTGAAAAACAAGATGCATGGTATTTCAAAGACTGCTGGGAGCCATTGCGGTACAAGTAAACACATGGGTTGTGTTAGGGTAGCTAAGAATAGAAACAGGTGCAGGTATACTTGCGTGTACACCAATGCTAGGAGTTTAGTAAATAAATTTGATGAATTTGAGGTATTGCTCAAAACATCAAAGGCAGATATTGTTGGGATATCAGAGACGTGGTGTCACACAGATATAAGGGATGCAGAACTGCAATTTGGGGAGTACAACGTCTACAGAAAGGATAGACAGGATAGGAAGGGGGGAGGGGTTATGCTATTAGTTAAGAAACACATAAAAACCAAGGAAGTGAAGCCAATCGACATTGCTGGACAGTGCAGTGTGGAGTCAGTTTGGTGTGACATAAACATTGGGAGATCAAAATTGAGAGTAGGACTGTGCTATAGGCCTAATGACTCTGATGAGTATAATAAGGAACTGTACAGGGAAATAGAGTGGGCCAGTAAATCAGAGTGTCTTATAATGGGAGATTTTAATTTCCCAGATATTGACTGGAATTTGGGGGCTGGTTACTCACACACTAGCAGGGCTTTTGTGGATTTATTGGATGCCTGTTTTCTACAACAGCATGTTCGGGAGGCAACTAGAGGGAGTAATACTCTTGATTTGATTATCAGCAGTGATTCTTCATGCATTAAGAATCTGCAGATAAATGAACCACTAGGTGGCAGTGATCACAGTGTGCTGAAGTGGGATTTACTCAAAGAGGTAACTACCATTAGGGGTAAAGGGAAGGGTTATTGCTTCCGTAAAGGCGACTACGATGGACTGAGACAGTATTTAAATTCTATACAGTGGGACCAACTGATGATGTTACCAACAGCAAATTCAAAATGGGAAGCATTCAAAGAACTTATCTTGGAAGCTACTAGGCTTTACATACCAACTAAGAAATATTGTTCAAGGTTTAGGCCAAAATGGATGTCAGATGAACTAATGAGGCATATGGCAGAGAAGAAAAATGCATGGGATACATACAAATTAACACATGACACAGAAGCCTATGATAAATACAAGTTGATATGCAACCAAGTTACAAAGGAGGTTAGGCAGGCGAAGGCAGATTACGAGAAATCCTTGGCAAGGGATGCAAAGAAAAACAGCAAAGAGTTCTTTACTTATGTAAACTCTAGAAGGAAGGGGATGAATCAGATTGGTCCACTTGATATTGATGGGTCAACTGTTGATGATCCTGCTCAGGTAGCTAACAAACTAAATGAATATTTTGCATCGACATTCACACATGAGGAGTTATTCAGCAAGGGGAATGCCAGAGGTGTATTCAACTCTAGCAGTAAGCTACAGAATCTTGAAATAACTGGGAGTAAAGTGGAGGAGAAACTGTTGAAGATAAACACAAGAAAGGCACCCGGGGTGGATGGGATCTATCCAGTTATATTAAAGGAGGCAGCAAAGGAAGTAAGCAAACCCTTAGCCATAATTATGAGAGCTTCCTTGGACTCAGGGGAGGTACCCATAGACTAGAAATGTGCAAATGTGACCCCAATTCACAAAGGAGGATCAAAGGCTGTAATTACACAAGTAATTATAGACCTGTGAGCTTAACTTCTGTTCCAGGAAAATTAATGGAGGCACTGATTAAAGAAGCGCTGCAGGATCATTTAGACAAGACTTCAGTTATAGCTCAGACACAGCATGGTTTTGTTAAGGGGAAGTCTTGCCTGACCAACTTGATTGGATACTATGATGCAGTCACAAAAGAACTGGATGCAGGGAATAACTTTGATATTATATACTTGGATCTTAGAAAGGCTTTTGATACTGTTGCACATGGAAGACTGCTACACAAATTGGAGCAGTGTGACATTGGAGGCAAATTGCTGCTATGGATAAAGGGGTGGTTGAGGGGGAGAAGACAGAGAGTGGTAATCAATGGACACTGCTCATCGTGGAGTGATGTTATTAGTGGAGTCCCTCAGGGCTCAGTGTTGGGTCCATTATTGTTTTCTGTATTTATAAATGATATTGATGATGGTATATCGGGCTTAATGTCCAAGTTTGCAGACGATACAAAGGTTGGCAGGGTTGTCAAGGACACTACTGACACTATGCTGCTGCAACAGGATCTGGAAAGGTTGAGCAGATGGGCTGAGAGGTGGCAAATGAAGTTTAACATTGACAAATGTAAAGTACTACACATGGGAAACAGCAACCCCAGAGCAACGTATCAACTCTGTGGTACTACACTGACAGTGGTAGAGAATGAAAGGGACTTGGGGGTGGTTGTGCAGGCAGATATGAAGTTCTCTGAGCAGTGCAGACGGGCTGCAAGAGTAGCTCATGGAGTATTGTCAATGATATACAGGAATTTTTCCAGCAGGGATAAGGAGGTGATTATTCCATTGTATAAGGCGATGGTCAGGCCACACCTAGAGTACTGTATACAGGTCTGGAGGCCTCATTTCAAGAAGGATGTAGAGCTGCTGGAACGAGTACAGAGAAGGGCAACAAGATTAGTGAATGGAACAAAGGGGTGCTCTTACGAAGAAAGGCTTAAGTTTTGCAAATTACAGTGTCTGGAGACTAGGCACCAGCGAGGTGATCTGATAGAGGTGTATAAAGCCTTGAATGGTTTAAGCATGCTCAATGCTGATGGGATTCTTCCTCTAGCTCAGAAAAATCACCTGAGAGGGCATAAATTCAAATTGAGGAAAGACAGATGTAGGATAGACGTGCGGAAATTTGCCTTTAGCCAGCGGGTGGTTGGTTGGTGGAACAGACTTCCATCCCTTGTGGTGGAGGTTGATAGCCTAAATAAGTTTAAGGCTCAGCTGGACAGGTATTTTGAACGAACAGAGGAGTGAAGTGGGTTTTTTTTTTTTTTTTTTTTTTTTTTGGCTGATGCTGCATAAGCTTGCTTTCTTGCATCAAATGCCTCTACTAATGCTAATGCTAAGCACACGGTCAAAATGAGTGGTCCTTTAGGCACCTCAGATCACAACTTGGTGACTGTCTCTTCTCCAATGGAGCCTTTATCTCATGGCTATTCCCAATCTCATGTTGTTTGGCATTACAAGAATGCAAAATGGGATGACCTGCGAGATTTTTTTTCTTCTTTTCCTTGGTTGGACTACAGTTTCAAAACTTTTGATGTCAACGTTTGCTCAGATCGTGTCAGTGAATTTATTCTTGTAGGAATGGAATCCTTTATCCCACACTCCACTTTAAAATCTCTTCCTTTATCCAAACCTTGATTTTCCAATAAATGGCTGTTCAACAGAAGAATGTTGCATATCGTAATTGGCTTGTTTCCGATCCTTCAGTTTCATTTTCTGCCTACACCAAAGTGTGCAACAATTGTAAAGCAGTTATTAATCAGTCCAAACTAGATTTTGAACAGTAGAAAACTTGCTTCTTGCCATAATGGTAGCCGAGCCTTCTGGTCTCTTGTCAAAGCTATTGACGGCAACTTTTGCCCATCTCTTCTCCCACTTCTGTCAAAACCAGATGATTCTGTTGTCACTTTGGCCAAAGATAAAGTTGACCTGCCAGCATCCCATTTTTCTTCCAACTCATGTATTAATGATCTTGGTAAAACACCTCCCACCATTCCCAACACGCTCCATTCAATGCCTCCTGTGGTCTTCCGCCAAAAGGATGTCAGAAGGATTTTGACAAATCTTGATGCTAAGAAAGCTCCAGTTCCTGATGGTATTTCTCCACTTGTTCTCAAAACCTGTGCTCCTGAACTTACTCCTCTTCTTTGCTGCCTTTTTTCACTTTCTTATCAAACGTGTTTTTCCATTACTTCAAAGAGGTCATTTGTGAGCTCTCCATTGTGCATTTGAAACAGATCGGTGACATCAGTTGAAGAAACATCAAGCTGCAATTGGTTAGCAATCTGCTTCTGTTTCATTTTGTATGATCTCTGGTTCTTGAACTCTTTCAAAATTATCAATAAACTGAGGACACCATTTATTCCAAACACCCTTCAAGTTCTCTGCAATTTTGTTCCAGGTTCATCGTATAATTTTAAATGCATCTAAAATATGGAATTCTTTAACAGTTTGACTTCCCTCCTTATCTGTTGCATTAATTAGCATGTCAAATTTCGCCCGAAGATAATGCACTTTAAACGTTTTAACGCTCTGGTCCATTGGCTGCAAAGGTAGTGTCACATTTTGTGGCAAAAAATTTATTTTAAAACTAGGGTGGTGATGTTGCAGAAATGGTGGGTGGCCAGGTGCATTATCTAAAATCAGAATCACCCGAAAAGGAATATTTTTATCTTCACAATATTGTTTTACTTCAGGAACAAAGTGATGTGAAAACCAATCTTGGAATAAAGGAATGAAGAGAAAATTATGAAAATTTATTTATGTTTTTTATATGATTGAAGATTTCAGAGAAGGGGAAACACATTTCACCATATTAACGTAAAAACCCACACAATTCCACCTATCGGTATTTTAGCAAATGCAATAACATCGAGTTTACTATCCATTTATAATAGATTGCACTAACAGAAAAGCACAATAAAGTGCAAATTATTTTTATTGTTTTATGGTATCACAAAGGCGTTCAAAATTGATTCTAATAACCAAACATATGATAACGGTGAAAGTGTAGTGCATTTTAATGATTTGAATTGATAGCTAATATAATTTTCATTACAAAAATGACATTTTAGAGAAATAAATAGCTTATATATAGTGAAAATTTCAACTTATGAGGCCTTGGAACAAAAAAAACCAAAAAAACCATGTGTAATGGATTCACATTACGATATTTTCAGGATACAATGGTGCCTCTGGAACAGATTAATATTGTATAGCTACGAATGTGGTTTATATGTATGAATGTTTAACATTCATTTTTTTTGCAATTAATGTTCATATTTTCGATTTTGTTAATACTTGATACTTGAGAAGGAACAAAAAAAAAAAAAAAAACTCGTAAACCTGGGAACTCAAAGTGGGAACTGCCTGTATAGCATAAAGAGCAGAATATTTTTTAATGGCATATGTGCATTCCTGGCTTTTGTGATTACTGCTTTTAAGATATTTCATAATTCCAATATATTAATCCTTCCTATGCTATTTGCCCAGTTGATAGCGTAGTATCTTAAACTGACATAGTCCCCCTTTGCAGAAATTAAACTCCGTGCCTTTACCTTCATCAAATGCAACACATCCTTCATCTTCCAACTAAGAACTGCACGATAACTTCCTGCTAATGGTTCCTGTACTGTGAGCCCTATGATGTCATCTGATTTGTGGGAAATGATCAGGTATAGGATATTCTCAGCCCTAGTATTTTGTCTAACATGCTGATGCAAAGAATTTTGGGTCATACCTTGTTAGGGGCATGAAAGTAAGTTTACTTTATAGATTTTGGGATGCTAAACATGGAAATAATGCCTAAAATGTCAGATTGGCTCTTGTTTTTGAAAAAAATAATTTTTATATTTAAACATGGTATATTTTATTTATATGGCAGTAAGATGTAGCTACGAACATAACTGAATCAAACACAGGACCTTTTTGCCTTTTGCTTTTATTCACTTTGGGAGCATCCCTTTTTCATTGATCAACAATAATCAGCTAACATGGCAGTACTCCATTTGCTTTTGTATTGTTGTTCCTCGCTGTGATGTCTTGATGGAGGCATTCACCATGTTGAGCGCTGACAGCACCAAATCCAGGTGGGAGTGCAAGAAATGCATCTTAAATGACACATTACATCCCAGTTTTTCATAAAAAGTAATGACATCTTTGGGAGAACAACCATGAACTGAGAAAAAAAAATCACCCAGCACCTAGCCATATTTGAATATTACTACAACAGAGTTGAAGATGCAGTTGAGGAGACAGCAACTTATCACGTGATACAGAGCGAGGTGACAGTTGCCGATCACGTGATAAGGCATGGTGGTACTGAAAATGTGGTGTTCCATGAATTTTACCAAGAGCAGTAGTTGATAAGGTACAGTAACTCACTAATGTGAGACCCCAACTGTAATTTGAAAACAAGAATCAATCGACAAATTTTAACGTGATTTTTGTGTTCTGATTTGAAAAAAATAATTTTTATATTTAAACATGGTATATTTTATTTATATGGCAGTAAGATGTAGCTATGAACATAACTGAATCAAACACAGGACCTTTTTGCCTTTTGCTTTTATTCACTTTGGGAGCATCCCTTTTTCACTGATCAACAATAATCAGCTAACATGGCAGTACTCCATTTGCCTTTTTAGAGAATTAGCCTTTCATGCCATTAACGAAAAACATACTTTTTTATTTAACGAGGCCAAAATACTTAATGTTCAACGTAATTATACGCGACTATTAATTGCAGAAACCGTTGAAATTAAATTACATGAGAATTCTGTTAATGTTCGGCGGCCATATTTGATCTCCGATGCGTGGACCTTTACGCGCATGCGCGAAGACATATAATCACTATTTAGTTGCAGGTTTAGCCTGATTCGGTAATTTTCGTTCCTGTGATCACGACAGTCGGTCGAAAAGCATTGTCAGATTCAGGAAGGAAAATCGTTTTGAATATTTTCGTTAGATTCTTTTAATTGCGTTAATTTGAATTTTAATTGTTTTAAATTGATTTTGAATTGTGTTAAATTGATTATTTAATTATTTATATTTTACTTTAATGTTCCGGTAAGTTGTCGATTTTTTCGTTTTTTCCGTTTTAATTTCTGGAGGGTACCATACGGAAGTGTTCCACGTACTATATTGAGGTTAACTCCTCTTATTTATTTACTAATATTATTATCAACGTAGAACATATTGAGTTATTACAGCTCTGATTCATACTATCTAATGTGTTCAGCAGCATAAAATTGGTCAAGATTGGTATTTTTGTTTTCATAACATTTTAATATTAATAAATATCACTATGTAATATCGTCATGATTATTATTTGCATTATTTAAAAATTTTGTCTCCTATGAGGAGTTCCTCTCCTACATA
This sequence comes from Mastigoproctus giganteus, assembly GCF_048544385.1. Classification (NCBI taxonomy): domain Eukaryota; kingdom Metazoa; phylum Arthropoda; class Arachnida; order Uropygi; family Thelyphonidae; genus Mastigoproctus; species Mastigoproctus giganteus. Next base: position 172,056,393 of record NC_143583.1, read on the forward strand.
TTCCAGTCAATAAGGGACAAATTGAAATAATCCATAATAACCCATTCACACTTGTGAATGTCTTATTATGAATTACTTCAAGGGAAATAACTCTTAGAGAACATGGAAAGGAGTTATTTTGCAGCATGATGGGTGGCAAACTTACAATACGGCATATGTACTTCATCCTATTTTCTTAGAGTCTGATGTTTTGACCCTTCCCCTTTTCTCTCTCTCTTATTTTTCATTCACAGTCTGTATTGTGAATGAAATTATCATTCATTCACAATCTGTATTGGTCTTTGTAGTGTGTGATATTTTCTCTGGTCTGCAATATAATGATGATATGTCATACTACTTGTTTTCAAAGTTGCTAGAGGAGCTTCTAGAAAAGCTTTTTGGTACATATTTTGTTTTTTATGCTTTTAATTCTTTTATTGCTTTTAGTGTTTATCTGTATATTTTATGTCTATCTATATTTTAGCTTCTATTGTTTATATATTTTCTGTTATACTGTACTTTATTTTTTTCACTATATTTAAAGAAAGTTTAATATCTTAATGTTACATCAGCAATTTCGAGATTCACTTCAGCATGTTTATTCCTGAAGCACAAGGAGATTTACTTCGGCATGTATATTCCTGAAGCACAAGGGTTTTTTTGCTAATATTTACACATGCTCGCTCATTTCAATCACATATAGAGGCTCGCATCATACTCTTCACAATCTTTGCCAGAAGCATGAGCATAACCCCACTCAAATATTTCCTCTGAATCCAATTACTATGCTCTCATTTTACCTTTACATCCAGATGATTCAATAAAGTAGCTTTTGGCAATATGGAATGATTGGGAGGAGCAGCCATCTGTGCAAAGAGCATCAAGGATGCTTCAAGGGCACTTCCCCACCACAGAGAGTGTTGGGAAAGCACCCTTGAAGTCAGTCAGAATGGTCAGGATTTATGAAGTGCTACCCAAATTTGAAGGTTGCTTCCTGAAATTTGAAGGTTGCTCAGGAACTATGTCTAGTATGGACTTATGGTGCTAGGTAACACTACAAGCATCTGTTGTGAATCAGTGTGCCACGTGGAATCAGGCTGGATAGAATCACTGAATATTTATGCACAGTTCTTTGACAGTGTGTTTTTTGCGTAGTTTGTAATGGCTAATGTGACAGAGCAACGTGCTTGCATCAAGTTTTGTTTCCTTCTTAACGCAGAAACCCATAAGAAGTTGGAACAAGCTTTTGGTGACAATGCTTTAGGCCAGATGCAGACCTACTACTGGTTTAACCATTTTAAAAATGGTCCAATGTCGGTTGATGATGCCGATGAACACTCTGGGCCTCCATCATTGAGCACCACCCAGGAAAATGTCGCAAAGGTTCTGGCAGTGGCGAAGAATACAGGCAGACCATCCATGACATTTGTGGTACTGTAGGACTATAGTACTGCATGTTTCAGCAGATTTTGTCAAGCAAGTTGAATATGAGAAGGATTGTGGCCAATTTCGTGCCACGGTTACTGAGTAAAGGCCAAAAGCAGCATTGCATGGAAGTTAGCAGAGATCTTCAAGAACGGACCAGGAGGGAACAAAACCTCCTTTCTACGGTCGTCACTGGTGAAAAGAGTGGAGTATATGGGTATTACGCAGAAACCAAGCAACAATCATCCCAGTGGAAGAGCCCATCTTTTCCCCAACCGAAGAAAACCCATCAAGTGAGAAGCAATGTGAAGTCCAGGTGGTTAAGGGAAGCCATCAGAAGAAATGTCCAGAGAAGAGGAGCACAAAGAACTGGGCCATTCATCATGACAACGCACCAGCCCACGCATCTCTCACTGTGGTGCTGTTTTTGGCATCCAACATGACAACTGTCCCCTATCCCCCACTTATTCACCAGACTTAGTTGTTGTTGTTATTTGGTTTTTTAGGAGCATTAGCAACTAAGGCCATATTGCTCTGGGGATATGCGGTGGTCATTCTCTGACCTTTCCGCATCCTCTGTATTTGGTGGTCACGGGCTTCAACCCTGGTTTAATCAAGAAGCGTATGCTAAGCACTGCTGTTCCTGCCCACTTGGCAACAGATGTGCCCCAGACTTAGTCCCTTGCGACTTCTTCCTTTCCCAAGAATGAAAACCAAGCTGAAGGGTTGAAGATTTGACAGCATAGAGGATATCCAAGCCGAATTGCAAGCAATGCTGAACACTATGACAAAGAAGTACTTTCAGGACACATTCAAATCATGGGAGAAGTGCTAGGATCAATGTTTACACTCTCAAGGAGACTACTTCAAAGGTGATGGTGGAAAATAAGACCCAGGGTGAGTCTAATTTATTTTATAAATACATTTCGGGAAGTTTTGGGTAGTACCTCGTATTTGTTTGCTTTCTGAAAAAAGGCTAATAATTTTGATAAGGATAAAGCTAATAATTTTATGATAAGGCTAAAAATCAATGTATTAGGAATGTCCTCTCAAGAGTGCCTACAAGAATCCATTTTAGGCCTGTTCTTTTGGAACCTGATTATGGACAGCTGGCTTCAAAAACAATATGACAATATGCACCAAGCTTATAAACTTGCTTTCTACTCCATGGTTGAATTGAAAATATGACCAACAAAATATTACATGACTTTTTGAGTTGATCAACTTGTAACATGCTAAAAATCTCAACAGCAAAAACAAAAACGATTTTAAACAGCAAACTGAGACTGTCAACAATAAAGATCAATGGAAAATCCATCTCTATGGTGACAGAAGCAAAACAGCTAGGACTGATAATAGATAAAAAGTTATCATTCCTATGACACATTAAAACCATAGCCAACAAAATAAAAATGTTCTTGGGCATGCTAATTTGGAGTTTCCAAATGAGACTGGAGTCTTAACAGGAGAAAACTGTTTATTCTGTATAATATAGAATAATCAGATTTCTCATGTTAGGTGGTAGATGACTCTCATCAACCAGTGCAATACCACCACTTTGCTTATTGGAGGCTTGAAGTTGTGGAACCCATGTTTAGTCTCTAGGGCTAAGTTCCGGCCAACCCTTACCCATCTCTTCCATCATGCAGTATGACTGATGACTTTTGAGTTTATGATGAACATCATGGCGAGATCCAATCTTCCTTACATTTCGAGGGTACAGCTCTAAAACGGTGTTCACAGGCCGGCCGCTAGTTAGTTAGTACACCAGACAGAACCTATTGGTAACTCTTTAGGAGACTTCGGGATCAGCTAGTGTATAATCTTACTACCTCTACTCCGCCAGATAGTGACTGGAGGGAGTCTGAGTAGTGGGTATACGGGGGGCATTGTCAAGGCCAAGTTATGTCAAGGATCTGGGTATTCTTACCATGTGCACGTCGTATCCAAAAATTTCATTACTTCGTATAGCATGCCCCCCCCACCTTTTTCTTACTATTGAACACACCATGAATTGTCAAGCTAATAGAGTAAGCTTATCTGCGAAAAGATCTAAACCTCCCAAACACTTCCTATTTCATTTCACAAGTATACATGGTTTCAATTCTAATCTCAACGACGTCCATTTCCACTTGCAGTCTGCCAAACCCCATGTAAGTTTTCTGACAGAATCTCAGTTATCGGTTGATTCAACTTGGGAGTATAAAACGCTGATGGAACTGATATTCGGGTGACACTCAAGTCAAGTGGACCCAATTTCGGCGAAGTCTGGACGGTCTGGGACAGCCATATCCTCTGCTTACACCTTCACGATGGTGGGACTGTTAGTAATCCTGGATATAACCTCCATGCACAAGTACATGGTGGGTGACCACCCAGGTGTGAATCAACGTAAGCAGAGGTCGAAGTGTGGCGCCCACACCACATGGAGGAATGCCGCCCACACCACATGGAGGAACGTCGCCCCTCTATGTTAGTAGGCAGTACTAGATGACTCTCATCAACCAGTGCAATACCACCACTTTGCTTATTGGAGGCTTGAAGTGGTAGAACCCATGTTTAGTCTCTAGAGCTAAGTTCTGGTCAACCCTTACCCACCTCTTCCATCATGCAGTATGATTGATGACTTTTGAGGTTATGATGAACATCGTGGTGAGATCCAATATTCCTTACATTTCAAGGGTACAGCTCTAAAATGGTCTTCGCAGGCCAGCCACAAGTTAGTACACCGGACCGAACCTATTGGTAACTCTCTAGGAGGCTTCCGGATCAGCTAGTGTATAATCTTGCTACCTCTATTCTGCCAGATAGTGACTGGAGGAAGTCCGAGTAGTGTGTATGCGGGGAGCATTGTCGAGGCCATGTTATGTCAAGGATCTGGGTATATTCTTACCGTGCGTATGCCATATCCAAAAATTTCATTACTTCATACAGCATGCCACACCCACTTTTTCTTACTATTGAATACACCATGAATTGTCAAACTAATAGAGCAAGCTTATCTGCGAAAAGATCTAAACCTCCCAAGCACTTCCTAATTCATTTCACAAATATACGTGGTCTCAATTCTAATCTCAACGATGTCCATTTCCACTTATAGTCTGCCAAACCCCATGTACTTTTTCTGACAGAATCTCAGTTATCGGTTGATTTAATTACTGCTCATCTCAGATGCCCAAATTATTCGCTGTATGATTCCTTTCGCCTCAAACGTGGTACGTGTGCATATGTCCGTTCTGATATTCCCTGTCAGAGACGTGGCAATTTAGAATCTCCTCTCTTTGATCTTCTCTGGCTTAAAATCTCTCTACCTCATCGTGTCAAAATCATCTGTTGTTTCTACCGTTCTCCCAATTCCACTAATCACTTGGAGCTCTTTGACTGCCTCCAGTCCAACTTTCCTAACAGTGAGGTAATTTTCCTTGGTGATTTTAATGTTCACAACTCCAGCTGGCTTCCGTTTTCTAGTCACACCGACCCAGCTGGTCGAGATGCTGAGGCTTTTGCAATTACTAATGACCTTCACAGATTGTTCATTTACCTACAAGAATACCGAACAACCCTAATCATACAGCCAATACACTTGATCTTTCTCTCACAAACAACCCTTCTAAGTACACGATCGAAGTGAGAGGTCCTTTAGACACTTCAGACAACAACTTGGTGATTGTCTCTTCTCAATGGAACCTTTATCTCATGGCTATTCCCAACCTCGTGTTGTTTGGCATTACAAGAATGCAAAATGGGATGACCTGCGAGACTTCTTTTCTTCTTTTCCTTGGTGGGATTAGTGAAATTGCGACGTGTCAGTGAAATTATTCTTGCAGGAATGGAATCCTTTATCCCACACTCCACTTTAAAATCTTGTCCTTGATCTAAACCTTGGTTTTCCAATAAATGTGCTAAGGCTGTTCAAGAGAAGAATCTTGCATATCGTAATTGGCTTGTTTCTAATTCTTCAGTTTCATTTTCTGCCTACAGCAAAGCTCGCAACAATTGTAAAGCAGTTATTAATGAGTCCAAACTAGAGTTTGAACAGGCTAAGAGTAGAAAACTAGCTTCTTGCCCTAATGGTAGCCGAGCATTCTGGTCTCTTGCCAAAGCTATTGGCCACAACTTTTGCCCATCTCTGCTCCCACCTCTGTCCAAACTAGATGGTTCTGTTGTCACTTCAGCCAAGGATAAAGCTGACTTGCTAGCATCCCATTTTTCTTCCAGCTGATGTATTAATGATCTTGGTAAAACACCTCCCACCATTCCCAACACGCTCCATTCATGCTTCCTGTGGTCTTCCATCAAAAGGATATCAGAAGGATTTTGATGAATCTTGATGCTAAGAAAGCTCCAGGTCCTGATGGTATTTCTCCACTTGTTCTCAAAACCTGTTCTCCTGAACTTACTCCTATTCTTTGCCGCCTTTTTTCACTTTCTTATTTCAAAGGTGTTTTTCCTTCTACTTGGAAATTTGCATATATCCAGCCAGTTCCTAAAAAGGGTGACAAATCCCTCCCATCCAATTATCGTCCCATTGCAATTACTTCTATTCTTTCTAAAGTAATGGAGAAATCAATTAACCGCCATCTCTTAAACTTCCTAGAAACCTTCTGTCTGATCAACGATCGCCAGTATGGATTCTGTCAGTGTCGATACACTGGTGATATTCTGACTTATGTTACCCATTTAGGACTAATTCAATGGAAAGGTTCGGTGAAACACAAGTAGTTGCTCTTGACATCTCAAAGGCTTTCGATCGTGTTTGGCATAAATGTCTTCTAAACAAGCTTCCGTCTTATGGTTTGCCAACTATTTTTAGTAATTGGTTATCCAGTTTTCTCTCTGATCGCTCACTGAGGGTGATGGTAGATGGCTCTCTGTCTCCTAACTTCTCCACTAATGCTGGTGTCCCCCAGGGTTCAGTTCTTTCCCCCATTCTTTTCCTCTTGTATATTAATGATCTTCTTCCATTGACAAAAAAATCCTATCCATAGTTTTGCTGATGATAGCACATTGCATTCCACTTTCTATTTTGAGAAACCTTGTCCTGCTCATTCAGCTTCAATTTCTCGAAAATCTTCTACCAATTCCTTAAATGCCAATCTTCAGGTAATTCTCCAGTGGGGCAAAGACAACTTAGTTGATTTCAACCCTTCTAAAACTCAGTCTGGTCTTATATCTCGCAAAAAGGATTCTTCAGCTCCTATGCTTACCTTTAGTGACACTCCGATTTCTAGGCAAAATGATATATCTCTTTTGGGGATTACCCTGACTTCTAATCTCTCTTGGCACAAGCACATTACAAATATTGCTTCCTCTGCATCTAAAAAAACTTGGTTTTCTCTTTCGCTCTCGGTGTTACTTTTCTTCCAAACAGCTGTTCACTCTGTATAAATCGCAAATCCGCCCTGCCATGGAATATTGTTCCCACATCCTCTCTCAGGCTTCTTGATTCCATTCAGAAGAGGGCAGTTAGGTTAATTAGTGAATCATCTCTAACAGAGTTTCTCCACTTGCACTCTCATAGATGTACTCTTTCTGCTGCATGCCTCTTCTACAGATATTTCCATGGGCACTGTTCTTCTGAATTGGCTTCTATAATTCCCTCTCTCTCTCTTTCAAAACAGTCCGAACACATGCCTCCACCAGCCAACATCCATTTACTGGCCAACTTCAAACTCACAGAACCAACTTTTCATCTTCCTCGTTTATTCATTCAACTGCCGTTTTCTGGAACAACCTTCCGTCATACGTATTTCCTGAAAATTACAGTCTACAGAAGTTCAAGTCCAATGTCAACAAATATCTTCTTTCGTCTTCTCAACCTGCAACCCAAGCACGGTACTAAGTACTATAGGTTCTAATACCTCTCGTGTTTGGGGTGTACATAAAAAAAAAAAAATAATAAAGAAAGAAAAGAAACTACTGCTCATCTCGGTTGCCCAAATTATTCGCTGCATGATTCTTTTTGCCTCAAACGTGGTACTTGTGCATATGTCCGTTCTGATATTCCCTGTCAGAGACTTGGTAATTTGGAATCCCTTCTTTTTGATCTTCTCTGGCTTAAAATCACTCTATGTCATTGTGTCCAATTCATCTGTTGTCTCTACCCAACTCCACTAATCACTTGGAGCTCTTTGACTTCCTCTCTTTGCAACTTGACTTTCTCCAGTCCAACTTTCCTAACAGTGAGGTAATTTTCCTTGGTTATTTTAATGTTCACCACTCCAGCTGGCTTCCGTTTTCTAGTCATACCGGCCCAGCTGGTCGAGATGCTGAGGCTTTTGCAATTACTAATGACCTTGCACAGATTGTTCATTTACCTACAAGGATACCAGACAATCCTAACCATACAGCCAACACGCTTGATCTTTTTCTCACAAACAACCCTTCTAAGTACACGGTGAAAGTGAGTGGTCCTTTATTCACCTCAGATCCCAACTTGGTGATTGTTTCTTCTCCAATGGAGCCTTTATCTCATGGCTATTCCCAACCTTGTATTGTTTGGCATTACAAGAATGCAAAATGGTATGACCTGTGAGATTTATTTTCTTCTTTTCCTTGGTTGGATTACTGTTTCAAAACTTCTGATGTCAACATTTGCTCAGATTATGTCAGTGAAATTATTCTTGTAGGAATGGAATCCTTTATTCCACACTCCACTTTAAAATCTCGTCCTTTATCTAAACCTTGGTTTTCCAATAAATGTGCTAAGGCTGTTCAAGAGAAGAATGTTGCATATCGTAATTGGCTTGTTTCTAATTCTTCAGTTTCATTTTCTGCCTACACCAAAGCTCGCAACAATGGTAATGCAGTTATTAATCAGTCCAAACTAGATTTTGAGCAGTAGAAAACTTGCTTCTTGCCCTAATGGTAGCCGAGCATTCTCGTCTCATGTCAAAGCTATTGGCCGCAACTTTTGCCCATCTCTGCTCCCACTTCTGTCAAAACCAGATGGTTCTGTTGTCATTTCAGCCAACGATAAGGCTGACCTGCTTGGATCCCATTTTTCTTCCAACTCATGTATTAATAATCTTGGTAAAACAACTCCCACCATTCCCAACATGCTCTATTCAATTCCTCCTGTGGTCGTCTGTCAAAATTTGCTCATATCCAGCCAGTTCCTAAAAAAGAGTGATAAATCCCTCCCATCCAATTATCATTCTATTGCAATTTCTTCTGCTCTTTCTAAAGTAATGGGGAAATCAATTAACTGCCAACTCTTAAACTACTTAGAAACATTCCGTCTGATCAATGACTGCCAATATGGATTTTATCAGTGTCGATCCACTGGTGATATTCTGGCTTATATACTCATATTCTGGCTAATATTATGCATGATGGAAGAGATGGGGGAAGGGTTGACTGGAATCTAGCCTTGGAGACTAAACATGGGTCCATCACTTTAAGCCTCCAATAAGCAAAGTGGTGGTATTGCATTGGTTGGGGAGAGTCATCTACCACCTAGTATTGCCTGGTAACACAGAGGGTAGCATTCCTATATGTGGTGTGGGCACCACACCTCAACCCCTGATTACATTGGTTCACAACAGGGTGGTCATCCACAGTGTGCTTGCACATTGGGGTTACACCCAGGATTACTAACAGTCCCATCATTGTGAAGGTGCAAGCAGAGGATTTGGCTGTCATAGACCATCCAGATTTCGACAAAATGGAGTCCACTTGATTTGAGTGTCGCCTGAATATCAGTTCTATCAGTGTTTTAGACTCCCAGGTAGCAAGCACAGCTTGTCTGTCATATCTGGGAGAAAATCTGTGACAACCTCAAGGACCAAGGACTTGATCTGTCTATCCCCTCTAATAATTTTGTCTAATTCTTCCTTAAATCTATTCAAATTACCCAGTTTCACAAACACCATATGGAGGTTTGTTCCATCTGGTGTTTGGGAAACTGGGTAATTTGAATCTTACCAAGATGGCGATAACATGGTTAACAAATGTTCAATATTTTTTTTGTTTCTTTGATGAAAGTATTTTTTCTATATTGTTTTGCATGTGCAGAGTTGAGAAATCAGAACTGAAAAAAAATTTTGTTCAAGTTTTGAAAATAACCGCTATATCTTATATTCTATGAAATATGCTATGTAGGCCTAAAAATGGATAAATAAAGAACATCCACCATACATTTTAATATCTTATAATGGAAAACAGATTATATAAAAAAAGATTATTTAAACTTTACAAAAAAAGTTTAAAATAATAAGAACTGATGCATTTTTAGTTATTAAAAAAACATTAAATCCCATTGATCAGCAAAATAAATAAAATCACTTGATTCAAATTTTATGCTTCTTCTTTGCCTGTGCTTTGTACCCCACATCTGTGGCATCTCTTGTCACAGTCCAGCAATAGTCAGCTAGCATTGTAGAGTTCCATTTTTCTTGGTATCGCTTCTCCATTGCCAGGATGTCCTGATGGAATCTCTTGCCATGCTCATCACTTAATCTGCCACAATTGTCTGGAAAAAAATCCAAATGGGAGTGGAATGTATTTTTTTATGACATGTTGCAGCCTAATTTATGGTATGATGACAAAGGTTTCTCACAAGCTGTTTATAGTTATCTGCTTTGTTGTTTCCCAGAAAGCTTGTTGCTACAAGACAAAGCATCCCAGGCCACCTTCTCATCATTGTGGTGGATCTGGTCAACGTGTTCATCTTTGAGCAAGTCCCATATCTGTGGGCAAATGAGCATGCCTTTCTTTATCTTGTGCTCCCTAAGTCTTAGAAATTTTTCCTTGAGGTATTTGGAAGCTGATCTGTCTTGATCCATAGCCTTAAAAAAATGTTTCCTAAGTCACAATTTTATGTGTAGGGGAGGTAACAGGATTTTGCTTGGCTCAACTAGTGGACTGTAATGGACATTTTTTATCCCCGGATCAAGCGAATGCCTTGAAGGCCAGTCTTTTCTTGTGTAATTGGAAGACCGTGCTCTACTATCCCATTCAAAAAGAAAACAGCAAAATTTTGTTTCCTTACTGCATTCTTAATAAGACGGCAATAACTTTTAAGTCACTGCAAATCTGCCACTGGTAGTCCTTCTAGCTGATGGATTCAATAAGAAGCTTCGTATTATATGATTCTTTCATATGAGGCCAACTGGAATTGATGGTGGTACGCTGCCATTATGTAATAGCACTACTTTTAAACTCAGTTTTAAAAGATTCTATGAAGAGTCTCCAGTTTTGAGGGTTGTGGTCAATATTAAACGAGTCCATTAAACCAATGATGTCAGTGCAGATAAGGTTATTTTTCATTAAAACTGGGCTAAATCCTTTTGGCAGTACTGGTATACAGACACTTTAACATTATCTTGAAAGAGAATTTGCTGTTGCAGTCATGGGCCTAAAAGTTCTGCCTTATTTTTTGATAAATTAAGACGTCTGATATGATAATTTTATTCATTTTGTGTAATTTTTTGTAGCTCTGCAGAGGGGAACTGGAATAAAATCAGGATCTGTTGATGAAAAGGGTTCAGATGATTTATCTTCACCATCCTCTGATTCTAAAACATATTCACCTAGTGGTGCACAAATGGGAAATCCTTCTGCATGGGTACTGGTCAAATAGAAGATGATATATTTGAGTAGCTTAAGGTCCACTTTTTCTTCTTGGAAATCCCCCTGATGAAGAGGTAGTACCTTAAAAAAATAACAGTCCCTTATGATCTGAAGACTAAATGATAGGCACAGCAAAAGGCATTCAAGGGCCTCTATGATTTAAACAGCAGCAGAGATTAAAAGCATAAGAATTGCAGCAAATATGAAGCACCAAGCTTTTGTTTTGTCCCCAAACTTGCAGCCGAACAGTTGTACGCTTTTTTTATTATTGGAGTACTGACATGCTTCTGTGATGCAAATGTCACTTCATCACAAAGATAACAAAAATTATCTGCACTATTTACACACTTTTGTAGTGTGCTAAATTTTACATTTTTGCTCAGCCAAAAACAACAAGTGTAGTATGGAGAGATGCCTGGCTCAGACTGACTGATTCTTCAAATAGGCCTCTGGGGTTGGGAAAGTTCTGACTCATAATAACTGCAATGCAACAACACCAACTGTCTATAACTGAAACTTTATTAAAATAATAATATAAGACATAATATAAGACTGGATCAAATTTTGTAAAAATAAAAGATAAAAATATAAAAAAAAAAAAATACATGATTGTACAATTAAAAGTGATAAAACAATAAATAAAAATAAAATATGAAATTATACTATAAGGAATTAAAAGCGATAAAAACAACCATAGCTTTCTGAGGCTATCGCCTTTTTTATCAACAGTAAAACTTAACTGTCACAGTACATCCTTAAATATCCACAGGATTGTGGCTTGTAACGTTATTGTAGAAGCATGGGCATTATCCTCAACGTGTACATGGAAACCGGAAATGGCTCAGGAGCCATTTCTGATTTTCTGGAAATGTTACACAACATAGCACTCTTCACGGTCTGGGCATTTGATCTCATATATGACCCCACTTGTACCCTCATGGGATATTTTATCTTTGACACAACTGTGTGTAATCTTTGCCCTGGCAGCTGCACACAGTGTGTCTGACAGGTACATAATATTCCGGAGATCCACTCTGTTAAGTCCAGATATTAGGGAATGTATGAGGTGGCAATGGCTGAAAATGCCTTGCTTTGTCTGTGTTCTGCTTTCCGAATATATTTATCCAAGATCTTTTGGGGGAACCCGCATTTTCGGAGATTTGCTTTGCCCTATCCAACAAAGCCCCAATAACACTGTTCTTATGATTGTTGGCTTGTGCTGTGTTATAAGACATATATTGTCCCTGGCACATAGGTTTTCTATATACTCTTGTTTTTACTCTGGGGCCATCTCTATAAACCAACATATCAAGGAAAAGGAGGGTACTATCTATTTCCACCTCCAAGGTAAATTGAATAAAAAGGGGAGAAGCCATTAAGAAAGCTGAAAACCTCACCCTCTCTTCTCCTCTGTACAAAGTTTGAACATCACTTAACCCAACTGTATCATTTGTGGGCAGTTCTACATATGCACTATCCAGACTTTTAGCTAAACTGATAGCTCCTATTGTAGGATGTTCAAACTTTATCATTGAAGACAGTAGAAACTTTGTGCAATTTATACGTGCTCAGGTAATTGAAGATGGTGATGCCATGATGTCTTTATTTATATGCATCCCCATTGAGCACAGTGTGAAATGTGTATGAATGGCATTGGACAGGGATGATACCTTCGGGGATAGGGCTTCCTTGAGCATAGAAGATATTTGTAGCGGTGTAGAACTATGTCTCTCCAATACCACTATGTTATTTCAAAACACTATCTATATAAGCAGGTTCACAGCACAGCTATGGGCTCCCCAATTAGTACGGTTGTGGAAAACTTAGCCATGGAGGAGCTGGAGTCAAAGTTTTTGATGGGTCTGCCTTGTGTTCCCCCACTCGTGCATGGAAGCAACATGATGATGATGTATTAAACATTGTACAGGAGGAAGAGAGGGTGAGGTTTGCAGCTTTCTTAATAGCTTCTCCCCTTTTATTCAGTTTATCCTCCCTACCATACATTCCCTCTACATACATTCCCTACTCTCCGGGCTTAACAGGGTAAATCTCCCGAATATTACGTACCTGTCAGACATGCTGTGTGCAGCTGCCAGGGTGACTGTATTGCACACAGTCATGTCAAAGGTAAGTGGGGTCGCATATAAGATCAAATGCCCGGACTGTGGGGAGTGCTATGCTGCTGAGACAAAAGGCAGGTTCAAAGATCATATGAGAGCATATTAAAGCAATAAAGACCGCAGATTATGGGAAATCTGTTGTGGCTGAATATTTCTGGAAGGAGAAATATTCAGGTGATGCTATCATAGTTAATCGTTTGCACAGATATTGGAACAGCAAATGGCTCGAGAGCTTGTGGATTTGTTCTTCAGAAAATAATACCATCAATAGAGACAAGGGAGTCCATATTCATCCCCCTCTTTGAAACAGTAATTCTTGGACAGGATGAATGGTTCCGCCTGGCATGCTCCCGAGCCAGTTCTGGTTTCTATGCACATGTGGAGGATAATGACCATACTTCTATGATAACATGGGCTGCGAGCCATGATCCTGCAGTTATTTAAGGATTTAAGGTGTCGTGGCAGTTGTCTTACTGTTGATAAAGAAGGCAGTGACATCTAAAAGCTATTGTTGTTTTTATTGCTTTTAATTCCATATAGCCTAATTTCATACTTAATTTTTATGTATCATCTTATCGCTTTTAATTGCACAATCAGTGTATTTTATTTTTACAAAATTTGATCCAGTCTTATATTATTATTTTAATAAAGTTGCAGTTATAGATGGATGGTGTGATGCACTGCAGTTATTATGGGTCAGAAAGACTAACTTTTCCTAGCTACTGAAATTATATTCAATTACGTTACACTTTATCTGATCTTATTTAAATATTTTATCATATTTATATATAAATCTAAATCAAAACAAAAACCGCACAAACATTTAGAGAATATTGATGAGGTAAGAGACTTCAAGGAAATTTTTTTACTTCTAAATTTTAAAAAAATTGTAAAATTTAAACTGTGGTCTTTCTCAGATCCCACATGGGCAGTAAAGGGTTAAATATAAACTACAAGGGTATAAATTTGTTGAAAGATGTCTGAAAATGGCCTATTGCCCAAGTTTAAAAAGTGGGCGGAAAATAAAACAATGTAAATCATATGAATATGTTACTTTGAAAAGGAAACCATTCCCAAGCTTGGGAATGCTGAATAAATTGAAATAAAGTGAGCAAAAACATAACTTTTTAAAACACTCCTTCTATTAAAACAGCAAAATGCCTAGTCTGTATTTTATCATATGAGTCTGTATTTTATTAAATAAAAAATAGAATAAAGGGAAAAAAATACCTGGTAGTCAGCAAGAAGCTCTGGTCCTTTAAAATATCGTGAAGCAACACGCACATTATATTCCTGTGCAGGGTGGTAAAATTCTGCTAATCCCCAATCAATAAGTCGTAACTAAAACAGAAAATAGACAAAAACAGTAGAACAGTTGTACCATCCTACTAACAAAGATGAAAATTTTATAATTTATTTAAAACACAAAAAAATGTATTTGTCATTACTTTCTATTACTTTTACTAATTAATTTTTCTTTAATAAAATTAAAAATAATAAACAAAATATATCACTACATAAATATTTTCATTATATAAGTAATTTATTGCTTTATCCTTTTATTTCTAATACTTTGTTTCTAACTATTTTATTTCTTTTTGTGATTTAAAAAATTAAATGCAAAATAAATGGATATAAAATCCATTTTAAATTTAAATCTAACATTTTTACTGAATAAACATGTGCCTTTTATACATATAAACTTTCTCTATTATATAATTATAGTGCAATTTTTGGATTTTTAATTTTTTTTTTTTTTTAAATGTGAGGATGGGAAGGAGGTATATAAAAGAGTTTTATCTGAAACTGCAAACATTTAGGAATAAGAGAGTGAGATCATTTATCAACGATCAAGAAAATGTGGCTAAAGTTCCAGGAATGGACTTGACAGCAGCTGCTGCTGCTGCTGTCGAGGACCATTCACAAAAGCAACCATTGCACTTTGTTCCTTCATTTATCATTATAGCAGTAATAAGTTATTCTGCTTTTATTCTTACAATATTAAATTACCATATTTGATGGCATATAAAGACGCACTTTTTTTCTGAAAAAGTGCCTTGAAAAATCACCCTACATCCTATATGTGGAAGTGAGCCCTCCCTCACTGGCATCGGAGCAAGCAAGCAGGTTGTATTTCACCATTTGGTCAAAATATTTTCGTTTCTGAAGGATAATGGGACACCCTAGGGTACTTTTAGACTTGCAGAGTTGTTTGGAATCAGTTCTAAGAAGTTTCAAAAATCTGGTAACACAGAAAAAACAAAATACAGCATGCTAACAAACTTGTTTTCGCAAAATCTCTAATAATACTGACAAACTTATTGCGACATTTGAGAGTTTATTTTATAGCAATTAGTTTTATTGCAGCTCACCGAGCATGCAATAAATTAATCACAAACAACCTTCATATGTATGCTGTAATAGCATCACAAGTATGTGGCCGACATGGCTTCTCAAGAAATAAAGTAACCTACTAGGCCACATCGGCCACATATATACGACATAAAGTCTTTTTTTTTATATATATTTTAAGCAAAAAAACAACAACACTGACTTTACAATATTTATTTTAGAATTACTAATCAAATTATTTGCTAAATATTTTTTGGCCCCTGGGGAATTTTTTCTTAAACTGGCTTAGCAGTCAACATGTTAAAGGTAGGAGGAGGTGGTTAGGTGTTGGGTAAACTGTGTGTGCTAAAATAACCACAGGTGATCCGGCACCCCACAGGTCCCAACACTGCCGGATTAGTGACGGTCGACTTGTACAACAAAATCTAGACAAATTAAGCAGATGGGCTGAGAAGAGCAGTTGAAGTTTAATACTGACAAATGCAAGGTACTTCATATGGTGAGCAGTAATCCTCAATTAATCAGCTGTGTGGTACCGCTTAGGAGAACCTCAGGACTTTTTATTTCTCCCCTGAGTGGTATTACTCAGAGGAGAATGAAAAAGACCTGAGGGTAATTGTGCAGTCACATATGAAATTCTCTGAACAGTGCAGATAGCCTACTAGGATAGCTCATTGGGTTTTATCAATGATATACTGGAACTTTGCCACCAGGAAAAAAGAAATAATTATCCTGTTGCATAAAGAAGTAGCTAGGCAACTTAAGTACTGCATACAGGATGTCAAAAAACTCATTTTAGGAAGGATATGAATCTGTTGGAATGGATGACGAGAAGGGCCGACACGATTACTGAGGGGAACAAAAGGATATTCTAATCAAGAAATGCATCAATTCTGCAAATTGTAGTATCCCGATGGAATCCTTCCTTACACACACACACACAAAGGAAAGATGGTTGCATGATAGATGCATGGAAATTTGCTTTCAGCCAGTGGGTAGACGGCTATGGAATTAAGGAAGAATTAGACAAATTATTAGTGTTTTTTATTTGTTTTGTTAATATTATATAAGCTTGCTTGCATTATTTTCTAATACAAATGTCAATAACCTCCAAACCTACCATGGAGTTGAAGATTGTGGCACTATGTTGCATACCATAATCATATGCATTTAATCAATTGATACTGAAGAACCAAAGAGAGAAAGCCTTGGAAGAATACCGATGAATACCCTTGACAGAGAGAGAGAGAGAGAGAGAGAGAGAGAGAGAGAGAGAGAGAGAGAAAAAAAAAAAAAAAAAAGAAAGGCTAAGCCTGTAATAAAAGAATGGCATAGCTAGCATGTGGGAAGAATGTCTGTAAAGACAAGAAATTCAGAATGCCACAGTAGATCCAAAATATTAAAGAGGCAATTAGAGAAAATAACAAATATTGTAAGTGAACTAAGATATATGAGAAAGTGATTAAAGAAAATTTTTGGAAATGACATGGAAAGCAAGTATCAGGGAAAATATTTTGGTGTTCAGTTAAATATGTCAGACATGTGTGGGGGGAGGGGGAGAACAAAGGTAGTTAAAAACAATAATGGCAATTTTAGACAAAGTATGGCCCATGGCAGTTTTTATGATGTTATGTATAAATGTGAAGGAAATATTTTTTTTTCAAATTTTATAGAATCATAAGACTTGTGTACTAACTACAGTAGACAGCACTTAATATGAAATGCACAGGACTTTTACAAAAATATTTCCTGTTAACTGAATTTCGTGATAAATTTTTTTTAAGATTGATTGTAAGTATGGAGAAAAACAAAGGGAACTGGGCATATAGGTGGTGGATTGGTTTGCAGAAAATAATTAATTGATCTGCAGGTATTGAAAAAATCCCAACTATCACAGTTGTGATAGCAAGATGCACCTACAAACTCTTCTCTTTCCAGCCATTCTTTCAGTTGAGGATGGTAGTGGTATCACAGGATTAACCTGATATATGGGCCATCCACAATTTCTATTGTCATATTTTCATCAATTTTGGCACACTAACAAAAAAGTTTGGGAACCACTGTTTCAAACACATGGACTGCATAAATTTAATCTGCTGAACAAAGGAGCAGAAGATATTTTCACTTAAGAAGAGGAAAACATTAGCATTAGTAGATGTATATGATGCAAGAAAGCAAGCTTATATAGCATCAGCCAAAAAAAAAAAAAAAACCCTTCCCATTTCACCATCCATTCATTCCAAAAATGTCTAGTTCACCCTTGAATTTATTTAAGCTGTCAATTTCAACACTGATAAATGGAAGTTTGTTTCAGCAATCGACCAACTGCTGGCTAAAGGCAAATTTCCACATATCTATTGCAAAACTGTCTTTCCTCAATTTGAATTTATGCCCTCCTCAGGTGTGGAATCAGAGCAAGAGGAACAATCCCATCAGCATTGAGCTTGCTCAAACCATTCAAAACCTTATACACCTCAATCAGATCACCTCGCAGGTGCCTTTTTTCCAGACACTGAAATTTGCAAAACTTAAGGCTATCTTGGTAACAGCAACCCTTTGTTCCACTCGCTAACCTCACTGCACTTTTCTGTACTCGTTCTAGTAGCTCAATATCTTTCTTAAAATGAGGCCTCCAGACCTATATGCACTATTCAAGGTGTGGCCTGCCACTGCCTTATACAATGGGATAATCACTTCCTTATCACTACTAGCAAAATTCCTATATATCATTGACAAGACCCCATGAGCTATTCTTGCAGCTTGTCTGCACTGCTCAGAAATCTTCATATCTGACTGCACAATTACCCCTAGTGTAGTACCGCAAACTTGGCATGTTACTCTGGAGTTACTACTACCCATATGAAGCACTATCCATTTGTCAGTGTTGAATTTCAGTTGCCACCTCTCAGCCCATCTGCTCACCTTTTCCAGATCCTGTTGCAGCAGAAAAAAAGATACAGTCATTACTATGATTAACATCCCTACTAATCTTCGTATTGTCTGCAAACTTGGATATTAAGCCTGATATAGCATTGATAAATACAGAAAACAACAATGGGCCAAAACCTGACCCCTGGGGAACTCCACTAAAAACATTAGCATTAGCAAAATATGAGGCATATGATTCAAGAAAGCAAGCTTATGCAGCATCAGCCGGGGGGGATCAACAACAACCAAACCATCCCATTTCACCCATCCAGTCACTCCAAATATTTATCTAGTTGTTTTTTTTTTTTTTAGGAGCATTAGCAACTAAGGCCATATTGCTCCGGGAATATGCGGTGGCCATTCCCTGACCTTTCTGCATCCTCCGTATTTGGTGGTGACGGGCTCGAACCCCGGTCTAATCAAGAAGCATGTGCTACGCATTGCTGCTGCTGCTGCTCCTTCCCACCTGGCTACGAGGCGCCTTATCTAGTTGTCTGGTTCAGCCTTAAATTTATTTAAGCTATCAACTTCCACAAAAACAGATGGAAGTCTGTTCCAGCAATCAACTACCCGTTGGCTAAAAGCAAACTTGTGCACATCTATTCTACAACTGTCTTTCCTCAATTTGAATCTATGCCCCAGGAAGGTTCTTAGTCTAAGCAAGTGGAAGTATCCTGTCAGCACTGAGCCTGCTCAAACCATTCAAGGCCTTATACACCTCAATCATATTACCTCACAGGTGCCTGATCTCCAGATGCTGCAACATGCAGAACTTAAGACGACTTTCTTCGTAAGTGCACCCCTTCGTTCCTCTCATCAATCTTGTTGCACATTTTTGTACTCGTTCTAGTAGCTCAACGTCTTTCTTAAAATGATGCCTCCAGACCTGTATGCAGTATTCAAGGTGTGGCCTGCCACTGCCTTATACAAGGGGATAATCACCTCCTTATCACTGCTAGAAAAATTCCTATATATCATTGACAAGAGCAGTGACATTGTCTTGTCACTGCTCAGAAATCTTCATATCTGATTACACAATTACCCCCAGTGTAGTACCGCACACTTGGTATGTTACTCTGGAGTTACTGCTACCTATATGTAGTATTTCACATTTGTCAATTTTAAACATCAGTTGCCACTACTCAGTCCATCTGCCTAACTTTTCTAGATCCTGTTGCAGCATACTGTCCTTACTGTCATTAACAACCCTGTGAACCTTTGTTGTTGTTGTTGTTGTTGTTTGGTTTTTAGGAGCATTAGCAACTAAGGCCATATTGCTCCGGGGATATGCGGTGGTCATTCCCTGACCTTTCCGCATCCTCCGTATTTGGTGGCTCACGGGCTCGAACCCCGGTCTAATCAAGAAGCATGTGCTACGCACTGCTGCTCCTGCCCACCTGGCTACGGAGGCGCCGTGAACCTTTGTACCATCTGCAAACTTGGACATTAAGCCTGATATATACCTTCATTGATAAATACACAAAACAAAATGGGCCCAGCACTGAACACTGGGGAACTCCACTAATAACATTAGCCCACATAGAGCAGTGTCCATTTATTACCACTCTCTGCCGTCTCCCGCTCAAACATCCCTTTATCCGTTGCAGCAACTTGCCCTTAATACCACACCGCTCCAATTTGTATAGCAGTTTTCCATGTGCAACAGTATTAAAAGGTTTCTTGAATCCAAGTATATGATATCAAAATTATTTTTGGCATTCAGTTCCTTTGTGACCACATAGTAGTATCCAATCAAATTGGTCAGACAAGACTTCTCCTTAACAAACCTATGCTGTGTCTGAACTATTACTGCAGTCTTGTCTAGGTGATCCAGTTTCACCTCTTTAACCAGAGACTCCATTATTTTCCCCAGAACAAAAGTTAAGGTAACAGGTCTATAGTTACTTGTGTCACCTTTTGAACCCCCTTTGTGAATTGGTGATACATTTGCACACCTCCAGTCCATTGGGACCTCCCCTGAGTCCAAGGAAGCTCTCATAATTATGGCCACGGGTTTGCTTACTTCCTTTGTTGCCTCTTTTAATATAACTGGATAGATCCCGTCCACCCCACATGCCTTTTTTATGTTTAACTTCAACAATTTCTCCTCCACTTTGCTTTCAGTTATTACAAAATCACTTAGCTCCCTGTTAGAGTTTGATAAACTTCTGACACTCACCTCACTGAATAAATCTTTCTGTGTGAATGCACATACAAAATACTCATTAGGTTTATCAGCTGCTTGAGCAGGATCATCAATAGTCGAACTATCTATGTTAAGTGGACAATCTGATTTATCCCCTTCCTTCTAGAGTTTACATAAGTAAAGAACTCTTTGTTGTTTTTCTTTGCATCCTTTGCCAAAGATTTCTTGTAATGTGCTATTGCCTGCCTAACCTCCTTTGTGACTTGATTACAGACTAGCTTATACCTGCCATAGGCTTCTGTGTCGCCTGATAATTTATATGCATCCCATGCATTTTTCTGATCTACCACGAGCCTCATTAATTCATCTGACATCTATTTAGGCCTGAATCTTGAACAGCATTTCTAAGTTGGTATGAGAAGCCTAGTAACCTCCAAGACCAAGTCTCCGAATGCTTCCCATTTAAAATTCACCATTGGTAATATCATCAGTTGATCCCACTGTATAGAATTTAAAAACTGTCTGAACCCTTGATGGTAATTACATCTTTAAGTTAATTCCACATCAGTACATTTTGATCACTGTCATCTACGCGTTCCTTTATCTGCAAATTAATAATGCATGAATAATCACTGCTGATAATCAGATCAAGAGTATTACTCCTTCTGATTGCCCCTCAAACATATTGCTGTAGAAAACAAACAAACAATCAAATTAGTCCATGAGGAGCAGTGTCCATTGATACCAACCTGTTTTCTTCCACTCAACCATCCTTTTATCCATTGCAGCAATTTACGCCTTTAATGCCATACTGCTCCAACTTGTACACTAGTCTTCAATGTGCAACAGTATCAAAAGCTTACCTAATATCCAAGTATAAGATATCAAATTATTTTTTGCATCCAATTCCTTTGTAACCACATTATTGTATCCAACCAAATTAGTCAGACAAAACTTCCCCTTAACAAACCCATGCTGTGTGTGAACTATAACTGTAGTCTTCTCTAGATGATCCTGCAATGCCTCTTTAACCAGTGACTCCATTATTTTCCATGGAACAGAAGATAAACCAACAGGTCTGTAATTACTCGTGTCACCTTTCGATCCCCCCCCTTCATGAATTGGTAATACATTTGCACATCTCCAGTCCATGGGGACCACCCCTGAGTCCAAGAATGCCCTCGTAATCATAGCTAAGAGTCTACTTACTTCCTTTGTTGCCTCCTTTATATAACTGGATAGATTCTATCCACCCCAGGTGCCTTTCTTTTGTTTAACTTCAGCAATTTCTCCTACAGTTTGCTCTTAGTTATTACAAAATCATTAAACTCCCTGTTAGAGTTTGATGAGCTTTTGGCCTCCACTTCCCTACAGATTTCCACATGTGTGAACATAGATGCAAAATACTCATTAAGTTTTTCAGCTACCTGAGCACAATCCTAAAAAATCGAGCCACTGATATCAAGTGGACAATATGATTTACCACTTGTCTAGAGCTTACATAAGCAAAGAAGACTTTGCAGTTTTTCTTTGCATCCCTTGCCAAAGATTTCTCGTAATCTGCCTTTGCTTGCTTAACATCTTTTGTGACTTGATTACAGATTATCTTATATCTACCATAGGTTTCTGTGTCGCCTGATAATTTATATGCATCCATGCATTTTTCTTCTCTGCCACGAGTCTCATTAGTTCATCTGACATCCATTTAGGCCTAAACTTTGAATAGTATTTCTTAGTTGGTATGAAAAGCCTAGTAGCTTCCAAGATTAATTTCTTGAATGCTTCTCATTTAGAATTTGCCTTTGTAACATTATCAGTTAGTCCCACTGTACATAATTAAAAACTGTCTGAAACCACTGTAGTCACCAAAACAAAAGCAAAAATTCTTTCCTTTATCCTCTGATGGTAGTTATATCTTTAAGTAAATTTCACATCAGCACATTGATCATTGCCACCAACTGGTTCCTTTATCTGCAGATTCTTAATGCATGAATAATCACCATTGATAATCAGATCAAAAGTATTATTCCTGCTGGTTGCCTCTTGAACATGCTGTTGTAGAAAACAATCAACTAATAAATGCAGAAAAGTCTTGCTAGTGCATGAGTGACCAACCCACAAGTTCCAGTCTATATCTGCAAAGTTAAAATTCCCCATTAAAAGACAACCTGATATTAGATAATTATAGAATGTCTTAAAGTACCCTGTGATTCAACTAAGTTTCAATAGCAAAAGCTTAATTTACGGTACTCACCTTTACGGTACTCAAAAGGTGAGTACCGTAAATTAAGCTTTTGCTATTGAAACTTAAGACAATCTGATTTACTAGCCCACTCTATTTCTCTGTACAGTTGTTTGTAGTAGTCATCAGAGTCATTAGGCCTATAACACACTCCTACTCTCAATTTTGATTTCCTAGTGCTTATGTCACACCAAACTGACTTGACACTGCACTGTCCAGCCATGTCGACTGGCTGTATTTCCTGAATTTATGTGTCTTTCTATCTATACATATTCTATCCTTTCTATACACATTGTACTCCCTAAATTCCAATTTTCCTTTCCCTATCTCTGTTCTGCATTCCCCACCATGTCTCTGATATCCCAACAACATCAGCCTTTGATGCCTTCACCAGCACCTTAAATCCTTCAAATTTATTTACTATACTTCTAGCATCGGTGTCCATGCAAGTATACATGCACCTGTTCTTACTCTTAGTTACCCTAACACAACACATGTATTTACTTGTTCCATGATGACCCACAGCAGTTCATGAAACCCCCGAGTAACTCGCTTTCCAGGCTGCTGCTCATTCCAATAGAAGCAGTTCAGGAATCACTTTCACCTCTACCTGTAGCTACTGTTAATCTATTAGTCTGTGAATCCCCCCCCCCCTCAAGCTAGCAGTTTTCCGATCCACCTAACACTGCCTCGATAGCATCAGCAAATATTCTTGTACACTTTCTATTTAAGCTTATCCCATCCCTGTAGAAGCAGTCTCTCCTGTTAGCAAGCACAGACAATGCTGAAAAAAAATTCTACCCCACGAGCCTTGCACAGTAACTCCAGGGCTGAATTAATTGACAAGGCCCTCATCATATACTCCCTCCTATTGTGTCTGGGCAGAATTTCACACTTTAAAATTTAAACCTAACTCGTGACTTATTTTTTTCAACATTGACTTATACTTGTTAATAAGTCTGCAGATCTCCTACTCTTAATGTCATTAGTGCCAATGTGTACAACAATATCACCCTTTGTCCCCTTAAAAGATGATATCTGCTCTACAATGTCATCAACTTTTGCCCCTGGCAGACATAACCTGCTCCTATTCCACCTATTCTTTTTGCATAATATATTTCCCATTTCCCTGACAATAGCTCCTGTGGGACCAACGCATTTTGCCCTGAAGGTTGCCACTGTGTTGCCTGATGCGTAAAAGAGAGATCTGCCATTGAGGTTGGCAGTGAGAGTTTGATTGGCCCCCCCCATTTCAATTCCGTTGAGGACATCTACCCTTGTCTTTATACTCTCATAGAAGCCAATCAGAATGCTGAGTTGGCGCCTAATTTCTTGACACTCTGTGCACAAGGTGAGAAATTTTGGATATACACTGGTGTTCAAAGAAAGTGCATCACCTAGGAATTTCACATTTCTAACCCTTTTTCGGGATGGTATGTTACATTAATGACTATCATCCCAAATAGAAATATAAACAAAAGATTAATAGTTAAAGCAAAGCTAAGTTATATTTGACAGGTGCTCTCAAAATATTCCAAAATGAGCATCTGCAATCTTTATACAACAGTTTTGGTAAACACGACAATTATGGCTGAAATGTTATCAGAAGCCCTCATTTTGCTTCAGTTTATTATTTTAAATGGAAAACAAAATGAAAAGCTCAACAGGTGCAAACTAATATTTAGTCAAATCACCTCTGGCCCTGATAACAGCAGCACACCATCGAGGCATTGACAAGATTAATTTCTGAAGATAATCAACTGATAGTTCATGGTTCCAAACATGAATTATGGCTTCATGAAGTTCACAAAGGGTCTTTGGTTTCTTTCTGGCAATTGCAGATTCCATACAATGCCAACGGTTCTCTATAGTATTCAGGTCCAGGCTGTTTCCACTTTTTCACCTGTAACGAATGTAAACAAATTACTGTTGAACCCAGGACCGGATTTAAACTTGTTGTGGCCCTTCTCCATTACAATTCACCTGTAACAATATTAAAAAAGGATTTTTTTAAGATGGAGCGAGGCCCTTTGTAATTCAAAGCCCTAAGCTGCAGCTTGTTTATCTTATATGTAAATCCGATCATGGTCGAAACTCTAATGCAGAAAGAAGCTAAAGTAACTACAGAAGTGCCTACTTACACTTTTCACCCGATGACAAGGAGCAGAGTTGTCCTGAAAGATGTAGTTACTTGGCAGGTTGAAATGGTCTCTAATGGATGCAGCAATTTGCCTTCCAATATAGCCATGTATCAATTGGCATTTACGGACCCTTTTATAAACTGCAGGTGACCTACTCCGCAATACGAAATGCACCCCCCATATCATTTGGCTGGTAGGGAATTTCACTGTAGACACCATACAGTCTAGGTGATATTCTTCACCCTGTCTATGGCGAATCATTTTTCTCCCATTAGAGCCATTCAGGTTGAATTTCTTCTCATCCGAGAAAATAATTGACTTCCACTGCTCGGGAGTCCATTTGACATGCTTCTTACACCAAATTAATCAGGCCTTTTTCATTTTTTGTGCAAGGAGGGGAGTCTTCTTAGAACAATGGGCTACATGTCCATTTTTGAAAAGGCTTCTTCTGACTGTTACTGCACTTGCTACCTACTTCTTCACGTTCTCTTTTCAGCTCAGATGAAGAAGATTTACGGTTTTTAAGGCATAAGTGCTTAAAAATGCGGTCCTGTTTTGGAGTAGAGACTCATTTGTGTCCGGTTTCTTTTTTCTTATCAGCAGAACCAGTATTCTTGAGTTTGGAAAGAAATCTACTTACCGTTGATTGATTACAAGACACTCTATAAACAATATGACGGGAAGAACATCCTTTCTCCCGTAAAGCAACAAGAGCACTCTTTCTTTGCGGCGTCAACTGCATGTAACTCGTCATCCTGACACAAGTAAGGAATGACTGCAACTCTTGCAGAGCGTGCTTATATAGTTGAAAGTAACAGCTGATGCAATATTACGTCAACACCTACCCACGTCAATCTTATCTGATGCATTATTATGTCATCATCTACGTGTATCAATCTTATCTGATGCACTCTGTAAGAAATATTTCCATATACTTACGTTATTTGGACGACAATAACAATTTTAAGGGGTGATGCACTTTCTTTGAACATCAGTGTACAGTAGAGCGTCAGTTATCCGGAATAATTAATGTCAGACCTCTTCCGAATAGCAAAAATTTCTGGATAATCGACGTAAGATAAAATTAAATAAATTCGGTTATAATGCATTAAGGTAAAAGAAAAAGACTTTAAATAGCAGGAAAAAAAAAACGAATTTATTTAATTAAAAAAATAATTACTTATAGATAAAAATTCAAGTACGTATATACATACTTGAATTCTATTGAAATATTTGAATAGATATTTTACTGCAAATTATGTGGAAAATAATTTAAAGTACTTTTTTAAAATAACATTCAATCGTTAATTTTGTTTCATTTGTTGTGACCCTGCTTTTTTTTTTTTTTGTTGCTAAACTTCTCAAGTTCCAATAATATCAATTTGATTATATGGCATTCTTCCTGATTTTCTGCCCATTTCAGCACTCTTTCCTTTCATTTACATTTTACCATAAAAAACTGAGAACAATAATAAATCGCACAGTTTTGGGCCAATGTTACTGTATTCTTACCAAATATGGAGTAAATTAAGCGTAATAAGAAATGAAGAGATGAAATATATCGTGGAAAATTGGGTCCACGGAAGTGAATAACTAAACTCTATCACTCGTGATTTCGAAGAAATCCCTTAGTCCTAACCCAACATTTCACCAGATATACGATGTAAAAAAAAAAAAAAAAAAACCGGACAGAAATACTCTTGTAGCAGAATAAACATTTGTCTCAAATACTACCATTAATTAAAAAAAAACAGAAGAGAAAAATCAACCTTTCAAATTATTCCAGAAGGCTGACGTTCCGGATAACTGACTTTTGGATAACAGTCGTTCTCTGTAATATTTATTATTCTGTAAAGAAGGTAATAGAAAATATCAAGTATGGAATGGCAGAAAGTACAGATGAAACAGATCTCAATATACAGGGGCCATTTTCCAAAGGATAATAGAATTAAATACACAGATACACAAGGTGTTTCAAAATTGTGTGGAACAAATGTAGGAACATATTACTTAAATGTCTTTGCTTTTGAGATATTAATCATGAATAACAAAGTAATGTAAAATGGCAAATCATTATGCTGTAAATATGAAAACCACATGTCAATTATTCATATTCAAATATGAATATGAATAATTGACATATATTCAAATTTATGCTGTAAATTTTAAAACCACATGTTTTAACAGATTTTGTAAATCTGTTAAAACCACAAGTCTCATTAGGTTGTCAGATCATGTAAATGTTTCTTCTGCAAGAATACAAGAATATGGAGAACATTATATCAACAGCAATTACATCTATTTTACATTACGCTTGTAGAAGGAATTGCTGCCACAATCCTTCTATAATCACAAACAAACGTTTGTCAGTGGCTTATTTTGTAATGCCCAGATGATCCTGAATTTCTCAGCCATGTTCTAGTTACAGATAAATCATGTTGTAAAAAAACTAGACTTCTTAACTCTTGATATGGTCATACCTGGCCAAGAAAACTCATATATTATTGTCAATACTCATTATCAAATACCTTTTCTTTAATGTTTGGTGTAATGATTTTAGGGACAATCTTATTGATCCTATTTTTGAACAGCAAGGCTTTCAGCAATGGATGATGTAGATGATTTTCTTGAAATATGTTTCTGACTTTTTAAATATGGAGCACAATAACCAGTGTACTGGTTAGAATGGCCCTGTGTGGTCATTAGAATTCCTCACTTCCCACAATTAGAAAAGAATATGAGACAATACTGAAATATGAGCATCAGAGATTGAATTGATAACCTAGTATACTTTAAAGTCACCAGCAAACATTTGCCATTCAACGTCAAAAGTTTGGTGCGATGTTATGTTATCATGAAACATAGAATGAATAGTAGAGGACCCAGAGAAGAGCTCTGTGGCAATCCATAAAAGGGAAAAAAATAGTGACGGATTGAGCCCCCTTCATGAATAACATTTGCTGACCTGTTACTTAATAACTGAATTACACAGTCAAGTTATGGTTGTAACACACTATAATACAGTAACTTAAAACCGAGCACTTTAAGGAGAAAAAAAGGGCAATGTCTGAGAACAGACAAGTAATCGATTACTATTATTAAGATTAACATGTGTGAATTGTGAAAATAATGCCAAATTGAAATTCATAGATAAAAGGATGGATGTATGCACTCCATTTTTTGAAGATCGCAGTTTCAAAGATCCTGGTTAAAACAATAATAATTGAGATGAATCAGTAATTAAGGATCAGATTTATTTCCATGATTGTGGAAATAGGAATGAAGTGTGAATTTCTGAAAGCCTTAAGATAAGCACCA
Source organism: Mastigoproctus giganteus (assembly GCF_048544385.1). Taxonomy (NCBI): domain Eukaryota; kingdom Metazoa; phylum Arthropoda; class Arachnida; order Uropygi; family Thelyphonidae; genus Mastigoproctus; species Mastigoproctus giganteus. Next base: position 172,084,617 of record NC_143583.1, read on the forward strand.
GAGGAAATATAGAAATTGAACAAATATAAGAATAAGCACTACTGCATTCAAGTATTTTTTCTAACCCAGGGGTGGTGGTGATGTCCAAAATGAAACAAAAATGGTAAGTCACCTGAAAGGCACCCACCTTCCTTTTTAATTTTTTGGAAATGTTTTGGGTTTTTTGAATTAAACAGAACCAATATTTAATCATTTCAAGTTGACAAGGGACATTAAGTTCGTGGCCTGAGTATGAAAGGGTAGTGGTACAGTGTTAAAAATTTCTGTACTTATTGTATAACACTTCAAACAGTAATCCACAAAATTTCATGCAGTTTCAATAAAACATTTTTTAATTAAATGAACTGAAGTCAAGAAAGTTGTGTGAACAAGTAGAGATGGAGAAAAAAATCAGTCACAGTGCAGTCATCCAATATTTGAGGAAAGAAAGGCCTAATGCCAAAGGCAATTCATGAGGATATGGGTTACAACACTGGGGGGGGCATGGTGTCTCTTCCTATTCTATGGTTAAGAAGTAGGCAGTAGAATTTAAACAAGGGAGTAAGAGCCTGAAAGATGACCCACGCTGTGAAAGACCTGCAATCAGAGCTGTGCCGAGGGTGAGGCGAACGAGGCTCTTGCCTCAGATTAAAAGCTGAAAGAGGTGCCAAAAGAAAGATTAAATAATTGCCAACATTGCCATGATTAACAGTAAGGTGCAATTTTTCATTCTTGTCTCGGGTACTAAAATGGCTCGGCACAGCTCTGCCAGCAACTCTAGAAGTTGTTGACAATGTACATGACCTAGTGATAAGTGATGGACTAATGACAGTTTGGTATACTGCCAGTGTCTTGGGCATCTCGTGAGAATACAGTACGTGTACCACATAATAACAAAGATTCTCACTAAAAAGGTGTCAACATGATGGGTCCCAAAGTTATTGAAAGCAGATCAAAAACACACAAGAGTTGTCATGTCAAGAAAACATTTACATCATTTTCAAGCAGATCCAGCAAATTTCCTTGAAAGGTTGGTGACCATGGAAGAGATGTGGGTTCATAACTTGCAGCCAGAAACAAAGGAGCAGTCCAAACATCGGAAACACAGCTCTTATCCCCTTCCAAAGAAAGCCAAATCAATTCCTTCTGCTGGCCAAGTGATGGCATTGGTTTTTTTTTGGGATGCTGACAGAATGTTGCTAAGAGATTACTTTCAGAAAAGCTAGACAGTCACAGGTACACAGACCTTGTGAGCAATTTGTTTGAAAACCTCAAAGACAAACACTGAGGAAAACTCAGCAAAGGAGTCTGTTTCACCAGGAGCATTTGCCTGCTCATTGCCATGGCCACACTACATGAGTGCGGCTTTGAAACCTTGGATGTCCCCCATATTTTACAGATTTAGCACCATCAGACTTTCACCTATTTTTCTAATTTGAAAATATACTTGGCTGGCATCCATTTTCCCACTGACAATGAGATCATTGCTGCAATGGATGCATTCCTGGAGGTTCAAGAAAATTTGTTCACAGCTGGAATCAACATATTGCAATGTCAGTGACAAAAGTATATTGACACCAAAGATAGCTGTTCAAAAGTAACATTTTACCAGACTCCTCAAATAAACTCTTCATACTCAGGTCATGAACTTTTCAAACACTCCTCATACCTTCTTCAACTTTTAATAAAAAAATTTTAAATTTTTAAAACATCTAATTGTTTTACACTTTTTCAAAAAAAATAAAAAGATATTAATTCTACTGAAAATAAAATTCCAAAAACATTTTAGCCATCTATATATTTAATACGGAAGCCGTTTTCTTTCGTCAGTCAGTGTGAACGATAAGCTTAACCGATCAGACTGGAAATGGTCTCAAATTGAAGCTATTTCTTCAAAGGAATGCACAAAGTTATTAAAATTTAAAAATTCTGAATAGTTTTATTTTAATGGAACTGACCAGTTTTGTACTACAAACGAGAATAGTTCAACATTCACTTCATAAGTGGAGCCACAGGAATATGTTAACTGTTAAACAAATAGTCATCTAAGTTGATATGGCATTTTTTTCTGATTAACAATTTGCACATTCACACATCGTGAACGTGTCTTTTGTTCCAAAAAAAAAAAATTAATAATGATAATAATTCTCTACTAGCACTGCCTACCTAAAAAGAAAGAACTAATCATTAGGATTCCATTGCACTGCTCACTCATTATATGTCATTATGTTGTGCATGTGAGTTCATACACTCATTGCCATTCGTTACATTTAATGCATTAAAACATTCAGAAGTCATCATTTTACTGTTATCAACTTCAAGTTTGTTTTTTAAGGTGCATAATAATTTAAGGATTTAGAATTATGTCAGAGTCAGGAAGACATGTCTGCCACCATGCTACTCTGAATGGTCATGGTGAACGTACCTTGCAGAAAAGAAGATACCCGTTTTTTGTGTTTCTGCAAATGTATTCAGGAATCGGTCTGAAATAGTGAAATCAAAGAAAATTTGTTTCCTCAGATACAAGAAATGACAAAGGATTCAACATGTACTAGCTTACCTGCTTACAGCAATACATGCACAACATTTTTTTAGAACAGCTAGAGAAAACTTTAAATCCATATACTAATGAGGAAACGAAATTTAAAAGAGAAATTCAGGTATCCATTAGTTTCAGGTCTGTAGATGAGATTTTTCTAGAGAACAATAAAGATCCGGACTACTAGACTACAGTTGAAAATATGTTGGCGAGCTTCAAGAAGTTGGGCTGCAACATGATTGTCATGGTACATTTCCACACTTCCACATTTGAAAGTGTAAGTGAAAAACAGGGTGAGAGGTTTAAACACATTGAGATGAGGTACCAGGGGAGTTAAAATGTCAATGTCAGGGCTGATATTTAGCATCAGCATTAGCATTAGTAGAGGCATATGATGCAAGAAAGCAAGCTTATTCAGCATCAGCCAAAATAAAAGAAAAAAAAAACAACCACTACTCCCATTTCACCCCTCAATTCGTTCGAAATACCTGTCCAGCTGAGCCTTAAATTTGTTTAGGCTATCAACTTCAACAACAAGCGATGGAAGTCTATTCCACAAACCAACTGCCCGCTGGCTAAAGGCGAATTTCCGCATATCTATCCGACATCCGTCCTTCCTCAATTTGAATTTATGCCCTCTCAGGTGATTATTCTGAGCAAGAGGAAGAATTCCATCGGCATTGAGCATGCTCAAGCCATTCAAAGCCTTGTAGACCTCTATCAGATCACCTCGGCGATGCCTAGTCTCCAGGCTCTGTAATTTGCAAAACTTAAGCCTTTCTTCGTAAGAGCAACCCTTTGTTCCATTCACTAATCTTGTTGCCCTTCTCTGTACTCGTTCCAGCAGCTCTACATCCTTCTTGAAATGAGGCCTCCAGACCTGTATACAGTACTCAAGGTGTGGCCTGACCAATGCCTTATACAAGGGAATAATCACATCCCTGTCCCTGCTAGAAAAATTCCTGTATATCATTGACAAGACACCATGAGCTACTCTTGCAGCTCGTCTGCACTGCTCAGAGAACTTCATATCTGCCTGCACAATTACCCCCAGGTCCTTTTCATTCTCTACCACTGTCAGCGTAGTACCACAGAGTTGATACGTTGATCTGGGGTTACTGTTTCCCATATGTAGTACTTTACATTTGTCAATGTTAAACTTCATTTGCCACCTCTCAGCCCATCTGCTCAACCTTTCCAGATCCTGTTGCAGCAGCATAGTATCAGTAGTGTCCTTAACAACCCTGCCAACCTTTGTATCGTCTGCAAACTTGGACATTAAGCCTGATACACCATCATCAATATCATTTATAAATACAGAAAACAACAATGGACCCAACACTGAACCCTGAGGAACTCCACTAATAACATTAGTCCACGTTGAGCAGTGTCCATTGATTACCACTCTCTGTCTTCTGCCACTCAACCATCCCTTTATCCATAGCAGCAATTTGCCTCGAATGCCACACTTCTCCAATTTGTGCAGCAGTCTTCCATGTGCAACAGTATCAAAAGCCTTTCTAAGATCCAAATATATAATATCAAAGTTATTCCCTGCATCCAGTTCTTTTGTGACTACATCATAGTATCCAATCAAATTGGTCAGACAAGACCTGCCCTTAACAAACCCATGCTGTGTCTGAGCTATAATTGAATTCTTGTCCAGATGATCCTGCAGTGCTTCTTTAACCAGTGCCTCCATTAATTTTCCTGGAACCGAAGTTAAACTAACAGGTCTATAATTACTTGTGTCAGCCTTTGATCCTCCTTTGTGAATTGGGGTTACATTTGCACATCTCCAGTCCATGGGTACCTCCCCTGAGTCCAAAGAAGCTCTCATAATTATGGCTAGGGGTTTGCTTACTTCCTATGCTGCCTCCTTTAATATAACTGGATAGATCCCATCCACCCCGGGTGCCTTTTTTTATGTTTATCCTCAACAATTTCTCCTCCACTTTCCTCTCAGTTATTAGAAAATCATCTAGCTCACTGCCAATGTTTACTTCACCTACGACATTCCCCTTCCTGAATAACTCCTCATGTGTGAATGTAGATGCAAAATACTCGTTTAGATTGTTAGCCACCTGAGCTGGATCCTCAACTGTTGAACCATCAACATCCAGTGGACCAATCTGATTCATCCCTTTCCTTCTTGAGTTTAAATAGGTAAAGAACTCTTTTCTGTTTTTCTTTGCATCCTTTGCCAAGGATTTCTCATAATCTGCCTTTGCCTGCCTAATCTCCTTTGTGACTTGGTTACAGACCAACTTATATCTATCATAGGCTTCCACGTCACCCATTAATTTGTATGTATCCCATATTTGCTGGATACTGAAGAGGTACTGTACAATAGAAGCATCTGCAAGAAATCAAAAGAAACGAAACAATAATAATGAAAGTTTTACCATGTTTTTATAGTGAAAGGTGAGTTTTTAGTGTGCTTTCTAATACTCTGCCCTTTTCAGCAGTATTTTATAGAGATGACAATGAATTGTCCAAAAATTTTAGGCAAAATATCAGGCAATAAAAACAGTGCTAGGAATCGCAAAATTTTTGCAACAGGTAAAGCTAGTAACATTGAAACCTCAATCGCATATTTCCTTTCAATTTTCCAGTTTAAAAGACTCTTAAATCAGTGAAATATCAAACATGCAGATGTGCATATATTTTTCTGCTTATTATGTATATAAATATAAAAAAATTAAAAAAAAAAAAAAAAACCATATATATATATATATATATATATATATATATTCAATACTATTAGTCATTTCCACTTTTAGGTTAATTTCAAACTTTATTTCAAATTTTGCATGGTTCACTGCATGTGAAACTATGTATATTGCTTCTGCTATTTATATGGTTATTTGCTTCTTTTTTTTTTAGGAGCATTAGCAACTAAGGCCATATTGCTCCGGGAATATGCGGTGGTCATTCCCTGATCTTTCCGCATTCTCCGTATTTGGTAGTGATGGGCTCGAACCCCGGTGTAATCAAGAAGCGTGTGTTATGCACTGCTGCTCCTTCCCACCTGGCTACGGAGGCCATATTGCTTCTGCAGCGTAGCAGTTGTTTTGAGAGAATGAGAATATCAGGTTTCATTTTCCTGTCTTTACTCAGTGTAAACAATGATAAATAGTTAAAAACTAGGGTAAGACTGCAGATGTTTACTGAACTAGTGGGAGAAGAAAAACAAATAAACTGAAACTTTAAACAAACACACTGTTGGCACTTGTTCAGTATCACACTATTCAAGCAAAAAGCCAAATAGTTCAAAAGATGGCGGCAGGTCTCTCACACAATTTCTGTAACATAAACTTAAATGTTACAGAAATTGTGTGAGATGATATTAAGAGTAGGAGACCAGCGGAATTACTTAACAAGTACAGGTCACTGTTGAAAAAAAGCCGTGAAGTAGGGTTGAATTTGAAAGTGTCTGCAATTCTGCCCAGACACGATAGGAGGGAGTATATGATGAGAGCCTTGTCGATCAATTCGGCCTTGGAAAGATTGTGCAAGGCTCAAGGGGTAGAATTTTTTTCAGCCTGGACTGTACTTGTTAACAGGAGAGATTGCTTCTACAGGGATGGGATACACTTAAATAGAAAGGGTGCAAGAATATTTGCTGATGCTATCAAGGCAGTGTTAGGTGGGTCGGAAAACTGCTAGCTTGGGGGGAGTTAAAGACAAATAGATTAACAGTAGCCACTGGCAGAGGAGAAAGAGATTCTTGCTCTGCTTCTATTGGAATGAGCAGAAGCCTGAAAAACAATATGCAGGATATTTCAGAGACTGCTGGAAGTCATTGCGGTACAAGTAAACACATGGGTTGTGTTAGGGTAGCTAAGAATAGAAACAGGTGTATGTATACTTGCATGTACACCAATGCTAGGAGTTTAGTAAATAAATTTGATGAATTTGAGGTTTTGCTCAAAACATCAAAGGCAGATATTGTTTGGATATTAGAGACATGGTGTCACACAGATATAAGGAATGCAGAACTGGAATTTGGGGAGTACAACGTCTACAGAAAGGATAGACAGGATAGGAAGGGAGGAGGGGTTATGCTATTAGTTAAAAAACACATAAAATCGAAGGCAGTGAAGCCAGTCGACATCGATGGACAGGGCAGTGTCGAGTCAGTTTGTTGTGACATAAGCATGGGTAAATCAAAATTGAGAGTAGGAGTGTGCTATAGGCCTAATGACTCTGATAAGTATAATAAGATACTGTACAGGGAAATAGAATGGGCCAGTAAATCAGAGAGTCTTATAATGGGGGATTTTAATTTCCCAGATATTGACTGGAATTTCTGGGTTGGTCACTCACACACTAGCAAGGCTTTTGTGGATTTATTGGATGATTGTTTTCTACACCAGCAGGTTCGGGAGGCAACTAGAGGGAGTAATACTCTTGATCTGATTATCAGTAGTGATTCTTCATGCATTAAGAATCTGCAGATAAAGGAACCACTAGGTGGCAGTGATCACAATGTGCTGAAGTGGGATTTACTCAAGGAGGTAACTACCATCAGAGGTAAAAGGAAGGGTTTTTGCTTTCGCAAAGGTGTTTATGATGGGCTGAGACAGTATTTAAATTCTATACAGTGGGACCAACTGATGATGTTACCAACAGCAAATTCAAAATGGGAAGCATTCAAGGAACTAATCTTGGAAGCAACCAGGCTTTACATACCAACCAAGAAATTTTATTCAAGGTTCAGGCCTAAATGGTTGTCAGATGAACTAATGAGACATATGGCAGAGAAGAAAAATGCATGGGATACATACAAATTAATGGATGACATGGAAGCCTATGATAGATATAAGTTGGTCTGTAACCAAGTCACAAAGGAGATTAGGCGGGCAAAGGCAGATTATGAAAAATCCTTGGCAAAGGATGCAAAGAAAAACAGAAAAGAGTTCTTTACATATTTAAACTCAAGAAGGAAAGGGATGAATCAGATTGGTCCACTGGATATTGATGGTTCAACGGTTGACGATCCTGCTCAGGTGGCTAACAATCTAAACAAGCATTTTGCATCTACATTCACACATGAGGAGTTATTCAGGAAGGGGAATGTCGTATGTGAAGTAAACATTGGCAGTGAGCTAGATGATTTTCTAATAACTGAGAGGAAAGTGGAGGAGAAATTGTTGAGGATAAAATAAAAAAGCACCCGGGGTGGATGGGATCTATCCAGTTATATTAAAGGAGGCAGCAAAGGAAGTAAGCAAAACCCCTAGCCATAATTATGAGAGCTTCTTTGGACTCAGGGAGGTACCCATAGACTGGAGATGTGCAAATGTAACCCCAATTCACAAAGGAGGATCAAAGGCTGACACAAGTAATTAAAGACCTGTTAGTTTAACTTCGGTTCCAGGAAAATTAATGGAGGCACTGGTTAAAGAAGCACTGCAGGATCATCTGACAAGAATTCAGTTATAGCTCAGACACAGCATTGTTTTGTTAAGGGCAGGTCTTGTCTGACCAATTTGATTGGATACTGTGATGTAGTCACAAAAGAACTGGATGCAGGGAATAACTTTGATATTATATATTTGGATCTTAGAAAGGCTTTTGGTACTGTTGCGCATGGAAGACTGCTGCACAAATTGGAGCAGTGTGACATAGGAGGCAAATTGCTGCTATGGATAAAGGGATGGTTGAGTGGCAGAAGACAGAGAGTGGTCATCAATGGACACTGCTCAACGTGGACTAATGTTATTAGTGGAGTTCCTCAGGGTTCAGTGTTGGGTCCATTGTTGTTTTCTGTATTTATAAATGATATAGACGATGGTATATCAAGCTTAATGTCCAAGTTTGCAGACGATACAAAGGTTGGCAGGGTTGTTAAGGACACTATTGATGCTATGCTGCTGCAACAGGATCTGGAAAGGTTGAGCAGATGGGCTGAGAGGTGGCAAATGAAGTTTAACATTGACAAATGTAAAGTACTACATATGGGAAACAGCAACCCCAGAGCAACGTATCAACTCTGTGGTACTACACTGACATTGGAAAGAAAAAAATGACCTGGGGGTGGTGGTGCAGGCAGATATGAAGTTCTCTGAGCAGTGCAGACGAGCTGCAAGAGTAGCTCATGGTGTCTTGTCAATGATATACAGGAATTTTTCTAGCAGGGATAGGGATTTGATTATTCCCTTGTATAAGGCATTGGTCATGCCACACCTTGAGTACTGTATACAGGTCTGGAGACCTCATTTCAAGAAGGATGTAGAGCTGCTGGAACGAGTACAGAGAAGGGCAACAAGATTAGTGAATGGAACAAAGGGTTGCTTTCACGAAGAAAGGCTTAAGTTTTGCAAATTACAGAGTCTGGAGACTAGGCATCGGAAAGGTGATCTGATAGAGGTGTATAAGGCTTTGAATGGCTTGAGCATGCTCAATGCCGATGGGATTCTTCCTCTTGCTCAGAATAATCACCTGAGAGGGCATAAATTCAAATTGAGGAAGGACGGATGTCGGATAGATGTGCGGAAATTTGCCTTTAGCCCGCGGGTAGTTGGTTTGTGGAATACACTTCCATCACTTGTCATTGAAGTTGATAGCCTAAACAAATTTAAGGCTCAGCTGGACAGGTATTTCGAACGAACAGAGGGGTGAAATGGGAGTAGTGGTTGTGCTTTTTTTTTTTTTGGCTGATGCTGAATAAGCTTGCTTTCTTGCATCATATGCCTCTACTAATGCTAATGCTAAATAAAAAATCACTTTAGAATCTATTTCAGTAAACATTTGGCTACATTGTTATTTGTTATATATTTTCGAGGTTTGCCTGTCAGGTAACATGCCACTACTATGGAGTTAAACAATGTGACTGGTAGCCCATCATGTCCTGCAGCAATATGGTCTTTGATTTTAGAAATAACAGTTAAAATATTGTCAAACTGAAGTTCTGGTGAACTTAAACAATCCTGAATGTCAACTATCAACTGAAAGCAGTGGTCAGGGAAGAAGCTGAGAAAACTTGTGCTATGTGCCAAAAAAGATTTGCCTTTTCAGTAGGCGAGGAAAAGTTGTTTAAGAGAGTAGGTATACATAATAAGAATGATGGTACTGAGAGAAGTGGTTAATTTTTTTAACTTCTTTTCTGATATCTGAGAAAGCTGTATACAATGATTGGGTATGATTTTTCATAAAATGCTTATGTCAGGGATTCTTGGAGTGAATTATAGCTATAAGCCTACTGCACATCCAACATTGCTCCACTGGATGTCCAATAGTTTTCCTTGAATCTCACTATAACTTGTCATAATATATTCAATGTAACCATCAAGTGAATTAAAATCATATATATTCTGCCAATCAGAATCTGAGAAAAATCTTTTAAAAGATGTCTATTCTGCCAGTCGGTAGCATCATCAAAAACTAAATGCAGTACAACTAGAATATGGTCACATGGGTTTACCACATCTCCCTGGGATGCATTAAGAACAATGGAACCTGTGTAAAAACTAAATCAAGGTGAGAGCAATTCCTGATGGAGAATGGACAAATCCAAGTTAAGTTACTGATGAGCCAAATATTGCAAAATTGAATAGCAATTAATGTAGGTTGGCATATAGGATTAAAAGCACTGAAAAAATTAAAGTCACCAATAATAATGGGGACAGCCTTGTTTGGCAATGGTCAACATAGTTTGATCAACAACATCATCCAAAACTGACATCATGCCCAAGCCAACTGGAGGAGGCAGCTATAATAACATTATGAACAATTGATATCTGGCAAAACGTACTAACAAGGGAATAAAACTTCCAAGGATTAAGAAGTACTTTAAAGAAAGAACGTTGACTTTTTATGAAGAAACACTGCAATTCCTTCTGCGCTAGAATTATAATTAATATAGACTACATAAGAGGATGGAGACAATCAAAATTAGCAGAGCATAGCCAAGGTTTTGTGTTCAAGGTAATAGCAAAAGAGTGACATTCCAAAAATGAGTATAAAAAGAACTAATATCCTTAACTAAACTTCTACAATTAGCATAGTAAATAAAGTTAATTTAGGAACACAAATAACTAGAAACCTTTGGGTTGCAGGTTGCATTAACAGGATTCTCTTTTTCAAGACAAAACAGCAGAGTAACCTTAGGGCTTGATGAGCATTCTGGCCAAACAGTAGTGTTCAAAACAAAAATCTGTTCCTGGATGCTACTGAAAACCAGAAACAAAGTACAAGATGGAAAATCATGATGGAAGTTTATGAACGGTAATCTGTAACTCTATATCATCATCATTCAGTACTTCTGAATATACTCAGCAATGGCTTGTAACTTTGAATTATTGCTACCCCAAACATAATCACAAGGTAAAGTGGAATTCTCCATAGCACTGTTTCATTTTGATGACTTGGTTTCTTGAGAATGTTCTCTGCTGAAGGATAATCAGAGTGTGAACTAGTCTCTTTATTCACAGTTAGAATCTGTAGCACTGACAGATGGCACCAAGGCCACATTTTTAAAATAGGCCTGAATGAGACTGTTGGCACAAAAGAAAATCAATCACTAGATCGATCAATCAATCAAGAACAAAATTACTAAACATGTAACAGCACTGGCAAATGAGGAGTTTACAGGGTAGCTGTCAATAGAAATGTTTATTTGAAATTTTTAAATGGTCAATATAAACACTGGAATGAGATCCCATAACAACATTATTTACATACACTGAGGGATCACTGAATTATGACCACCTACCTAATACTTTGTAGGTCCTCCTTTTGCCCTCATACAGCAGCTATCTGACGTGGCATTGATTCAACAAGATGTTGGAAGAAGCTTTCGGGAGGTAAGGCCAACCAAGCTGTGTGTAATGCGGCTAGCAATGCAGATATGGAGGTGATTGGTGTATCCAGATACCTGATATGACTTCCCATAGTGTTCCACAATTGCTCTATGGAATTGATATCAGGAGAGTTCAGAGGCCAATCAATACGCTGGAAGTCAGAACTGTGTTCCTCAAACCATTCCTCCACATCAAGTGCCGGATGGCTTGGCGCATTGTCATCTTGGAAGACACCATCGCCATTCGGGAAAAAGTGTAACATAGCGGGGTGTACACAGACAGCAAGCAGCTGACAATAGCAGAGACTAGGGATACATTGTTCCACATGCACCAGGGGTCCAAGTTCTTCTAACATCCAACTTGCATGCTCTTTGCACCAGGCAAGCCTTTTACCCCGATGAATCTTGGTTAGGAGAGGATGCTGTAGAGGTCATCTGCTGGTGTAGCCCATATGTGCAATGCATGGTCATGCCATATATTATTCCGGGTTGGCCCATGTTGTATCGGGTAGTCAACTCTTCAATATCTGTTCATCTGTATGAGTTGTTACCTCTAACATCAACCTTTTGCCGTCGGGTCATTGTTTGACCATTTCGACACCAGTCCTGGTACACTTTAACAACAGTGGCATTTGAATACCCCACCAATTCAGCCATTTGGGAAATCAAGGCACCAGCTCGTCGAGCTCCCACAATCTGTCCTTCATCAAAGTTCAATAAATCCTTCCTTTTACTCGGAATTTTACTACCTACTGAACCACTGACACCTTATCTATGCTACATAGGTCGACTAACTGTGCACTCTTGTACCTCACATGGTCAATGGGTCGCAATCAGTTTTCATAGTGGTGGTCATAATTCAGTGATCACTCAGTATATAATATATACAGCAATAACTCACTTAACATGGCTTCAAACAGCACAGGTTTCACTATAACACGGTTTTCAATTAAGTTAAGTCAAAAATTTATTGTACATATTAAAACTAATTCAATATCCTAGACACGTACTCTACATATATGCTGCATTGTTGTAGCCTAGGAATGTGTACATATATGCTGCAGTGCCAACTCTATCGTCTCACATGCTGTCTGGGTGCGAGGTTAGCCTGTGCGGCCGTAGCTCCTTGAAGCTCTTGGAACAGAGAAGTTTTTCCTGATTTATTTTCTGATTTATTAGCTTAATTTGTCATATTAACTTATTTTCTAGAGTAGCTTTATATTCCTAGTTACGATACTTAGTTTAAAGTTTAACTTAGACAGAGATTTTTTAGGTATTACTTAGTATCTGTAACGGTATCAAATCCACGTGTTACAAATTGAACGAGAGGTCTTTTTTTTTAACCAAATTTAGTCGATTTATTAACCAATTGTTATATCAAATTATCTTCTATAAGTAGATTATAGACCTAGTCAGGATCCTTAGTTCATTCTAAATTGAGATAGCGAGATTTGGAAGCTAATCAATACTTACGAGTCCGTAGAAGTACCGTTCGAGAATTCCCGCCATTTTTACATGATAGCATAAGCTTAGTGTAGTATAGTGCATAATATAATATTGCTGATTAATCAGTAAATCTATTAATCTTGATAAACTTTATTGTCAATTAAATTGTATTTTTAACTCTATATATATATAACGACTTAATCGTAACAAATAATTAATACATAACTATAGTGGTACACGTGATACGGAAGTTGTATAAAGGGAACTTGTAGAAAACACTAGATACCGAAAAAAAATATATATAACTGTTTTGGGATATAACTTAAGGATTTAATTTTTGTTTTGAAATTTTATTGAATTAAAACTGCCCCCCCCCCCCTCAGTTCTCCCCTGAACCACAGCACTCCCATTAGCTTGAGCCTTTTGCTTTGCTGCTCTGGTCAGGGGAGAACTGAGGGGGGGGGGCAGTTGCCCTCTGAATCACAGTCTTTTAAAATGCACTGTTTGCTTGATGTTTGCGGAACAGTCAGGTACGGGACATGATACTGCCAAGCGGGATGTCTTTGTGTGTGCACGATGTAAGGAGTGCAAGGAAATCAGGCGACAACTCAGCATTGTTATGGGCCTTTATGAGAGCTTGAAGGACAGGGTGGATGCCCTCGAAGGAAATAAATTGAGGGGCCCATCAAGCTCTCAGCTGCCCACATCAACGCCAGAGGTTGCACTTGGTCATCAGGCAACACAGAGGCAGCCCCCTAGGCAGAATGCGCTGGTCCCACAGGAACTAGTAGTTGTTGGTGACTCTATTGTCAGGGAAACGGGGAACATGCTTTGTAAAAAGGATAGGTGGAATACGACCAGGGTATGACTGCCAGGGGCAAAGGTTGATGACGTTGTAGAGCGGATATTATTATTATTATTATTATTATTATTAGCCATATGGTACAAGGAAGCCTGAGGCTTATGCTGCACCAGCGAAAAAAAAGAAAATTCCCAAGTAACCCCCTGAGAGAGAGAAGTAGAAAGGAATCACCAACAAAGAGGAGAATGATGATATCCAGCTCAGGACCCTAGGTTTGCCAAGCCCATACTCACCAGATGTGAGCCCCCGGGGTTACCAGATGTGAGCCCCCGGGGTTATATCTTTTAAGGGCACAAAAGGTGATATAGTTGTACACGTTGGCACTAATGATATTAAGAGTAGGAGACCGGCGGAATTACTTAGCAAGTACAGGTCACTGTTGAAAAAAAGCTGTGAATTAGGGTTGAATTTGAAAGTGTCTGCAATTCTGCCCAGACACGATAGGAGGGAGTATATGATGAGAGCCTTGTCGATCAATTTGGCCCTGGACGGATTGTGCAAGGCTCAAGGGGTAGAATTTTTTTCAGCCTGGACTGTACTTGTTAACAGGAGAGATTGCTTCTACAGGGATGGGATACACTTAAATAGAAAGGGTGCAAGAATTTTTGCTGATGCTGTCGAGGCAGTGTTAGGTGGGTTGGAAAACTGCTAGTTGGGGGGGATACAAGGACTAATAGATTAACAGTAGCCACTGGCAGAGGTGGAAGTGATTCTTGCATTGCTTCTATTGAAATGGGCAGAAGCCCGAAAAACAAGATGCAGGATATTTCAGAGACTGCTGGGAGTCATTGCGGTACAAGTAAACACATGGGTTGTGTTAGGGTAGCTAAGAATAGAAACAGGTGCATGTATACCTGCGTGTACACCAATGCTAGGAGTTTGGTAAATAAATTTGATGAATTTGAGGTATTGCTCAAAACATCAAAGGCAGATATTGTTGGGATATCAGAGACGTGGTGTCACACAGATATAAGTAATGCAGAACTGGAATTTGGGGAATACAATGTGTATAGAAAGGATAGACAGGACACGAGGGGAGGAGGGGTTATGCTATTAATTAAGAAACACAAAGTCCAAGGAAGTGAAGCCAGTCGACATCGATGGACAGGGCAGTGTCGAGTCAGTTTGTTGTGACATAAGCATAGGGAAATCAAAATTGAGAGTAGGAGTGTGCTATAGGCCTAATGACTCTGATGAGTATAATAAGATATTGTACAGGGAAATAGAGTGGGCCAGTAAATCAGAGAGTCTTATAATGGGGGATTTTAATTTCCCAGATATTGACTGGAATTTGTGGGTTGGTCACTCGCACACTAGTAAGGCTTTTGTGGATTTATTGGATGATTGTTTTCAACATCAGCATGTTCGTGAGGCAACAAGAGGGAGCAATACTCTTGATCTGATTATCAGTAGTGATTCTTCATGCATTAAGAATCTGCAGATAAATGAACGACTAGGTGGCAGTGATCACAGTGTGTTGAAGTGGGATTTACTCAAGGAGGTAACTACCATCAGAGGTAAAGGGAAGGGTTTTTGTTTTCGTAAAGGCGACTATGATGGTCTGAGACAGTATTTAAATTCTACAGTGGGACCAACTGATGATGTTACCAACAGCAAACTAAAAATGGGAAGCATTCAAGGAACTAATCTTGGAGGCTACCAGGCTTTACATACCAACTAAGAAATATTGTTCAAGGTTTAGGCCTAAATTGTTGTCAGATGAACTAATGAGACATGTGGTAGAGAAGAAAAATGCATGGGATACATACAAATTAATGGGTGACATGGAAGCCTATGATAGATATAAGTTGGTCTGTAACCAAGTCACAAAGGAGATTAGGCAGACTACGAAATATCCTTGGCAAAGGATGCAAAGAAAAACAGAAAAGAGTTCTTTATATATTTAAACTCAAGAAGGAAAGGGATGAATCAGATTGGTCCACTGGATATTGATGGTTCAACAGTTGAGGATCCTGCTCAGGTGGCTAACAATCTAAACGAGTATTTTGCATCTACATTCACGCATGAGGAATTATTCAGGAAGGAGAATGATGTAGGTAAAGTAAACATTGGCAGTGAGCTGGATGATTTTGTAATAACTGAGAGGAAACTGGAGGAGAGATTGTCGAGGATAAACATAAAAAAGGCACCT
The DNA here is from genome assembly GCF_048544385.1 of Mastigoproctus giganteus. Lineage (NCBI taxonomy): Eukaryota > Metazoa > Arthropoda > Arachnida > Uropygi > Thelyphonidae > Mastigoproctus > Mastigoproctus giganteus. The sequence goes on from NC_143583.1 coordinate 172,100,401, forward strand.
GGGGTGGATGGGATCTATCCAGTCATATTAAAGGAGGCAGCAAAGGAAGTAAGCAAACCCCTAGCCATAATTACGAGAGCTTCTTTGGACTCGGGAGGTACCCATAGACTGGAGATGTGCAAATGTAACCCCAATTCACAAAGGAGGATCAAAGGCTGACACAAGTAATTATAGAGCTGTTAGTTTAACTTCTGTTCCCGGAAAATTAATAGAGGCACTGGTTAAAGAAGCACTGCAGGATCATCTAGACAAGAATTCAGTTATAGCTCAGACGTAGCATGGTTTTGTTAAGGGCAGGTCTTGCCTGACCAATTTGATTGGATACTATGATGTAGTCACAAAAGAATTGGATGCAGGGAATAACTTTGATATTATATATTTGGATCTTAGAAAGGCTTTTGATACCGTTGCACATGGAAGACTGCACAAATTGGAGCAGTGTGGCATTGGAGGCAAATTGCTGCTATGGATAAGGGAATGGTTGAGTGGCAGAAGACAGAGAGTGGTAATCAATGGACACTGCTCAACGTGGACTAATGTTATTAGTGGAGTTCCTCAGGGTTCAGTGTTGGGTCCGTTGTTGTTTTCGGTGTTTATGAATGATATTGATGATGGGATATCAAGTTTAATGTCCAAGTTTGCAGATGATACAAAGGTTGGCAGGGTTGTTAAGGACACTACTGACGCTATGCTGCTGCAACAGGATCTGGAAAGGTTGAACAGATGGGCTGAGAGGTGGCAAATGAAGTTTAACATTGACAAATGTAAAGTACTACATATGGGAAACAGTAACCCCAGAGCAACTCTGCGGTACTACACTGACAGTGGTTGAGAATGAAAAGGACCTGGGGGTAATTGTGCAGGCAGATATGAAGTTCTCTGAGCAGTGCAGACGAGCTGCAAGAGTAGCTCATGGTGTCTTGTCAATGATATACAGGAATTTTTTTAGCAGGGATAAGGAGGTGATTATTCCCTTGTATAAGGCAATGGTTAGGCCACATCTTGAGTACTGTATACAGGTCTGGAGGCCTCATTTCAAGAAGGATGTAGAGCTGCTGGAACGGGTACAGAGAAGGGCAACAAGATTAGTGAATGGAACAAAGGGTTGCTCTTACGAAGAAAGGCTTAAGTTTTGCAAATTACAGAGTCTGGAGACTAGGCACCGGCGAGGTGATCTGATAGAGGTGTATAAGGCTTTGAATGGTTTGAGCATGCTCAATGCCAATGGGATTTTTCATCTTGCTCAGAATAATCACCTCAGAGGGCATAAATTCAAATTGAGGAAGGACGGATGTCGGATAGATGTGCGGAAATTTGCCTTTGGCCAGCGGGTGGTTGGTTGGTGGAACCAACTTCCATCACTTGTTGTTGAAGTTGATAGCCTAAACAAATTTAAAGCTCAACTGGACAGGTATTTCGAACGAGCGGAGGGGTGAAATGGGAGTGGTGTGTTTTTTTTTTTTTTTTTTTTTGGCTGATGCTGAATAAGCTTGCTTTCTTGCATCATATGCCTCTACTAATGCTAATGCTAATGTGCCAATAGCTCCCCTCAGGTAGTCACCGGCAACGTGCAACAGTGTTCAATATTCTTAATTCCATTCTGAGAAGATGACATGATAGTTTTCAAACTTTTCATTTCACAATTTATTTTTTACCCCTTTAAATACAATCAAAAATATATTTGCATCTTGGCTAGAAATCACTGCCAACAATGTTCGTTCTGTTTAGGAGCATGTTTTGCCAAATTATTTCACTGGTTTGGAATCACAAATTCAGACAATTGCCAAACACATTGTGAAGGTCAGAAAAGACTTGGGATTTGAAACATTTTGACACTGCCAATATACATGACTGCACTGACTCACATGCAAATGACAGATGATGCAACTCTCCTTGAAACTGATGAGCAAACTGCATATGAAGAAGAGGAAAACAATTCTGAAGGGGATAACACTGAAGTGGCACCAAAAGAATTTTCAACAGAAGAATTGGAAAAAATTTTTCAGGGGATGGGGGGTTTGACATGGCCTTCATGGTGATTATGAATGAAGATCCAGATGTTGAACGTAGAATCAAGATACGGCAAATTTCACAAGATGGGTTTTGATGCTACAAAGCCTTGTACACTGAGAAAAAGAAGAGACGACTTCACCAGACTTTATTATTGAAATACACGTACCTAAATATACAATAAAGCTTTTTATTGGTACTATCAATAAAGGTAACATCATTAGAGATGATACCTTTCATTAATAAAATTTTTGCAATATTTTTAATTTCAAATCCTTTTAATTGACTATCAACTGCAAATTGTTTATAGATTTATTATAATTTATAGACTGTTTCTCTAGTATAATTCAATTAAAACCCATTATAATTATACCTCAGTCAGCACAGTCTCACATAGCACGGAACAGTTTGGTACCAATTTTCAGTGTTTTGCGGGGTATTGCTGTATATGATAAAAATTATTTTTCCTAAACAAACTTTAGATAAAAATAAAGGCAATGAAATGTAGCATGTTAGGCTCTAGCACTTTAAACCTATAGCAATGGCCATTTTATGCCTGTGGACCCAGAGCTATAAGTAATTTGAGATATAGTAACCACTAGGTATAACGAATCACTTATAAGTTTATCAAGTGGAAATCTGCTGTACACCAATGGAAACAGTGAAAGGAGTGAAGGTGGAGTTGGCTTTCTGGTCCATAAAGATATAAAAAACAACATTTTGGAATTCAAAAGTACATCACCAAGGGTGTCAAGACTAATACTCAGGATTTCTAAGAGGTACAAGCTAAAGGTTATAATGATTTATGAACCAACATCGAGCCATGATGATGAAGAGGTAGAAGAAATGTACAATGAAATTGAGTCTTCTAGATGAGCAGAAAACCAACTACACTATCACTATGGGAGACTTCAATGCTAAGGTTGGAAAGAAACAAAACAGCACAGAAAGGGGACCTATAGGAAATTTTGGAATTGGTGAAAGGAATGAAAGAAGTGAAAGACTTGTGGAATTCGCAGAATCTCGAGGATTGTCAGTAATGAACACTTGTTTCAAGGAAAGGGTGAACAAGAAGTGGCCAAGGAAAAGTCCAAATGGATTAACAACTAATGAAATCGACTTCATTCTCACTAACAGAAGACATATCGTGAATGACGTTACAGTCCTGAACAAGGTAAATGTTGGAAGTGATCACAGAATGGTAAGATGCACACTTCATATAGATGTAAGAAAAGAAAGGAAAAAACTGACTCGAATAAATAATACAAAGGTCTTTTGAGATAACATATGAGGAGAAAAAGCAGTATTTACTGGAATTTAAGAAGAAGTTTGAGCTTCTGCAGACCGCTCAGGACTATCTGAAAGTGATAAAGCCCAAGAAACCTATAGGTAAAAAGAAATCCAGAGAAAGAGAAAATTAGTCAAGAAACACTTCTCATGATGAACCGAAGACGACAAATGAAGAGCAAGATAAACACTGACAAGGAGAAAATTGAGTATACTGAGTTATGCAAAGCAATTAGAAAGAGAGTCAGAGAGGACATAAGAAGATTTAACACAATAAGAAGTAGAATAAGCATTAAGGGAAAACAAAGGACTTAAATCAGCAGCCACAAACAGTAATACAGAAAGACAAATGATACTGAAACAGAAGAACAGTGATGGTGTACTTATAAATAGCAGAGAAGGAATAATTTAAATAGAAGAAGACTACTATAGAGAATTATACAAGGAGCGAGGGAATGATGCCAGTAGTGGGGAAGATGGATCGCAAATTAGTAACGCGTATGACATACCCGATATTCTTCCTGATGAGGTAGAACATGAGTTGAAGAAAATGAAGAATCAGAAAGCCCCTGGGGAGGAAGAGACATGACACAAAAACTGGAAAGATCAGAAAAATTCTCAACTATGAATCACCTTCACGTAATATCACAGCTAATGGAGAAAGCAAATGAAGATAAAACACCATTATGCCTGGCATTTGTGGATTATGAAAAGGCATTTGACTCCATACAGCATAAGGCAATGTTTCGTGCATTGGAAAGACAAGGCATAGATACCCAATATATTATGATTTTGAAGAAAATATATGAGAATGCTATCTCCTTTATTAGACTAAACAAAGACAGTAGAAAATTTAGAATTGAGAAAGGAGTTCGACAAGGAGACACAATATCTCCGAAGTTGTTTACTGCTGCCCTTGAGGAAGCTTTCAGAAGATTAGACTGGTCGCAGAAAGGAGTCAATGTGAATGGAGAATACCTAAACCATTTATGATTTGCAGATGACAGGTCATAAGCCACGATCCCAAAGAATTAGAGGAAAATCTCAATCAGTTATGCACAGTTAGTAAGGATTTTGGACTAATGATGAATATGGCTAAAACAAAAGTAATGATGAACAAGTATGCCACAGAAAGAAAAATAATGATTGAAGGAGCAGTCATTGAAAAGGTGGAGTCATATACTTATCTGGAACAGGTTATTAGCATAATAACAATAAATGGCTGAAATTCAAGAGAAGAATAAATTTTGGATGGATAGCATTCAGGAAATGCAGTCACATACTTTAGAGCAATATCCCAGTTTGTCTGAAACGTAAAATAATGAACCAATGTATACTACCCACCATGACTTATGGAAGTGAAACTTGGGCACTCACCAAAAGAATGAAAGAGAAGCTGAAAGACACAGCGAAGAATGGAACGAATTATATTGGGAATCAGACTGTTAGATAAGAAGAGAAACAAATGGATTAGGCAATAAAATCAAGTAAAGGACATTCTTATCAAAACTAAAGAACTAAAATGGTCTTGGGCAGGACACATAGCTCAAAGACATGATGACAGATGGACTAAGAAAATAACAGAATGGGACCCAAGAGGAGCTAGATGAAAACCTGGAAGACAACGGCAGAGATGGACAGATGAAATTCATGAGTTTGTGGGTAGTAAATGGATGCTCATTGCACAAAACAGAAGGAACTGGAAAGTTGCTGGAGCGGCCTTCATCTGGCAGTGGATTGAAAATGGCTGCTGATGATGATGATGATGAGGTATAAATGATGGTCCATCAAAAATGTTGAGAGTGTCTACACTCAATACAGCTGTAGATAAATTTAATGATATTGATAAGAAGCAAGAGGTTTTTTTTGCTTTATTTTATTTTTTTTTTAAATCGAGCATTAAATTCTATAGTGCATAATTGTATGGGTAAATTATGCTTTTGAGATGCAAAATGATTTCTTCAAGAACTATACATGGCAACATTCAAATAGTTTCCGCATGCCATAAGCTAAACTAAAACTACTGTTTCCAAAGAGTTAGACCTGGTTGTATTCATACTCTGGCCTACAATTCAGTTTTATAATAAATTATCAGATAACTTGCAGAATTTTTATTAGAGAAATCAAAGGAAAAACCTTTCATGGATAATACAGAGTTATGTTACAGCTTTTGAACCATGATATTGATAAGAAGAGAGAGGTTTCTTTTGCTTTGTGTTTTTTTTTTTTTTTTTTTTTTTTAAAATGGAGCATGAAATTCTATAGTGCAATTACTGAAACATTAAGGTCCTGGATGGCCAGTTCTTTTCTCAAAAGGTTGTTTTGGCCCAAATTCTCTCACAGCTGGGGTTTTTTAGAATATGCATTATTCTGTGTTTATGTTTTCTCTTGTTTGGTGATCTTGAATCCTGGGTAAATTGTGGAGATGAGCTAAAAGCTAAGAAGCAACATTTGCTTTAGAGTTGGTTTGCAGTTTGGTCCCCCTTTTGGAACATCATATTCAGAGTTAGCCAGTCTTTTGTTGCTGAAATTAACCACAGCTGATTATACTTGATAGAACTGATGTATTCACAATGCTAATTACACTTGGTCGTCGACTTATGACCTATGCGACTTACGACCGGCCGCAACTAGGCGTAGAAACGAAGGTATGTACAGTATCGCTAAATAAAAGATGAAAACATTACTGTATTTAAAATGAAAAATAAAAGATGATAAAAATTTAAAAGATTATAAAAATAAATTATAAAGATGATAAAAGGATTAGAAAGGTTAAAAAATACTGTTAATAAATATATGGCCGACATAGAACAGATCGACTTACGACCTGTCAGTCAGAACAGAAGTCGGTCGTAAGTCGACGACCAACTGTATAGGTCAATCAATGAACTAATTATTTCGACTGAGCATTCATTTTTAACATTTTCTTTCTTTATATATATATATACATATATATATACATATATATACATATATATATATATATATACATATATATATATACATATATATATATATATATACATATATATATATATATATATACATATATATACATATATATATACATATATATACATATATATATACATATATATACATATATATATATATATATATACATATATATATATATATATATACATATATATACATATATATATATATATACAAGGTTATTCAAAATTAAGTCCAATTAAGTCCGGGGTTTCAGTACAGGAATTGTTTGACCCCCCCAGACTTCATTTTGAATAACCCTGTGTATATATATATATATTTTTTTTTTTGTTTTATGTTTTTTTTTGTGCCCATGGTACCAAATATATCATATCAATGAATGGCAACTAATGTATTTTAATATACTCAAGTATTTTAAGCTAATACAGACTGTAGGGGAATGAGAGAAACGGCAGTCATATCGAAAGGACATTGATTGTTCAAAAAACCAGCAACAAAACAAGAAGATTATAATTGTAAATTTTAAATTTTGCATTTATTATAGAGAACAATAAGGTTACAATTAAATTGTAAATTTCACTACATAGGTTACATACCTAGCAAGACCTAACAAGAGAATTTTTCGTACTTTAAAATAATCTGTCACAATGCGCTGTTTCAATGGCATCTTTTAAAAGCGAATTACAAAGGTGCGCAATAGCAGTTATTTCACTTTCACAGTAGGCTGCACTTGAGAGGCATACGATGCAAGAAAGCAAGATTATGCAGCATTAGCCAAAAAAAAAAAAAACCTCCCATTTCACCCCTCCATTCGTTCCAAATGCCTGTCCAGCTCAGCCTTAAATTTATTTAGGCTAGCGGCTTCCACAGCAAAAGATAGTAGTCTTTTCCACCAATCAACTATCTGCTGACTAAAGGCAAATTACTGCACATCAGAACTCTGAGTTGGCGCCTAATTTCTTGACACTCTAGACACCTAGCACACACAAAGACATCCTCCCTGGATAGATCATGTCCTGTTTTAGAAAGGTCGGCAAACATTTCACATTTCGCACATTTTTTGAGACTGATGCATTGGAGAATTGCTCTCTTTGTTTCTACCCCAAGTCAGCACTCTCGCTAGTCTGTGATCTTTGCTTCACAGCTCTAGTTTGGGTCATCATTTCCGTCGAAATACAATATAATTTACAATGAAATTTAATAATATTAATAATATTTTTGATTAACTGATAATACTATAATAAGCTAACAGATTCCTAATACAGTGCTTTGTATTAACACCATCTAGTTTTACTTTATACCTTACGCTATCAGTTCGAGATATATATACATTACACTATTTCTTATCGACTACAATATGGCGGCTAGTTCAACAATATTGGCGCCAACACTGGAGTCGTAACTTCCAAAAATTGTTGGTTAAATTCAAAATAGGGAGCTAACGAATGCTACTAAACCTATTTAATACTTCTGTAAAACACAATGTACTATGTTAATTAACAAAGAATACGGTAAAAATTAAAAACGCTTATCCCTTATAAAGGGTTAAGCGTTTATAAAGGTACAGCAGCCAAAAATCCACTGACTGTTCTCTTCCGCAACCAGAGCGCCCTCTCCAATATAAGCCAGGACCACCCACATAGGATGTAATAAAGTGTTGGGATGTTAAAAAGAGAGTTGCTATAAAGAGCTTCAACTGTAATATATTAAGTTTTAATTTTATTCTACGTTAATGTTCATTACATAAAGTTCGTTCACATATTAGACTCAATTAAGTTTATTGGTGATATTCTGCAAACAGTAATTAAGACTTAGTAATATTCAAACAACTTACTTTTCGATTTTCATGATCAATCATAACATTGTGTGGCTTGACATCTCTATGCATGATTCCCATACTATGGCTAAAATCCAAGGCCTGAAACAAAGAAATTTACAGGCGTCGCTAAAAAAATAATAATAATAAATTTATACCGACCACATAGGGGAATGAGGAAATGATTGTTTTCAGTTTTTTTTTTTTTTTATTCAATTTAAAAATTCATAATTTATGGATAAAAAATTCCAAGCGGCATAATTTCAAATAAAAACTGATTTTCACATTTACATTAATTTCCCATAAAATTACTAAGTTAATGAGGCATCAGGGACTAAAATATTCAACTAGCTTAAATGCAGGTATTGTTTACTTCTAATACTGTACTGAAAGGTCAGTACAATAAACTTTTATAAAATTTCTTCTTTGAGTTCTCTGCCCGAAGGCAGGTTCAGGGCTCCATTAACGTCATCTCTATGTTGTGTTTCCTTTTAATTCTTGCATAATTTCCTCTTCTCATCCAATCCATTATTCTGATTCTCCTTCTCCCAACAAAGAGGAGGAGAATCTTCTCTTCTCTTCCCACACATCTTCCCCTCAATCAGCATGCTTCCTCTTCTCAAAACATGTGCTATAAAGTTCTTGTCTTCTTCTTGGTACTCTCTTCTCCTTTCCTCAATACTTCCTCGTTACTCACTCTATCCACCCCATTTCATTCTCCTCCACGCCACATCTCGAAAGCTTCTAACCGTCTGATCTCTCTCTTCCCAGTGTCCATGTGTCCATGGCCATATAGTATAACAGTCCATATTACAGTTTTCACCCATTTGCTTTCTTAATTCCATCTTTAAATTTCTTCTCAATAGTTCTTTTCTATTACTAATTGCCTCTTTGCCCATTATGCTTCCCAAGTATTTGTATCTGCTCACCTGTTCCAATCTTATTCCACCTAATGTTACATTGTTTCTTCTTCCTGGCCACTTTGAAATTAACATTATCTTGGTTTTATTTCTGTTATACAATATCTTCATATTGTACTCCTTTACTTTGCTATTCAAGGCGCCTCCGTAGCCATGTGGGAAGGAGCAGCAGTGCGTAGCACACACTTCTTGATTAGACCGAGGGTCGACCCTGTCACCACCAAATACGGAGGATGCGGAAAGGTCAGGGAATGACCACCGCATATCCCGGAGCAATATGGCCTTAGTTGCTAATGCTCCTAAAAAAAACAAAAAAAAAACTTTGCTATTCAAGATCTCCAAGGATCTCTGTAATTCCTCCTCATTATTATCAAGATCAATACCTGGTTGTCTGCAATCTTACTGTCTTTATCTTCTCCCCCTCCTACTTTTACACCTCCTTTCTGCTCTTCTTTGTACTCTTTCATCAATGTTTCTGCATACATATTAAATAGTAAAGGGGACACGGATCATCCTTGTCTTACACCCCTACCACTGTCTACTTCTTCTGACTCCTCTCCGTTAATCTGAATCACAGCTGTCTGTCCCAAATTAGTTTAAAATCTCTTTTATCTAGGCCAATTTTTCCTAAGACTTCCATTAGCTTAACCCAATTCACTCTGTCAAAAGCCTTTTCGAGATCCACAAAACAGATTGCTAGATCTTTTCCTATTTCCATGCTTCTTTCTACTAGTGTTCTTAATATTCCTATTGCCTCTCTGGTCCCACAACCTTCTCTGAACCCGAACTGATCTTCTATGAATTCACAATCCTTCACCTTTGCCTTTAATTCATTCTGAGAGAATTTTAAGTAATATTTTTCAGGAGTGGAAAATTAAACTGATTGTCCTATAGTCAGTACAATTTGTTGCATTCTTTTTTCTTTTCTAATGGGATAATTATGAATTTCAGAAAGTCTTTGGGCCAGCCTCCTCTCCAACTCCTTTTATAATTTCTGCTGGTATGTCATCCAGCCAGCTGCCTTCCTCCTTTTTAATGAGGCCACTGCCTTTTCAAATTCTTCTATTAATTTCGGTCTTGCTGTCATGGGCCAGACTTTCGGTTTATTTGTTGTATCATATAGCTCTTCTATATATTCCATCCATCTCCTCTTTATGTGTTCTTTGTCATAAAGAATTTTTCCATTCTTGTCTTTTATCTTCCACAAGTCTTATTCTTCTTGTTTGTTAAGCTCGAGACTTTTTCATACATTGATCACTTCTTCATCTTCTTGCCATTTCCTCTAGTTCTCTGCACTGTTCTTTCCACCATTTTTCTCCTGCTTCATCTGTTACCCTTCTAAGTTCATTATTTAAACTTCTATATTTAATTCTTGCCTCTTCTGAACATTGTACAGAAAATGGTGCTTCCATTTTCTTCTCTTCTTCATTTTATCTATCATTTCTTTTGTTACCCATGGTTTCCTTATCCTTTTATGATCTAACTTAATTTTCTTTCTGCTATCTATTTCCCCCCTCCACTATCTCCCTGTCAATTGCCTCTCTGAAATCTCCAGCCAGTATAGTCTTCAGTACATTTAAATTCCATTTCCTTCTATTTCTTGAATCGCTTATTCTCTTGAGTGTAATTTTCATTTTCATTGCTATGAAACTGTGGTCAGAATCCACAACTGCACCCAGATAGCATTGCGAGTTCTTCACAGCATTCCTGTACCTTTTGTTGACTAAAATATAGTCTATTTCGTACCTGTCAATATCCCCTGGTCTTCTCCAGGTATAAATCCTGCTTTTCTCATGCCTAAACCATGTGTTTGAGGCAAACATCTCTCTTCTTTGGCAAAATTCTAATGTTTTCTTGCCCCTCTCATTCCTTGTCCCAAGTCTATAGTCCCTAATCTATCGTCACCTTCTCTTCCTTCATGAAGGACAGCTTTCCAATCTCACAATGATCATGCATCTGTCACTCCCCAGTTCTTCTTCCATTATTTCCTCTATCTGTTCACATACCTCACTTACTTCATTATCAGTATGCTTATTGGTAGACAGACTTGCATAATCAATAAGTCTATTGGCTCTGCCTTGAACATTACAGCTATAATACTGTCATTGACTTCCATCACTTTCTTGAGGCTTTTCTGTGCATTATTTTTATCTAGAAGTATAGCTACTCCTCGCTGGCTGTCATTCTCTCCTTTCTATATTATATAAACTCTAGAAGGAAGGGGGTGAATCAGATTGGTCCACTTGATATCAATGGTTCAACTGTTGATGATCCTGCTCAGACAGCTGATAATCTGAATGCATATTTTACATCTACATTACCACATGAGTTATTAAGGGGGGGAAATACCAGAAGTTTATCAAACTGTAACAAGGTGCTTAAAGATTTGGTATTAAGTGAGAGCAAAGTGGAGGAGAAATTGTTGAAGTTAAACATAAGAAAGGCACCTGGGGTGAATGGGATCTATCCAGTTATATTAAAGGCAGGGGCAAGGGAGTAAGCAAACCCTTAGCCATAATTATGAGAGCATCCTTGGACTCGGGGGAAGTCCCCACAGACTGGAGATGTGCAAATGTAGGCCCAATTCAAAAATGGGGTTATAGGGTGACACGAGTAATTACAGATCAGTTAGTTTAACTTCTGTTCTGGGTAAAATAATGGAGTCACTAGTTAAAGATGCATTGCAGGATGCATAGACAAGACTATAGTAATAATTCATCCACAGCATGGGTTTGTTAGGGGAAAGTCTTATCTGACAAATATGATTGGATACTATGATGTGGTTACAGAGGAACTGGATGCAAAAAATAATTTTGATATCATAAACTTGGATTTCAGGAAAGCTTTTGACACTGTTTTGCATGGAAGACTACTGCACAAATTGGAGCAGTGTGGTATTAAGGGTACGTTGCTACAATGGATAAAAGGGCAGTTGAGTGGAAGAAAACAGAGTGGTAATCAATGAATGCCACTCTTCGTGGACTAATGCTACTAGTGGAATCTCTCATGGTTTGGTGTTTGGCCCACTTTTGTTTTGTATATTTATCAATGATATTGATGAAGGTATATATCAGGCTTAATGTCAAAGTTTGCAGATGATACAAAGGTTGGCAGGGTTGTTAATGAGTAATGGGCAGTGTGATACTGCAACAGGATCTAGAAAATTTAGGCAGATGGGCTGAGAAGTGGCAATTGAAGTTTAACATTGACAAATGCAAAGTACTGCATATGAGTAGAAGTAACCCCAGAGATATGTACCAACTATGTGGTACTACACTTAGGGTGGTAGAAAATGAACAAGGTCTGGGAGTAATTGTGCAGTCAGCTATGGAGTTTTCTTAGCAATGCAGACAATTTGCCAGAGTAGTTCATGGGGTACTGTCAATGGTATACAGGAATTTTGCTAATAGGGAAAAGGAGATGATTATCCCTTTTTATAAGGCAATGGTCAGGCCACGTCTTGAGTACTGGGTACAGGTCTGGACCTGTACCCAGTACTCAAGTCTGACCAAGCAAGGGTTAAGTTCTGCAAATTGCAATGGCTCGAGGCTAGGTATCTGCAAAGTGATCCGATTGAGGTGTATAAGGCACCCTTGAACCTTATACCATAAGAACTGAGCCCACTGAATTCTGATGGAAATCTACCACTTGCTTTGATTATGAACCATAAATTCAAATTGAGGAAAGAAAGTTGTAGAATAGATAGGCGGAAATTTGCCTTTAGCTAGCGGGTGGTTAATTGCTGGAATAAACTTCCCTCTGTCGTTGTGGAAGTTGATAGCTTAAATAAATTCAAGGAGGAACTGGACAAACTTTTAGAGGGAATGGATGTATGAAATTGGGGGGTTTTTTTTTTTTTTTTTTTTGGCTGATGCTACATAAACTGATGTGCTTGCTTACTTGCATCACATGCCTCCATTACTATCACTATATTTTCACTTATAAAGTCTCCCTCATCTTTCAATCTAGTCTCCGCCATGCCTAATAAATTCAGTCTGTTTTTCATAATTTCTTTCTCTTCACATTTTTGAGTTTCCCTTTCCTTAACATTTTTCTATTTTTCTTACATTCCATGTGCCAATCTTCATAAATGGATAATTATTACAAACATTTTGCTGGTTTATGACCTGAGAAGCCTTGTTACTTCTCCTGCTGATAACAACACACACAGCTTCTGCCTGCTGAGTCCTGTTTCTACTAATATTTGATTCTGATGTCATGGAGCTAATAGGGATAGATGTACAAGGTGGTTTCCAATTGCCTTCCTCGCCAGCAATGGCCCTCTATGGGGTTGGGTGCACCAGCCATTTCTCAGACTTCTGATCTTCTGCCTGCCGCTTTTCCCTTCCACCGTTGTCATTTCTGTGATCTTCTGCTGGTCAGGAAGAATGTGGTTGCTGCCTCAACATCGAGCTGGTTGTTGGTTTATTTGATGGCGGCCAACCCTCACCATATCACATCAATCATAATAGGAATTATGTAGTTTTTTATAGTGGTAGACCTGACACAGTCTACTCCACCACCACCACCACTTACTGGTGATGAATGTTGTCTCATTGTCCGAGACTGTTTATCCACTTGCATTTATTCACAGCAAATCTTCATTGAGGGTCGTTTCACTATCCGCAACCCATAGAGGCGCCTCCGTAGCCAGGTGGGAAGGAGCAGCAGTGCGTAGCACATGCTTCTTGATTAAACCGGGGTTCGAGCCCGTCACCACCAAATACGGAGGATGCGGAAAGGTCAGGGAATGACCACCGCATGACCCGGAGCAATATGGCCTTAGTTGCTAATGCTCCTTAAAAAAAAAAACCAAACAAAGCAACCCATAGACAAGCTTGGCATGGGACCAATGAAAAGTTATCTACCTCAATTTAGGACAAGACTTATAAAGAACAAATTTTTGTTTTTCAATTTTTCTGTTGATAACACCAAATTTACTTTGAAGTAGCCCTCCTAAAGGAATATGTAATTATAATTTTTATGAAATTTCAATAATCTCTATTACAGAATAATCATTTTTCTTAATACTCTTCATTGTTTGATAACCTAACTGCTGAAATTTTTCAATGGAATTACATACCATGAAGTATGTAATCCTCTTGAAAAATCCTTATTCCACTTCAATTTTTAAAGGTGAAAACTTTGGAAAATGACAAAAAAAAAAAAAAAAAATTCAAATTATTATTTCAACAGTATTGGAATTTTTGCTCATATCCATACACTTTTTGTAATTTTGTGAAATTATGTGGCTTTTTTGCCCGATATTCCATATATAATGCAAATTTTGAAACAATATTTTCAGAAATAAATATTCAGTGGTCAGATTAAATGTGTAGTGATTTTTATAAGATAATCCAAATGTGGAGAAAGAAGTTCAATAAAATATTACTGACCAAAAATATTTGGTTTCCAATGTATTTTATTGCAACACTGATTAATTATTTTTCGAATATATTACAGAAATTATATTTATAATATATAAGCCTATACTCAGCACCAGCTTGATGATACCAAACCCAAGGCAAAGTCTACTTTTAGGGACCCATGTTATTACTGATTGTTTTGTTTCTTCAAGCACTTGAGACCCACCATTGGATTATGGCATACTGGGCAACCACTCAGTCAGCCAATACTTCATGTTCACACTAACCATATTTTCAATTTCATAAACATTTCTTTTTCATTTTTAGAGCACATATTACCAAAACAGAGTGAAGTTGCCACTGTCACAGAAAACAAGAACTTCACCATGCTTAGATAATATGGGCTCTAATCTTGGATAACTTTAAATTGTCCCAGATTTTAAGGGTTAAAACTTATTTTTGTCCCAATTGTGGCCATCGATATCTAGTCATCCTATTCCAGGGTAACATATATAGACGTGGACATGTCAATATATGTTACCCTGGAATAGGGTAACCATTTTTGGTGCGAATATTGTAGCACATAATGAGTATTGCAGAGAAATAGGAAGGTTTTAATTGTGATAAATAAGTAGCTCGAAGGTTCTAATCACTTGTTGGGCATATATCTTTTTTATGTTTAGCTAAGGAATTTTACTTTTTGGCAAGGATATAACTAATTTAACATTGCAATCGTTATGGTATAGCATAAGGTATAAGGTAAAAACTAGACAAGGTAATATATATCACTGCATTTAGGAATCTATTAGTTTAGTGTAGTACTGTCAATTAATCATTTAAATTTATAAATCTTATTAATTTTCATTGTTAATCAATTAAATTGTATTTAAATGGAAATAATGCTCCAGACTAGAGCATCAAAGCAACAGGCATAAAGTAGCAGGAGTGCAGGAATACATCACAGCCTAAAACAATGTGCAACTTGTGAAATGTTTGCAGACCTTTTTGAAACAAGACATGATCTAACCAAGGAGGACGTCTTTGTGTGTGTGTGTGTGTGTGTGTGTGTGTGCTAGGTGCAGAGAGTGAGAAAATATTAGGCACCAACTCAGCATTTTGATGAGCATTTATGAGAGTTTGAAGAGTAGGACAGGTGCCCTCGAAGGAATTAAAATGGGGGACCATCAGGCTCTCAGCTACCCAACTCTTGTGCATCAGACAACACAGTGGCAATCTTCAAGGCAGAATGTGCTGGTCCCACAGGAACTAGTTGTTGTTGATTACTCCATGGTCAGAGAAACAGGAAATATGTTCTGCAAGAAGGATAGATAGAATATGAAGAGGGTATGTCTTCCAGGGACAAAAGTAGATGACATTGTAGAGCAGATATCTTTTAAGGGCACAAAAGGTGAAACTGTTGTATGCATTGGCACTAATGATATCTGATGACTTACTTAAGGAGTACAGGCCAATGTTGGCAAAAACGTTGAGAGTTAAGATTAAATTTGAAAGTGACTGCAATTCTGCCCAGGCTCAAAAGAAGGAGGTATATATTGAGGGCCCTGTTAATCAATTCGGCCCTGAAGAGATTGTACAAGGCTTGTGGGGTACAATTTTTCTCGGTGTGGTCTGTGCTTGTTAACAGGAGAGACTGTTTTTACAGGGATGGGATACACTTGAATAGAAGGGGGGTGCAAGAATATTTGCTGATGCTATTGAGGAAGTAATAGGTGGGTTAGAAAACTACTAGATTGGTGGGGATACATAGACTAATAGCTTAACTAGAGACGCAGGCAGAGGTGAAAGTAATTCTTACAATACTACTATTGGTACATGCAGCAGCCTTGAAAGCAAGTTGCTAGAGATTTCAAGGACTGCTGTGAGTGATCATGAAACAAGTTAATACATAGGCTGTATTAGGGTAATTATGAGTAAGAACACGTGCATGTATACTTGCATGTATACTATGTTAGAAGCACTGTAAATAAATTTGATGAATTTGAAATACTGATTAAGTCATCAAATTCAGACACTGTAGGAATAGTAGAAACATGGTGTCACTCAGATATAAGTGATGCTGAATTTGAATATGGGGAGTACAATGTAGTAGTAGTAGTAGTGGTGGCAAGTGATGCAAGAAAGCAAGTGTATGAGCTTATGCAGCATCAGCCAAAAAAAAATCACACCATTCTCTCCAAATGCCTGTCCAGTTCCTCCTTAAATTTATTCAACCTATTAATTTCCACAACAACAGGTGGAAGTTTGTTCCAGCAATTAACCACCCGCTGGCTAAAGGCAAATTTCCGCACATCTATTCCACATCTGTCATTTTTAATTTGAATTTATGGCCCCTTAGGTTCGTAATCTGAACAAGTGGAAGGATCCCATCAGAATTCAGCATGCTCAACCCATTCAAGGCCTTATACACCTCAATCAGATCACGGCGCAGGTGCCTAGTCTCCAGCCACTACAATTTGCAGAACTTAAGCCTCTCTTGGTAAGAGGATCCCTTCATTCCCCTCACCAATCTTGTTGCCCTTCTCTGTACATGTTCAAGTAAATCTACATCCTTTCTAAAATGAGGCCTATAGACCTGTACGCAGTACTCAAGGCGTGGCCCGACCATTGCCTTATACAGAGAGAGACAATCACCTCCTTCTCCCTGCTAGCAAAATTCCTATATATCATTGACAAAACCCCATGACCTGCCCTGGCAGCCTGTCTGCATTGCTCAGAAAACTTCATATCTGACTGCACAATTACTCCCAGGTCTTTTTCATTTTCTACCACCTTAAGCGTAGTACCACACAGTTGGTACGTTTCTCTGGGGTTACTTCTACCCATATGCAGTACTTTGCATTTGTCAAGGTTAAACTTCAGTTGCCACTTCTTAGCCCATCTGCCCAAATTATCTAGATCCTGTGGCAGTAGCACACTGCCATTACTGTCATTAACAACCCTGCCAATCTTTGTATCATCTGCAAACTTCGACATTAAGCATGATATACCTTCATCAATATCATTGATAAATATACAAAACAACAGTGGACCTAACACCGAACCCTGTGGGACTCCACTAATAACATTAGTCCACGAAGAGCAGCAACCATTGATTACCACCCTCTGTCTTCTCCCATTTAACCATCCTTTTATCCATTGTAGCAACTTACCCTTAATACCATTCTGCTCCAATATGTACAGTAGTCTTCCATGCGCAACAGTGTCAAAAGCTTTCCTGAAATCCAAATATATGATATCAAAATTATTTTTTGCATCCAGTTCCTTTTTAACCACATCATAATATCCTATCAAATTTGTCAGACAAGACTTTTCCTTAACAAACCCATGCTGTGTCTGAATTATTGCTGCAGTCTTGTCTAGATCATCCTGCAATGCATCTTTAACCAGTGACTCCATTATTTTACCCGGAACAGAAGTTAAACTAACTGGTCTGTAATTACTTGTGTAACCCTTCAATCCCGTTCCCCCTTTGTGAATTGAGGGATACATTTGCAAATCTCCAGGCCGTGGGAACCTCCCCTGAGTCCAAGGATGCTCTCATAATTATGGCTAAGGGTTTGCTTAGTTGCTTTGCCGCCTCCTTTAATATAACTGGATAGATCCCATCCACCCCAGGTGCTTTTCTTATGTTTAACTTCAACAATTTCTCCTGCACTTTGATTTCAGTTATTACAAAATCATTAAGTATCCTGCTACAATTTGATAACCTTCTGGTATTTTCAAACCTTAATAATTCCTCATGTGTGAATGTAGATGCAAAATACTCATTCAGTTTGTTTGCTATCTGAGCAGGATCATCAACACTCGAACCATCGATGTCAAGTGGACCAATCAGATTCATCCCCTTCCTTTTAGAGTTTATATAAGTAAAGAAATCCTTGCTGTTTTTCTTAGCGTCTTTTGCCAAGGATTTCTCGTAATCTGCCTCCGCCTGCCTAACCTCCTTTGTGACCTGATTACAGACTAGCTTATATCTCCCATGGGCTTCTGAGTCGCTTGATAATTTATATGCATCCCATGCATTTTTTCTTCTCTGTTACGAGTCTCATTAGTTCATTTGATAACCATTTAGGTCTAAACCTTGAACAATATTTCTTAATAGGTATGAAACTTTTAGTAGCATCCACGATTAATTCCTTGAATGCTTCCCACTTAGAATTTACTGTTGGTAACATCATCAGTTGATCCCACTGTACAGAATTTAAAAACTGTCGGAGACCACTGTACTCACCTTTACGGAAGGGGAAAAAAAAAAAAAAAAAAAAATTCTGAATTACACTGAGAGACAGAGAACAAGAGACAAAAGTAGAAGGGAATCAATGAGAAAGAGAAGAATGATGATATCCAGCTCTAGACCCCGGGTGTGCCGAACGCATACTCAGCAGATGTAATACCCTGGGGGATTTGTCTGCTTGCTTAAGCTGAGGGGGCATAAATTCAAATTGAGGTAAGATAGCTGGTGAATAGATGTGCGGTAATTTGCCTTTAGCCAGCGGGTGGTTAACTGCTGGAACAAACTTTCATCCGTCGTTGTGGAAGTTGATAGCTTAAATAAATTCAAGGAAGAACTGGACCAACTTTTAGTGGGAATGGATGTATGAAATTGGTATATATATATATATATATATATATATATATATATATATATATATATATTTTTTTTTTTTGCTGATGCTACATAAGCTGATGTGCTTGCTTTCTTGCATCACATGCCTCCATTACTATTACTACCATTACTATTACTACCCCTGATGGTAATTAAATCTTTAAGTAAATCCCACATCTGTACACTGTGATCACTGCCACCTAGTGGTTCCTTTATCTGCAAATTCTTAATACACGAATGATCAATGTATACAGGAAGGATAGACGGGACAGGAGACATGGAGAAGTTATGTCCTTAGTTAAGAAGAATATTAAATTAATTACCCTTCTAATTAAATTAATTAATTAGAAGAAATCTAAGGTGGTGCATCAAGTTGTCTGAAACAAAACAAAACTTGGGTAATAAGTGCAATGTTGAGTCAGTTTGATGTGATAAACTGGAAAAACAAAACTGAGAATAGGAGAGTGTTATAGGCCTAATGATTGTGATTCAACAGTTTTTGATGTTGAAAGTTGGAATCCATTATTTAAAGCCAATGCACTGACACTGATGATAGCAATTTGCAGTTGTCTTTCAGTTGTTCTCATATTCTGTGAATGGCAATAGATACTGAAGTAATCTACATAAAGAGCATTCTGATTGCAAATAACATGGTGCTCAAGACTGATCCTTGTGGAACAGCTTCCTCCTGACAGAAAATTTGTGAGAGAGAGAGAAGATTGTATTCTGACCTAAAAATTTCACCTTGAGAGGGAGTTTTTAATTAAAAGTGGGAAATGTCTCTGAGTCCCACATTATAAAGATATTGCAGGATTCCATGCTGCCAGGAAGTGTTGTATGCTTTTTCAATATCAAAGAACACAAATACCAGATTTTCTGATTTAGAAAGGCATCTCTTATGCTGGTTTCCAATCTTATTAAGTGATCTAATGTATATCTATTGGGTCTAAAGCCACATTGAGTATTGATTAAAATTCTCCTCTAGGAATCACACTAACCTGTGCATGTCTTTTGGTGAAGCAGGAAATGTGCAGAGGTGTTTGGGATGGAATGTCTGGTATCATTTATTCGCCAGTTTTTCCAAGATTTTATATACACAATGTTAGGGCTATGGAACGTAAGTTTATTCAATGTAAAGGACACCACCGAGCAGACATTAAGTTTAATTTTTTCTATTTGTTCTTTGTTTATTAAAAATTTCTGGGAGTAAAATGTTCTTACTGACACTTGAGCAAATGTTTCATCACTTAATGCATTTGCTATTGCAGTAGGCTGAGCAACATTACCACCATTACACTGCAATATTGGAGAGAGAATTTCTGTATTTACCTTACATTTTACAGATTTTGTTTCAGACAGCTTTCATACAAATTGATTGGCATGTGGATGATGCAAGATTCGGACCAGGAGTATTTTCAACTTTTACGTCTTGTACATCTTACTTTTGCATGAGCTTGCTAAAAGAGTATTAGGTTCTCAATGGTGGAATATCGATGAAATCTACCCACACCTTATTTTGTGCTTTTCTTGCCAAGTGTATTCCACAATCTACCATATCTTTGGGTGGAGTGTGCAAAGGTTTTAGGGATGGAATGCGTGGCAGCTTGCATTATGTATTCTATGATGTGTGTTAGAGCATCATTTCTTGACAGACTATTTCTGTATCAAAGGAGACTAGTTTTCAGTAAGACTCCCATTTGGTTTTTCAAAGTTTCCAATGGAAAGATGGGGGGCTGGAATGACAAAATGTACTGCTGATGAACACAGAGGTAGTGGCCATTGCTTAAACAATTTTGATTGACCTCCCAACTGAAAACAGGGAAGAGGAATGGGGAGCAGTGATGGAGGAGGTGTGAGTGGGAAAATGAAAAAGGTATCAGTTCTGTCACTCGGGAGGGAGAGGTGTTGATTAAGGATTTGTTCTGCAATCTGCCCTCGACTACTGATGTCTGTTTCCCCATAAAGGCTGTGGCCATTCAAATCACCTAGTATGCAGCAAAGAGTGGACAGCTGTAGAATGAAGCTTTCCAATTCATCATAATTGATAACAGCTCCACGTGGTAGATATAATGAGAATAAATACAATAATGAAAAAAAAAAAAAAAATCAGCGAGCGTACCCTGTATGCATGAAAGATGTTTTATTTTATGTGAAAACATCCCTAGGAAACATACACTTGAGATTGTATTTTCAATACTTTTCACAATTTGATAGTAGACGACAAAAGAAACTGAAAACCATTTAAATTTTTAAAATCAAACAGCTAGAAGTTACAAATGAGGTAACATTATATTCTCGTGCCTGCTACTTACTCTACCAAATCAATATTAGTTACCAATCAGTTTTACTTCAATCCAAAATACAGTCAGTCCTCGTATAGCACGATAGTTGTGTTCCTAGAAACCCTTGTGCAATGCAAAATCGTGCAATATAAACAACAGGCCCTATGAGAAAAATAGGGTTATGTGCCAACCACCTAAGATGGAACACACATTTGCAACCAAAACATTACCAAACACAATAAATAATCGTAATAAAATACTTACGTATTTTATTATGATTATTACATAATAAAATATTGCTAATGCTTTTGCTTCTATCGTAAGCAAACTTGTTTTTTGTTTGATTTTCTATCCAAGCAGATGACAGCCGTTCCATCTCTTCCAATTCTTTGTGTCTTAATCTAATGGATTTTAATTACACTTTGAGTTGTTCCTGCTATGAAAGTTGTTTTTATTTTCTCTGCATTCTTTGTGATTCTCGGTGTTGTCTCATTTAGGTCTGTAGCACATGCAATATCACATGGTCTTTCATTTCGCTCAAAGCGTTTCACAATTTCATATTTTTTCTCTATCGACAGAAGCAGACCGGCCATAAGCCTTACTGGGGAAACCCTGGTGGGCCGGAGGCCGGTGTGATTTTGGCCATAAACCCTAGTATGAGGCCACTACAAATTTTCCCGGGTAAGAATTTTTGATCCAGTCTGCCTCTGTTTATCGACATTGCTTTCCTTTTTCTCTCTGAATCTGCAGTGTCTTCACCAGAACGCTTCCTTTTCACACCTTTTAAGTATTTTACTCATTTTTAGGGAATAAAGCACAATTACAAAATGAGGAGGCACGTTTGATACACATAAACAAAGCTGCATGAGTGTAGCAACTGAATAAACAACACTGTTAAGGCAGAGATACACTATTAACACCTCACATTTTACTAAAGCACATTTCTAGGGGTTACTACCATAAAACAATAAAAACAATTTCCAGTTGCGTTTCTGCTAGTGGAATCTGTTATAAACTGGTAGTAAACTCGATCTAATTGCATTTGAAATTATACCGATAGCTGAAATTGTGTTGGTTTTTACGTTATTATGGTGAAATGTTTTTCCCCTTCACTAATATAAAAAAACAAATAAATTTTCAGAATCTTCTCTTCATTCCTATCATGTTGCGTTCGGTTGGGGTGATTCTGCATTCGACTGCCATTTCTTGTAAACACAAAGGCGAATCGTACATAAGCGAATTCGGTTGGTGTTATATAAGATATCGTTCCCCTATTTATAAATCATGTATGATCGAATTCGTGTAGTGTAAACACGTGTTATACGAGGACTGACTGTATGTAGTATGAATGATGTAACTTTTTATGCTCACACCCGCTACTTAGTCTACCGAATCAACGATAGTGACTGAGTTAGCGTCATTAGTCTCATATAAGTAGTGACATCATTTGTGTCATTTCCGTCATCAATCGGTTTCACTTCAGTGAGAAAAATTTACAGTTACCACCAAAGATGTTTTCACATCACAAATGCCAAAAGGAGGAATGCTATGGCTTTAAGATGGTTGGTCAGAGGTATGCTGCACTGGAAAAAGGGTATTTACTAGGATGTATATGCCACCATGACTCTTCACTTATTCTATCTTTGCAGTGTATTATATAAATTTTTGTTTGGATTGTCTTATACCCAGAGGTATATCTTGTCCTCTTGGAGGAAGAGATAGATTGGTGCATAATGGTCTAAAAGAAGCTGGATATCTTTGATATTTTTATAGAAATCTCAACATTCCTACTGTATAAAACAGTTCTTTGTTCAGTTTTGGTTGTTTCTGAAGGGTGTTGGACTTATGTTTCTCTGTTTTTTTGCTTTTCTCTCTTCAGAAAACAAGAGCACCCTGTATATATTTCTTCTGCAACAAAGATTTCTAAAACAGGGTTGTCTCCTTTCTTTTATATATTCATTTCCTCTTGAGGCAGAGACTCAAGTTTCTCTTCTAGATTTTTGTTATGCAAGGCTGTGATATCCAGTGGACATTGTGATGGAGGCATTTATTGTTGTTGTTGCCTGTTTTAATGGTGAAAGAGTAATTGTGACCATTAAAACAGGAGCTCAGAAGGTCTAGGCTACAGGGGAAATACTTGTGGGGGAGGAGAAATTTGGTTTGCGTTCTGACTGAACAGTTTTTTGTTACTATTTATGCATAAGAAGGTTTATTTCTAATGCTTGATTAAATCATTTTTTTCTTGCTTCCTGATATGTAACCTATATTCAGTTTTTTTTACTTTGGAATGGCCTTCTCTTGTTTCAAGTAGTCACACATTCTAGAATAGGCAGGATCATCCCTTTTCAATTGAAACACTGCACGGTTTTTTTTTTTTTTTTTTTTCGAATGCATGACCTCCCTGAACAGGTCAGGCATCCTGCTTTTATGATTTGGAAGTCAATGCTTGTCAAAAGTTCGAATCAGATTTCTGGTGGGAATGACATTTCATCTCTTCAGATAATTATTCTTCTGACATTTGTTACTCCTTGTTCTTTTAATTTGTTGCAGATTTCATCTAATGCAAAGTGGAGTAAATCTCATTCCGAGATGAACCCTCGGGAAGAAGGTGATGGTTACCAGTATTCCTCCAAAGTTCATCACTTTCAACAATTTCTCTTAACTTTTTGTAACTCCTTGTCTCCACTAGGATATCTCTAGAATATAGGCATCTCACTGCCTTTGGAGTTCCTGCCAGTTCTTACAGTGTTTTCTGCAAGAAGAAGAAGAGACATTCTTCCAATTGTCTGCTTTCCAGTGGAGTGTATAATGAGAAATAAAGGTTGTGACATGTCACAATAAATGTAGGAATTTCTGAGAGTTACTAAGTGGGATTCTACTTGCTATTGAGTAGGTGTCACCCATAAAATTGCTGCTCAGTTTATGCATTATTTATTTATTACACCCAGAGTTTGAATATAAAAAAAAGTGCATACAATAATCATTAAAACACGAACCTTAATCATTAAATCAGCTTACCTTTAAAAGTTCATACAAATAAAACCTAATATCCAGGTCTGTCAATGTTTGATACAGTTGCTGAAAACAAAAACAAAATATCAGTAAAAATGTTATGAAAAAATAGTAGATGCCAGTATAAATGTTTATGATATATTACTCACCTTAAAATCTGTATTGTTAACATGCTCAAATATTAATGCTGGTGTTCGAGACTAAAACAAAACAAAAAAAAAAATCTTTCATTTATCAAATTTCAAAATTTTCATATAAGCTATATCTATTATGTAAACAACATACAGAAAAATTTAGCAAATAACCAACTATCTTCAAGAATTTTTTTGTGGATATACAGTATTTTTGTTTATTTATCTTTACATGACACAAAAAAGTTAAGTAAAAAAGAGTAAAGCAGTATATTTTCAAGGGATGATGTGATAAGCAACATAACTGTTTACTTGACAGATGGCTGACAGTACAGGAATACCTCGCATAGCGCGGTTTCGAACAGCGCGGGTTTCCCTGTAGCGTGGTTTACAAATTAATTGCATTACGCACCAATACATTTGATAAGGTATATATGTATGTATTATAATGCCAGCACGTAGGCCAATGCATTATGGATTCAAGGCCATTCTGACTGTTGTCAAAACTCCCATTATATACGGACTCTGCTAGCATTCATTCATTAGTAAACACTCTAGATTCCGAGCAAACTGTACAAATATTTTTCGCTATGTATTTTTATTAAAGATTATTTTTTAAAAACGTTACACCTTTATATGCAAATATGAGTGGAAAGAAGAAATGTAATGGCGCTGAGTGTTCTTCTAGATCCAAACATTGAAGTATGAAAGTAAGGCAGGCGTTGCAAAATGACATTTGATGTAATAAAGAGATGTGTGCAGATAAAAAGAAGAAAAAAACTGTGCAAACTAAGCTGATCAGTTATTTTTCAAAATAAAACTACAGTACATACTTCACTTATATTCTTTTGGTATGTACATACTGCAATAAAAATCATTTCTACTGAACTTACTAGTATTTTTCATTTTTATCATTTTAGTTTCTTTTTTGTGCAAGAACTTCATGTGCATCAATTTATAGTAAACAAACATCTATATATTTTTGTAACTCAACCCATATAATCAAATTGTCGGAACGCATTACATTAAAAATTACATTTTTAAAAATTTGCAGGACATTGTTTAAAAATTACATTTTTAAACAATGTCCTGCGTTCGATATCAAATGAAACATACACATTGAGAATGAAGTATATGCTCTACTTGTAGCAATTTTCAAGTCAACTCATGCAAGCGCTCCCGGAGTGACGATAATGTGGGTAACTAGACATTAAGAAGGCAATAGGCTCATTGATAGAAGGTGGGAAAGATGATATTATTATTTAGACCATTTGAGTGCAGGGGGCCCCTGTTTGAGAGAACCGGTTGAACATACTTGTAGCCAAGATTTACAGGTTTGACCATATGTTAAAAGTGTACTTTGGTTTCTTCATCGCTGGTTTTATAAAATATTTACATTGCCGAGTGTTTTATAGTCTAAAACACCCTACAATGTTACTTCTGTCTGAGTTTCTGGCAAAAGTAAGAGGTATGGGAAAACCTTTTCTCTGGCTGCAACTGTTTTTCATTGATACTTGTTATTGATTTTACGGAACATCAGCTACTCAGATCATATGGGTTTTATGTATGCAGAAATGTGCGTTCATGCGCCAATTTTATGCCGTGCTGGCTGAGAAATCCAGAATAACTCATGGGGGGGAAGGGAGAGGGACCTGCTCCATCCGGCTCAGTTTTGCAAACTATAGCTCCAATTGAAGAGACCTTTAGAAATTCCTTTAGTCATTAAGGGGATTCAAACCCAGATCTCTCCAAATAAGTGGCAAAACCATTATACTGTCAGAAAAGGACTTCAATGGTACTGGCTGATCCTACATCCTGGTTCAGTGGATAATAGGGTACAGCTTATTAGCTGTGTGTGTAGGAGGATGAAAAATGATGACTTTTGGTTGTTAACCTCTCTTTCTGCAACCATGCTCACTAATCTTTTGCTTATCTTATTGTTTTGGGATGATGTACTACATTAGTTAAATTGTGTTGTGATGCCTGTGCCGATCTCTGCATCAGGGGATTGTGATTTTCCAGTTTTCAGGGGAAGAGATCTGGGTAATCTGGGTAACATTCTCAGCATGAAGGCGAAATAAGAATCCTGCATCTATTCCTATCAATGTTACTCTCTAACAGATATACGGTGCATTAATGCAATAGGTACTCAATCACAGAGAACTTTCTCGAAAGATCAATGTCAAGAACTCAGACCAAAGATTAGTCTTATGTCCAACTTAAATACCATTATTCAATCTAAGTTATTAATATATTTTTAAATTGTATAGCATCACTTAAACAGGTGAATCTGCTATACATTTAAAAATCTGAGATACTGCAAGAACAGCTATTTTAAAGCCTATTGATTTGTCATTATCGAGTAGGCGACCATCCTCTATGATCATATACCTACCATAGTAATGCACCTCAAATCTTTCAAATTTAAGTCTGTCAGATTTAAGATCTGTCATACAGATTTAAGGTGCAATAGTGTGTTAAGTATAAATTTTGTTTCTGCATTAAAATATCCCTTGACATCCTATTTCATTATATTGAATAAAGTTACTACAGCTCATTTCTAAGGAAATGCACAAGCAATGGTTGTTATATGTTTAAATTGAAGTTTTCTTCCAAACATTACTTGGCTGTACATTTAGACAAAATACATTAACTTAGTTCAGTATATGTTAACTAACATAGTCATCCACCAGCTGATTGCGAAGCCAGTAAGCTTTGAAACAGCCATACTTATGATATTTCAGATTTTTAAATGTATAGCAGATTTGCTCATTCAGGTTCATTTTCACAATTTAAATGGATATTAACAATTTAGCAGAACCATGGATAATGATATTTATCTTTAATAAGACTAAACTTTCATGCTGAGTTCTTGGCATCGATATTTTGAAGGAGAGAAAGTTCCCCTGTGATTGAGTACATAACACAGTAATGAGCCTAAAATCTGTTGGATTTCAGACGTCAGATATTGCTTTCTGATTTAAAGTATCCCCTGCCATCCTATATCATTTTCTTGGCTGGTCTGGTTCATTCACACTTATTTTTTCTTCAAGTTCTACATCAGAATGTAGAACTGATGTAGCTTGAATTGATGATGTTATGAAAAGCTGTGGTGCAAAAACATAAAAAGAACATAAGTGAACTGCATCTCCACATTAATTCTCTCTAGAGGAGTAGTTTTGAAACTGTGGTCCGCAGACCCCTGGGGGGTCCGCGGACCACAGTTTCAAAACTACTTCCCTGAATTCGTTAGCCGTCTTGTGCTCTTAATTGTGATTCTTTCTTTCTAGCAGTTGTTCATATCGGCATTGCAGCAGTTCGAGGCAGTTCTGCCATCAGATTAAGATAATCACGAACTGATCTCGACAATAAGAGTTGTTCTGGGAAACTCGCATTTTACCACTTGCCATGCTGCATGCACAAGTGATTCTCACCCTTCACCAGTTCCGCATGCCCATCTGTGGTGACAGCACTCATTTTCAGTTGCCTGATTTTATGGCTACAAATACAGTTTTAGTCTGATCCTTACATCGCGAAAGTTCTGTTGAAAAATTGAGGTAAGTTGAACAGTGTTGTTTGATGCTTATATGCGATTTTTATTGATATTTTATTAGTATTTAAATTATATTTATTATTCCAGGAAATCGATCGTTGGTTAAAGAGTAGTACATCACTAAAATGTAAAAGCAGAAATAATTCAGAGTCATTTGATGACAGCAGCACGCCTTGTTCAACTTAGAAACTTTAAAGAAGATACTAACGCACAAGACACGCAAGTACTCTGCAGAATATTTAACATTTGGATTTACAAGTACTTATGTTGACAATGTTGATAATTCTTTATGCGTCATATGTTTTGACATATTATCAAATGAAGCCATGAAACCAACAAAGCTTAGGCACCACCTGGACACAAAACAAACAATATGCCGATAAATCGATTGATTTTTTCCAAATGGAATTAAAAGAATTACAAGCAACTCAGAAACTCATAGGAAAAACCACAACTAGTAGCAACAATCAACAGGCCATTACTGCATCATATGAGGTCTCTCTCTCAATAGCAAAATCAGGAAAACCTCACACAACTGCCGAGAAGTTAATGGTTACACAAATGGTGGGAGACAGAGCCACAAAATATTTAAATTTAATTTCGTTATCAGACACAATTAGTGATCGAATCACAGAAATGTCTAACAATATTGTAAATCAATCGAATGAACACATTCAAAAGAGTCAGTATTTTTCACTGCAACTTGATGAGAGTACTGATATTTCCAACAATGCTAATTTACTTGCCTTTATTTGATACGAATATGATGGTAAATTTCCAGAAGATTTCTTATTTTGTAAAGCTCTTAAACTCACACTATGGGGCAAGCACTTTTCACTTGTTTAAATGAGTTCATAAAAATTAATAAACTAAATTGGTCAAAACATATTGGCATTAGTACACCTGGCACTCGAGCTATGACTTTTCCAGTCCTAGGGATGTTTAGTAAGCAGGATGTTTAGTTTAATTCAAAATGAAGCATCAAATACAATCTGGACACACTTTTGCATCATTTGCTGTCAGAAAAATACAGCCCGATTTAAAAACAACATTGGATGAAGCTATATCTGTAGTAAATTTTATTAAAGCTCGCCCACTAAATAACATCATTTTTCAAGTTTTATGTAATGAAATGGGAAGCCATCATAAACAACTACTACATACTGAAGTTTGTTGGTTGTCTCGTGGGAAGGTTTTGAATTGCATTTTTGAACTTCATAATGAAATAAGAGTATTTTAAATTAATCAAAAAAATTACCCTTTGAAAGAGCATTGTAATGACTTCTCTTGGCTAGTGAAGGTTGCATATTTAGCTGATATTTTTTGTTACTTAAATGAACTAAAGTTAGGTTTGCAAGGAACGACTGCAGACATTTTTAAAGTTGAAGATAAAATAGAAGCCATAATCTCAAAACAAAAATAGAATCGTGGGAGAATCGACTTAAAAAGAATGTTTTTGATTCCTTTCCAACCATATTTGATTTTGTACAAAACTCTGGAGAAAAAGTGCATGAAAATATAATTGAAATTTTTACTGTACACTTGAAAAATTTAAAAGAAACTTTCAGACATTACTTTCCTCAACCAGAATTAATAAAAGCTGGATCAGGGACCCATTTAGTTGCAAAAATATTCACGAAACCAACAATTTGACAATTTCTGAAAAGGATAAACTTAGAGAGTTATCGTGTGATGGTTCCTTAAGAATTATTTTCAAACAAAAGAGTCTCCCTAATTTTTGGTTATCAGTGAAAAATATTTATCCAGAATTATCAGATAAAGCCCTTCAGAAATTACTTCCCTTTTGTACAATTACCTTTATGAGTGGGCTTTCTCCATGTTGCTGTACATAAAAAATAAACAACGAAACCGACTGAATGTGGAACGTGACTTGAGAATCAACATGTCAAACAGTGAACTTAACATTGTGAATCTTATGGCAAAGAAACAACATCAGACATCACACAGCTACCGAAATACATAATTATTGTATACACACCCATACAATCTATTAAGATTAGAAATAAATGTAATTGTTTTATAATAAAATTATTTCTAAAGAAAAAAACTGGCTTATTATTATTGTAGTTTATTAATTACTGACTACAAAAAAACCAACAGCTAAAAATAGGAGGTCTGCCAAAATATTTCCTTTATAGAAGGGGTCCTCAAGCTTTCAAAGTTTCGGAACCATTCCTCTAGAGAAATACCATGTGTGTTTATATTTCCACATTACTAACTTGTGCCTTATATTCTATTTCTGAAATACATTATTAATGAATAATGACTGATTTCAATGCAAATTGTCCAAAAATATAAAAATAAAATAAAAAAATTAAGTTATTATTATTCATAAAGAACAACATACGATTAAGGGTTTTAATTTAAGTAAAATTGGCCACCCAATATAAATGTGAGACCAGCGAATTTTATATTATTATTACCCATATGCTGCAAGGAAGCCTGAGGCTTATGTATGCTACACCAGACAAAAAAAAATTTCCGAGTTACCCTGAGAGAGAGAGAGAGAGAGAGAGAGAGAGAGAGAGAGAGAGAGAGAGAGAGAGAGAGAGAGAGAGAGAGAGTGCGCAAGTCAGAAGTAGAAAGGAATCCCCGAGAAAGAGATGTCCAGCTCAGAAGCCTGGGTGTGACAAGCCCATTGTCACCAAATTTGAGCCCCTGGGGTTATTCCCTAGTTTCACGATAAGTTTAATTCTGGGAAATAATTTATACATTTTGAATATTGAAGTGTTTTTTTGTGTTTTTTTTTTTTTTTCCAGTTTTTGCTAGCATCACAAAAATTTATTCTTATTAGCATTAGAAGTGCACATAATGCAAGAAAACAAGCTTATATAGCATCAGCCAAAAAAAAAGCCCCTTATTTCACACATCCCCCTCGCTCCAAATGTTTGTCAAGTTCTGCCTTGAATCTATTTAAGCTATCAACTTCTACGACAGATGGAAGTTTGTTCCAGCAATCAACCACCCGCTGGCTTTCCTCAATTTGAATTTCTGCCCTCTCAGGTGATTATTCTGAGCAAGAGGAAGAATCCCATCAATTGAGCATGCTCAAACCATTCAAGGTTTTATACACCTCTATCAGATCACCTCGCTGGTCCCCAGTCTCCACACACTGTAATTTGCAAAACTTAAGCCTTTCTTCATAAGAGCAACCCTTTGTTCTGTTCACTGATACTGATCTTCTTGCCCTTCACTGTACTCATTCCAACAGCTCAACATCTTTCTTAAAATGAGGCCTCCTGACCTGTATACAGTACTCAAGGTGTGGCCTGACCTTTGCCTTATACATGGGGATAATCACTTCCTTATCACTGCTAGGAAAAATTCCTGTTTATCATTGACAAGAAACCATGAGCTACTCTTGCAGACTGTCTGCACTGCTCAGAAAACTTCCTATCTGCCTGCACCATTACTCCCAAGTCCTTTTTATTCTCTACCGCTTTCAGTATGGTACCACAGAGTTGATACTTTACTCTGGGATTACTGCTTCCCATATGTAGTACTTTACATTTGTCAAGGTTAAACTTCATTTGCCACCTTTCAGCCCATCTGCTCAACTATTCTAGATTCTATTACAGCAGTGTACTGTCATTAACAAACCTGCCAACCTTTGTGCAGAAGTGTACTGTCATTAACAAAACTGCCAACCTTCGTATCATCTGCAAACTTGGACATTAAGCCTGATATACCATCATCAATATCATTTATAAATACAGAAAACAACAATGGACCCAACATTGAACCCTGAGGGACTCCACTAATAACATTAGTCCACGAAGAGCAGTGTCCATTGATTACCACTCTGTCTTCACCCACTCAACCATCCCTTTATTCATAGTAGCAATTTGCCTCCAATGCCACATCCAATTTGTGCAGCAGTCTTCCATGTGCAACAGTATTAAAGGCCTTTCTAAGATCCAAATATATGATATCAAAGTTATTCTTTGCATCCAGTTCCTTTGTGACTACATCATAGTATCCAATCAAATTAGTCAGACAAGACTTCCCCTTAACAAACCCATGCAGTGTCCGAGCTATAACAAGTCTTGTCTAGATGATCCTGCAATGCTTCTTTAACCAATACCTCCATTAATTTCCCTGGAACAGAAGTTAAACAAACAGGTCTGTAATTACCTGTCTCTCTTTTATCCTCCTTTGTGAATTGGGGTCACATTTGCACATCTCCAGTCCATTAATATAACTGGATAAATTCCATCCAACCCAGATGCCTTTCTTATGTTTATCTTCAACAATTTCTCCTCCACTTTACTCTCAGTTATTACAAGATTATCTAGCTTACTGCCAGAGTTGAATACACCTCTGGCATTCCCCTCCCTGAATAACTCCTTATGTGTGAATGTAGATGCAAAATATTCATTTTAGTTTATTAGTTACCTGAGCAGGATCATCAACAGTTGTAGCATCGATATCAAGTGGACCAATCTGATTCATCCCTTTCCTTCTAGAGTTTACATAGCTAAAGAACTCTTTGCAGTTTTTCTTTGCATCCTTTGCCAAAGATTTCTCCTATTCTGCCTTCGTCTGCCTAACCTCCTTTGTAACTTGGTTACAGACTAGCTTATAACTGTCATAGGCTTCTGTGTCACATGTTAATTTATATGTATCCCATGCATTTTTCTTCTCTGTCTCATGTCTAATTAGTTCATCAAACATTCATTTAGACCTAAATCTTGAAAAATATTTATTTGTTGGTATGAAAAGCCTAGTAGCTTCCAAGATTAATTCTTTTAATGCTTTCCATTTTGAATTTGCTGTTGGTAACATCATCGTCATCCCACCGTACAGAATTTAAATACTGTCTCACACCACCATAGTCACCTTTACGAAAGCAAAAACCCTTCCCTGTACCCTTGATGGTAGTTACCTCTTTGAGTAAATCCCACTTCAGCACACTGTGATCACTGCCACCTAGTGGTTCCTTTATCTGCAGATTCTTGATGCATGAAGAATCACTACTGATAATCAGATAAAGAGTATTACTCCCTCTCGTTGCCTCCCGAACATGCTGTTGTATAAAACAATCATCCAATAAATTCACAAAAGCCTTGCTAGTGTGTGAGTGACCAACACACAAATTCCAGTCAATCTCCAGGAAATTAAAATCCCCCATTATAAGACACTCTGATTTACTGGCCCACTCTATTTCTCTGCACAATTGCTCATTATACTCATCAGATTCACTTGGCTTATAACACACACCTACTCTCATTTTTCCTTTCCCAGTGCTTATGTCACACCAAACAGACTCAACATTGCGTTGTCCACTAACATCAATTGCATGCACTTCCTTAGATTTTATGTTTCTTAACTACAGCATAACCCCTCCTCCCTTTCTATCCTGTCTATCCTTTCTGTACACATTGTTCTCCCCAAATTCCAGTTCTGCACTGCTTATGTCTGTGTGAAACCATGTATCTGATATCCCAACAATATCTGCCTTTGATGTCTTGACTAGCACTTCAAGCTTATCAAATTTATTAACTATACTCCTAGCATTAGTGTACATGCAAGTATACATGCACCTGTTTCTACTCTTAGTTACCCTAACACAGCCCATGTATTTACTTGTTCCACTATGACTCCAAGCCGTCCTGGAAATCCCCATTGCCTTGTTTTCCAGGCTGCTGCTCAATTGCATTTCAATAGAAGTAGTGCTAGAATCACTTTTACCTCTGCCAGGGTCTACTGTTATTCCATTAGTCTATGTATCCTCCCCCCCCCCAAGCTAGCAGTTTTCTGACCCATCTAACTCTGCCTCGATAGCATCAGCAAATATTCTTGCACCCTTTCTATTTATTATTATTATTATTATTAACAGCTACAAAACAGCAAACAAATGTGCCTGAGGGTGCAGCTTCCCTCTGGCACGTTTAAGTGTATCCGATCCCTGTAGAAGCAGTCTCTCCTGATAACAAGCACAGACCAGGCTGAGAAAAATTGTACCCCTTCAGCCTTGCACAATCTTTCTACGGCCAATTTGATCAACAAGGCTCTCATGATATGCTCCCTTCTATTGTGTCTGGGCAGAATTGCAGACACTTTCAAATTCAACCTAACTCACAGCGTTTTTTCAGCATTCACTTGTACTTGTTAAGTAATTCCGCCGGTCTCCTACTCTTAATATGATTAGTGCCAACGTGTACAACAATATCACCATATGTGCCCTTAAAAGATGATATCTGCTCTACAATATCATCAACCTTTGCCCCTGGCAGACATCCCTGGTCCTGTTCCATCTATCCTTTTTGCACAATACATTCCCCGTTATCTAAGAACACACAATTGTATTCATTTAGGAAATAAAATTTTCCCACCTTAGTTTCCATCTAAACAACCTGAGTCCTTTTCAGAAAGTAAACATTAATTTTAATGGAATTCAAATGAAGCATCCCTTTCAATGTGATACCACTGCTGTGAAAAAGCTTACAATAATGGTTAAAGTCCTAGGAGAAAGTAAATCAAGGGACTCACCAAAAACTCAGGCATCCATCATGTTGGAGCTCTCTCTCATACCTGCAGCCAGACGGAAACACTAGAGGAAGATGTATAATTCTAGGAAACAATTTGTAAATTTATTTCTTAGTCACTTTCATGTCCACATTACTTTAATAATATTATACTAGGGGGCTGCATATCAGAGACCTGGTATCACACAGATATAAGGAATGCAGAACTGGAATTTTGGGAGTGGACCCAAAATTCCAGTTCTGCATGGGACCAATTGATGATGTTACCAAGAGCAAATTCAAAATGGGAAGCATTCAAAGAATTAATCTTGGAAGCTACTAGGCTTTTCATACCAACAAAGAAATATTGTTCAAGGTTTAGGCCTAAATGGATTTCAGATGAACTAATGAGGCATATGGCAGAGAAGAAAAATGCATGGGATACATACAAATTAACACGTGACACAGAAACCTATGATAGATACAAGTTGATCTGTAACCAAGTTACAAAGGAGGTTAGGCAGGTGAAGGCAGATTACGAGAGATCCTTGGCAAGGGATGCGAAGAAAAACAGCAAAGAGTTCTTTACTTATGTAAACTCTAGAAGGAAGAGGATGAATCAGATTGGTCCACTTGATATCGATGGGTCAACTGTTGATGACCCTGCTCAGGTAACTAACAAACTAAATGAATATTTTGCATCGACATTCACACATGAGGAGTTATTCAGCGAGGGGAATGCCAGAGGTGTACTCAACTCTAGCAGTAAGCTAAAGAATCTTGTAATAACTGAGAGTAAAGTGGAGGAGAAATTGTTGAAGATAAACACAAGAAAGGCACCTGGGGTGGATGGGATCTATCCAGTTATATTAAAGGAGGCAGCAAAGGAAGTAAGCAAACCCTTAGCCATAATTATGGCTAAGGGTTTGCTTACTTAGGGAGAGCTTCCTTGGACTCAGGGGAGGTACCCATGGACTGGAGATGTGCAAATGTGACCCCAATTCACAAGGGAGGATCAAAGGCTGACACAAGTAATTATAGACCTGTGAGTTTAACTTCTGTTCCTGGAAAATTAATGGAGGCACTGGTTAAAGAAGCACTGCAGGATCATCTAGACAAGACTTCAGTTACAGCTCGGACACAGCATGGTTTTGTTAAGGGAAAGTCTTGCCTGACCAATTTAATTGGATACTATGATGTGGTCACAAAGCAACTGGATGCAGGGAATAACTCTGATATCATATATTTGGATCATAGAAAGGCTTTTGATACTGTTGCACATGGAAGACTGCTGAACAGATTGGAGCAGTGTGGCATTGGAGGAAAATTGCTGCTATGGATAAAGGGATGGTTGAGTGGGAGAAGACAGAGTAGTAATCAATGGACACTGCTCATCATGGACTAATGTTATTAGTGGAGTCCCTCAGGGTTCAGTGTTGGGTCAATTGTTGTTTTCTGTATTTATAAATGATATTGATGATGGTATATCAAGCTTAATGTCCAAGTTTGCAGACGATACAAAGGTTGGCAGGGTTGTTAAGGACACTAATGACAGTAAGCTGCTGCAACAGGATCTAGAAAAGTTGAGCAGATGGGCTGAGAGGTGGCAAATGAAGTTTAACATTGACAAATGTAAAGTACTACATATATGAAACAGTAACCTCAGAGTAACGTATCAACTCTGTGGTACTACACTGACAGTGGTAGAGAATGAAAAGGACCTGGGGGTAATTGTGCAGGCAGATATGAAGTGTTCTAAGCAGAGCAGACTGTCTGCAAGGGAAGCTCATGGTGTCTTGTCAATGATATACAGGAATTTTTCTAGCAGGGATAAGGAGGTGATTATTCCCTTGTATAAGGCAATGGTCAGGCCACACCTTGAATACTGTATACAGGTCTACAGACCTCATTTCAAGAAGGATGTAGAGCTGCTGGTACGAGTACGGAGAAGGGCAACAAGATTAGTGAATGGAACAAAGGGTTGCTCTTAAGAAGAAAGTCTTACGTTCTGCAAATTACCGTGTCTGGAGACTAGGCACTGGCGAGGTGATCTGATAGAGGTGTATAAAGCCTTGAATGGTTTGAGCATGCTCAATGCTGATGGGATTCTTCCTCTTGCTCAGAATAATCACCTGAGAGAGCATAAATTCAAATTGAGGAAAGACAGATGTAGGATAGATGTGAGGAAATTTGCCTTTAGCCCGCAGGTAGTTGGTTGGTGGAACAGACTTCCATCCCTTGATGTGGAAGTTAATAGCCTAAATAAATTTAAGGCTCAGCTGGACAGGTATTTCGAACGAACGGAGGGGTGAAATGTTAGTGGTTTTTTTTTTTGGCTGTTGCTGCATAAGCTTGCTTTCTTGCATCATATGCCTCTACTAATGCTAATGCTAATAAACAAAGTGTGTGCACGAGGTTTATTTAGCATGATCATGCTTAAATAGAAATTTGTTTTACCACAGTACAACAAGCTTCTGTTATGTATTTTAGTATTTGTTGCATAGAGGGATGCGGGTTACCACATAACCTGCATCCCTCTTCTCCCATTGGCTGAATGAATATCACTAGGAGAAAATTATTTTAATATATAGAAAGATACACTATGCTGCCACTTTATTAGGTACGCCTATCTTGTAGCATGTTAAGCCTCCTTCAGCCTTCAAAACAGCCTGAATTTGTCTAGGTATGGATTAAACAAGATGCTGAAAACATTGTGCATGAATGGAGTACCATGCAGACATGAGTGTGTCATGCAGTTCCTTGATATTCAACGGAGGTGTAGGCCTCCAGCAAACAGTCCTTTCCAGCTCATCCCAAAGATGTTCAATAGGATTGAGATCCGCAGACTGAG
This sequence comes from Mastigoproctus giganteus, assembly GCF_048544385.1. Taxonomy (NCBI): domain Eukaryota; kingdom Metazoa; phylum Arthropoda; class Arachnida; order Uropygi; family Thelyphonidae; genus Mastigoproctus; species Mastigoproctus giganteus. The sequence goes on from NC_143583.1 coordinate 172,137,702, forward strand.
CAGGCCACTGCAACAAAGAAAAGTCATTATCCTGTTCCTCGAACCATTCCATAGTGATTCGGGCTTTGTGCACCGGTGCATTATCCTGCTGGAAGTAACATCTGATTGGGGATAAACTGTCAACATGAAAGGATGCACTTGTTCAGTAATGATGTTTAGGTACAATGTGGCACTCAGACGTAAATCTATGAGTATCAATGGATCCAACGCGTGTCAGGAAAACATTCCCCACACCATAACACTAGCCCACCACGTTGCACAGTAGTCATCAAACATGACGGGTCCGTGGATTCAAGTTGTTTTCACCAAATTCTCAGCTTTCCATCAAAATGATGCACTAGGAACTTCGACTCGTCAGATCAAGCAACTGTTTTCCAATCCTCGATAATCTAGTGCTGGTGTTGCTGTGATCACAGGAGGCGTGCTCTCTTGTTCTTCATTGATAACAAAGGTACGTGATGTGGCCGTCAGATGTTGCAGCCCATTCGTGACAAAGTGTGACTAGTGGTCCGTTGCGATATTTTGTATTCTGAAGTGATGTGTGACATTGTGGCCTGTCTGTCTGCTTGAACAATTCTAGCCATCCTCCTCTGTCCTCTGTCATCAACAAGCGAATTTCTTCCACAGGAGTGCCGTTAAGAGGATGTTTTCTGTTCGTTGCACCATTTTCGATATACCCTTGAAACTGTGGTGCGTGAAAAATTCAGGAGAACAGCCGTTTCAGAGATGCTTTGTCCAGCATGTTTTGCACCTACTACCATGCCACGTTCATATTCCGTTAGATCGCTCCTTTTCCCCATTCTTGATATGGTTTGTAAGCTTAACTGATACTAGAAGGGTTGTTTCTGCTGCATTTATATCCGTAACTGTGGTCATGTGATTTGCAACGCTGTGGGACAAACCATTTGTGTGCACAGCAGGGGTGTACCTAATAAAGTGGCCGCACAGTGTATTTACATTATGTTATTAATGACATTTAAATGAATTATTTTAATGTCATTCAAACTGCTTAGCGAATTGCATTTCATCTTGAGAAACTGATTTAGGCCCACCTCTACTATGGTAGAAGTGTAAAAAAATAATTATGAATACAAATATATAACCACATGTAATAGATTATATTACATAAACTACTAGAGGGACTTTATTAAGCATTTATTTTCATATTTAATTTTGTTGAAAATGAATATGTTATTATTTTTTAAATAAAACCTCTACATGCAAAAATTAATTTGATAAAAATTTGTTCTTGAACAAACACTTTTCTTTTTCTCCAAAAGTGCATAATCTACTTGGAGTTTATCCTGTATTTTTTTCTGCTTATTCATAAAAATATCTTTAATTTTGCTGATGCTTTATAAGCTTGCTTTCTTGCCTCATTTGCCACTACTAATATTAATGCTATCTAAATAATGTGATTAATAATTAACTATTCAATAACAAAAGAATTCCTCCAACATTGATTGAGTTCCACTTTACAATCTCTTTAAAAACAAAAATTAAAACAAAAAAAAAACAAAAAAAAACTTAAGATGACATTAAAAAAAAAAACTTAAGATGACATTAGGAGTGAACAAATGAAGAATCATCTATTCAGTGTGAGTACGAGAAATATTCAAAGTTTACTGTAGAATTTTCCACTCAAATTATAATAACTTATTTGTATAGTGCAGAGGTTCCCAAACTTTCTCGGTACATGGCACCATTAGTGTCTGAGTAATGTTTTCACAGTGCCCCTAGGCCAAAAGAAATACCTAACAGTTCCGTTTATTAAGTAGTCAGGCCCAAACAACTTAATAAGTAATGTTGAAACTGTGAACTACCTTGACCTAGTAGTTTGTGCAGTGTCCGACAGATGTCAAGTATCGCTGTGTATCCCTCGAAAATTTAAACTATCCAGGCCACATCCCTCTGAGTTCACTGCTATACCCTGGTGCACCACAGCACCAGGGTATAGCAGTTTGGGAACCGCTGATATAGTGTGTTCTTTTAAACATTTTTAATCTTGTTAATGACAGGTTTATACATGTTTTAGGCAACTTACAATAACATAAAACTTTAAAATATAATCATTAGTTGAAAAAGAGTTTATTATAAAATATTTAAGGGCAAAGGCCTCATGCTACAAGGTAGAATGACTAACATGTACGTTAGTGCAAAAGCATCATTTTAACGTAGCCATCTACCAAAATTAATCTAACAAAAGAGTTTATTTTAAACAATTAAAATTATTTAAAAACCTTCATACACTTAACTGATGCAAACATGCAAAACTTGATTGGTTGGTTGAATGGCTTAGATTTTATTGGCAAATTAGCAACTAAGGCTATAATGTGCCAAAACCATGTCATATATAAAAATTTAAGCTTTCGGTGATCCAATAAATTAGGTCACCGAAAGCTTAATTAATAAATAAAAAAAAAATGTCGATATATAACAACATAGGCATAAAAAGTAAAAGAGATATATATCAATACAGGAATAACAATAAAAATAACATGCCAAAACTTGAAGTTGCACATAAATGAAACATATCTGCCCAGTTATTCCTACAGAGGTAACCTGGCAACTAGCTTGGACAAATGGTAAATGTTAGAAATGGATGTTTAAACCACCTGTGCAACAGCAGAGCATTGCCAGCAACACAAAACCTCTCTCCAATTATGAAATCTTTACTTTAATGCACTTTACAGGACCACCTCACTGGCCCATATAAAATGAATGCTTTTTTTTTTAGAAAAAAAAAAATTTTTAAATAAATTTAATTTTATGCTTCTTACAAAATTTTAACATTCTTTTTTCTAAAAACATTCGGTGTAAGACAATCCAGTTTCTGATTTTTACAATTATCTAAGGGTTCTTTTTTTTCTTTTTTTTTCTTGAATGCTTCTGGCAAGGTGGGGGATTTACTCAGAGCCTTACAATACTTCAGCCACTATAAAATTTACACACGCGCGCATGTGCACGCACACACGCACGCACGTGCACACGCGGGCGCACACACAGTAACCAACAATGTTGAGGAGATAGTGTGTAATTAAATTTATGTCATGGTGGAAGTTTGTTTATTAGAAGGTTATGATATTCTCTTGATATCTGATTTGAGATGACTGATTAGTGATTCATTGATAACTGGAAGTGAAGATATCAAAAGAGTTTCCTGGTTAACCTGCCCCTCGCAATTCTTAGCATTAGGCTGGCATAAGTTCCTCAGAACCAAAAACTTTTACAAATTTCATTGTACATTGCCATATTTTTATACATTAATGTAGGAACGTTCATCTGTTTACTGTATACGAAGCTCGAAAGACTGGCTTGTCCTTTCATGTGATTTTTTTGCGACAGCAGCATTTAAGCTACCTAGTTAATGCAATGGTGTTATCACACATAGCAGAGAAAACTGTCTTTATATCGAGTACCCTATTTTATTGCATCACTTTCTAAATATTAATTAAATTTATTTATTTTTATTACACTACTTTCAAAAATTTAATCTATTTAGCAAAGGAAGTCACCCGCTTTTGAATTTGGTTGGTTGGTTGTTGGAATTTTTTGGTGTAGAAAGCAACTTTGGCCATATTGTGCCTATCTATTAGTATTAGGTGACAATAAAGTTTACAATTCTTAATTATAATTTATATCTGGCTGAATTTTCCTATTAAGTATATATATATTGTCAATGTTGGAGTTGCCACCTATGATTTGTGATAAAGTCAGGAAATTCTGAATATTCGTGCTATGTGGTATTGTGCCATGTGGTATTGTGGACATTCTATAAGGAAATGTTTCACGGTGAATTGACAAGAACAGTGGAGACATTCTGGAGGATTTTCTTTAGTGAGTAAGTACAAGTGTGTGAGATGTGTATATCCAATGCGCAATCTTGTTAGAATGACTTCTTTGTGCCGATTCTTAAGGAGACTCAAATTCCACAGCAGAAGTTCATGTTTTATTTGAAGATTTTGTCAGATTTGTGACCACTTTGTGACCACTGAGTGTTGAGAATCTGTTTGATGATATGTCTGTAATCGGAATGTGGAACTTTTTAAAGCCTTAGGTTTGTATTTGTAGGATTCTTTGCTGCTCAATCAGCACTTTCACATTATGCCTGCATGTCATAGAATACAACAGAAATTTACTTGCCTTCTTTTGCTTTTGAGCTTCACAAGATTAGCTGCATCTAGTGAAGAATGGGATGAGATAGTGTCTGTTTTCGTTGGATTACACTTAATGAATTCTGTTTATATGAGACGTTTCAGAAGAGAAGATTCAATGTATTTTAAGGCTATTAGCTTGGCGAATAGCTCAGCAGAATAGCTACTGCATTCATTTGAGAGTACAGTGAGATGAGAGTGTGTGGAAGACCACTGCAGCACCCAACTGGCTATCTGTTTTAGAACTGTCAGTATATATTTGAATATATTCAGAGAACTGTGAGTGGGCTTGCATGCATCTGTTTTATGTTGACATCTGCCAGAGCACTTTTTCCCCACTATTTGAAAATAAGAAAATAAAATTCAAAGTTAGGCGTGGAAGTGTGTCATGGTGGCATAGTTATGCTATTATCCTCATATATGTTGTCAAAGGTTAGGCCCCCATTTTGAAACTAATTGTTTTAGTTGTATTCCAGCTGGTTTATTTGCTGTGGGTTTATTGCTGTAGAGGTTCTCCCACTGTGAATTGAATAGATACTACCAAATAGGATGATGAGGAAGATTTGGGATTTTAATGGCATGGTTTAATAGCAGCATTTGCCTACGGAGATACAGTGAAGGCTCATAGGCCTCCGCATATGAGCTTTGTACAGGCATTCTGTATGCCCCTAAGGAAATTCATAAGGCACTGTGATGTATAGAATCAAGCCATTTGATGACACTTGGTCTACAGAAGCTATACACAGTCTAGGGGCTCCAAAGTCTAGTCTTGATCTGATTAAAGCAGGGTATAAGCAAAGTAGTGTAAACCGATCAACTCCCCACATCATTGTGGAAAGATATCTGCAATAAGGCCTCTGAGGTTGGGATTATTCATACCACCAATTTTAAACACACACACCAACCATTTATGACTGATTGAATAATAAAATACAATAAAATGATAGAAAAGCCTGTAAAATAATATTTACAAAAAACTTTTAATTATTTACAAAAAACTAAACTATAACAAAAATAAAATAAATAAAATAAATAAATAAGTTAAAATGCATTAAAATATAAATATAAAAGCTATAAAAAAGACGATAAAAAACACTAGAGCTTTCGGAGGTGTCTGCCTCCTTCCTCAGTAATAGTGAGACTTAAGCGACACATCCTTAAATACCAGGTTCACGGCATACGTGGATGACCAGGCGCATACTCAGCATTCCTTTCACTTGTACCAGAACCGGAAGTGGTCTGGAGACGTGGAAAATTAAAATGTTTATCTCTGGCCAAAACCACCGCCTCAAAAAGGGAGTGAAGCCTAACTCCCCTGTCTCTTTTCATGCTATTGTTATTAGAGGATCCAATCCACAGACTTTCCAGCCACTTGTGGTCCCAGAATCTATGCGCCCGGTCAAGGATGATAGCGTTGTCGGGGGAGATCTGGTGTTGTTTTTCCCAATAGTGCTCGGCAATGGCGGATTTATTGAGCTCTGTGGTCCGTATCGCTCGTGAAGGTTCCCCCAGACGGTTCTTGAGACGCCGTCCTGTCTCCCCCACGTAACATTTCCCACAATCCAGGCATGTGATCTCTCATATACGACCCCCACTACTAGAATCCCTAGTAATGGGGTCTTTGACCTGTGACACTACTGTGTGCAACCTCCGGCCCGGAAGCTGCACACAGCGTGTCTGAAAGTCGCGAAGCATCCTCGCAATGCGATCTGACAGGCCCGGATAGTAGGGAACATACACTGTGGTAAGCAGTACAGGCGGAACTAGCCAATTGGGCTCTTCCTCTCTGTTGTATTCATCAATGACCCTCTGGGGGTAACCGCACCTCATAAAATCCGTCGTGATTTCCCTAATTTCCTTCTCCCCCTCCTCAGGGGTACTGCAATGTGTTCTCACCCTACCCAAAAGTGCTCTGGGTAGGGTGAGAACACGGACTGCATAATTAATTTGGGCGGATAGGCTAAGAAGTGGCAACTGAAGTTTAACCTTGACAAAAGCGAAGTACTGCATATGGGTAGAAGTAACCCCAGAGAAACGTACCAACGGTGTGGTACTACACTTAAGGTGGTAGAAAATGAAAAAGACCTGGGAGTAATTGCGCAGTCAGATATGAAGTTTTCTGAGCAATGCAGACATGCTGCCAGGGCAGGTCATGGGGTTTTGTCAATGATATATAGGAATTTTGCTAGCAGGGAAAAGGAGGTGATTATCCCTCTGTATAAGGCAATGGTCAGGCCGCCTTGAGTACTGCGTACAGGTCTGGAGACCTCGTTTTAGGAAGGATGTAGATTTACTTGAGCGTGTACAGAGAAGGGCAACAAGATTGGTGAGGGGAATGAAGGGATCCTCTTACCAAGAGAGGCTTAAGTTCTGCAAATTGCAGTGGCTGGAGACTAGGCACCTGCGCGGTGATCTGATTGAGGTGTATATTTAGCTTTGTATAGTATAGTGCATAATATAATATTGTCAATTAATCAGTACATCTATTAATCTTGTTAAACTTCATTGTCAATTAAACTGTACTTTTAACTATATATATATAACGACTTAGAGTACAAACGTAACAAATAATTAATACATACTTGATACGGAAGTTATATAAAGGGAACTCATAGATAACACTCGTTACTGAAAAATAAATATAGCGTTATAACTGTGTTAAGATACAAGTTTAAGGTTTTAATTTTGTTCTGAAATTGTAATTTTATTGACATTTAAATTGACATCATGACTCTGACCAGAGCAGCAAAGCAAAAGGCTCAAGCTAATGGGAGTGCTGTGACTCAGGGGAGAACTGAGTGGGGCGGTTGCCCTCTGAATCACAGCCTTTTAAGATGCACTGTTTGCTTGATGTTTGCGGAGCAATCGGGTAAGGGACATGATACTGCCAGGGGGGTATGTCTTTGTGTGTGCACGATGCAAGGAGTGCAAGGAAATTAGGCGACAACTTGGCGTTGTCATGGGCCTATATGAGACCTTGAAGGACAGGGTGGATGCCTTCGAAGGAAATAAAATGAGGGGCCCATCAAGCTCTCAGCTGCCCACATCAACGCCAGAGCTTGCACTTGGTCATCAGGCAACACAGAGGCAGCCCCCTAGGCAGAATGCGCTGGTCCCACAGGAACTAGTAGTTGTTGGTGACTCAATTGTCAGGGAAACGGGGAACAAGTACTTGTTATATTTGGATCTTAGAAAGGCTTTTGATACTGTTGCACATGGAAGACTGCTGCACAAATTGGAACAGTGTGGCATTGGAGGCAAATTGCTGCTATGGATAAGGGAATGGTTGAGTGGCAGAAGACAGAGAGTGGTAATCAATGGACACTGCTCAACGTGGAATAATGTTATTAGTGGAGTTCCTCAGGGTTCAGTGTTGGGTCCGTTGTTGTTTTCGGTGTTTATGAATGATATTGATGATGGGATATCAAGTTTAATGTTCAAGTTTGCAGATGATACAAAGGTTGGCAGGGTTGTTAAGGACACTACTGACGCTATGCTGCTGCAACAGGATCTGGAAAGGTTGAGCAGATGGGCTGAGAGGTGGCAAATGAAGTTTAACATTGACAAATGTAAAGTACTACATATGGGAAACAGTAACCCCAGAGCAACGTATCAACTCTGCGGTAATACACTGACAGTGGTGGAGAATGAAAAGGACCTGGGGGTAATTGTGCAGGCAGATATGAAGTTCTCTGAGCAGTGCAGACGAGCTGCAAGAGTAGCTCATGGTGTCTTGTCAATGATATACAGGAATTTTTCTAGCAAGGATAAGGAGGTGATTATTCCCTTGTACAAGGCAATGGTTAGGCCACATCTTGAGTACTGTATACAGGTCTGGAGGCCTCATTTCAAGAAGGATGTAGAGCTGCTGGAACGGGTACAGAGAAGGGCAACAAGATTAGTGAATGGAACAAAGGGTTGCTCTTATGAAGAAAGGCTTAAGTTTTGCAAATTACAGAGTCTGGAGACTAGGCACCGGCGAGGTGTATAAGGCTTTGAATGGTTTGAGCATGCTCAATGCCAATGGGATTCTTCATTTTGCTCAGAATAATCACCTCAGGGGGCATAAATTCAAATTGAGGAAGGACAGATGTCGGATAGATGTGCAGAAATTTGCCTTTGGCCAGCAGGTGGTTGGTTGGTGGAACCGACTTCCATCACTTGTTGTTGAAGTTGATAGCCTAAACAAATTTAAAGCTGAACTGGACAGGTATTTCGAACGAACGGAGGGGTGAAATGGGAGTGGTTTTTTTTTTTTTTTTTGGCTGATGCTGAATAAGCTTGCTTTCTTGCATCATATGCCTCTACTAATGCTAATGCTAACATGCTTTGTAAAAAAGGATAGGTGGAACAGGACTAGGGTATGTCTGCCAGGGGCAAAGGTTGATGACGTTGTAGAGCAGATATCATCTTTTAAGGGCACAAAAGGTGATATAGTTGTACACATTGGCACTAATGATATTAAGAGTAGGAGACCAGCGGAATTACTTAACAAGTACAGGTCACTCTTGAAAAAAAGCCGTGAAGTAGGGTTGAATTTGAAAGTGTCTGCAATTCTGCCCAGACACGACAGGAGGGAGTATATGATGAGAGCTTTGTCGATCAATTCGGCCCTGGAAAGATTGTGCAAGGCTCAAGGGGTAGAATTTTTTTCAGCCTGGAATGTACTTGTTAACAGGAGAGATTGCTTCTACAGGGATGGAATACACTTAAATAGAAAGGGTGCAAGAATATTTGCTGATGCTATCGAGTCAGTGTTAGGTGGGTTGGAAAACTGCTAGCTTGGGGGGATACAAGGACTAATAGATTAACAGTAGCCACTGGCAGAGGTGAAAGTGATTCTTGCACTGCTTCTATTGGAATGAGCAGAAGCCTGAAAACCAAGATGCAGGATATTTCAGAGACTGCTGGAAGTCATTGCGGTACAAGTAAACACATGGGTTGTGTTAGGGTAGCTAAGAATAGAAACAGGTGCATGTATACTTGCGTGTACACCAATGCTAGGAGTTTAGTAAATAAATTTGATGAATTTGAGGTATTACTCAAAACATCAAAGGCAGATATTGTTGGGATATCAGAGACGTGGTGTCACACAGATATAAGGAATGCAGAACTGGAATTTGGGGAGTACAACGTCTACAAAACAGATAGACAGGATAGGAAGGGAGGAGGGGTTATGCTATTAGTTAAAAAACACATAAAATCCAAGGAAGTGAAGCCAGTCGATATCGATGGACAGGGCAGTGTCGAGTCAGTTTGGTGTGACATAAGCATAGGTAAATCTTTTTGAGTAGGAGTGTGCTATAGGCCTAATGACTCTGATGAGTATAATAAGATACTGTACTGGGAAATAGAATGGGCCAGTAAATCAGAGAATCTTATAATGGGGGATTTTAATTTCCCAGATATTGACTGGAATTTGTGGGTTGGTCACTCACACACTAGCAAGGCTTTTGTGGATTTATTGGATGATTGTTTTCTACACCAGCATGTTCGGGAGGCAACTAGAGGGAGTAATACTCTTGATCTGATTATCACTAGTGATTCTTCATGCATTAGGAATCTGCAGATAAAGGAACCACTGGGTGGCAGTGATCACAGTGTGCTGAAGTGGGATTTACTCAAGGAGGTAACTACCATCAGAGGTAAAGGGAAGGGTTTTTGCTTTCATAAAGGCGACTATGATGGTCTGAGACAGTATTTAAATTCTATAAAGTGGGACCAACTGATGATGTTACCAACAGCAAATTCAAAATTGGAAGCATTCAAGAAACTAATCTTGGAAGCTACCAGGCTTTACATACCAACCAAGAAATATTGTTCAAGGTTCAGGCCTAAATGGTTGTCAGATGAACTAATGAGACATATGGCAGAGAAGAAAAATGCATGGGACACATACAAATTAATGGGTGACATGGAAGCCTATGATAGATATAAGTTGGTCTGTAACCAAGTCACAAAGGAGATTAGGCAGGCAAAGGCAGATTATGAGAAATCCTTGGCAAAGGATGCAAAGAAAAACAGAAAAGAGTTCTTTACCTATTTAAACTCAAGAAGGAAAGGGATGAATCAGATTGGTCCACTGGATGTTGATGGTTCAACAGTTGAGGATCCAGCTCAGGTGGCTAACAATCTAAACGAGTATTTTGCATCTACATTCACACATGAGGAGTTATTCAGGGAGGGGTGTCGTAGGTGAAGTAAACATTGGCAGTGAGCTAGATGATTTTCTAATAACTGAGAGGAAAGTGGAGGAGAAATTGCTGAGGATAAACATAAAAAAGGCACCCGGGGTGGATGGGATATATCCAGTTATATTAAAGGAGGCAGCAAAGGAAGTAAGCAAACCCCTAGCCATAATTATGAGAGCTTCTTTGGACTCAGGGGAGGTACCCATGGACTGGAGATGTGCAAATGTAACCCCAATTCACAAAGGAGGATCAAAGGCTGACACAAGTAATTATAGACCTGTTAGTTTAACTTCGGTTCCAGGAAAATTAATGGAGGCACTGGTTAAAGAAGCACTGCAGGATCATCTGGACAAGAATTCAGTTATAGCTCAGACACAGCATGGTTTTGTTAAGGGCAGGTCTTGTCTGACCAATTTGATTGGATACTATGATGTAGTCACAAAAGAACTGGATGCAGGGAATAACTTTGATATTATATATTTGGATCTTAGAAAGGCTTTTGATACTGTTGCGCATGGAAGACTGCTGCACAAATTGGAGAAGTGTGGCATTGGAGGCAAATTGCTGCTATGGATAAAGGGATGGTTGAGTGACAGAAGACAGAGAGTGGTAATCAATGGACACTGCTTAACGTGGACTAATGTTATTAGTGGAGTTCCTCAGGGTTCAGTGTTGGGTCCATTGTTGTTTTCGGTGTTTATGAATGATATTGATGATGGGATATCAAGTTTAATGTTCAAGTTTGCAGATGATACAAAGGTTGGCAGGGTTGTTAAGGACACTACTGACGCTATGCTGCTGCAACAGGATCTGGAAAGGTTGAGCAGATGGGCTGAGAGGTGGCAAATGAAGTTTAACATTGACAAATGTAAAGTACTACATATGGGAAACAGTAACCCCAGATCAACGTATCAACTCTGTGGTACTATGCTGACAGTGGTAGAGAATGAAAAGGACCTGGGGGTAATTGTGCAGGCAGATATGAAGTTCTCTGAGCAGTGCAGACGAGCTGCAAGAGTAGCTCATGGTGTCTTGTCAATGATATACAGGAATTTTTCTAGCAGGGACAGGGATGTGATTATTCCCTTGTATAAGACATTGGTCAGGCCACACCTTGAGTACTGTATACAGGTCTGGAGGCCTCATTTCAAGAAGGATGTAGAGCTGCTGGAACGAGTACAGAGAAGGGCAACAAGATTAGTGAATGGAACAAAGGGTTGCTCTTACGAAGAAAGAGCTTAAGTTTTGAAAATTACAGAGCCTGGAGACTAGGCATCGGCGAGGTGATCTGATAGAGGGGTATAAGGCTTTGAATGGCTTGAGCATGCTCAATGCTGATGGGATTCTTCCTCTTGCTCAGAATAATCACCTGAGACGGCATAAATTCAAATTGAGGAAGGACGGATGTCGGATAGATGTGCAGAAATTTGCCTTTAGCCAGCGGGCAGTTGGTTTGTGGAATAGACTTCCATCGCTTGTTGTTGAAGTTGATAGCCTAGACAAATTTAAGGCTCAGCTGGACAGGTATTTCGAACGAATGAAGGGGTGAAATGGGAGTAGTGGTTGTTTTTTTTTTTTTTGGCTGATACTGAATAAGCTTGCTTTCTTGCATCATATGCCTCTACTAATGCTAATGCTATAAGGCCTTGAATGGGTTGAGAGCGCTGAATTCTGATGGGATCCTTCCACTTGTTCAGATTATGAACCTAAGGGGGCATAAATTCAAATTAAGAAAAGACAGATGTAGATTAGATGTGCGGAAATTTGCCTTTAGCCAGCGGGTGGTTAATTGCTGGAAGAAACTTCCATCTGTCATTGTGGAAGTTGATAGGTTGAATAAATTTAAGGAGTAACTGGACTGGCATTTGGAGGGAATGGTGTGATTTTTTTTTTTTTTTTTGGCTGATGCTGCATAAGCTCATACACTTGCTTTCTTGCATCAAATGCCACTGCTACTACTACTACTAATGTGGTCCATGTTCAGTTCATTCCTTGAAATGGAATAAATTAAGTGATAGTAAGAGATAGATAAAAGTGAGTTAGGGAATGAAAGTGTTAGGCATCTCTAGTAATAATTGAAAGGAAAAGAGGAAGTTGAGGAGCACAGAGGGCAAAGAGTAGGAGAAGTGAAAGGCATTCTCTATGTGAAAATGCAAACCCAGCCATCCAGATGAATAAATTGAGGTGGGGTTACACACAGAGAAAGAGAGTTGGGGGAGGAGTAAGAGTGAGAATATGGAGGCTGAACTGAGAATAAGTAGTGAAAAGGTGAGAGAGAGAGAGAGAGAGAGAGAGAGAGAGAGAGAGAAGAAAATCCCTTCGGGGAAGGGAATAGAAAGCTTTCCCTAATTTGTGATTATGAAAAATTGAGTGATAGTGAGAAGTGTGGTGATAGTTGATGAAAATGGCTAAATGGCTGGGGGGGAGGAGAAAGTAGAGGCAAAATCTGTACATTAATGGATGCATTATTTGAAATATTTTTAAACAGAAATTAATATAAACATACCTTAAATCTCCTCCCTTTCAAAATTGCTGCCATCAATGGCAGCAATTTTGAAAGGGGGGGGGGTACTACAATTGTGAAAAAAAAAAATCAAATACAGTTGATTCCGGTTATTTGGGACACATCGGGACTAGTTCATTTTGGCCCAATTAAGCAGCTGCCCCAATTATCCAAAGTTTCACGTAAAATAGTTAAAAATACAATGTACTTCCACCTCCCTTTTTTTACAATTGGTTCACTGTACAATGAAATCACGTTACGATGGAGTCACTATTATAAAGTACCGTTCGCTATATGATGTGTAATAAGCACCGGTCATTGTGATCACGTTTGTAAATTGAATTTTAATTCAATTAAACAGCAATTCTAATTAGCGAAAATAGGAGGAATATTATCCATAGGCTATAAAAGTAAAGATATATTAAATACAAATTTACCCTTTATTACCTTACTAATTAAAAAATTAAATGATACATGAAATTCGGAAGAATATATGTGATAATCGGAAGAATTAATCCTGAAAAAGGCCTCTGAGGTTGGGCAAATTCATATTTTAGCATTAAATCAACTCACACACCAACATAAGAATAAGTATTTACTGTAACTAAAATATTTACATATTAAAATAAAATAAATATTTACAAAAACTGCTATTATATTAAATTAAATTATATACATCTAAAAAAAAAAAAAAAAAAAAAATTAAAACTGTGATAAAATCCTTGAGATAAAATACACTAAAATAAACCGGATTAAAAGCAATAAAAACGATAAAAATCTCTGGAGCTTTCGGAAGCATCGGCTTCCTTCCTCAGCAGTAACAAAACTTCCTGCAGCACGTCCATATATAACAGGCTCATGGTACTTATACACGTGGTGCAGTCGGCGCATGGTCTGAACAGGAAGCGGAAATAGCTCGGGAAACGTGTTAAGCAAAACCATTCATCCGTACTTAGGATGATAGTTTCAAACAGAGGATGCATATGCATACCTCTGTCCCTATTCATAATATTGTGGTCGGATGAACAGATTCGTAGGCTCTCAAGCCATTTACGGTTCCAGAACCCATGCACTCGATTCATGATAACCGCATCCTCTGCGGACAAGGGAAATCGACGGTTGTTCTAAACAAAGAAGACTATCACAAAAAAGCAATGGCCCTTTTACAGAACAATAATACGTATAAAGTTACTCAGAGAAACCTGTTGGCCTAGAGCGGCACGTTAATAAACTGGTACAGGATTGGTTAAAGGCAGAGAAGATTTCCAGGGAGACCTTTTGGTTCTTACATGCTACTGGATGTCAACTCCCTAGGTTTTATGGACTTCCAAAAACTCATAAGACAGAAGTCCCACTCAGACCTATTGTATCATTTATAGGAAGCCCCACATATGCGTTGTCAGGGTATTTGGCTAAATTGATTTCGCCTATAGGGGGCCAGTCCAACTATGTCATAAAAGACAGTAAAGAATTTGTGAATTTTGTGAAAGATTTGATTGTAAATGAAAACGAGAGCATGATTTCTTTTTCTTTTGATGTGTTGTCACTATTCACATGCATTCCAATTAAACATGGAATATATTGTGTTAGAAAATCTTTGAGTAATGATGTCTCTTTGGGTAATAGATCGCTTTTAAATGTAGAGGATATTTGTTCTGGTGTGGAACTTTGTCTGGCCAGCACCACTATGGTGTACCAAGGTGTTATGTACAAACAGGTTCACAGTACAGCCATGGGATCTCTTATTAGCGCCATCATGGCCAATCTGGCCATGGAGGAGTTAGAGGACAGGGTTTTTAGTGGATGTCAGTTTCCCATAAAGAAATGGAAAAGGTATGTTGATGATACCTTCACCGTGGTCCAGAAGGGGAGAGAGGATGATGCACTCCATTGGCTTAATAGCTTCTCCCAATTTATACAATTTACCTCAGAGGTGGAGACAGGAGGTACCCTTCCTTTCTTGGATGTACTGGTCTCTAGGATAGGCCCTAGGCTCAAAACGTCTGTGTTTAAAAAACCTATGTGCAGAGGCCAGTACACCCATTATAGTTCAGCACAAGCTGGGCAGCATAAGAATAGTGTAATGAAAGCTCTACTAGATAGAGCAGGGTCACACTGCACCACCTCTGAGGACAAAGAATGTGAAATTAGACGAGTCACAGCAGACCTTAGAAAATGCGGATACCCCCAGAGGATCATAGACAGGTTTAGTAGAGGAATAGAGTCTAACCGTCGGGAACCGTTTGTTCCTGTGGCTACCGCATACATTCCTTACTATCCGGGCGTTACTGAGCATCTCGCTAGAGTTTTGCGGGGTTATAAAACATGCTGTGTGCAGCTTCCCGGGCGAGGTTGCACACAGTGTTGTCTCAGGTAAAAGACCCACTAGCAAAGGACCTGAGTAGTGGAGTAGTATACAGGATAAAATGCCCGGATTGTGGGGAATGTTATGTGGGCGAGACAAAACGACGGCTCAAGGATCGTCTGGGGGAGCATGCAAATGCTATAAAAACCGCTGATTACAATAAGTCTGCTGTGGCCGAACATTTTTGGGAGAAGCAGCATCAAATCTCCCCAGAGGATGCGGTTATCATGAATCGAGCGCATGGGTTCTGGAACTGTAAATGGCTCGAGAGCCTACGAATCTGTTCATCCAACCACAATATTATGAATAGTAGTAGTAGTAGTGGCATGTGATGCAAGAAAGCAAATGTATGAGCTTATGCAGCATCAGCCAACAAAAAAAAAAAAAACAAAAACAAAAAAACAACACACCATTCTCTCCAAAAATGCCTGTCCAGTTCCTCCTTAAATTTATTCAACCTGTCAACTTCCACAATGACAGATGGAAGTTTGTTCCAGCAATCAACCACCCGCTGGCTAAAGGCAAATTTCCGCACATCTATTCTATATCTGTCTTTTCTTAATTTGAATTTATGCCCCCTTAGGTTCGTAATCTGAACAAGTGGAAGGATCCCATCAGAATTCAGTGTGCTCAACCCATTCAAGGCCTTATATACCTCAATCAGATCACCGCGCAGGTGCCTAGTCTCCAGCCACCGCAATTTGCAGAACTTAAGCCTCTCTTGGTAAGAGGATCCCTTCATTCCCCTCACCAATCTTGTTGCCCTTACACGCTCAAGTAAATCTACATCCTTCCTAAAATGAGGCCTCCAGACCTGTACGCAGTACTCAAGGCGTGGCCTGACCATTGCCTTATACAGAGGGATAATCACCTCCTTTTCCCTGCTAGCAAAATTCCTATATATCATTGACAAAACCCCATGACCTGCCCTGGCCGCCTATCTGCATTGCTCAGAAAACTTCATATCTGACTGCACAATTACTCCCAGGTCTTTTTCATTTTCTACTACCTTAAGTGTAGTACCACACCGTTGGTACGTTTCTCTGGGGTTACTTCTACCCATATGCAGTACTTCGCTTTTGTCAAGGTTAAACTTCAGTTGCCACTTCATAGCCCATCTGCCCAAATTATCTAGATCCTGTTGCAGTAGCACACTGCCATTACTGTCATTAACAACCCTGCCAACCTTTGTATCATCTGCAAACTTCGATATTAAGCCTGATATACCTTCATCAATATCATTGATAAATATACAAAACAACAGTGGACCTAACACCGAACCCTGTGGGACTCCACTAATAACATTAGTCCAAGAAGAACAGCACCCATTGATTACCACCCTCTGTCTTCTCCCACTTAACCATCCTTTTATCCATTGTAGCAACTTACCCTTAATACCATTGAGTGTTAAAGTATACGACCTGGCTTTTTGTGCCATGGACAAGAGCCAGGCTGCCTTCCAAGCAATTGCAGCTTCTGGTCACAAAAAGGCCAGATATACAACACAGCACTACAAATATCCAACCTTACACAATATACACATGTCTTTTCAGATAGGCTACAACACAGGCATACCATGGCAGGTTTGAGGGAATCTTTACGTACCATCCTGACAAAGAACACATATTGGACATGTCATATTTGTGTTTCTAACTAACAGTCAAAAACAAAAAAAAAGAAACAATTTCAATAGATGGCAGCATGAAGATAAGAAAATAGCTTAGAAAATCAAAGGAGGCTATCAACATCTTGGCCATTCTGTCTGGTTTGGCCAGACAGAATGGCCAAATTCCGGTTTAAAAAGACCAAATGTAATTCTCGATAATTGAGATCCAGAAGAGGATGAATTTGACTTTTATTTATCAAAATAAATGGATGACATTACTACAAAAAATGATAATAATAACAGCAAGTTCTTTTTACAATTTTTTTAACATTTTTTTTTACAATTTTTTAAAAATTATGATTTGATTTCTGGCAATAATTTCAGTGCTATGTCAGCAATCAGGTTAAAAATAGAACACATTAAATTTAAAAGCATTTATGCACAAAGTTTTCATTTTTACAATGTTTTAAAATTCCATGAAAAAAAATCACTCCAAAAAGGCACTGCACATGTTTGGCATACTAACTCCTGAAAGGGTTAAGCATTGTTAGTTTGCAGCATTGGAAGGAGAGTTAGAAGGGTGATAAGCTTTATGTTCAGTTAGGTTAAATACAAACAAATGACAATATACATTACAACACAGTTTACTGTATTTTTAAATTCTTAATCTTCTTTAACTGTAAGAAAATAAACTATAAAAAAATAAATAAATGTGATATGCAATCTTTGAAAAAGCTCATGAAATCATGGGACTTGATTCTTAACATCATTCTTATTAACATTTTCCACATAGGAAAGACTCATTAATTAGCTGAACTCTTCCTTATTGCCTGTTTGCAATGGTGTACTATAAATTAGTTTTCCTGCTCTTTTGTAAGTATGGAATGTCTACAAGAAATTGACAATTTGAAATTTTATTTTTTAAGTATGTGCAATATATTTTAGGCATTGTGTATTTATTAAAAAAAAAAAGGTAAATTTACATTCAGCTAATAATGAGCCAAGCTTATAATGAGTGTTAAAGTTGTCCCCAGACACTCATAGTATATCAAGGTTGCATTGTATTTAATATTTTGCATTTATTATATATAGAGAAGTTGAGCCAGTGACAACAAATTAAAGTAATTATTTTTAATTTCTTTGAAATTTGTGAAATTATGACTATCCTTTCAAAGAAGAGAAATAGGTGTAACTATTAAATAACAAGATTGCATGTGCAGCCACTACACACCAATTGGGAAACAAAGGCACAGCAGTTGACCTTTCTCTAATTGTCAGACAAGCCACATTCCAACAGACTCGTTCATTTTGCAGGTTTTCATTACCTTGTGTTTTTTCAGTTTACCGGAAAAATGACACACAAAATAACCGAAAATGAACCAATCTCATGTTTTAAGAAAACTAAAGAAAACACCAACTGAAACAGCATTGTTACATCAAGTTTATAGGGAAGATATTAGGTCAAAATCTCACATGTTCAAATGGCATAAAAGATTTTTAAAGGAAGAGAGAATATGGAAGACAAATGACCAGGCTGTCTGATATCCATGAAAGCTGATGAAAATGTGGACCGGATAAGGATGCTAAACAGAAGTGACTGTCGTTTAAGTATTAGAATAGTTGCATCAGAAGTAAATATGGACAAAGAAATAATTAAACATTGCACTGAAAATTTAGGCATGAGAAAAGTGTGTCAAGATTGTTGTTGTTTGTTATTTGGTTTTTAGGAGCATTAGCAACTAAGGCCACATTGCTCCGGGATATGCGGTTCCCTGACCTTTCCGCATCTTCCGTATTTGGTGGTGACGGGCTCGAACCCCGGTCTAATCAAGAAGCGTGTGCTACGCACTGCTGCTCCTACCCACCTGGCTACGGAGGCACCGTGTCAAGACTGTACCAAAAATTTTGAATGAAGATCAAAAAATTATAAGACTCAAGGTAGTGAAGATGTTTTGAAAAAAAAATTAGTATTAGTAATGGCAAATGATGCAAAAAAAAAAAAAACACCTTCCCCATTCCTATCCACCCTTGCCAACAGGTTGTCTAGATCTTCCTTGAATTTATTCAAGCTATCTAATTCCACATCAGATGGAGGTTTGTTCCAGCAATCAACCACCTGCTGGCTAAAGGTAACCTTCTACACAACCGTTCTGCAAGCATCCTTCTTCAATTTGAGTTTATGACCCCCTCATGTGAGCAGTCTGAGCAAGAGGAGGAATCCCACTAGCACTGAGCTTGCTTAAAACATTCAAAGCACCTCAATCACCTTAAACACCTCAATCAGTTCACTACACAGATGCCTAGTCTCCAGACTTTCAAATTTGAAGAATTGAAGCCTTTCTTGGTAAGTGCATCTCTTTGTTTCCCCTCACCAATTTCTTTGCCCTTCACTGTACTCATTCCAGCAGTTCTACACCCTTCCTAAATTGAGGCCTCCAGAACTGTATGCAGTACTCAAGATGTGGTCTAACCATTACCGTATAAAATGGTATAATCATCTCCTTATCCCCACTAGCAAAATTCCTGTATATCATTGACAAAATCTCATGTGCGGTTTTGGCAGACTATCTGCACTGCTCAAAGAACTTCATATCTGACTGTACAATTACACCAAGGTCTTTTTCATTTTCCTCTACCCTGAGTGTAGTACCACAGAGTTGGTACATTAATCTGGGATTACTGCTACCCATATGCAGTACTTTGCATTTGTTAATGTTAAACTTCAATTGCCATTTTTAAGCCCAACTGCCTAATTATTTTAGATCTAGCTGCAGTAGCATACCATCATTACTGTCATTAACAACCCTGCCAACCTTTGTCTCATCTGCAAACTTAGACATTAAGCCTGATATACCTTATCAAAATCATTACAGAAAACAATAATGGGCCCAGCACCAAACCCTGTGGGATTGCACTAATAACATCAGTCCACAAAGAGCAGTGTCCATTGATAACAACTCTCTGCCTTCTCCCATTCAACCATCCCTTTATCCTTAACAGCAACTTTCCCTTGCCACACTATTCCAATTTGTACAGCAGTCTATTATGCAGAACAGTATCAAAAGTTTCCCTGAAATCCAAGTATATGATATCAAAATTATTTTTGCATCCAGTTCCTTTGTGACTCATAGTATCCAACCAAATTGGTCAGACAAACCCATACTATAACTGAAGTATAACTGCTGCACTACTGTCTAGATGGTCCCACTACTTCTTTAACCAATGACTCCATTATTTCTCCTGGAACAGAAGTTAAGCTAACTATATTGAAGTTTTTATGGGGCTATGGAAAAAAAAAAAAAAAAAAGTTTGAAGGAAAAGACCTGAATTGTGGAAGGATAGTTGGAGGCTCCATCAAGATAATACTCTAGCAAAACTGGTGAATACACGTTCTGTATTCACCAGTTTCTGGCCAAACACAAATCTCTCTCTCTCTGTGTAAACATATACTCTACTTACCAGACCTAATCCTTTGTGACTTTTTATCTCTTCCTAAAGCTGAAAAGTATTTAAAGGAATCCATTTTCTGAAGACAATCAGAAAGAAATGACTAAAGTGTTAAAAGGGATTGCAGAAATGTTTCTGTGCTTAGAAAAAACATATGGTATAGTGTGTGCAAGAACAAGGCAATTATTTTGAAAGGGATAACTTGTGTGGTATGAAATACAGATATTCCCCAACTTACAACCTTCCGAATTATTACCATTCATAGTTACAACAGTTGCATATATTAAATTTACAAAAACATTTTAAAAATTACAAAAAAAAAAAAAAAAAAAAAAAATAGAACGAGTCCTAACAATAAATCGCACTTGCTGATGACAATTACAGCATCTTGTGCTTAGTACAGCATCATTAAGCCTAGATACTCTCAGTATTATTTATTATTAGCTATATGGTGCAAGGAAGCCTGAGGCTTATGCTGCACCAGCCAAAAAAAAATTTCTCAATTACCCCGAGAGAGAGAGAGAGAGAGAGAGAGAGAGAGAGAGAGAGAGAGAGAGAGAGAGAGAGAGAGAGAGAGAGAGAGAGAGAGAGAGAGAGAGAGAGAGAGAGAGAGAGAGAGAGAGAGAGAGAGAGAGAGAGAGAGAAAACAAGAGTCAAAAGTAGAAGGGAATCACCAAGAAATATAAGAATGATGATATCCAGCTCAGGACCCTGGGTGTGCCATGCCTATACTCACCAGATGTGACTCCCTGGGGTCATGATTCAGTCTCACTCTGTTCTTCAAAGCTAGTGAATGTAATATAATTGCTGTGTGATTCCCAATATTTTTGTTATCTCGGGAACCAAACTACCCCAAAATAATAAGGCTAGTAAACGTAAAATTGATTCATCTCCTGTGAAGAAGAGAAAAACAATAAGCTTAGAGACAAAGCTGAATATAATAACACGACACGAAAAGGTAAATTCGTAACAGAACTGGCTCATGATTTCACCTAATCTCACTCGACTTTATTCACTATAATGAAGAACAAAGACAGAATTCGTGAAGCAGTAAAAGCGTCAGCGCCTATCAACTCAACAATAACAACGAAAAAAAAAACAGAACATGATATGGAAAAGTTATTAGTTGAATGGATAGAGGATCACACTCAGAAATGTGTACCCCTGAGCTTATTAGCTATTCAGGCTAAAGCAAGAAGCCTTTTTGCAACTTTAAAGTTACATGCAGGAGATGACTACAAAGAGACATTTGTCGCGAGTCATGGATGGTTCAATAGGTTTAGAAAATGTTACAATTTGCATAATGTGAAAGTTTTTTTTTTTTTTTTTTTTGATTTGGTAGTTGTTGGCGCATCGGCTTCTGTGGCCATATTGCACCTCCCAAGGTTTTTGCAGTACTTTGATCCAAGCCCGAGGCGGGAATCGAACCCGCGACCTTTGGGTTGCCGGGCAGGTACTTTACCCACTCGGCTAGCCCGGTCAGCACAATTTGCATAATGTGAAAGTAAGTGGGGAAGCAGCTAGTGTGGATACAGAAGCTGCCGAAGTTTTTAAGGGAGAGTTTAATTGATCATAGAAGAGGGAAGGGAGAATATTTGCCCGAGCAAATATTCAATGTGGATGAAACAAGCTTATTTTGGAAAAAAATGCCTGAACATCCACAAAGAAGCTAAAACGATGCCAGGATTTAAGGCATTCAAGATAGTGACCCCTGCTTTTTGGAAGAAATGTAGGATATAAGCTAAAACCATTGATGATTTATCATTCTGAAAATCCAAGGGCTTTAAAAACATCAATAAACACACCCTGCCAGTGTTTTCTCAGCATAACAAAAAGGCATGGATGACCATACCGTTGTTTGAAAATTGGTATGTAAATTGTTTCATCAGAGAAGTCAAGAATTATTGTCATGAAAAAGACATCCCATTTAAAATTTTGTTAATGTTGGATAATGCACCAGGACATCCTGCACACTTGGATGACATTCATCCTGATGTTAAAGAAGTGTACCTTCCACCAAACACTACATCAAGGAATTATTGCTACATTTAAAGCTTATTACCTTTGAAAGACTTTTTCTCAGGCTATTACTGCTACTCAAAATGGGAAAACTCTGACAGAATTTTGGAAGGCTTATAACATTTTGCATTGCAAAATGAACACAGCTGCAGCATGGAATGAGGTTACTAATAAATGCATGAGTCGCATATGGAAGAATCTCATGGAAATTCATGTCTCCCTGGGTTTGATAAGGATAACGCTATTACCGAGATTAGCAAAGATTATGTAGAACTTGGAGATAGCTGGAATTGGATGTTATTATTATTATTATTATTATTAGCCATATGGTACAAGGAAGCCTGAGGCTTATGCTGCACCAGCCAAAAAAAAAAAAAAAAAATTCCCAAGTTACCCCCCTGTGTGTGTGTGTGTGTGTGTGAGAGTGAGAGAGAGAAGTAGAAAGGCATCACCAAGAAGAGAAGAATGATGATATCCAGCTCAGGACCCTGGGTTTGCCAATCCCGTACTCACCAGATGTGAGCCCCCTGGGGTTATGCAAACGGCGTGGAGCAGTTTGTCAAAAGCACAGAAGAACTAACTAATGATAAGCTGATTCAGCTGGAACTACAAGACGTCAGAGAAGAAGTAAGAGAAAATGTAGAAGAAACACCAGAGCCCGCAAGAAAGTTTTCAGCAAAAAAGATGGCAGAATCATTTGCCATAATTAATAATGGAATGCAGATGTTGGAAGAAATGGATCTGAATGTTGACAGATATTCAAGATGCCTTTGCTTGCTACAGGGAGATCTACAATGAAAAGAAAAAGCAAAGTGCACAGTCAACATTACACAAATTTTTCAAGACTTCCACTGTTCCTTCGGCATCATCTGCTGAAAAGTCTAGCACCTCTCTCTCTCTCTCTCTCTCTCTCACTCACTCAGTGAATAATTTTAATGTCTTTAATTGTGAAATTTTTATTTCCCTTTTTTATGAAATTTATTATTATTACTATTATTCTCTTATTAACCTTGGGAACCATACCCCTATATTACCATTGTTATTTATATTTTACTTACGATCATTTAAACTTATGACAGAAGTAACAGAATGGAACTCGTTGTAAGTTGGGGAGTATCCGTATTTCATTATATTTATTTTATTGCAAGAGTCTTGTCATTTAATAGCAACATCTTGTACACTCAGGTAAACAAAAAAAAAAAAAAAATCAGCTTACCACAGGATCTTTTACTACTGCTTCTAGAGTGATAATATTAGGTCCACTTCTTAAGTTTTCTAAAATTTTAATTTCTCGTTTAATTTTCTTCTTTTTTACAGGCTGTGATAAAAAGAGAAGAAATTTTCTGTAATGCTAATTATTATGTTTTTTTCAGGAAGAAGTAAATCAAATAGTATTAATAGTTGTAAATTATGCAAGCAAGCAAGCTTATATAGCACCAACAAAAAAAAAAAATAAAAAAAAACAACTTCACACATCACCTGTTCATCTCCTCCAATAGTTTGTCATTCTAATATCAAATCACATGAGAGGGAGGATAATCCTAGATATTACTTATAGTTTCATCAATACAGTTTTGGAAGTATATAATGTTTAAGTTATATACTTCCATCATTTCAGCAGAGTAATGGGTGCCTCCATAGCCAGGTGGACAGCAGCAGCAGTGCGTAGTACGCACTTCTTGATTAGACTGGGGTTCAAGCCCATGACCACTAAATATGGAGGATGTGGAAGGTCAGGGAATGACCACCGCATATCCTCAGCCCAGGAAAAGGGTGAGGGTTGGTGTCAGGAAGAGCATCCGGCCGTAAAAAAATTGCATGCCAAAACACTGACCTCGTATATAAAAATGGAAAAAGGCGAGGATAAAATAAAAATAAATTTCAGCCTGAGTAATACATTTTTATTAATTAAAAAAGGGAAAAAAAATTGAGTATAACACTACTAACCATACAACTTGATTAAGGTGGTAATAAATGATTTTAAATATTTATAAACAAATTTGTTTAAAGTGAAGTAATTACTGGTGAAATGGACACTTTTCTATGTTAATTAAACTTGTTCCTTTTATCATTATTATTATTTTATTTTTTTTTTTATGTTTCCAACCATCAGAATAGATTAAAATAAAATCTTTCCAGTTTATATTGCATTCTTTTGCCAAGCATGGATAGAACTCGAGCATAAATGTAGATAACATAGTTAGGTAAAATATTCCAGCTGTTAATCATTGAGGAAGATATGCAGAGTTGCAATGAAAAGTATGAGTTTACTTTCAAACACTATTGTAATGTTTACATCCATATAATGTTTGACATTTTCGACAAGTACAATATGCACACATCTACATTTAGCATTAACAGAGGAATATGATGCAAGAAAGCACGCTTATACAGCATCAGCCAAAAAATCCTTCCTATTTCACCCATCCATTTGCTCCAAATGTTTGTCTAGTTTTGCCTTAAATTAATTTAAGCTGTCAACTTCACAACAATAGATGGGAATTTTTCCAGCAATCAACCACACGCTGGTTAAAGACAAATTTCCATACATCTATTCTACAACTTCTATTGGAATGAGCAGCGGCCTGGAAAATAAGATGCAGGATATTTCAGAGACTGCTGGGAATCATGGGGGTAACAAGTGAACACATGGGTTGTGTTAGGGTGGCTAAGAGGAAGAGCAGGTGCGTGTATACTTGCATGTACACCAATGCTTGTAGTTTAGTAAATAAATTTGATGAATTTGAGGTATTGCTCAAAACATCAAAGGCACATATTGTTGGGATTTCAGAGATGTGGTGTCACACAGATATAAGGAATACAGAACTGGAATTTGGGGAGTACAATGTCTACAGAAAGGATAGACTGGATAGGAAGGGAGGAGGGGTTATGCTATTAGTTAAGAAACACATAAAATCCAAGGAAGTGAAGCCAGTCGACACTGCTGGACAGTACAGTGTCGAGTCAGTTTGGTCTGAAATAAGCATTGGGAGATCAAAATTGAGAGTAGGAGTGTGTTATAGGCCTAATGACTCTGATGAGTATAATAAGAAACTGTACAGAGAAATAGAGTGGGCCAATAAATCAGAGAGTCTTATAATGGGGGATTTTAATTTCCCAGATATTGACTGGAATTTAGGGGCTGGTCACTCACACACTAGCAAGGCTTTTGTGGATTTATTGGATGATTGTTTTCTACATCAGCATGTTCGGGAGGCAACTAGAGGGAGTAATACTCTTGATTTGATTATCAGTAGTGATTCTTCATGCATTAAGAATCTGCAGGTAAATGAACCACTAGGTGGCAGTGATCACAGTGTTCTGAAGTGGGAGTTACTCAAAGAGGTAACTACCATTAGGGGTAAAGGGAAGGGGTATTGCTTTCGTAAAGGCGACTACGATGGACTGAGACAGTATTTAAATTCTATACAGTGGGATCAACTGATGATGTTACCAACAGAAAATTCAAAATGGGAAACATTCAAGGAACTTATCTTGGAAGCTACTAGGCTTTACATACCAACTAAGAAATATTGTTCAAGGTTTAGGCCTAAATGGATGTCAGATGAACTAATGAGGCATATGGCAGAGAAGAAAAATGCATGGGATACATACAAATTAACACGTGACACAGAAGCCTATGATAGATACAAGTTGATCTGTAACCAAGTTACAAAGGAGGTTAGGCAGGCGAAGGCAGATTACGAGAGATCCTTGGCAAGGGATGCGAAGAAAAACAGCAAAGAGTTCTTTACTTATGTAAACTCTAGAAGGAAGAGGATGAATCAGATTGGTCCACTTGATATCGATGGGTCAACTGTTGATGACCCTGCTCAGGTAGCTAACAAATTAAATGAATATTTTGCATCGACATTCACACATGAGGAGTTATTCAGCGAGGGGAATGCCAGAGGTGTACTCAACTCCAGCAGTAAGCTAAAGAATCTTGTAATAACTGAGAGTAAAGTGGAGGAGAAATTGATAAATACAAGAAAGGCACCTGGGGTGGATGGGGATCTATCCAGTTATATTAAAGGAGGCAGCAAAGGAAGTAAGCAAACCCTTAGCCATAATTATGAGAGCTTCCTTGGACTCAGGGGAGGTACCCATGGATTGGAGATGTGCAAATGTGACCCCAATTCACAAGGGAGGATCAAAGGCTGACACAAGTAATTATAGACCTGTGAGTTTAACTTCTGTTCCTGGAAAATTAATGGAGGCACTGGTTAAAGAAGCACTGCAGGATCACCTAGACAAGACTTCAGTTATAGCTCGGACACAGCATGGTTTTATTAAGCGGAAGTCTTGCCTGACCAATTTGATTGGATACTATGATGCAGTTACAAAAGAACTGGATGCAGGGAATAACTTTGATATTATATACTTGGATCTTAGAAAGGCTTTTGATACTGTTGTACATGGAACACTGCTGCACAAATTGGAGCAGTGTGGCATTGGAGGCAAATTGCTGCTATGGATAAAGGGGGTGGTTGATGGGGAGAAGACAGAGAGTTAATGGACTAATGTTATTAGTGGAGTCCCTCAGGGTTCAGTATTGGGTCCTTTATTGTTTTCTGTATTTATAAATGATATTGATGATGGTATATCAAGCTTAATGTCCAAGTTTGCAGACGATACAAAGGTAGGCAGGGTTGTCAAGGACACTACTGACACTATGCTGCTGCAACAGGATCTGCAAAGGTTGAGCAGATGGGCTGAGAGGTGGCAAATGAAGTTTAACATTGACAAATGTTAAGTACTACATATGGGAAACAGCAACCCCAGACCAATGTATCAACTCTGTGGTACTACACTGACAGTGGTAGAGAATGAAAGGGACTTGGGGGTGGTTGTGCAGGCAGATATGAAGTTCTCTGAGCAGTGCAGACGGGCTGCAAGAGTAGCTCATGGTGTATTGTCAATGATTTATAGGAATTTTTCTAGCAGGGATAAGGAGGTGATTATTCCCTTGTATAAGGCAATGGTCAGGCCACACCTAGAGTACTGTATACAGGTCTGGATGCTTCATTTCAAGAAGGATGTAGAGCTGCTGGAACGAGTAAAGAGAAGGGCAACAAGATTAGTGAATGGAACAAAGGGGTGCTCTTACGAAGAAAGGCTTAAGTTTTGCGAATTACAGTGTCTGGAGACTAGGCACCAGCGAGGTGATCTGATAGAGTTGTACAAAGCCTTGAATGGTTTGAGCATGCTCAATGCTGATGGGATTCTTCCTCTTGCTCAGAATAATCACCTGAGAGGGCATAAATTCAAATTGAGGAAAGACAGATGTAGGATAGATGTGCGGAAATTTGCCTTTAGCCAGTGGGTGGTTGGTAGGTGGAACAGACTTCCACCCCTTGTCGTGGAAGTTGATAGATTAAATAAGTTTAAGGCTCAGCTGGACAGGTATTTCGAACGAACAGAGGGGTGAAGTGGAAGTGATTATTTTTTATTTATTTATTTTACTTTATTATTTTTTTTTTTTGGCTGATGCTGCATAAGCTTGCTTTCTTGCATCAAATGCCTCTACTAATGCTAATGCTATCTTTCCTCAATTTGAATTTATGTCCCATCGGATGATTAATCTGGCAAGAGGAAGAATCCCATCATCACTGAGCATGCTCAAACCATTCAAGGCCTTATACACTTCAATCAGATCACTTTGCAGATGCCTTGTCACCAGACACTGTAATTTGCAAAACTTAAGCCTTTCTTCGTAAGAGCAACTCTTTGTTCCATTCACTAATCCTGTTGCCCTTCTCGGTACTCATTCCAGCAACTCTACATCCTTCCTAAAATGTGGCCTCCAGACCTGTATACAGTACTCAAGGTGTGGTCTGACCATTGACTTCTACGAGGGGATAAGCACATCCTTTTCCCTGCTAGAAACATTCCCGTATATCATTGACAATAACCCATGACCAGCTCTGGCAGCACTGTTCAGAAAACATCATATCTGACTGCAAAATTACTCCCAGACCTTTTTCATTTTCTACCCCACCAGTGTAGTACCACACAGTTGATACATTACTCTGGGGTTACTGCTACACATGTGCGTTACTTTGTATTTGTCAACGTTAAACTTCAGTTGCCACCTCTCAGCCCATCTGCTCAACTTTTATAGATCCTGCTGCAGTATCATACTGTCATTAGTGTCAACAACAACCCTGCCAACCTTCATGTCGTCTGCAAACTTAGACATTAAGCCTGATATCCATCATCAATATCATTAATAAATACAGAAAACAACAATGGTCCAACACTGACCCCTGGGGGACTTCACTAATAACATTAGTCCATGAAAAGCGGTGACCATTGATTGCCACTCTGTCTTCTCCCACTCAACCATCCTTTATCCATAGCAGCACTTTGCCTCCAACACCACACTGCTCCAATTTGTGCAGCAGTCTTCCATGTGCAATAGAATCAAAAGCCTTCCTAAGACCCAAATATATGATATCAGTATTATTCTTTGTGACCACATCATAGTATCCAGTCAAATTGGTCAGACAAGCTTCCCCTTAACAAACCCACTATGTCTGAACTATAACTGAAGTCTTGTCTAGATGTTAGATGTCTAGTTAAAGAAGATCCAACAGTTCTTCTTTAAACAGTGCCTCCATTAATTTCCCCAGAACAGAAATCAAACTAACGCATCTCTAATAACTTGTGTCACCTTTTGATCCTCCTTTATGAATTGGAGTCACATTAGCAAATCTCCAGAACATGGGTACTTCCCCCAAGTCCAAGGAAGCTCTAGTCATTATGGCTAAGGGTTTGCTTACTTCCTTTGATGCCTCCTTTCATACAACTGGATAGATCCCATCCATCCCAGGTGCCTTTCTTATGTTTATCTTCAACAATTTCTCTTCCACTTTGCTCTGAGGTATTACCAAATCATTTAGCTCACTGCCAGAGTTTAATACACCTTTGCATTTCCCCCTCTGTAGGTTTTAAGTGATTTTAACCTTTAAATTTAAAATCAGTGATATTATCGTAATATACACTTTTATTTTATTTTACTTTATTTCATTTTGTTTTAATTATAGTATAATGCAGTTTTGAAGATTTTATTTTAAAGTATGTTTTATTGCAAATAAAGTTATATATGCAGTTTTGAGTCAGTGGTTAGTGACATTAAAAATGAATTATCAATATTTCTTAGTTGGTATGAAAAGCTTAGTAGCTTCCAAGATTAATTCTTTGAATGCTTCCCATTTATATTTGCTGTTGGTAACATCATCAGTTGGTCCCACTGTATAAAATTTAAAAACTGTCTCAGACCACCGTAATCACCTTTACAAAAGCAAAAACCCTTCCCTTTACCCTTGATGGTAGTTACCTCTTTGAGTAAATTTCACATCAGCATACTGTGATCACTGCCACCTAGTGGTTCCTTTATCTGCAGATTCTTAATGCATGAAGAATCACTACTGATAATCAGATCAAGATTGCTACTCCCTCTAGTTGCTTCCCGAACATGCTGTTGCAGAAAACAATCGTCCAATAAATACAATCCAACAAGAAATAACAATTTTAATAAACTATATAACAATGTGTTAGACTGCCTAACCAGCAGTGACACAAGAATCAATGGTGTTAAACAGCTTGAGACACAATCAATATAATCCAACAGTTTCCTAGTGGGGTAAACAGCCCCCAAAGCTAGCAGCACCAAAAGAGTTGTCACACACACCCAGTGATAAAAAACATAGTGTTATCTTACCCTCATTAATTTAGAATCCAACCAGGATGATGCCCAATGAAAGATCATTCTAAAATATTAATTTCCCAGCAGTATCATATAAATATTAAAGAAAAGAAGGCTTTATCTGAAATTACAAGATCTCAAGTTTAAATTAAACTTCATCAATCTACCACACAGGTAGATAAATCTGAACAAATCCAAATTATCATAAAACAGCATATAGTAAACTTAATTCTAAGCAATGAAATGACTAAGCTCCATGGCATAATCATGCTCGAATCATTATTATCAACTAATCCACTAAAACATCAGGAAGAAAACTGCACTATATCCAAAACCATATTAAAACAGAGCCAAGCTCTGAGGCTGGTTATCAATTTTATATATGTGGGCTCCTATGAATAGCTATATAGATGTTTATTTTTAAAGGTCATTTCAAATATGTATGCTTATGTATAAACTGTCTTGAAATTTGTCCAGTATGATAGCAGCCAACATATTGTCTAATAGACAGCAGCATGAAAATAACCCTGAAAATTGAAGGAAGTGAACATTCACCTATTGGCCATTGTTGTCTGACAGAGAAATTCTGTTGGACAACTTCTGTATCTAAATTCTAGAGGATTCCTGAGTTGCTGAAACCAAATTAAATAATGCATAAACAGATGCAGAGAACATTATTATTTCAACAAAAAATAAAGCAGCGAGTTTATTTTTTAACCATATTTTAAGATTTCATTTTTTTTATTCTAATTTGATTTTTGATAACAATGTTTGAAAATCATTGTTATCAAAAAAAAATCATTTTGAATTAAAAAGAAATTACAGTCAGTTTTGCTATACCGTGTATTTTAACCACTCGAATTTGCTCCAATGCAAGTAGTATAATACGATTTTCGCATTGGTTGGGTCATGTGTGATTTCATCTGCATCTGCAAGACACACCAGGTGAACGCAAAACCCAGCACCAAGCTGAACGTGGTGACCTGAGCAGCAATACATGCAAAGTTGTGAAGCTTAAAAAATGTCAAACGTCAAATGTGTGACAGCTATATGTCCTACTTGTGTAGTTGTATTGGTCGGAGACACGCTGTTGTCATTCGCTGTCTTCACAAAATAACAGGTGATATTGTAAGGCTGACTCACATTCTCAACAGCTCACATTTTTCTGTTCAAACAGAAATTTTGTGAGGTGGGACAGTGTGAGCAGAGGAGCACATTTCTGGAGGTCACTACCATAAAACAGTAATAACAATTTGCAGTTCCCGGTTCATTGGGCTTTTCTGTTAGTGCAGTCTGTGCAGGTAGCAACAGTGGTATCGTCACCATCCTTCCCACATTGGGTGGAAAAGGCCCGGGTTTTCGAATCCCATCGATGACATGGAACTTCAATGGACTGAGTTAGTCAGTTTCAGGTGCAGATAGCAAGGTTTTTTTCTCCCAAGAAACTGGGATTTTTTTGTCCAGCAAAACAGGCAAATTGACCAGGGAACACACGCAATTCAAAGACACAAATATGAGTTTATGTAATCAATTATGGGTAACCCTAATATAATAATAATAAAATTTTCTGTTAGTGCAGTCTAATTATAAACTCAATCTTACTGTGTTTGCAATAATACCAATAGCTGGAATTCTGTGGGTTTTTACGTTATTATGGCTAAATGTGTTTCCCCTTCCATGAAATCTCCAATCATATAAAAAACATAAATAAATTTTCAGAATCTTCCCTTTGTTCCTATTTTTAAAGCTTCGTAAACTTGTTACTCTGTAACTCACATGTGCATGCTGTATTTGTTGTTATTGATTGCTTATCTTTTTTACTGTTTTAAATTTTACATTCCAAAAAAAAAAAAAAAAAAATTTCAGTAAATAGAAATAGCAATTATTATGCATATATTACAGTATTAATTAAGCTTTGTACATAAGTGTACATAGTCTATGACCAATACAAGGTACCTTGTCAAGATAAAGTGCTATATGTACGGTAATATTTATTTATTAATTATAAATTTAAGATATTTAAACTTGTGTTAGCAATTTTATAATTTATAACTTTTTTTTTTTACTGTTTTCCTCGGTGCCTCCGTAGCCAGGTGGAAAGGAGCAGTAGTGCGTAGCACATGCTTCTTGATTAGACCAGGGTTCGAGCCCGTCACAACCAAATACAGAGGATGCGGAAAGGTAAGGGAATGACCACCACATATCCCAGAGCAATATGGCCTTAGTTGCTAATGCTCCTAAAAACCAAATAACAAACAAACAAACAAAACTGTTTTTTACTCACCAAACTGAACATATTTTTTGAGTGCTCTGCCCCATCCCTATTTTTCCCATAAGCTCTGTTGTTTTTAATGCACAAAATATCATAATGCGGAGATTTTTAGAAACACATGTACCGCAATTAAAGCATAACTTTTTTTTTTATGTGAACCCCAAACACGAGAGGTATTAGAACCTATAGTACTTAGTACCGTGCTTGGGTTGGAGGTTCAGAAGACGAAA
Source organism: Mastigoproctus giganteus (assembly GCF_048544385.1). Classification (NCBI taxonomy): domain Eukaryota; kingdom Metazoa; phylum Arthropoda; class Arachnida; order Uropygi; family Thelyphonidae; genus Mastigoproctus; species Mastigoproctus giganteus. The sequence goes on from NC_143583.1 coordinate 172,170,200, forward strand.
GAAGATATTTGTTGACATTGGACTTGAACTTCTGTAGATTGTAGTTTTCAGGAAATATGTATTAAGGAAAGTTGTTCCAGAAAACGGCAGTTGAATGAATAAATGAGGAAGATGAAAGGTTGGTTCTATGGGTTTGAAGCTGGACAATAAATGGATGTTGGCTGCTGGCGGCACATGTTCAGACTATTTTGAAAGAGAGAGCGGGAAATATAGAAGCCAATTCAGAAGAACAGTGCCCATGGAAGTATTTGTAGAAGAGGCATGCAGCAGAAACAGTATACGTCTATGAGAAAGCGAGTGGAGAGACTCTGTTAGAGATGAATCATTAATTAACCTAACTGCCCTCTTCTGAATGGAATCAAGAAGCCTGAGAGAGGTTTTGGGGGCACCAACCCAGATGTGGGAACAATATTTCATGGCAGGGCGGATTTGCGATTTATACAGAGTGAGCAACTGTTTGGAAGAAAAGTAAAGCCGAGAGCGAAAGAGAAAACCAAGTTTTTTAGATGCAGAGGAAGCAATATTTGTAATGTGCTTGTGCCAAGAGAGAGATTAGAAGTCAGGGTAATCCCCAAAAAAGATATATCATTGTGCCTAGAAATCGGAGTGTCACTAAAGATAAGCATAGGAGCAGAAGAATCCTTTTTGTAAGATATAAAACAAGACTGAGTTATAGAAGGGTTGAAATCAACTAAGTTGTCTTTGCCCCACTGGAGAATTACTTGAAGATCGGCATTTAAGGAATTGGTAGCAGATTTTCGTGAAGTTGAAGCTGATTGAGCAGGACAAGGTTTCTCAAAATGGAAAGTGGAATGCAATGTGCTATCATCGGCAAAACTATGGATAGGATTTTTTGTCAATGGAAGATCATTAATATACAAGAGAAAAAGAATGGGGGAAAGAACTGAATCTTGGGGGACACCGGCATTAGTGGAGAAGTTAAAAGACAGAGAGCCATCTATGATCACCCTCAGTGAGCGATCAGAGAGAAAACTGGATAACCAATTACTAAAAACAGTTGGCAAACCATAAGATGGAAGCTTGTTTAGAAGACCTTTATGCCAAACACAATCAAAAGCCTTTCAGATGTCAAGAGCAACTACTTGTGTTTCATCGAACCTTTCCATTGAATTAGTCCATAAATGGGTAACATAAGCCAGAATATGACCAGTGGATCGACACTGACGGAATCCATACTGGCGATCGTTGATCAGACGGAAGGTTTCTAGGTAGTTTAAGAGTTGGCGATTAATTGATTTCTCCATTACTTTAGAAAGAGTAGAAGTAATTGCAATGGGACGATAATTGGATGGGAGGGATTTGTCACCCTTTTTAGGAACTGGCTGGATATGAGCAAATTTTCAAGCAGAAGGAAAAACACCTTTGGAATAAGAAAGTGAAAAAAAGGCGGCAAAGAATAGGAGTAAATTTAGGAGCACAGGTTTTGAGAACAAGTGGAAAAATACCATCAGGACCTGGAGCTTTCTTAGCATCAAGATTCATTAAAATCCTTCTGATATCCTTTTGATGGAAGACCACAGGAAGCATTGAATGGAGTGTGTTGGGAATGGTGGGAGGTGTTTTACAAATATCATTAATACATGAGCTGGAAGAAAAATGGGATGCTAGCAGGTCAGCTTTATCCTTGGCTGAAGTGACAACAGAACCATTTGGTTTGGACAGAGGTGGGAGCAGAGATGGGCAAAAGTTGCGGCGAATAGCTTTGGCAAGAGACCAGAATGCTCGGCTACCATTAGGGCAAGAAGCAAGTTTTCTACTCAGTCTGTTCAAACTCTAGTTTGGACTGATTAATAACTGCTTTACAATTGTTGTGATCTTTGGTGTAAGCAGAAAATGAAACTGAAGAATTAGAAACAAGCCAATTACAATATGCAACATTCTTCTCTTGAACAGCCTTAGCACATTTATTGGAAAACCAAGGTTTAGATAAAGGACGAGATTTTAAAGTGGAGTGTGGGATAAAGGATTCCATTCCTGCAAGAATAATTTCACTGACACGATCTGAACAAACGTTGACATCAGAAGTTTTGAAACAGTAATCCGACCACGGAAAAGAAGAAAAGAAGTCTCGCAGGTCATCCCATTTTGCATTCTTGTAATGCCAAACAACACGAGGTTGGGAATAGCCGTGAGATAAAGGTTCCACTGGAGAAGAGACAATCACCAAGTTGTGATCTGAAGTGCCTAAAGGACCTCTCACTTCAACCCTGCACTTAGAAGGGTTGTTTGTGAGAAAAAGATCAAGCGTATTGGCTGTATGATTAGGATTGTCCGGTATTCTTGTAGGTAAATGAAGAATCTGTGCTAGGTCATTAGTAATTGCAAAAGCCTCAGCATCTCGGCCGGTTTGACACAGTGAGGTAGAGAGATTTTAAGCCAGAGAAGATCAAAGAGAGGAGATTCCAAATTGCCAAGTCTCTGACAGGGAATATCAGAACGGACACATGCACAAGTTCCACCTTTGAGGCGAAAGGAATCATACAGCGAATAATTTGGGCATCTGAGATGAGCAGTAGTTGACTGAGATTCTGTCAGAAAACGTACATGGGGTTTGGCAGACTGCAAGTGGAAATGGACATCGTTCAGATTAGAATTGAGACCACGTATATTTGTGAAATGAATTAGGAAGTGCTTGGGAGGTTTAGATCTTTTCGCAGATAAGCTTGCTCTATTATTTTGACAATTCATGGTGTATTCAATAGTAAGAAAAATTGGGTGGGACATGATGTATGAAGTAATGAAATTTTTGGAATTGGTGTACTCATTGTAAGAATATACCCAGATCCTTGACATAACATGGCCTCGACAATTCTCCCCGCATACACACTACTCGGACTCCCTCCAGTCACTATCTGGCAGAGTAGTACTAGCAAGATTATACACTAGCTGATCCGGAGGCCTAGAGAGTTACCAATAGGTTCGGTCCAGTGTACTAACTAGCAGCCGGCCCGCGAACACCGTTTTAGAGCTGTACCCTCGAAATGTAAAGAATATTGGATCTCGCCACGACATTCATCATAACCTCAAAAATCATCAATCATATTGCATGATGGAAGAGATAGGGAAGGGTTGGCCGGAACTTAGCTCTAGAGACTAAACATGGGTTCTACCACTTCAAGCCTCCAATAAGCAAAGTGGTGGTATTTCACCGGTTGATGAGAGTCATCTACCACCTAGTACTGCCTGGTAACATAGAGGGGCCGTGTTCCTCCATGTGGTGTGGGCGCCACACCTCGACCCCTGCTTACGTTGGTTCACACCTGGGTGGTCACCCACCATGTACTTGTGCATGGAGGTTATACCCAGAATTACTAACAGTCCCACCATCGTGAAGGTGCAAGCAGAGGATTTGGCTGTCACAGACCGTCCGTACTTTACCGAAATTGCATCCACTTGACTTGAGTGTCACCCGAATATCAGTTCCATGTAATACTGACTGTATTACATGTAATAACTGACTGTAATATTTAAAAATCAAATTAATTAAAAACAAAATTCATGAAGAAACTCATTCCACAGAGCCTACTTGTACTGAAAACTGACTATAGGGTGCCAACAAACAATATGGGCAACTCACACTCGTGTCATATGACTAAACTAGATGAAGTTTTGCAATAAAAATTGCAAAAGAGGAAAGGGAGAGATAGAAAGAGAGTTAATTCAAGTTGCATCATATAAAGTAAATATAAAGAGGAAAGAAGAGACCACGGTGCTAAATATTCTCAACCATACTACGAGTTCTTTTCACCACCGACCCCCTTGGCATCAGAATTCTTTCTTCAATCAAATTTCTGAATTTATCTAAGATCTCAAAGGTCTTTTAAAAGCAAGTCCTCAGGTTGATTTGAGAAATTATAATATCTTGTTGCAGTTCAGTGAAGTTTTTACTGGCCAACTTCTCTGCCTGAGATGCAACTAACTCACTGGCATCAGCCTCTTCTATTTCAAAGTCACACTGCCTCCGCAGTTCTCTTTAGATCCTTCAAAATTGTTGATGACCGACTGACTTCTGTCTGATAATCTCCAATCCTGTTAAATGCAACCAACATATTTAAGCACTCCTCCTCCATCCTGTAAAAATCCTTTAGAGCTGGGCCACTAACTTTTTTCGGTTGCTCCAATTGACTGCACATTATATGAAAAGCATAATGCAGAGGCAATGGACTGGCAAAGATGGATCAGATGACTGGTTAGAAAAGCTGATTTGATAATTTTAGATTTTTCTTTTGAAGCCTGGCCACAGAAAAAGTTTACAAAATAAAGTCAAGAATATGTACAGGTAAGCCTCATATAACATGGTAGTTAGGTTCCTATAAAATCTCATGTAGTGGAAAACTGTGTTATATGGGACAAAGGACCAATACAAAAAGGGGGGGTTATGTTCCAAAAGCTAACAAAAATACATATTTTTTGTTATTTATCGGAAACTATCGGAAACTTTTTATTAAAATTTTTAAAATAAAATTCAAATTAAATTAGTAAAATAAAGTTTTAATTAAAAATATTTAAAATTTTATAACTATCAGAAAAATTTTATTAAAAGTAATAATAACTGAACAAACGTCTTACAAACTGTGATGCATAATATGTCAGTTAATGTACGTTCATTTAATTTTCTTTCTCTTCATTGCTGCTAAGCACAATCAAACAAGAACGTTTTCTTAGTTGCAGAATATCTTCACTTTCTGAACTTTCTTCTGTAGCATCTAGATTTCGTGTATCTTCTGCTCTCTTTAAAATATCAGTATTCTGGTATTATTTATTTTTGCTCGATAGATCTTTGTAAGTTGCATGGTATGGAGCTAAGCATTTTTGAAGCTCCCTTTTGAACTTGGTGTTCCTTCCAGTCGAAGAATCTGCATTAAAAAAAAAATAAGATTCTAATTGCTCGGCTAAATTTATGCTTTCCCTTATACCTTTTAGTGTAAAATTTGGAACTTCAGAATTTTCATCTGTGCTATTATCCTCTGAATTGATTTGGTTTACCTCCAATGCCATTTCCACCAAATCAGCTTTGCCAGCCTCTTTTCTACCAGTAATTCGTGAAGTCTTCAGCAGTCATATCATCAAAATCTTCCCGTCCTACTGACTTAGCAATTTCTACTTCACACCGATTCTGTTTTCTGCCAGTTGCACCATATTTCATGAATGAACTGACTCTGGCCATACATTTTTCCGATACACACTTGTTGACGGTTTTACTTCTTTGAGCAATAAAGCTATGATTCCGATACAGTCCACAATTGAAAAATGGTTCCATGCCTCCATCACTCCAATAGATTCGGAATCAATTTTTTTCCAAAATCCATTGTAACAATTTTCTGATGTAATGAATTTTAAAGGTAGATATAATGCCTTGACCTAATGGCTGAATTAAAGAAGTTGTATTAGGTGGTAATAACATTACTTCAACATTTTGAATGGCCTGGCACATTATCCAATGGATCACTGTGTGTGAACGAGAATGTCTAATAGATATTAATTGTCATACCCTGAATATGTGTGTAAAAAAAAAAAAAAAAAAGTTTCTTTCCAGGTTAAGATGTACTAATGTGAGTGCAAGTAAAGTCATCTGTGTAAGGGAAAGGTATGCATAAGGTTTGAACATATGAAGTGTGTGTGTGTGTTGTTCTGGCACCCCCCCACTTAGACTACAGTGGGGGTACCCACAGGGAACCACCCCTGCCTTGCTGACATCATGCATCCTCTCTTCTGAGACATGGTGTGGGAAATGCTGACACTGGCTACAGCTAGTCTGGCCAGTGTGAGATTTCATACAGAGTTGCACTGTGTATCCAAAGCGCAGACTCAACCCCCATATAGAGCACTCCAACTCTATGACTTTCTTCCTCCACACTCCCAATTCCAACTTTTTGCCCGGTGGATCCTACTACCACAAACCTTTACAGCCCTCTTCATGTAAGGAGGCACACCAGTGGGCTCCTCCCACTGGTGTGCCCCTCTATCTCTTTAACTTCCTATTTTCAGATAGACAGCCTGCCTATTGTCCACCTAAATCTTTATCTGTTCTCTCCCTCCTCACTGTCACTCCCTTTCACACTTTCCTCTTCTAGGAGTTTTTTTTTTTCTAGGGCACTCCCTGGCAAGCTCAGGTGCAGTTCAGAGCTTGCCCCTGCCAGAGAACTTTCTACCTATGTTGTCACTGCCTGGACTTGCAGGCACGAAACTGACTGCTGATTACTATACTCCCAAGGCTGATCTAGAGGAATCCTGTATAAAAGGCATCTACACTACGCAATGCAAACTAACACTAAAACTTACACTAACTCCGGTATTTAGAGAGTTTATAGGGGAAACCCCTGGTGTCACTTGAAAATATACACAATACACAATGTCCTTTCTACACCCTATCTAAAAATACAAATTTGACTACCAGATCTGATACCACCTGACTGCAAACATCTAATGGTGAAGGATGCTGATGCTGCTACAGTGTTGGATGATCCTGGAGTAGATCTTCTGGATGGTGTCTCAGTGCACCAACAATGCTGACACCCAGCGTGGTGTTGGATGAATTCAGAGCAACCCAGCTGCTAGACTGGGTTGCCCTGAATTCATTCCTCGTTCCACACTGCTGAGGTGATAGTAGTCAGTTTCGTGCCTGCGAATCCAGGCAGTTATCCCATGCAGTGACAGCATCAGTATCCCACGCATAATGGTGTCCATAGCCTTAGATGCTTTTTCGATTTTATTGGCACAAAAGCATCTAAGGCTATGGACACCATTATGTGTGGGTTACTGATGCTGTCACTGCCTGGACTTGCAGGCACGAAACTGACTGCTGATTACTATACTCCCAAGGCTGATCTAGAGGAATCCTGTATAAAAGGCATCTATTTCAGGTCACTGTGCACCCCCACCTGACGTGCATATAGCAAGTGCCGCCGAATATCTGGGGGAGGACGCAGAGCAGAGATCACCTAGAAGTGAATCTTATAGTAGCCAACAGGGCTATGCTGGCATGCCCCCATTCTCCTGTATATATGATGACAGAGGTCCACAAGTATATTCTGCAACCCGTGGCCAGAGTTTCACTCTTCTGTTGACCATGCCAAGATCCCACAACAAGATGATATGCATCTTGACGTGGGATCTCGGTATCCATGTTGCAACCCATGGCTTTTACTCTCCCAGTACACCACCACTCTACCCCCATTTCTCAATGGGTGGACATTTCCACCTCCTATTATTCCCTCCTTCTGCCCCCCCTTCACTACTCTATGGATCCCATTCCCTATAAATTTTCTTCCCCTCCTCTCCCAACAGTCATCCCTCTTCCACTTCCATTTTTATCCCCCCCCCTTTTTTTTTTCTAGGCCATCGCTGGGAAACTCAAGCAACCCCAAGATTTGCCCTGCCAGGGTCTATTTCTTCCTACTGACCCAGCCCACCTCCCTGTGGTGGACAGTAACTAGGAGTTTGTGGCCTCCACAAATCCCTAGGCTAAGTGGCCGGATAAACAACATAACAACACAACCCTACACTAACACCTCACAAAGACTCACTAACTCACACCATCTGGTGTGAGTTATTGAGTCTAAAATCACCACCTGGTCTCTACAGAGTTCTGACACTTCACAAAGTACCAATTGCAAAGTTAGAGGAAATCCCTGGTGCTGCTAGTCAAATTACACTATATATCATGTCCTTTCTTTTGTACACATCGTACTCCCAAAATTCAAATTCTGTATTCCTTATACCTGTGTGACATCAGATATCTCTGTGTGAGACCTGGTGTTACACAGAGATATCTCAACAATATCTTTGACTTTGATGTCTTGAAGAGCACTTCAAATTCATAAAATTTATTTACTATACTCCCAGCATTGGTGTACATGTCAGCATACATGAACCTGTTCTTACTCTTAGTTATCCAAACACAGCCTGTATTTACTTTCCATGGAGACTACCAGCAGTTCTTGAAATCACCAGCACCTTTCTTTCCAGGCTGCTGCTGCTGCTCATTCCAATAGAAGCAGTGCAAGAATCACTTTCACCTCTGCCTGTAGCTATTGTTAATCTATTGGTCTGTGTATCCCCCCCCCACAAGCTAGCAGTTTTCCAATCCACCCAACAATGCCTCGATAGCATCAGCAAATATTCTTGCTTCCTTTCTATTTAAGTATAAACCATCCCTGTAGATGCAGTCTTTCCTGTTAACAAGCACAGACTGCACTGAGAAAAATTCTAACCCATGAGCCTTGCATATTCAGGGCCAAATTAAATGACAAGGCCTTCAATCACGTACTGCCTCCTATCATGTCTGAGCAGAATTGCAGACACTAAAATTTAATCCTAACTTACGAATTTTTTTTCAATATTGCCCTGTACTTGTTAAGTAAGTCTGCAAATCTACTCCTAATGTCATTAGTGCCAATGTGCACAACAATATCACCTTATGTGCCCTTAAAAAGATATGTACTGTACAACATCATCAACTTTGGCCCCTGGCAGACATATCCTGGTCTTATTCCATCTATCCTTTTTACACAATATATTTGCCGTTTCCCTGACAATAAAGTCACTGACAACTAGCTCCTGTGAGACCAGCACATTGCCACTGTGTTGCCTGATGATCAAGTGCAAGCACTGGCATGGATGTGGGCAGCTGAGAGCTTAATGGCCCACAATTTAAATCCTTCGAGGGCATCCACACTGTTCTTCAATCTCTCATAAAGGCCCATGACAATGCTGGGTTGGTGCATAACATACTCAACTCTCTACAGCGCACGCGCACACACACACACACACACACAAAGACATCCCCTTTGCCAATATTCTGTCCTGTTCCGGATAGACTCCACAAACATCACACAAGCAGTACATTTCATAAGGTAGAGAGGACAAGCATTCAGAGGACAACCACCGTCTCGGATCTCCCCCAAGCCACAGCACTCCCACTACCTCAAGCCTTTTGCTTTGCTGCTCTTAGGCATGATTTCGGTTCAAATTCAATACAATTAAAAATACTACACTAAACTTATATCCTAATGAAGGTTATGCTATGAAGTTTATGCATAACCTTCATAGCATCTATGAAGGTTATGCTATGGAGTTTACGTTATTGAATATATATATTTCAATAATGAGCTTACAGCATATGTATTTCATATCTCCTATCAAGTTTAAGTTATATGTATTACTCTATAACATTACGTTTGTAAATTCTAAGTAGTTATAACAGATAATAAATTAACTATCTATTTCCAACCTACATGATTTGAACTCTCGGGCGACCAATATGCGATACTATATTTATGCCAAATCACCGATACTAAAAGCTCAATGAATATTAATGTTGTATGTGTTAAAGTTGTGTAAAGTAAAGTATGTGTAAAGAATATTACCGTTGTATGTGTAAAGAATATTAACGTTGTATGTGATAAAGTTAAGTTATTAAAACACGTATATAGTGCTATAAAATATAGTTTATAAGCCTCTTCTGATATGATTACACTTCAATAAAGCTGCATAGAAACTTCCAGTATCTTCTATATCAATACTAAAACGATGGCAGCAAAATTCAAATGTCCTGATCAGTGTAGTGCTGACAACACAATGCTGACAGAAGTTGACTGTGGTTTTTTAAGCAATTACATGGACCAAGTAAAGAACAAATATATCAAATTAATCAGAAAATCACAAACAAAAACTACACTACTAAATTTAAATCAAAAGTTAAAGAAAAACGATAATTTCAAATCAATAAATAAAGTTCCACTTAGCAGCTCCCGAAAAAACACAGTTTTCTTAGCCTCGCCAGCAGAATTACTTTATGCTCTTTGATGTCATCTTTTTCATTGGTAATGATGAGGTCAAGAATATACTTGTCCCTAGTACTTTCTTTAACATGCTGGTACGCAAAATTTATTTAAAAAAGTTTTTCCCCATGGTGAGTTTCCCTCCCACTTATTCCAATCTGGGGCAGATTAAAGTCACCCATAACAAGACATTCGTGCTTCCTTGCTCATTCAATCTGCATGTAAAGACTCTCATCATTTTCTTCACAATTTTCTAGTCTGTAGATTACTCCTACTCTCATTGTTCCTTTGTTTCCAACTAACTCACACCACACAGATTCTATGCTGGCAGACATAACTTCAGACTCAGCAAAAGCTCTTTTAATAAGAAGCATGACCTCTCCACCCCTTCGCATCTTCCCTATCTTTAATAGTCAGCTCACACGAGCTGACTGTTAAATTTTCAAGAATTTTGCAAGCCAGTTGTTAAACCGACAATGGATATAAACTGTAGAGCGGCATGCACTTCAATCTACAATGGCTAGTGGCATTTGGGTGATAAGCTTGTATATGGTGATATGGAAAATCCAGTAGCTACTAAGTTGTTAGAATATTTTCCTAAAATTGTCATTTGGCACTGTTTAAATCATCAATTGCAATTATCACCAAATAATGCAATATATGAATTAAAATAAGTTAACCATTTTAAAATATTTTTAGATAAAATTTATCACCAATCTAATAAAAATCAAACTGAGCTTAGAAACTGTTGCTAAAGAACTTGAAATTGAAATTATTAAAATTGGTCAAGTACTGGGACCATGGATTGCATGTAGTTTACAAGCTGCTATTGCCATAGGCTTGCATATCCTGCATTATAAATGCATTTTTCAAGTTCTTGTTCTGGTCTGACAAAGAGATTAGCTAACATTAATTTTTTGCAAGACCTTGCTTTAATGATATACATTCTTGAAAAATTTATTACTTTCAAACTGCACTTCAGTCAAGATCAACTAACATTTAGAAAGAGCAAAAATTAATCAAATGCACAATAACAGCTTTGGAAAATTTAAAGGTTGGTAAGGGAAAACATGAATCAGATAAGTTTAAAGATATTCCATTTAATAAAAATAATAAATTCAATGCTCTTCCTAGGAATATGTTACTAGAAAATATAATTCAATACATGAATTTATGCCTTTTATCAGACAGAAATAATGATGAAAACATTTTATATTATTTCGATTTAGTAGAACCTTCTACTTGCCTTATGAAGACTAACATCACCATGGACAGCTGATGAAAAATACTGTACCATTTAAGTGAAATTTTATAATATGAAATTGATTTGAATGATTTTCAAGATTTTGTAGATAATAATGTAGAATCAAAAATGTTTCAATCCATGCAAGTATTCAAAAAAGCTAAAAAGAAAGTTAGCATTGTTGCAATCAGTAGTGCTGAAGCCGAAAGAGGTTTCAGTTTAATGAACATAATTTGAACAAGGGTGAGAAATAGTTTAACAATAGATCACATATTGGACTTAATAACGATAAATTTATTGGGAAAAGAGTTAGCATATTGGGATGCAATATGCTAACTCTTTCTGATTGGCTACAGATTCAAGAGCTTGGCAAAAGTTGATGAAAACATTTTGTGAGAATCAATTGGCTATATGGAAATTATAAATCAGTAAAGCTTAAAATTAATATATACACACATATAATCTTGGTCCTGTTTCTTTTAGTGAGCTGGTTGTTAAAAATTTACCAGCACACCCCTGTACATACCATAGTGGAACTTGTCATCATCAATTTCTATGAAATCAGCATTAGTTGTCCTAACCAGGAGTTCAAATTCAGCATTTTATTGACAACACTCCTGAAATTACTGTAGACACAGTTCAGATGAAGTAATCTTCTATAGTTTACTACTCTGACATACTCCTTGAAGTTATTTAAGTTTGTATCCCAAGCTTTATCTTCCCCCTCATTTGCAACATTGCTACCCTCAGAACATGTTATCAACATCGGCTGTTGTGGCAATAAACAAGAATTCATGAAGTGAGTGCAAGCATTACTCTGACCCATATCATCAGATAAAGGTGGAGTTAAATTACCCTTCTCCCCCCCCCAACTAGCAGTTTCCCTGAACCCTTAGGGTATCCTCAATGATAATAGCAAAAATCCTTGCACTACCTTTCATCAAATGAATACCACCTCTACAAAATAGATTCCTTCTACCTACATGCACAGGCCATGCTGATAAAAGTTTACTCCCTAGAGCCTTGCAGATATCTAAAATCTCAAGTTAATCCGCAAGACTTTCAGTATATAATCCCTCCTATCATGTCTGGGCAGAAGTGCAGAGACACACATTCTGACTCACGGCATTTTTTCAGCACAGTCCTATATTTATTCAACAAATGATCAGGTCATGTACGTCTAATATCATCAGTCCCCACATGAATAATAATTCTCTCTTTACCTCCCTTAATTCCGACAATCTGTTGGTAACATCATCAACTGTTGCTCCCGGCACTAGTTCTACACAACTTATCTTTATTATGAAAATGTTACCAGTTCCCTGAGAAGTCTCTCAATAAAACTAGATCACCTTTGACCGGGGAAGTCTGCACTTTACTATCCTTTTCTGGGACTGAATTGGGAGTGCATCACTTGGCAGGTCAGGAGATACTTGAGTCCCTGACAAGCTCCCAGTTACATTTGTTTCTAGAGCAGGCACTTGTTTCTTCAGTGACTCAAATTCTTCTAGTAACACACCAAGTTGTCATTTGAGATCAGTATACTCCTTACATTGGTCGCAAAGAAAAGAATCACCAGATGAGCTAGGTTTTTCTAACAGACCAGCCTTAGAATACATGAAGGTTATACAAAAAACTAAGTAGCAACTCACACCAGAAATACCATCAGGCATTTCTGTTTAAGTCTTGATGTCCCCGGACTTTGTATTGTAAGTGGATCTTATAGCAATCATAATTTCAGTAAAATTTGAACATTACAATTACAAAATTTAAATTTACAATATATTACAGAATTTATGTTGACAAAATATTGCAGAAATTAAACTCTTGGCAAAACTTAATTCACTAAAGAAGTTAAAGTTAAGCTACCGAACGAAAATGACGAAATTCCCGCCAAAATATCGATAACGATAACAAAGATTGTGCCCATTAAGGCCTCCTAGGATACTGAAAGGTGGAGAGAGTTGCTGAAGAGGGTCATTGAGTGAATTCTCATTGAGTTCAGAGCAAGCTTAAGTACGATTTGGTGGAAGGGGGTGTGATATAATCATTAGCATATGATGGCAAACATTGCATAAGTTGGACCAGCTTTTAATGAAATCTGAAGCAGAACAGATTTGGTGGGAATTATGTTCCATTTCAAATTGCCACTCCAACATGTGCTACACTGGTTACTCTGTCTTTTTCTATACATGGTATGATGTTTTATAGATAATGGAATTTGGGAAGAGAGATTTGTTTCCTGTAGATAAATGAATACAGTGCTGTAATACTCAAGAAGGTAAGTGATATCATCAGGATTACGTGCAGGCATTGGAAATTCTAATGAATTATTACGGGGAAAACTTCTACCAAATCTAAACATTGTTTAGATTTGGTAGAAGTTTTACCGTTTCCAAGATGCAGCTGATTTATGACCTCTCCATTTTTGGTTTGTCCTTTTTTTGGGAAATATTAATCTATCTAAGTCTGTCATCTGCATGTATTTCTAGTATGAAGTAATCTTCATGTGTTAGGAAGTTTTTTTTTTTTTTTTCAGAAATTAAGTGCTTTTTCAACTTTTAGTTGAAAACAAACTTTTTCAACTTTCAATTTTTAGTGATAAATCCACATTTGTAAGAATGAGAGGAAAGCCCTGGCCTGATTTTACTGAGGAAACAGAAACCTCTGTCTGGATCAGTGTATTTTATTATACAGTGTCTTTTGACTGCTGATGCATAGGTTTAGACAATGGTAGATGGAGGTGTCTGTTTCTTAACATTATGAGATGTTACTTTATAATGTTGAAATTTTTTTCTCCCTTTTCCAATATTTATGTTCTTTTGATTATGAAAGATGACTTCGTCCCCCCCCCCCCCGACACAATTTGCGCATGTAGCAGATAAATGTGACCTCTTTTTCTGAATTAAAATAATCAATATCTATGTGATAGGGAATAGCGGACTTAGTAAGGGAAGGATCATTAAGATCATTATTTAGTCTGACTGACACTCCAGATGTGAGAACAATATTCCATGGTACAGCAATTTGTGATTTGCATAGTGTCTGGATCTGTTTAAAAAAAAATTATAATAATGATGTTGAGAGCTAAACAGAAAGCTCAATTTATTTTATTATTTATTTTTTTTTTTTTGGGTAGAGAAATCAATATTTGTGATATGCCTACTACAACAAAGGTTAGAAGTTACAGTCTAGAAATCTAGAGAATTATTGAAGGAGAGATGGGAGTGAAAGATTTTTTTTTGCAAGAAATACACTGGTGTGCAAAACTTAAGGACTAACACTATTTCTAAAGGTTACAATCACAAAATCTTTACTTAAGGTACTCTTTACTGACGAGAGTAGATTCAGTCTCAGCAATGATTCTGGAAATCGGCTAATCTGGCAAGAGGTTGGCACACAGTATCACCCCGCAAACATCACTGAAAGGGATCAATATGGCGGTCGAGGTGTTCTCGCCTGGGGAGGCTTTATCTTGGATGGACGTACACAACTCCAGATACTAGAAGGCAGTACTGTAACCGGTGCACCGGTTACAGTACTGAGGTAATCCTTCCCCATGTGCATCTGTTCCAAAGTGCCACTGGCCCCAAGTGTTTATAGATGATAACACCACACCCCATCATACTGCAGCTGCTGATATGCTTTTGGAAAGTGAGGACATTGTTTGTATGGATTGGCCTGCCCGTTCCCGTCGATCTAAATCCCATCAAACACATATGGAACGCTGTGGGGAGATGCCTAGCGTCACATCCACACCCACCAGAAAATGTTCACCAGCTGAAGATGCCACTGACAGAGGAATGGATGATGTTACCGTAAGAACTTATCAACAACATTGTTCTAAGTATGGACAGGCAGTGCAAAGCCATCACTGACATTAGGGGTGGCCATATCTTCTACTGAGGACCACTCCTTCCCTTTTTTCTATCTTTGGCAATGATGCATCTGTATCATGGCAGCCAGTGCTATGTTGCCATTTTTGAATAAAGTTCCTCTGTACTGTTTTATTTCCGTTGTTGTGTCAGTGTTGTTTCCTTCATCATTTCTGTACCTCACGAGATTCCTTTGGTATGCTTTTCCCATATCCAGGCCACTCCTATGAGAAGTTTCCATTGTCATGAAAACCTGAGTGGTTCTAAAATGTTGCACACCAGTGTATTACAAGCCTGGATTTTAGAAGGATTATAATTAACTAACTTTACTTCTCTTAATTGAGAACTATGACCACAGTAAATGGATGGCCATCGCACAAAACAGAAGGAACTGGAATGTTGGTGGAGAGGCCTTCATCCTGCAGTGGATTGAAAATGGCTGATGATGATGCCCCCGAGTCTAATGACCATTCAAGCAAACACAAGAAGTGTTTATAAAAATATTAAGGATAAGTACAGCGAACTCCAACCCAAGTTCGTGGCAAGCAACGGGTGGTGTAATACATTCAAGCATCGCACTGGTTTCCACAATGTTAAAGTGTGGGATGAAGTCTCCAGTGCCGATTCTGCAGCAGAGAAATTTTGTGATGTTTTGGAAAAAACTCTTTCTTGGTAATTCCTTTCTACTTCTGATTTTCTCTCTCTCTCTCTCTCTCTCTCTCTCTCTCTCTCTCTCTCTCTCTCAGAGTAACTCGGGAATTTTTTTGGCTGACACAGCATAGGCCTCAGGCTTTCTTGCACCATACGGCTAATAATAATAATATTCTATTCAACACGGAGGCAGCTATTTAACGCAGCATATTTTTAATGTTGGTGAGACTGCTCTGTATTGGAAAAAAATGCCGGGTCAAACATACATTGCCAAAGAGGAAAATACAATGTCAGGTTTCAAGGCTTCAAAAGATAGAGCCATGCTCTTGCTTGGGGCTAATGCAACAGGAGATTTCAGATTAAAACCAGTGCTTGTGTACCATTCTGGAAATCCTTGTGCATTCAAGGGCATCAATTAAGCCACCCTACCTGTATATTTCTGATCGAACTAGAGAGCATGGATAACAATATCTCTCTTTGACGATTGGTTTAAATGCTGCTTCATTCCCAAGGTTAAAAAATATTGTAAAGACAACGATGTTCCTTTCAAGATTTTGCTTCTATTAGATAATGCTCCTGGACATCCTACGCATCTAGATGATTTCAATTCAAACGTGACAGTCATACTTCTACCGCCAAACGTGACTTCACTCATCCAACCTATGGATCAGGGTGTTATTTAGAATTTAAAAGCATACTATTAATGCACAACATTTGCTCAGGCATTGTCTGCAGTAGATGGTGAGAAAAATTTTATGTTCAGAGACTTTTAGAAATCTTGCAATTATTTACCATATCATCTTAAACATTAATAAGGTCTGGACGGAAATTACTAAAAGTTGGTTAAATGGCGCATGGAAGAAAATATGCCCACGGCATGTAAAAGGCTTCGAAGGATTTGAAAAAGACGAATCATATGAAGAGGTTACAGGTAAAATTGTAAAGGTTGCAGAGCTACTTCAATTGGAGATTGATGCCAAAGATGTTGAGGAGTTAACAGAGGAAGAAGAGAAGGAATTATCTAACGAAGAACTTATTGACTTGCAGGCAACGATAGTGAAAGAAGAAAATGTTGACAAAGCTCAAGATGAACCAAATGAGGAGCCTAGACGCTTCATCACCAGAGAGATGGCAATGGCATTTTGTGAAATTGCATCAGCAATGGCATTGAAAAAAGGGAAAAGATGGTTGAGAAAATGGATATTGACAGCAAATGATTCTTAAAAATTAACAGAAGGGTGAATGATATATACTTGCTTGCTACAAAGAAATCTATGATGAAAAGAAAAAGCCATCATCCAGTCATCATTAATATGTTCTTTCATAAGGTTGGGCAGCCGACCCCATCTAAATCTCCACAGCCCTGAACCTCTGCAGCGGAGTACTTATCAGCTGAAGACTTTGATTCTGGCAACAATGCTCAAGAGGTAAAACATACTGACTTTATGCCTGTCTCCTCTCTTTTTTGTAATTTTATAATTTTGAAATTTTTTTAAATTGCACGCTTTTGTAATTTTTACTGTGCACAAGATAAAAAATTGAATAAATACAATAAATAATTCTATTTACATTTGTCGAACATTTCTTTTTTGATTCAATCAATTCAGCGAGCACAGTTGTGAGTGCTGCACAAGCATGGGGGAAATCCAACTTACGTAAAATCTGACTTATGTAGCGATCCACAGAATGCAACCCTTACATAAGTCGGCGAGTTCCTGTATTCTAAAACAGTATGGACCATTTCCAGGCAGTGATTTAATCTCTGCACCCATTGATGCAAACACCATTGCTGAGTTGTACTCTCGTATATGTTCTCTGCAGTTATTTTCTTCATATCCCCTGTAACCAGCTCTCATAATAGAGTAGGTGTCTTGGACAGTGGGTCAGGTGAAACAATTCCATCATGACAGCATTTAGTGAATTTATATAATGTGTTTAACTCATGTCCCCAATATCTTGCATTGCATTTAGTGTATTTACTCACAGTTGTAACACATATTTCCTATGTCATGCTCTTCAACATTAATTACAGCTTGTTGATTATTCGCAACCAGTGCTTCTATTAGATTAGTCCTACGGTATTTTGCCTGTCTTCTCATTTCCAATCTTGTTTCTCTTTCTTCAATGTTTTCTGTCTGTCTTTGTAGTAGTGGAGTCTTAGTCTATTAGATCTCTCCTCTGTTGTTTCATTAGCATTTCTTCTACATTTTCTCAAAGTTCTTACACACTGTTCAGCCATTTTTACACTTCTTAAATCTTAAATTTTTTGTTTTCTCGTCTTTCTTTTTTTAAAATTTTTTAAAAATTATATTTTGTTTTGATTTTTTTTTTTTTGATAAACCTACTTTTTTACAATATCTATTTTTTAAAATTTTTTGTAATGATATTTTTTTGGTGAATTCATGTGTATGATGGAGCATTAAGTTTGTACACCGAATTAAAAAAAAAAATTGTCACCGTCATCACCATTATCTTCAAATAAAAAAAAAAAACATTTTGAGCAGAATACCTAAGCATTTTATATATATATATATATATATAGATTCCTAACCCCATACCCCACTTGCCTAATGGAGTCAACTCCATCCTCCCTTTGGGATGACTTCCTTCTACATCACCAATACAGTCAGTCCTCCCATAACACGTGTTTACACTACACGAATTCGATCATACACGATTTATAAATAGGGGAACGACATCTTATATAACACGAACCGAATTCGCTTATGCACGATTCGCCTTTGTCTTTACAAGAAATGGCAGTCAAACACAGAATTACCCCAACCAAACGCAACACGATAGGAATGAAGAAAAGATTCTGAAAATGTATTTATGTGTTTTAATCAGTGAAGGGGAAACACATTTCACCATAATAACGTAAAACCAACACAATTCCAGCTATCAGTATAATGGCAAATGCAATTAGATCGAGTTTACTACCAGTTTATAACAGATTCCACTAGCAGAAACGCAACTGGAAATTGCTTTTATTGTTTTATGGTAGTAACCCCTAGAAATGTGCTTTAGTAAAATGTGAGGTGTTAATAGTGTAGCTCTGTCTTTACAGTGTTGTTTATTCAGTTGCTACATGCGCGCAACTTTGTTTATGTGTATCAAGTGTGCCTCCTCATCTTGTAATTGTGCTTTATTCCCTAAAAATGAGTAAAATACTTAAAAGGCGTGAAAACGAAGCATCCTGGTGAAAACATTGCAGATTCAGAGAGAAAAAGAAAAGCAATATCGATAAAAATTCTTACCCGGGAAATTATAGTAGCCTCATACTATCGTTTATGGCCAAAATCACACCGGCCTATGGCCCGCTGGGGTTTCCCCGGTAAGGCTTATGGCCAGTCCGCTTCTGTCGATAGAGAAAAAATATGAAATTGTGAAATGCTTTGAACGAAATGAAAGACCATGTTATATTGCATGTGCTACAGACCTAAATGAGGCAACCCCGAGAATTACAAAGAATGCAGAGAAAATAAAAACAACTTTCATAGCAGGAACAACTCAAAGTGTAATTAAAATCCATTAAATTAAGACACAAAGAATTGGAAGAGATGGAATGGCTGTCATCTGTTTTGATACAAAATCAAACAAAAAACAAGTTTTCTTATGATAGAAGCAAAAGCATTAGCAACATTTTATTACGTAATAGTCGTAATAAAATATGTAAGTATTTTATTCGTAAAAAATATACGTATTATTTATTATATTATAATAAAATATGCCCCTGGATCCTAATAATAATAAATATTATAAAAAATTATAATGTTATTTTTTATTACGTATTTTAATCGTTATAAAATACGTAAGTATTTTATTACGATTATTTATTGTGTTTGGTAATGTTTTGGTTACCAATGTGTGTTCAATCTTGGGTGGTCGGCACCTAACCCTATTTTTCCCACAGGGTCTGTTGTTTATATTGCACGCGGGTTTCTAGGAACACAACTATCGTGCTATACGAGGACTGACTGTACTTCCAACTTTACCCTCCCCACGACTTCTATTTCCTCACACTTGAACTTAATTTTTTTTTTTTTTTTACTCAGGAGACCCTAGCGGAGACAAGCCAGTGAAATATGAGCAGCAAGGCTACCTCCTAGCAATGTGTACAAACAAAGTGGGTTCTCATCAGGGGGCCCTACCCATGGCATATCCAGGTATCATCATAAGGGGGCATGGAAACCAGGCTTTTGAGTTTATTTTCTGGAACGCCTCCCACATTCTTTTTCTTTAATTTCAAATTTTTGGTTAAGGGTGAGCATATGCTCCCTCTGCCCACCGCTGATTATGCCCCTGGATCCTAAGACAGAACACACAACAGAATCCAATACAATACTTCATATACAACATATGTCACTGATGTACGAAACCACTGAAGGCACCTTTCTCCTAACACTATGCACACTATATATACAAATTGTAACCAGTGAGCATTTTTCAATGCATACAAAGGATCGATGGCCAAACATGGCCATGCAAAGTATGCAATTTTAGAAAAGGTAGTAGTAGTAGTAGTAGTAATAGTGGCAAATTATGAAAAAAAGCAAGTTCCTATAATATAGGCCCAAAAAAAAAAAAAAAAAAAAAAAATTACACACTTCAACCATTCATACCCTCCAAGAAGTGTCTAGTTCTTCCTAAAATTTATTCAAACCATCCCACTTCCACAATGACAGATAGAGGCCTGTTCCAACAATCAACCACCAGCTGGATGAAGGCAAACTTCCACACATCTATCCCGCAGCCATTCTTCCTCAATATGAATTTTTGCCTCCTCATGTGCAGTCTCAGCAAGAGGAAAAATGGCATTAACATTTAGTTCATTCAATCCATTAAAGGCTTTAAACAATTCAATCAAATCTCCAAACACATGCCTAGTCTCCAGATGCTACAATTTGCAGAACTTATAGATAGGAGGACCTTTTCAGCACCCATCCCACCAGATCTACATCCTTCCTAAAGTGAAGTCTCCAGCCCTCTATACAGTACTC
Source organism: Mastigoproctus giganteus (assembly GCF_048544385.1). Taxonomy (NCBI): domain Eukaryota; kingdom Metazoa; phylum Arthropoda; class Arachnida; order Uropygi; family Thelyphonidae; genus Mastigoproctus; species Mastigoproctus giganteus. Next base: position 172,190,772 of record NC_143583.1, read on the forward strand.
AAATGAGGCCTAACCATGGCCTTGTACAAAGGGATAATCACCTCCTCATCCCTGGTAGCAAAATTCCTAAATATCATTGACTAAACCCCATGAGCTATCTTGACAGCATGTCTCCACTGCTCAGAGAATTTCATATCTTACTGCACAATTACCACCAAGTCTTATTCATTTTCCACTAATCTGAGTGTAGTACCACATAGCTGATAAGTTACTCTGCTACAAATATGCAGTACCATGCATTTGTCAATGTTATACTTCAACTACAATTTATCTGCCCATCAGCCTAATTGTCCTAGGTCTTGTTGCACTTACTCACCCTGATTACTTTCATTCACCATCCTACTAACCTGTGTATCATCTGCAAACTTACGCATTAAGCCTAATATACCTTCATCAATATTATTAATAAATATTGAAGATAACAAAGGACCCAGTACTGAATCTTGCAGGACACCATTAATTACATTAGTCCATGAAGAGCAGTGCTCATTGATAACCACTCTGTGTTCTTCCACTTAACCATCCCTTTATCCAGTGGTAGGATTCAGCCGGTTCGCACTGGTTCGGCAAAACCGATACCTAATTTTTTGTTGAGTTCGGCGAACCGGTTGTTAAAATGACACTTGTGATCAGGGTTCTCTCTAAGGTGTGCCTGGGCAGCCACCCATTGTGGAAATTTACATTCCTTACTCTTTTTTAACGTTCATCTACGTAACAGTGTTTTCCAAGTGCAAATAGTAATGTTCATTCCGTCCATAGGTGAAAAAAATTAGACAGAACTATGCTTGTAATATTTATTTATTCATTTCATAAAATTCATTATACCTTTGATGAAATACTACATTTTTATTCCCTCATGTTTGTTACTAAGTAAACAAACATATAACGTAAAGAGAAAAAGTGGCAAACAACCAGGGGGTGACACACTGTCATTTGGATCAGCTTTGTGTTACGCCCTAAATTCACACGAGATATGAGTGCGTTGGTGTTCCCTGATCAATAAAAACAATAGGAAGCTAGGACACAATGAACCAAGAGAAATATAAATTTCAAGGGTTATCTTATCACCCATTTCGGAAGCCATGGAAGAATGTTCTTCCAAGTTGGAATCCTTATGCCAGTGTGCACGTGGTAATTAAGACGTTTTTATCACAACTTTCCCATAACAAACAGGTTTGTCATACACATTATTCTATTGTATTTAATCTGCATAGCCTATGCCATTTATTAATTCAGCAAGAAATTTTTGTTTAGTATCGATAAAATGAAGAAAATGTATGTTCTGACTGATGTTTATCAATGGTATAAACACAGTGCTTTGTTCATAAAAGTTTACGATATGACCAACATGGTAGCTGTTGTTATGGGATTTCTGGCGCAAGGGCTACATAGGCCATATTGTGCCTATCAACTTAAGTAAGTAAACATGTGATAACTGCTCTGGGAGCAATTAGAGTTTGTCATACATTTTAATTTTTTTCAAGTAGGTGAAAAATTCGGAGAGTTTTGCGTCATTACCTATGATGCTGTTGAGTGATAAGGGGTTTGAGGAGCTGAAGTAGACTGTGTGGCAGTGTTAGCATTAGTAGAGGCATTTGATGGAAGAAAGCAAGCTTATGCAGCATCAGGCAAAAAAATAAATAAATAAATAAAAAATAACCACTTCCATTTCACCCCTCTGTTCGTTCGAAATACCTGTCCAGCCGAGATTTAATCTTATTTAGGCTATCAACTTCCACAACAAGGGATGGAAGTCTGTTCCACCAACCAACCACCCGCTGGCTAAAGGCAAATTTCCTCACGTCTATCCTACATTTGTCTTTCCTCAATTTGAATTTATACCCTCTCAGGTGATTATTCTGAGCAAGAGGAAGAATCCCATCGGCTTTGAGCATGCTCAAACCATTCAAGGCTTTATACACCTCTATCAGATCACCTCGCTGCTGCCTAGTCTCCAGACACTGTAATTTGCAAAACTTAAGCCTTTCTTCGTAAGAGCACCCCCTTTGTTCCATTCACTAATCTTGTTGCCCGTCTCTGTACTCGTTCCGGCATCTTTACATCCTTCTTGAAATGAGGCCTTCAGACCTGTATACAGTACTCTAGGTGTGGCCTGACCATTGCCTTATACAAGGGAATAATAACCTCCTTATCCCTGCTAGAAAAAGTCCTATATATCATCGACAATACACCATGAGCTACTCTTGCAGCCCGTCTGCACTGCTCAGAAAACTTCATATCTGCATGCACACCCACCCCCAGGTCCCTTTCATTCTCTACCACTGTCAGTGTAGTACCACAGAGTTGTTACATTGCTCTGGGGTTGCTGTTTCCCATATGTAGTACTTTACATTTGTCAATGTTAAACTTCATTTGCCACCTCTCAGCCCATCTCCTCAACCTTTCCAGATCCTGTTGCAGTAGCATAGTGTCAGTAGTGTCCTTGACAACCCTGCCAACCTTTGTATCGTCTGCAAACTTGGACATTAAGCTTGATATACCATCATCAATATCATTTATAAATACAGAAAACAATAATGGACCCAATACTGAACCCTGAGGGACTCCACTAATAATATTAGTCCACGATGAGCAGTGTCCATTGATTACCACTCTCTGTCTTCTCCTATTCAACCACCCCTTTATCCATAGCAGCAATTTGCCTCCAATGCCACACTGTTCCAATTTGTGCAGCAGTCTTCCATGTGCAACAGTATCAAAAGCCTTTCTAAGATCCAAGTATAATATCAAAGTTATTCCCTGCATCCAGTTCTTTTGTGACTGCATCATAGTATCCAATCAAATTGGTCAGGCAAGACTTCCCCTTAACAAAACCATGCTGTGTCTGAGCTATAACTGAAGTCTTGTCTAGAAGATCCTGCAGTGCTTCTTTAACCAGTGCCTCCATTAATTTTTCGGGAACAGAAGTTAAACTAACAGGTCTATCTATAATTACTTGTGTCGCCCTTTGATCCTCTTTTATAAATTGGGGTCACATTTGCACATCTCCAGTCCACGGGTACTTCCCCTGAGCCCAAGGAAGCTCTCATAATTATGGATAAGGGTTTGCTTACTTCCTTTGCTGCCTCCTTTAATATAACTGGATAGATCCCATCCACCCCAGGTGCCTTTCTTGTATTTATCTTCAACAATTTCTCCTCCACTTTACTCTCAGTTATTACAAGATTCTCTAGCTTACTGCCAGAGTTGAATACACCTCTGGCATTCCCCTCGCTGAATAACTCCTCATGTGTGAATGTCGATTCAAAATATTCATTTAGTTTGTTAGCTACCTATTACAAGATTCTCTAGCTTACTGCCAGAGTTGAATACACCTCTGGCATTCCCCTCGCTAAATAACTTCTCATGTGTGAATGTCGATGCAAAATATTCATTTAGTTTGTTAGCTACCTGAGCAGGATCATCAACAGTTCACCCATCGATATCAAGTGGACCAATCTCATTCATCCCCTTCCTTCTAGAATTTACATAAGTAAAGAACTCTTTGCTGTTTTTCTTTGCATCCCTTGCCAAAGATTTCTCGTAATCTGCCTTCGCCTGCCTAACCTCCTTTGTAACTTGGTTACAGACCAACTTGTATCTATCGTAGGCTTCTGTGTCACGTGTTAATTTGTATGTATCCCATGCATTTTTCTTCTCTGCCATATATCTCATTAGTTCATCTGACATCCACTTAGGCCTAAACCTTGAACAATATTTCTTAGTTGGTATGTAAAGCCTAGTAGCTTCCAAGATAAGTTCTTTGAATGCTTCCCATTTTGAATTTGCTGTTGATAACATCATCAGTTGGTCCCACTGTATTGAATTTAAATACTGTCTCAGTCCATCGTAGTCGTCTTTACAAAAGCAATAACCCTTCCCTTTACCACTAATGGTAGTTACCTCTTTGAGTAAATCCCACTTCAGCACACTGTGATCACTGCCACCTAGTGGTTCATTTACCTGCAGATTCTTAATGCATGAAGAATCACTACTGATAATCAAATCAAGAGTATTACTCCCTCTAGTTGCCTCCCGAACATGCTGATGTAGAAAACAATCATCCAATAAATCCACAAAAGCCTTGCTAGTGTGTGAGTGACCAGCCCCCAAATTCCAGTCAATATCTGGGAAATTAAAATCCCCCATTATAAGACTCTCTGATTTACTGGCTCACTCTATTTCCCTGTACACTTTCTTATTATACTCATCAGAGTCATTAGGCCTATAACACCCTCCTACTCTCAATTTTGATCTCCCAATGCTTATGTCACACCAAACTGACTCGACACTGCACTGTCCAGCAATGTCGACTGGCTTCACTTCCTTGGATTATATGTATTTCTTAACTAATAGCATAACCCGTCCTCCCTTCCTCTCCTGTCTATCCCTTCTGTAAACATTGTACTCCCCAAATTCCAGTTCTGCCTTCCTTATATCTGTGTGACACCACGTCTCTGAAATCCCCACAATATCTGCCTTTGATGTTTTGAGCAATAACTCAAATTCATCAAATTTATTTACTAAACTCCTAGCAGTGGTGTACACGCAAGTATACTCGCACCTGTTCTTTTTCTTAGCTACCCTAACACAAACCATGTGTTTACTTGTACCCCAATGATTCCCAGCAGTCTCTGAAATATCCTGCATCTTATTTTCCAGGCTGCGGCTCATTCCAATAGAAGCAGTGCAAGAATCACTTTCACCTCTGCCAGTGGCTACTGTTAATCTATTAGTCCTTGTATCCCCCCAGTTTTCCGACCCACCTAACACTGCCTCGATAGCATCAGAAAATATTCTTGCACCCTTTCTATTTAAGTGTATCCCATCCCTGTAGAAGCAGTCTCTCCTGTTAACAAGTATAGACCAGGCTGAAAAAAATTCTACCCCTTGAGCCTTGCACAATCTTTCCCGGGCCGAATTGATCGACAAGGCTCTCATCATATACTCCCTCCTATCGTGTCTGGGCAGAATTGCAGACACTTTCAAATTTAACCCTAATTCACGGCTTTTTTTCAACAGTGACCTGTACTTGTTAAGTAATTCTGCCGGTCTCCCACTCTTAATATCATTAGTGCCAACATGTACAACTATATCACCTTTTGTGCCCTTAAAAGATGATATCTGCTCTACAACCTCATCAACGTTGAACAAGCTACATTCAATCAGAATGTGCTTCACTGATACTAGCTGCAAACAGTGCGTGCACTGAGGAGGATCATTTCCTGTGAGCAGAAACTGATGAGTAAGGTGAGTATGGCCAATTCGGGTTCTGGCTAGAAGTACTTCTTCCTTTCTAATGTTACGGAGGCTAGACATCCATAATTGTGGTTCAGGTTTCAATTGAAACAGTTTATTATGTGTTTGCTTTTTCCCCAGAAGTGTCCATTGTTCCATACATATTTCCTGTATTTTATGTTTATAATCAGAATAGGGGACAAGATCATTTGTTAAGGCTACGTTGGGGGGGGAGATGCTTTGCAGCATCATCAGCACGCTCATTTCCAGGAATACCACTGTGACCTGGAATCCAGGAGAAGACAACAGTGCAATGTTGCTCATGGAGATGTATCAGCTCACGTCTTATTAGCTTTACCAAAGGATTGCAAGGTGAGGTGTTTGTGAGAGCTAAGAGAGCACTCTTGGAATCTGTGTATGCTATACTTTTATTGATTGACAGGAGTGAAATATTTTCCAGGGCAAGTTTAATTGCATAGAGCTCAGCAGTATAGCTGCTGCATTCAGCTGGAAGTGGAATAGAAACAGTTGTATTAGGGAAGACAGCTGCTGCATTCAGCTGGAAGTGGAATAGAAACAGTTGTATTAGGGAAGACAGCTGCTGCATTCAGCTGGAAGTGGAATAGAAACAGTTGTATTAGGAAAGACAGCAGCTGCACCCACTTTATTGCCTGACTTTGAACCATCAGTGTAAATCTTAGAAAATTGGGAATAATTTTCTTCATGGACAAGATGCAATTGTCTGAGGTTAATATCTGCTACAGCACCTTTTCCCCATTTTTCAAAGTAATCATCATATGAAGGAATTAAGGTAATCCATGGGGTATCTGGATCTTTTAAATCTCTGACAATATTGTGAAAGTAAATATTCCAGCATTCTATTACATGTTTAACATGCTCCTGAAAATTTAGATTCTTATCAAAAATTAGCCCTAAGAGACGAATACTGTTAACGATTGGAAGAGGACGATTGGCCAAGTGTAACTCGGGTTCCGGATGCATTTTGCGCTTGTTGCAGAAATGCATGGCCATAGATTTGTGGTTTGATAGTCTATATCCATTTTGTGTCATAATTCAATATTATTTATTGATATTTGTAATTGCCTCTCAATATAATTTATAGTCTGAGAATGACAGGAGAAGATAAGATCATCAGCATAAATATATGAGTCAACAGTGTTTGGAATGCTGTTTGTGATATTGTTAATTCGTATAGCAAATAGAGTGGCACTGAGGACAGAGCCTTGAGGGACTCCTTCTTCTTGTCTGTATGTGTGAGACAGAGCCTGCTGGTATCAAACTTGGAATGTCCTGTGGCAAAGGAAGTTTTGAATAAAATATGGTAAATGCCCTTTCATATCTATAGAATGGAGATCCTTTAGGATTCCATAATGCCATGTGGTATGGAAAGCGTTTTCTATATCGAGAGACACCATGACGAGATGTTGATTCCTGATAAAAGCATTTCTTATGTTTGATTCAGCCTTTATCATGAGATCTAAGGATGATCTATTCTTCCGAAAGCCGAACTGATTGTTGCTGATTATGTTTCTAGACTCAAGGTACCACGTTAATCGACGGTGCACCATTTTTTCTAAAGTTTTACTTAAGCAGCTGGTTAGAGAGATCAGTCTGTAGTTGTTAGGAATCGAATGATCTTTTCCTGGTTTAGGGATAGCAATTACATGTGAATGTTGCCAGGAGCTCGGAAATGTGTGTTCATAAAATATCCGATTGTAAAATTTTAGCAGAGAGGATAACGATTGCTGATTTAGAGGTTTAAGCATTACATAGTAAATTCCATCAGGGCCAGGGGCACTGTTGTGGGAACTATTTATAGATTCTTTCAATTCTGATAGTGTGAGCAGTTAATTATAGGGTAAGCGGCGGGTAGTTTTGAAATTTTGAATTTCTCAGCATCGGCTTTAATTTTTTGGAATGATGGATGATACGCAATGGAGGCGGACAATTCAGAGAACACAGTTCCTAAGGCATTTGCAATATCTTCGGGATTAGAGATCTCCTTCCCATTCCAATTAAAAATAGGTGCAGGTAATGTAGGGTATTTACCATTTAGCTGCCTTATTTTTTTCCATATTATTCTGGCTTCAGTGTCTTTATTGATTGATGAAGCAAATTTTATCCAAGAGTCCTTTTTAGCCTTTCGCCTGATGTACCGTGCTTTGGCTTTAAGTTTCTTATAATTAATAAGGTTGGCAGTGGTAGGGCATTTTCGGAATAAGTTCCATGCTGCATTCTTTTCTCTTTTCACCTTATTACAATCATCATTCCACCAGTGATTGGTATGTCTACGATTTCTTAATTGAGACTGTGGTATAGCAACCTTTGAAGCTGATAGTATCTGCATTGTGATATGTTTGGTGACAGTATTGATAGAGGAAGACTCAATGATGTGATCATCAAAAGAGACATGACTTTTATATTTTGTCCAGTCTGCTTTAGAAAATTTCCATTTCATTTGTGGGTCAGTTGTTTTGGAATTCGTGGTTTGAATTCTGAATATTACTGGATAGTGATCACTGTTGAGAGGATTGTCAAGTGTTGTCCATTCGACACTTGGGAAGAGGATCAGCGAGCAGATTGAGAGGGCTATTGCAGATGATGCTCCAGTAGGAAAATGAATGTAAGTGGGTAAACCTGTGTTCAGTAATGTTAAATTCTGTCTGTCTAGTAGTGTTTCAATGAGTTCTCTGTGTCTGTCTGAGACGGGGGATCCCCATAATGGATGGTGTCCATTAAAGTCTCCTAATAGGCAGACTGGTGACGGTAATTGCAACACGAGGTTTTCTAGTTCATGAATCGTACATTGTTGATTGGGAGGGAGATATAATGAAACAATTGTTAAAGCAATGCCAATCATTACACGAGATGCAACAGCTTCTAAGGCAATTTGAAGAGAAATTTGTTTACAAGGAAACCTTGAGTCTATGAGTATGGCCACTCTACCATGAGCACTGTTTGTCCTGTCTTGTCGAAAAAGAGTGTAATATTTAACTGACACGGACACTTGTGGTGTTACATTTGTTTCTTGTAGGCATATGCTCACAGTATGATAACAATCAATTAGTTCATATATGTCATCTATGTTGCTGCGAAAGCCTCTGCAATTCCATTGAACTATGTTGTTGTTCATTGTGTAGGTTTTGAATTAGAAGTCGAATCTGTCTGTTTTTTAATGTTGCTCTGCTTGTGATGGTCAATTTTTATTTTGTCCTTTTTTGAAAAGAGTGGACGTGTGTCCATGTCGTCTTCTGCATGAAGATCTAGAATGGGTTCATTACAAGTATTGTTTTCTGCAATATCCATAGCTGTGTTATCAGATAATTTCTTTCTAACACAAACTGAATTTTCCTTCTGATCTGCAGTAACTGTATCTAATTTAGCAGTAGCTGGTATCGAGATCGGGGCATTGTTTGTCCTATCTACTGTTTGGTGTTTTGTTGACTGTGATGCAGGTGATAGCAATGATCGAGCCCAGATTACGAACCTAAGGGAGCATAAATTCAAATTAAGAAAAGACAGATGTAGAATAGATGTGCGGAAATTTGCCTTTAGCCAGCGGGTGGTTAATTGCCGGAACAAACTTCCATCTGTCGTTGTGGAAGTTGATAGGTTGAATAAATTTAAGGAGGAACTGGACAGGCATTTGGAGGCAATGGTGTGATTTTTTTTTTTTTTTTTGGCTGATGCTGCATAAGCTTACTACTACATTCAGAAATTGACACTTTTGGTGGGACTGATATATCTGTTTGCATTGAAACTGTTTGTTGTCTTTTGGATGCTTCAGCATATGTACGTTTAGGCATGTTTTGTAGTAGGTTCTTTCTGGCTTCAGGGTATGTGACCTTGTTCTCCACTTTGTATTTTTTTTCTCCAGCTTCCATTGCTCACAGGATCTAGAAAAAGCTGAATGGTTGCCTTTGCAGTTTGGACACCATGATGATTCAGCATCACAATCAGCAAACTGAATCTCCTCGGCAGACAGTTTGGTAATGCCCAAACTTCTAACACTTGTAGCATCGAATAGGATTGGGGATATAAGGAAGGATGCGACAGTTTAGGTATCCTGCTTTTACTGATGAAGGAATGTTCGGGGTAGAAAAAGTGAGAATGATGCTACGAGTAGGAACAAATTCTCCATCTTTCTTCAGCATTATTCATCTTGCTTCAGTAACTTTCTGGTCTTGGAGTTCTTGAATAATCTCCTCCTCTTTGACATTCAAACAGATCCGATTCGGAAATTACTCCTTTGGAGCTATTCAGGGTAGCATGAGGAGATACTTTAGCAGGAAATCCACCAAAGGATGTAAGTTGCAGAAGGGACTCAGAATATTTACGATTGGTGGTTTCGACTAATAGGTTGCCAGATTTCAGTCTTCTTACCATTTTTGGTGATCCGGCTACACTTTCTAGACATTTCTGTACATAAAAAGGAGACAAAGTACCCAAAGACTGATTCGTTAGGGAATGCAGTATGAGGAAAGATGGATATTCCATTTGAGGTACATCTGTTTTCATCCTCTTCCGTGTTTGATAGTCAGAGTCAGTTTGTTGCAAATTCAAAGAAGCAGGATTTACAGTCTTGAGAGGTGGAAAATTTTTGGTTTCCATAATTGCTCCTTTTGGTCCCGGAAGGATAACTTTTCCTTCCAGGTTTCTGGCCCCGCCACAGGGAGGCAGGAGCAGTGCCACGAGGTGACCAAGCGGCTGTTAGTTGTGTTAGTGAGAGAAGAAAAAGAAACAGAAGGGTGACTTTCCTTTCTGGGCCTTTGCCTACTGCCTGTAGTGCAAAAGAGCTACTCTAACAGAAAATGAGGAAAACAGTATTTAGAATGAAAAAGAATCTATATCTGGCAAAAGCTCTTTAGAAGGATCGCTTTAACAAATGCACTGAAATCGCTTGGCCACGGAACGCCTGGCACCCAGGGCCGACCAACGTGGACAGAACCATAAAAATATTCAAATATATAGGCACATATCTGCTCCTGCTCTATAATATATTAAAATAAAACATTTTTCAAATTTTTTGCAGAAGCCCTTAAAAGGATAAAAAGGCAACAGAGTTTGACGGATTTTTTCAATAAGAAACCAAAATCAGAATTTGTTGTATCAGAATTGGCTTTGGATAGTACAAAACAGTCACAAGCACAACCACTCCAACTTGAAGAAAGCAGCACGTCAATTATTGAAATAAAAAAAAATAACTCCAAAACTGAAAATAATCTTCCTGAATGCTGGACAGTGCAACAATATAACAATTTTAAAGAAAAATATGACGGACTGGTAATTTTTAACAAAAAGTTAGGTTGCGAGTATTGTGCAAAATATGACTTTATAAAAGAGAAAAGTGTTCCTGTGTCAAAAGAATGGAAATGTTTTTAGATTGAGGCATCAGGGAAAAATAAAGAGGTACAACAAGCTTCTCTAAGGAAAAAAATGAAAGAACATTTTACATCAAAAGCTCATAACATTTGTAAAGAGAACTTAAAACAATGTGAGCAGGATTCGATAATAAAAGTAATAGATATGATGAATGAAAAATATTTAAGTGCTACTTGTAGAGTATTTAATACAGTTTATAGCCCAGCAAAAAGATGTAAACCGTTTTCAGACATAGAAGATGAGATAGAAATGCAAATTAAAAATGGATTAGATATGGGAATAGGATTACATTCTCGTAAAACTGCTGTGAAAGTAGTTGATTTCATTGCAAAGGAAATTAAAAAAGAAATATTTAATAAAATTATTGAAAATAATCTGAAAATATGTTTGATTATTGACGAAGCTTCAACGATATCCTGCAAACCAGTTATTATACTTTTCTTAAAAGTTGAGGATTCAGTTACATCACCAACAATTTTCGTTGAACTAGTTGAATTGGAAAAACAAGATGCAGAGACAATATGTTCTTCAGTTATGGAAAGTTTAAATAATGTTGGGCTTACTAAGAACTACATAGAAAAAAATTTAATAGGATTTTGCTCCGATGGTGCCAGCATTATGCTTGGGAGAAAATCTGGAGTGAGCACTAGGATTGCAAAAGAGTTTCCAAACATAATAATACGGCACTGTTTAAATCATTGCCTCCATCTTGTTTTAGATGATTCGATAAAGGAAATAAAGCAAGCAAATCATTTTAAAATATTTATTGATAAGATATATACTATTTTTCATCAATCTAATAAGAACCAAATTGAACTTTCCAAAATATCCGTACAACTTGGAATTGAAATTATAAAGATTGGTAGAGTTTTGGGACCAAGATGGGCTGCCTGTAGCTGTGTGGCACGCTTATCCAGTACTACATCACTATTTTTATTCAAATAAAAAGTACTTAGGTATGGCTGCCAGTCTTGAAAATATATATTTTATAACTGATTTGGCATTGATGATTGATATTTTAAACGAAATTTCTCGTCTTTCAAATGAACTGCAAGCAAGAAATATAGACATAATAAAGGCTGAAAAAGTCATGATAAGATCTATTAAAGCATTTCAAATGCTTGGAAAGGAAAAGGGTCCATACTGAAGAAGTACATCGATTTGTTGGGCTTCCTCGGGAAAGACTTTTAGAAAACATCGTAACGAATTTGAAAAAAAGACTAATGGATTGTGAACATTCAAAAGCAAGTTGTAGCCAATTTCAAGATAGGAATAAATTACAATTTCTCGATTTTTTGGAGCCAGATTACTGGAATACTGAAGAAGTACTAGTTCGATGGAAAGCAGCTGCAGAACAATTGCTCGTATTTAATGACATTTTTAATCACCAAATTGATATTAATGATTATCAAGATTTCGTGGAAATTGTTTTAAAAAATTCCCAGAATTATGCAATTCCTGAAAGTGTTCAAAGAGCTAAAAATATTGTCAGAACAATTGCTGTAAGTTCAGCAGAAGCGGAAAGGGGTTTTTCAAAGATGAACATAATATGTGGGCGCCTCCATAGCCAGGTGGGAAAGAGCAGCAGTGCGTAGAACGTGCTTCTTGATTAAACCAGGGTTCGAGCCTGTCACCACCAAATACGGAGGATGCGGAAAGGTCAGGGAATGACCACCGCATATCCCGGAGCAATATGGCCTTAGTTGCTAATGCTCCTAAAAATAACAAATAACATAATATGTTCAGAGAAGAGAAGTCGCCTAACTGTTTCTAACAGATCAAACACAATGACTATTTGTCTAATTGGTCTACCGCTAAAGGAATGGGATCCTACTTCTACAGTGAAAAGATGGTTAAGGATAAATCACTCAGCTGATGATGCTCGGATAAAAGCGAAGAAAATTGCAAGTGAGGACGCCAATCAAGAAGCAATATGGAAATATCTTAAATAATAGTTTTATTGTTTTTTGTCAGGTATTATTTAATATTTTTTCATTAATATTTTAAAACTCTTTCTTATGACAATCTAGTTTTGTGGACCTCTTTTATTATTCTTATTTAAGTATTAACTGCATAAAATAATAAACTACCTTTTGGTATATAGTTTTTTTATACTTAGGACGGTCATTAGGGCAGCGAACCAGTTGTTAAATTATTTGAATCCCACCACTGCCTTTGTCCATAACAGTAACTTGCCCTTAATGTCACATTGCTCCAGTTTGTACAGCAGTCTTTTATGTGCAACAGAATCAAAAGCCTTCTTGAAATCCAAGCATATGATATCAAAATTATTTTTTGCATCCAGTTCCTTAGTCACTGTAAAACCTATCAGATTGGTTAGACAAGACCACTTAACAAATCCAAGCTGTGACTGCAGAATTATTGCATTCCTGTCCAGATGATCCTATATTACTTCTTTAACCTGGTGACTTCATTATTTTCTCTGGAACAGACTTTCAGCTAACCAGTCTGTAATTACTCATGTAAACTTCTGATCTCCCATTATGAATTGGGAATACATTTGCACATCTCCAGTCCATAGGGACCAACCCCTGAATCCAAGGATGCTCTTATAATTATGACTAAGAGGTTGCTTATCTCCTTTGATGCCACCGTTAATATAATTGGATAGATCCATCAACTGAAAGTGCCCCTTTTTTACGTTGCGCTTCAACAATTTCTCTTGCATTTTCTTTCAATGATTACAAAGTCATTTCAACCCTGTTAAAGTTTGATAAACTTCTGGAATCCCATCTGCTCACATGTGAATGTAAATGTAAAAATACCTATTCAATTTATCAGAGATGTGGTGTCACATCTCTGATAATGCAGAACGGAATTTGGGGATTACAATGTGTACAAAAAGGATAGACAGGATTGGAAGGGAGGAGGGGTTATGCTATTAGTTAAGAAACACATAAAATCCAAGGAAGTGAAGCCAGTCGACACCGCTGGACAGTGCAGTGTCGAGTCAGTTTGGTGTGACATAAGCATTGGGAGATCAAAATTGAGAGCAGGAGTGTGTTATAGGCCTAATGACTCTGATGAGTATAATAAGAAACTGTACAGGGAAATAGAGTGGGCCAGTAAATCAGAGTCTTATAATGGGGGATTTTAATTTCCCAGATATTGACTGGAATTTGTGGGTTGGTCACACACACACTAGCAAGGCTTTTGTGGATTTATTGGATGATTGTTTTCTACATCAGCATGTTCGGGAGGCAAATAGAGGGAGTAATACTCTTGATCTGAATATCAGTAGTGATTCTTCCTACGTTAAGAATTTGCAAATAAAGGAACCACTAGGTGGCAGTGATCACAGTGTGCTGAAGTGGGTAACTACCATCGGGGGGTAAAGGGAAGAGGTAACTACCATCAGGAGTAAAGTGAAGGGTTTTTGCTTTCGTAAAGGGAACTACAGGGGTCTGAGACAGTATTTAAAATCTATATACAGTGGGACTAACTGATAATGTTACCAACAGCAAATTCAAAATGAGAGGCATTCAAAGAGTTAATCTTGGAAGCTACAAGGCTTTACATGCCAACTAAGAAATATTGTTCAAGGTTTAGGCCTAAATGGATGTCAGATGAACTAATGAGACATAGGGCAGACAAGAAATCGGCATGGGATACATATAAATTAATGGGCGACATGGAAGCCTATGATGGATATAAGCTGGTCTGTAACCAAGTCACAAAGGAGATTAGGTAGACAAAGGCACATTATGAGAAATCCTTGGCAAAGGATGCAGAGAACAACAAAGTTTTTTACCAACAGCAATTCTTTACCTACGTAAACTCTAGAAGAAAAGGGATGAATCAGATTGGTCCACTGGATATTGATGGTTCAACTGTTGATGATCCTGCTCAAGTGGCTAACAAACTAAATGAGTATTTTGCATCTACATTCACCCATGAGGAGTTATTCAGAGAGGGGAATGCCAGAGGTGAGTTAAACTCTGGCAGTGAGCTAGATGATTTTGTAATAATTGAGCGGAAAGTGGAGGAGAAATTGTTGAAGATAAACATAAAAAAGGCACCCGGAGTGGATGGGATCTATCCAGTTATATTAAAGGAGGCAGCAAAGGAAGTAAGCAAACCCTTAGCCATAATTATGAGACCTTCTTTGGACTCAAGGGAGGTACCAATGGACTGGAGATGTGCAAATGAGACCCCAATTCATAACGGAGGATCAAAGGGCGACACAAGTAATTATAGACCTGTTAGTTTAACTTCTGTTCCAGGAAAATTAATGGAGGCTCTTGTTAAAGAAGCACTGCAGGATCATCTAAACAAGACTTCAGTTACAGCTCAGACACAGCATGGTTTTGTTAAGGGAAAGTGTTGCCTGACCAATTTGATTGGATACTATGATATGGTCACAAACGAACTGGATGCAGGAAATAACTTTAATATCATATATTTGGATCTTAGAAAGGGTTTTGATACTGTTGCACATGGAAGACTGCTGAACAAATTGGAGCAGTGTGGCATTGGAGGCAAATTGCTGCTATTTATAATGTGATGGTTAAGTGAGAGAAGACAGAGTGTGGTAATCAATGGACACTGCTCATCGTGGACTAATGTTATTGGTGGAGTCCCTCAGGGTTCACTGTTGGGTCCATTGTTGTTTTCTGTATTTACAAATGATATTGATGATGATATATCAAGCTTAATGTCCAAGTTTGTAAACGATACGAAGGTTGGCAGGGTTGTTAAGGACACTAATGATAGTATGCTTCTGCAACAGGATCTAGAAAAGTTGAGCAGATGGGCTGAGAGGTAGCAAATGAAGTTTAACATTGACAAATGTAAAGTACTACATATGGGAAGCAGTAATCCCAGAGTGATGTATCAACTCTATGGTACTACACTGACAGTGGCAGAGAACGAAAAGGACCTGGGGGTAATTGTGCAACAAGATAAGTTTTCTGAGTAGTGCAGACGGTCTGCAAGAGTAGCTCATAGTGTCTTGTGATATACAGGAATTTTTCTAGCAGGGATAAGGTGATTATCCCCTTGTATAAGGCAATGGTCAGGCCACACCTTGAGTACTGTATACAGGTCTGGAGGCCTCATTTTAAGAAGGATGTAGAGCTGTTGGAACAAGTAAAGAGAAGGGCAACAAGATTAGTGAATGAAACAAAGGGTTGCTATTATGAAGAAAGGCTTAAATTTTGCAAATTACAGTGTCTGGAGACTAGCATCACCTGCGAGGTGATCTGATTGAGGTGTATAAAGCCTTGAATGGTTTGAGCATGCTCAATGCTGATGGGATTCTTCCCCTTGCTCAGAAGAATCACTTGAGAGGGCATAAATTCAAATTGAGGAAAGACAGATGTGTGGAAGTTTGCCTTGAGCCAGCGGGTAGTTGGTTGGTGGAACAGACTTCCATCCTTTGTTGTGGAAGTTAGTCTAAATAAATTTAAGGCTGAGCTGGATAGGTATTTGGAACGAACGGAGGGGTGAAATGGGAGCAGTGTTTTTTTTGGCAGATGCTGCATAAGCTTGCTTTCTTGCATCATATGCCTCTACTAATGCTAATGCTAATTTGTTTATGAC
Source organism: Mastigoproctus giganteus (assembly GCF_048544385.1). NCBI lineage: Eukaryota > Metazoa > Arthropoda > Arachnida > Uropygi > Thelyphonidae > Mastigoproctus > Mastigoproctus giganteus. The sequence goes on from NC_143583.1 coordinate 172,206,975, forward strand.
CAGAGCAAGGTCATCAACAGTTAACCCACAGACGTGAAGTAGCCCAATGTGATTCAACCCCTTCCTTCTACTGTTAATATAAGCATAGAAGTCTTTGCTGTTTTTCTTTGAATTCTTTGGCAGAGACTGTTCATAATCTGCGTTAGCTTGCCTAAACTCCTTTGTGACTTGATTATAAACTATTTTTTATCTACCGTATGATTCTGTAGCACCTGATAATTTATATACATCAAATGCACTTTTCTTCGCTGCCACGTGTCTCAATAGTTCATCTGACATCCATTTAGGTTCTCTAGTCTTCTCTAGTTCTGCCATGAAGAGTATGTCTTCAATGGTATGAAAAGCCAAGTAGTGTTTATGATCTATTCCTTATAGTTTCTCATTTAAAATTTGCTTTTGGTAACATCATCCAGGTGTTCCAGGGAAAATAATATAATCACTGATTAAAGAAGCATTGCAGGATCATCTAAACACAACTACAGTTATACTTCAGACACAGCATGGGTTTGTTAAGGGGAGGTCTTATATGACCGATTTTATGTATACTACATTGTGGTCACAGAGGAAGAAGATGGAAAAAAACTTTAAAAAACTGCTTTACAAATTGGAGCAGTATGGCATTAAGGGCAAGTTGCTGCTATGGATAAACAGATAGTTGAGTGGGAGAAGACAGAGACTGGTAATCAATGAACACTGCTCTTCATGGAATAAGGTTATTAGTGGAGTCCAAAAGTGTTCAGTGTTTGGCCCATCGTTGTTTTCTGTATTTATCAATGATATTGATTGGTATATCAGGGTTAATGTTCAAGTTTGCAGACGATCCGAAGGTTGGCAGGAATTGTTAACAGTCGCTACTCCGACAGGATCTAGAAAAGTGGGCAGATAAGCTGAGAGGCGGCAACTGAAGTTTTTAACATTGCAAGTACTGCATGTGTAACCCAGAGTAACATCCAAATGTGCAGAACTGCACTCAGGGTAGTGGAGAATGAAAAAACCTGGAGGTAATTGTGCAGTCAGATAGAAGTTTTCTGAGCAGTGCAGATAGGCTGCCAGAGCAGCTCATGGGGTTTTAGCATTAACATAAACAGAGGTATATGATGCAAGAAAACAAGCTTATATAGCACCAGCAAGACAATTTTTTTTTAAATAATAAATAAATAAAATAAAATAAAAAACCTTCTCATTTTGCCCATCAATTCACTTGAAATGCTTGTCTAGTTCTGCCTTGAACTTACTTAACTTGTCGACCTCCACTACGACAAATGAGTGTTTATTCCAACTAACAACTAGTCGTTGGCTAAGGGCAAACTTCCACACATCTATTCTACATTTCTTTCTACAATTTGAATTTATTTCCTCTCAGGTGAGTAATCTGAGCAAGAGAGCAGAATCCCATCAGCACTTAGTTTGCTCAAACCATTCAAGATATTATACACCTCAATTAGATCACCTTGCAGGTGCCTAGTCTCCAGATGCTGCAATTTGCAGAACTTTGGCCTTTTTTTGTAACAGCAACACTTTGTTTTACACACCAATCTCTTTGCCCTTCTCTATACTCATTCCAGCAGCTTTACTTAATTCCTAAAATGAGGCCTCCACAACTGTATGCAATACTGAAGATGTGGCGTGACCAGTGCTTTATACGTGTGGGGGGGGGACCAATAACCTCCTTATCCCTGTTGCATTTGCAACAGTATCAAAAGCTTTCCTAAAATCAAAGTTTATGATATCAGAATTATTTTTTGCATTCATTTCTTTGTGACCACATCATAATATCCAATCAAATTTGTCAGACAAGGCTTGCCCTTAGTTCAGACAAGACCCATGCGGTGTCTTAACTATAATATTTGTATAGATGATCCAGCAGTGCTTCTTGAACCAGTGACTCCATTATTTTCCCTGGAACAGACCTGTCTGTTCCAGGGAAAAGAAAATCATCAAAGGGTGACTCATGTCACCCTTTGATGCCTTTTTGTGAGCTGGGGACACATTTGCACATCTCCAGTCAAGGGGAACCTTTTCTCAGTTCAAGGAAGCTTTCTTAATTATGGCTAAGGGTTTGCTTACGTCCTTTGCTGCCTCCTTTAATGTAACTGGATAGATCCCATCTGCCCCAGGTGGCTTTCTTATGTTCAACATCAACAATTTCTCCTCCACTTTTCTCTCAGTTATTACAAAATCATTTAACTCCCTGCTAGAGTTTGATAAGTTTCTGGCCTCCACTTCCCTACTGACTTCCTCATGTGGGAATGTAGATGCAAAATACTCATTCAGTTTGTCAGCAAACTGAATCCCAAACTGAAAGCAAAAATCCTTCCCTTTACCTCTGATGGTAGTTACATTTTTAAGTAAATCCCACATCAGCACACTGTGATCACTGCCACCAAGTGGTTCCTTTATCTGCAGATTCTTGGTGCATGAAGAATCACTGCTGATAATCAGATCAAGAGTATTACTGTCTCTAGTTGTCTCCTGAACATGTTTCTGTAGAAAACAATCATTCAATAAATCCACAAAAGCCATGCTAGTGTGTGAGTGATGAAATCAGAAGTTCCAGTCAATATCTGGGAAGTTAAAATCTCCCCATGTCTTGTCAATGATATACAGGAATTTTGTTAGCAGGGATAGGGAGGTGATTATCCCTTTGTATAAGGTGATGGTTGGGCCACATCTTGAGTACTGCATAATGGTGTGGAGGCCAAATTTTATGAAGGATGGAGGGTTGCTGGAATGAGTGTAGAGAAGGGCTACGAGATTGAGATTGGTGAGGGGAACAGAGGATTGCTCTTGCCAAGAAAGATTCAAGAGCAACCCTTTGTTCCCGTCACAAATTGCAGCCTCTGAAGACTAAGGTAATTTTGGGTGATCTGATTGAGGTATATCAGGCCTTGAATGGATTGAGAAAGTTCAATGCTGATGGTATTCTTCCTCTTGCTCAGATTACACATCTGAGGAGCATAAATTCAATTTGAGGAAGGACAGTTGCAGAATAGATGTATGGAAATTTGCCTTTAACCAATGGGTGGTCAATTGATGGAACAAACTTCCATCTGTTTGTTGTGGAGGTTATTAGGTTAAATAAATTCAAGGCAGAACTGGACAAGCTTTTGGAGTAAAAGTATGGGTGAAATAGGAAGGGTTTTTTTTTTTTTTTTTTGCTGATGCTGTATAAGATTGCTTTCTGGCATCATATGCCTCTACTAATGCTGATGCTAACACACTCTTCTCAATTTTATGTTCCTAGTACTTATATCAATACCAAACTGACACTGGTCACTCATGTTGACTGGGTACACTGCCTTAGATTTAATATTCTTCTTAACTAACAGCATCTCCCTTTCCCTCTCCTGTCATGTCGTGTCTGTTTTTCCTGTATATGTTGTAACTCCCATATTCAAATTCAACATCACTTATTTCTGAGTGACACCATACTATCCTAGCTATCTGCATTTGAAATCAGTACTTCAAATTCATCAAATTTATTTACAATGCTCCTAGCATTAGTATAAATGCACATGTCCCTACTCTTTGTTACCCTAACAAAGCCCATTTTTTACTTTTCCACGATTATTCACAGCAGGGTCTGAAAACCCCAACACCTTGCTTTCCAGGCTGCTGCACCTTCCAATAGAAGCAGTACAAGAATCACTTTTACCTCTGCCCACCCCACTAGAAACTTCCGACCCACCCATCACCGCCTTGATAGCATTAGCAAATATTCTTGCACCCCTTCTATTTACATTTATCCCATCCTTGTAAAAACAGTCTGTCCTGTTAACAAACACAGACCATCCTAAGAAAAATTCTACCCCATGAGTCTTGAACATTCTCTCTAGGACTGTATTAATTGATAAGGCTCTTTCAAATTAAATCATAAATCTTGACTTTTTCCCAACATGTACAACAATATCACCTTTTGTGCCCTTAAAATATAACTGCTCTACATCATCTAATTTTGCTCCTGCCAGTCATGCCCTGGTCCTATACCACCTATATCCTTCTTGCACAACATATTTCCTGTTTCCTTGACAATAGAGTCACCAACAATAACTACCTCCTGTGGGACCAGTGCAATTGCTTCAAGAGTAACCACCCTACTCTTTAAACTCTCATAAATGTCCATCAGGCCACAGAGTTGGTGTCTAATTTCTTCACACCCCCCCCCCTGGCTGTATCGTGTCTCCTGTTCTAGAAAGTACATAAACATTACACATGTTGCACATTTTGTTAGACCATGATTCATTACAGCAAATTATAATTATTTATTTATTTTTAGATAGCTGATGAGCTACAGAATGTAATAACATGTGAAGCTGGTATAGATAAATTGCTGAAGAATATGAAAAGTGGATAGACTGGTACTCTTGGAAAATTGGGGAATTTGATGATAATAGGAAGCCATTAATTGTGGAAAGAGACAAATCCAAATACTTCCACAAGTACACAAAGGTCAACAGCACGGAGTCACTGGGTTTTTAGCAGAACTTAAAAAGATTCTGGGTGGTGCATTCTTGTCGAAGTCACGGATAGTACAGCTGAACTATTGGAAGTGAAAAATCAAGACCATATTCTTCCCAGAATACATACAATTTCAGATGAATGGGCTACATACACAAATATTCTCAATTGCAAATGGAATTTATATGCATTCCATAGTCAATCACTGAACCCACTTTGCTGACCTTCATCACCCTCATTTATTGTTCATATGCAGAATGTTGACAATATATGGATAAGCAAAGAAGCTGAGAAAACAATTGAGCGCTTTTAGTGCAGTTCATCCTGAATATAATTTCTTTTCCTGCAGAAAACCTTAGTATTAAAAGGTAAGTCTTTCATCTCCATTAATTGTTTATAGTGTGATTATACAGGATGTCTCAAAAATATTGGTACAAACGTTTAGGGGAGGTAGGTAACATCTAAAGGAATGTGAATCGCATAGGCATACCCATAACCGGAAACGTCATGGGAAAGTAGTAGCAGAGGCACAAGAAGCAAAAATGACACAAGACAGTAATTAGTGGGAAACATTTATTTGACATAATATTAACAATGGAGTACGAGATGGATGCATTTCATGATGTTACAACACGTGCTCGAAGGTTCCACCATGAGACGCGATACATGCGTGACACCGACGCAGCATGGATTGGCGGACATGGTCGAACACACCTGGAGTTTTTTTGACAGTAAAGCAGCACAGACAAGTCTCGCCCCGAGATCCATTTCCATCTCCACAGGCGATTCATACACGATAGATTTGAGGGTTCCCCACAGAAAGAAATCAAGGCTCGATAAATCAGGTGAGCATGGGGGCCAGGCAACGGGTCCACCACGGCCAATCCATCGACACCCAAAACGTCTGTTCAAATGGTCACGAACACACCTTACATAATGGGCAGGCACCCCATCATGTTGAAACCAAATGTTGCGTCTCACATTTGCTGGAACATTGTCAAGTAACCCTGGTAGAACTTGTTCAAGAAAGATCCGATATTTAGCGGAGTTCATGCAGGATGGTAACAGGTATGGGCCGACTAAGCAGTCACCAACCATACCTGCCCACACATTTACTAGGAAGCGATGTTGTGCCACATGGGGGTGCACACTGTGTGGGTTGTCGTGAGCCCACACATGAGCATTGTGCTGATTGAATAAGCCTTCCCAAGTGAAATAAGCCTCATCCGTGAACAAAACATAGGCTGGAAAATTCAAGTCTTGAACACTTTCTTGGAGAAACCACTGCGCAAAAGCCACACATGCCAGGATGATCTTGGGGGAGCAGTAACTGAACCCTTTGGAGATGAAAGGGGTGTAAGGAATCGTCATACCAGACACGCTGTACACTGCAACGAGACACTCCTAAGGCAGAGGCAACGGCACGTGTGCTGGTAGTATGATTATTCTGGACGGCATTCAACACACTTTCTTCCATGATGGGAGTTCGCGTCGAACGTGGTCTGCACACACTACTCCTGTTACCTCTAAATGACCCATAATTGCACAAATTTTGATGCACACGTGCAAACAAACGGTGGTCCGGTACATGTCTGTCTGTCTGGGAAGCATTCTCCATAAATTCGTTGAGCGGCTCGTCCATTGCCCTCTGCTAATCCCTACACTAAGTGCATGTCTGCCAGCTCACAGTTCATATATCGATGCATGCTCTTCGTGCAGCGACTACTGCTTGAATGAGTAAACTAGAAATTTTCCCTCTCGCGAACTGATGAACAGCGTCGTGTACCGACTTACGGTGATGTTTCTGGTTATGGATTCCTATGCGATTCACATTCCTTTAGATGTACCTACCTCCCCTAAACGTTTGTACCAATATTTTTGAGACACCCTGTATAGCTGAGACCTGGGAGTAACTGTGCAGTCAGATAAAAGTTATTTGAGCAGTGCAAATAAACTGGGAGGACAGCACATGGGGTTTTGCCAATGATATACAGGAACTTTGGTAGCAGGGATAAGGAAATGATTATCGCAATGTACAAGGCAATGGTTACACCACATCTCGAGTACTGCATGCAGATCTGGAAGCCTCATTTTAGAAAGGGTGTGGATCTGTTGGAATGGGTTCATGGAAGGGCATTAAGATTGGCAAGGGGAGAAAAGGGTGCTTTTACCAGGAAAGGCTTCAGTTTTGCAAACTTCAGCAGCTGGAGACTATACACCTCCAAGGAGATCTGATCGAGGTGTTTAAATAATTGAATGAATTGAGTAAGCTGAATGTTAATGGCATTCTTCCACTTGCTGAGACTACACACATAAGGGGGCATAAATTCAAGTTGGGGAAGGATGGTTGCAAGACAGATGTGCAGAAGTTTGCCTTCAGTCAGAGGATGGTTGATTGTTGGAACAAACTTCCATCAGATGTTGTACAGGTGGATAGTTTGGATAAATTCAAGCAAGAACTAGATAAACTGGTAGAGGTGGTGGACAAGTGAAATGAGAAGTGTGTTGTTTTTCTTTCTTTTTTTTTTTTTTGATGCTGTATAAGCCTGCTTTCTTACATCATTTGACACTACTACTACTAATAATAATCATAATAAATTAGAAATTCAAACATTAAAAGCCTAAAAATAAATCTTCAATTCTTTCCGAATACAGAAAATACATAAATTCTCAGCATAGAAACAAGCAAATAACAAACAGGCATAGACTGAAACATCTAAGCTCCATCACAATAACAGATTTGATTTCAATAAATTTAAGGAAGAAGTAGACAAATTTTTATAGAAAAGATAAATAGATGTTGGGAAGTACTTTTTTTTTTTTTTTTTTGCTTATGCTGTATAAGCTTGCTTTCTTGCTCATTTGCCACTACTAATACTAATTTTACTGAACCAAAATAGGCCTAATTGGTGGTTAAATTTATATTTTTTAACAAAGCTCACCTTTAATATTTTCACCACACATTTTTCATTGGTGTTAATATTCATTGATTCAAAAACTTCACTATATTTTCCACGTCCTAGTTTTCTTACTAGCTGGTAATCATCCTGATTACTATGAAAAATAAAATAAAAATATATAAATATATGATTTTATATTATATATTCTTAACTTAGAAATAAAAGTTTTAAATGAGGAAATAAAAGAGCTACAAATCTTAGCCAAATTTTTGACTTTTCAAGTTGTTACCGAGTTATTTTTGTTACTATTTTCCTTTTCTTATGCAAAATTAAATACACAAGAGCTTAAACTCATGTTTACTCAAGTCATATTCATATAATAATATCATTTTCAAATTAATCCAACTTAACACTTGACAGGTAATATTCATTAACAATAAATATTTATATTCGAGGTGCTTAAATTAAAAAGCAGTGGTTCTATCTCGCTTAATTTTAGGTTTAGCCACTTTGACATCTGAACCCTTTCTGTTACATTTGGACTGAAATTTTTGAATTGGATTTTAAAAATTGGACTAAGTATTATCATTTCTATTTTGTTATTTCTAAATTTAAAATTTGTCTAATCCTCTGATTTTTTTTTCTCAATAGGAAGGTTGTTTCCTACCTTCAATTTGGCTTAAATATGTCAGGTGTATGAATAAATACACAGTTAATGTAATAAATATGGTGTTTGAATAAAAAAAAAAAAAAAAAAAAAAAGCAGACAATGGTTGTGTGTAATCTTCATTGTCTGTGTGTGTGTTTAGCTGTAGTAGATGTAGCAGTAGTCAAGTTTTAGGGGCATCAGCAACTAAGACCATATTGCTCCGTATATGCTGTCTGTAAATTGCATACGTTCTGTGGTAAATTTTTCTGTTTGCTAGACGAAAAACCCGAGTTTCCAGGAGAAAAAATCAGGATATCCTCCTCTGTGACTGACTGACTCAGCCATATTGTGAAAAAGGCCCATAACAATTCCTAACATCATCAACAGGACTCGAACTCAGGTCTTTTCCACCCAGTATGGAGAGGACAGTGTTTAGCTGTGAACAGTTGGCTAGACAAGGACAGTGTGTAGTCTCCATGTGGTGCAACTTATTATTCTTCAGTTATATCATGTTGTATTTCTTCAGTTATGTTCATTTCAGAAGTACATTAATGACATTTGTGTGGGGAACAACTTTCCACTGTGGAAAAAAAGCAGTGGATTAGGCAAAATTAAATTTAGAAATTAATCTAAACAGCAAAGAATAGTTCAGTTTTAGCATCAAATACAAAAATTTCAGCCAAAAACAAAAGGTACAGACATCAAATAGCCTAAACCTAAAAATAAGAAATATACATTTTAATTGAAACACCCTGTATACAAATAAGTTAACAGGCTCACATCATCATTGTTCTCTTTCTTGGTGATTCCCTTCTACTTCTGACTCTCTCTCTCGCTCAGGGTAACTTGGGAATTTTTTTTTTTTTTTAAACCTGAGGCTTCCTTGCACCATACAGCTAATAATAGTGATAGTGATATTAGCAATACAGTAACAATCTACCAGATAAAAATTCTACAAGAATTTTAATAAATAAATAGCATATTCAAAGAAACACCCCACTTTTGTTCTTAAATTTTGTATTTAGTCAAACCTTGCGCACACTTTTTTTTTTTCAAAATTTTGAGCAATCTTATTAAAAACTCGTATGGACAGTATACAGCAATACCCCACATAGCACTGATAATTGGTACTGAAACTGTTCTGTGTTATGTGAAACCGTGCTGATTGAGCTATAATTATAATGGGTTTTAAATGAATGCATACTAGAGAAACAGTATGCATTCATTATAAACAAATTATAATAAATCTATAAACAATTTGCACTTGATAGCCAATTAAAAGGATTTGAAATAAAAAATTTTGCAAAAATTTTATTAATGAAAAGGTAACATTATGGGAGATGAGAAAAAAGCTTTATTGTTTATTTGGGTATTTCAAAAATGAAGTTTAGCGAAGTCATCTCTTCTTTTTCTCGGCATACAAGTCTTTGTAGCATTGAATCCCATCTTATAAAATTTGCCATATCTCGATGCTACATCCAACATTTGGATCTCCATTCATAATTGCCTTGCAGGCCATGTCAAGCCCTGAAAAACTTTCTTCAATTCTTTTGTTGAAAAATCTTTTCGTGCCACTTCAGAATTGTTTTTCTCTTCTTCATATGCAATTTTCTCATCAATTTCAAGGAGAGTTGCATCATCTAAGTTATTTGCATGTGAGTCAAGGCTGTCATGTACATTGGCAGTGTCCAAAGGTTCGAATCACAAGTCTTTTCTGATCTTCACAATGTCTTCGGCAGTTGTCTGAACTTGCAATTCAAAACCAATGAAATCATTTGCCAAATAGGGCAAAACATGCTGCCAAACATAAAGCATGTTGTTGCAGTAGCGTAGCTACCCTGTTTCGGGCCCAGAGGCAAAGAACATGTTTGGGCCCCTACTTAATTAATGAAAATTGTAAAAAGAGGAGACATCGAAAGATCCCGAGCCCCTAAAAGGCCTGGGCCCGCAGGTAATTTCCTTGCCTGCCTACATGGTAGCTATGCTACTGTGCTGTTGGGCATGATTTCTAACCAAGATGCAGATATATTTTAGATTGTATTTAAAGGGGTAAAAATTAAATTGTGAAATGAAAAGGCTTGAAAAGCTACCACATCATCTCGTCAGGATGAAATTAAGAATACCGAACACTGTTGCCACTGACTGCCTGAGGGGACTACTGACATATGTGCAGCATATATGAGACACTAGAGTTGTCACCACAGCATATATGTACCTGTACCTAGGCTACGACAATGCAGCATATATGTAGAGTATGTGTCTAGGCTACTGAATGAGTTTTAATAGGTACAGTAAATTTTCAACTTAAATTTAATTAAAAACTGTGTTATAGTGAAACCCATGCTGTTTGAAGCAGTGCTAAGTGATTGCTGTATAAGCTTTCTTGATATCACAAAAATTTTATTGACATCATTGCAAACTTCGAGTTCAAACTAAGAAATAGGGCGAGAGATATCTGATCAAACTATTAAGTAAAAGAACTTCTAGAAAATATCCAAAGAAGAGCAACTTAACTGGTTAGGAGCAATAGGAATTGCCCTATGACAAATGTTTTGGAAGATGTGGACTGCAGAACCTGAAGGCTAGACATCTGAGGGAAGACCTGAGAGAAATGTTCAAGTTTCAAGCCTAAGCAGTAAATGAATGAGGGAAACATTTTCACGTTAGCAGGTGAAACAAGAAAAAGGATGCAGATATTAAATTTTGGGAGGAAATAAAAGATTAAATCTCATGAAGTTCACCTTTGGTTCAATTTCAGAAATGGGTAAATTGTAATTTACTCAAGTTTTTTTTTTTTTTATGTTGCAGAATATATTTAATCACCTCTAGCAAAATTTGACCTGATTAATTTTCAAATGCTTGGCAAGACCCTTCTGTTTGGGATAAAGTTGGCTGGCACATTCTCCCCACAACAGGAATACTAGGCAGAAGCCTTCATTAATTCCTCCCTTAATTGAATTTTCTTTCAAAAGGTTCTTCCCTTATCTCTCTCTCCAATTGATTTAGCAACTCAATGTAGATATATTCCTATTCTCCAAAGACCAATATCACAAGCAAACTGTTGATGTCATTCTATCTTCTAACCTATAGTGTGCAACCATTGTGTGTGTCCCCTCTGCTTCTATTTTTGTTCAAATTTGACTCGAAGTAAATAACTCATTTTATTGTCATGTACGGACTTTTGTAAGCTGAAAATCCTTCTACCCTTGGCTGTAAAGGGTATGTTGTCACCAAAGGTTATTTAATTCTCTGACACAACAAATAAATGGATATTTATTCATAGACTAATAAAATTTTAGGACAGAAAGCTTCAAACTATAAAAAATTTAAAACTATGACACTGTTTAGTGCGAATGCATCATTATTACACAGCTGAATTTTAAGACAAATGAAAGTTTGTACATTTAGGTATCATTATTATATCTTATTGTGATGATGTAAACATCGAAAAGTGCTAAAAACCATAGATTGCTAAAGCATTATTATTGTAACTTACCATATTGTGAAATCCTTCAAAACAAGTTGCTTTCCTCTTATACTTCAAATGCTGTCATGGAATAAGTAAGTAAGGTTTTTGGCACAAGGGCCTCCCGTGCCATATTCTGCCTGTTCATTATTAACTTATGACTGAGTCTTTAATATTATCAGAGGCGATTATATATATTTATGCTTATCTGTAGATTTACTTAACAAGTAAAAGTCAATGACGAATAAAAGTTGCGAGTTAGGATTAAATTTGAAAGTGTCTGCAATTCTGCCCAGACACAATAGGAGGGAGTATATGATGAGAGCCTTGTCAATCAATACAGCCCTGGAGAGATTGTGCGAGGCTCATGGGGTAGAATTTTTTTCAACATGGTCTATGCTTGCTAACAGGAGATACTGCTTCTACAGGGATGGGACCCACTTAAATAGAAAGGGTACAAGAATATTTGTTGACGCTATCGAGGCAGTGTTAGGTGGGTCGGAAAACTGCTAGCTTGGGGGGATTCACAGACTAAAAGATTAACAGTAGCTGCAGGCAGAGGCAAAAGTGATTCTTGCACTGCTTCTATTGTAATGAGCAGCAGCCTAGAGAGCAAGTTGCTGGGGATGAGTTCAAGAGCTGCTGGGAGTCATCACGGAATAAGTAAATACATGGGCTGTGTTTGGGTAACTAAGAGTAAGAACAGCTGCATGTATACTTGCATGTACACCAATGCTAGAAGTATAGTAAATAAATTTGATGCATTTGAAGTGCTCATAAAGACATCAAAGGCAGATACTGTTGGGATATCAGAGACATGGTGTCACACAGATATAAGCAGTGCAGAATTTGAATTCGGGAAGTACATTGTGTACAGAAAGGATAGGAATTAAGAAAAACTTAAAATATAAAGAAGTGCTCCAGTTGACATGAGTGGACAGTGCAGTGTTGAGCCTGTTTGGTGTGGCAGAAACACTGGGAAAGGGAAAATGAGAGTAGGAGTGTTTTATAGGCCTAATGATTCTGATGAGTACAACAAACAGTTGTGCAGAGAAATAGAGTGAGCCAGTAAATCAGAACGTCTTGTAATGGAGAATTTTAACTTTCCAGATATTGACTGGAACTTGTGGCTTGGTCACTCGCACGCTAGCAAGACATTTGTGGATTTATTGGAAGACTTTTCTACAGCAACATGTTTGAGGGGCAACCAGAGGGAGTAATACTCTTAATCTGATTATAAGTAGTAATTATTCATGCATTAAGAATTTGCAAATGAAGGAACCACTAGGAGACAGTGATCACAGTGCACTGATGTGGGATTTACTTAAAGATGTAATTACCATCAAGGGTAAAGGGAAGGGTTTTTGTAAAGGTGACTACAGTGGTCCCAGACAGTTTTTAAATTCTATTTAGTGGGATCAACTGATGATGTTACCATCGTTGAATTCTAAATGACGCCTTCAGGGACTTAATCTTGGAGGCTACTAGGCTTTTCATTCCAAATAAGAAATACTGTTCAAGTTTCAAGCCTAAATGGATGTCAGCTGAATTAATGAGGCTCGTGGTAGAGAAGAAAAATGCATGGATGCACATAAATTATCAGGCGACACAGAAGCTTATGCCACATATAAGCTGGTCTGTAATCAAGTCAAAAATATGGTTAGGCAGGCGAAGGCAGATTGCAAGAAATCTTTGGCAAAGAAAAACAGCAAAGAATTTTTTACTTATGTAAACTCTAGAAGGATGGGGATATGAATCAGATTGGTCCACTTAACAAACTGGCCTTGTAATTGCATAAAAGTATCGGTAAGAGTATCCACGTGTTTGCAACTCCGCTGAACGAGAAGTTCTTTAGCCATATTTAGCCGCTTGATTGAATATTTTTTACATCGAATTATTTCTGTAAGTAGCTTATAGACCTAGTTAGGATCATTAGTTTATTCTGAATTGAGACAGCGAGATTTGAAAGTTAATTAATACTTAAGTGTCTGTAAATTTACCATTCGTAACTTTCCCACCTTTGTGATACGATAGTTATATACCGTACTAGATAGCGTTAGTTGAACTTCGTTAGCAGTTAAATTGTACTTTTAAATAAATACATATAACGACTTAGATTACAAACGTAATATAATTAATTAATAAATTAATAGAATCATGACTCAGACCAGAGCAGCAAAGCAAAAGGCTCAAGCAAATGGAAGTGCTGTGGCTCAGAGAAGAACTGAAGGGGGGGCAGTTGTCCTCTGACTCACAGCCTTATAAAATGCACTGTTTGCTTGATGTTTGCAGAGCAATCGGGTACGGGACATGATACTGCCATGGGGGATGTCTTTGTGTGTGCGCGATGCAAGGAGTGTATCGATATCAGGCAACAACTCAGCGTTCTTGTGGGCCTATATGAGAGCTTGAAAGACAGTGTGGATGCCCTCGAAGAAACTAAATTGAGGGGCCCATCAAGCTCTCAGCTGCCCACATCAACGCCAGAGCTTGCACTTGGGCATCACGTGACACAGAGGCAACCCCCAAGGCAGAATGCGCTGGTCCAGAAGGAACTAGTAGTTGTTGGTGACTCTATTGTCAGGGAAACGGGGAACATGCTTTGTAAAAAGGATAGGTGGAACAGGACCAGGGTATGTCTGCCAGGGGCAAAGGTTGATGACGTTGTAGAGCAAATATCATCTTTTAAGGGCACAAAAGGTGATATAGTTGTACACGTTGGCACAAATGATATTAAGAGTAGGAGACTAGCAGAATTACTTAACAAGTACACGTCACTGTTGAACAAAAGCCGAGAATTAGGGTTGAATTTGAAAGTGTCTGCAATTCTGCCCAGACACGATAGGAGGGAGTATATGATGAGAGCCTTGTCGATCAATTCGGGCCTGGAAAGATTGTGCAAGGCTCAAGGGGCAGAATTTTTTTCAGCCTGGACTGTACTTGTTAACAGGAGAGATTGCTTCTACAGGGATGGGATACACTTAAATAGAAAGGGTGCAAGAATATTTGCTGATGCTATCGAGGCAGTGTTAGGTGGGTCGGAAAACTGCTAGCTTGGGGGGGGGGACAAAGACCAATAGATTGACAGTAGCCACTGGCAGAGGTGAAAGAGATTCTTGCACTGCTTCTATTAGAATGAGCAGAAGCCTGAAAAACAAGATGCATGATATTTCAGAGACTGCTTGGAGCCATTACGGTACAAGTAAACACATGGGTTGTGTTAGGGTAGCTAAGAATAGAAACAGGTGCAGGTATACTTGCATGTACACCAATGCTAGGAGTTGAGTAAATAAATTTGATGAATTTGAGGTATTGCTCAAAATATCAAAGGCAGATATTGTTGGGATATCAGAGATGTGGTGTCACACAGATATAAGGGATGCAGAACTGGAATTTGGGGAGTACTACGTCTACAGAAAGGATAGATTTTTTTTTTTTTTTTTTTGATTTGGTAGTTGTTGGCGCATCGGCTTCTGTTCCATATTGCACCTCCCAAGGTTTTTTTTGCAGTACTTTGATCCAAGCCCGAGGCGGGAATCGAACCCGCGACCTTTGGGTTGCCGGGCAGGTAGTTTACCCACTCGGCTAGCCCGGTCGGCAGAAAGGATAGACAGGATAGGAAGGGGGGAGGGGTTATGCTATTAGTTAAGAAACACATAAAAACCAAGGAAGTGAAGCCAGTTGACATCGCTGGACAGTGCAGTGTTGAGTCAGTTTGGTGTGACATAAGCATTGGGAGATCAAAATTGAGAGTAGGAGTGTGCTATAGGCCTAATGACTCTGATGAGTATAATAAGAAACTGTACAGGGAAATAGAGTGGGCCAGTAAATCAGAGAGTCTTATAATGGGAGATTTTAATTTCCCAGATATTGACTGGAATTTGGGGGCTGGTCATTCACACACAAGCAGGGCTTTTGTGGATTTATTGGATGATTGTTTTCTACATCAGCATGTTCGGGAGGCAACTAGAGGGAGTAATACTCTTGATTTGATTATCAGCAGTGATTCTTCATGCATTAAGAATCTGTAGATAAATGAACCACTAGGTGGCAGTGATCACAGTGTGCTGAAGTTTTTTTTTTTTTTTTTTAGGTAGTTGTTGGCGCATCGGCTTCTGTGGCCATAATGCACCTCGCAAGGTTTTTTCAGTACTTTGATCCAAGCCCGAGGCGGGATTCGAACCCGCGACCTTTAGGTTGCCAGGCAGGCACTTTACCCACCTGGCTAGCCCGGTCGGCATGTGTGTGCTGAAGTGGGATTTACTCAAAGAGGTAACTACCATTAGGGGTAAAGGGAAGGGGTATTGCTTCCGTAAAGGCGACTACGATGGACTGAGACAGTATTTAAATTCTATACAGTGGGACCAACTGATGATGTTACCAATAGCAAATTCAAAATGGGAAGTATTCAAAGAACTTATCTTGGAAGCTACTAGGCTTTACATACCAACTAAGAAATATTGTTCAAGGTTTATGACAAAATGGATGTCAGATGAACTAATGAGGCATATGGCAGAGAAGAAAAATGCATGGGATACTTACAAATTAACACATGACACAGAAGCCTATGATAGATACAAGTTGATATGCAACCAAGTTACAAAAGAGGTTAGGCAGGCGAAGGCAGATTACGAGAAATCCTTGGCAAGGGATGCAAAGAAAAACAGCAAAGAGTTCTTTACTTATGTAAACCCTAGAAGGAACGGGATGAATCAGATTGGTCCACTTGATATTGATGGGTCAACTGTTGATGATCCTGCTCAGGTAGCTAACAAACTAAATGAATATTTTGCATCGACATTCACACATGAGGAGTTATTCAGCGAGGGGAATGCCAGAGGTGTATTCAACTCTAGCAGTAAGCTACAGAATCTTGAAATAACTGGGAATAAAGTGGAGGAGAAACTGTTGAAGATAAACACAAGAAAGGCACCCGGGGTGGATGGGATCTATCCAGTTATATTAAAGGAGGCAGCAAAGGAAGTAAGCAAACCCTTAGCCATAATTATGAGAGCTTCCTTGAACTCAGGGGAGGTACCCATAGACTGGAAATGTGCAAATGTGACCCCAATTCACAAAGGAGGATCAAAGGCTGACACAAGTAATTATAGACCTGTGAGCTTAACTTCTGCTCCAGAAAAATTAATGGAGGCACTGGTTAAAGAAGCACTGCAGGATCATTTAGACAAGACTTCAGTTATAGCTCGGACACAGCATGGCTTTGTTAAGGGGAAGTCTTGCCTGATCAATTTGATTGGATACTATGATGCAGTCACAAAAGAACTGGATGCAGGGAATAACTTTGATATTATATACTTGGATCTTAGAAAGGCTTTTGATACTGTTGCACATGGAAGACTGCTACACAAATTGGAGCAGTGTGACATTGGAGGCAAATTGCTGCTATGGATAAAGGGGTGGTTGAGGGGGAGAAGACAGAGAGTGGTAATCAATGGACACTGCTCATCTTGGACTAATGTTATTAGTGGAGTCCCTCAGGGCTCAGTGTTGGGTCTATTATTGTTTTCTGTATTTATAAATGATATTGATGATGGTATATCAAGCTTAATGTCCAAGTTTGCAGACGATACAAAGGTTGGCAGGGTTGTCAAGGCCACTACTGACACTATGCTGCTGCAACAGGATCTGGAAAGGTTGAGCAGATGGGCTGAGAGGTGGCAAATGAAGTTTAACATTGACAAATGTAAAGTACTACACATGGGAAACAGCAACCCCAGAGCAACGTATCAACTCTGTGGTACTACACTGACAGTGGTAGAGAATGAAAGGGACTTGGGGGTGGTTGTGCAGGCAGATATGAAGTTCTCTGAGCAGTGCAGACGGGCTGCAAGAGTAGCTCATGGAGTATTGTCAATGATATACAGGAATTTTTCCAGCAGGGTTAAGGAGGTGATTATTCCCTTGTATAAGGCAATGGTCGGGCCACACCTAGAGTACTGTATACAGGTCTGGAGGCCTCATTTCAAGAAGGATGTAGAGCTGCTGGAACGAGTACAGAGAAGGGCAACAAGATTAGTGAATGGAACAAAGGGGTGCTCTTATGAAGAAAGGCTTAAGTTTTGCAAATTACAGTGTCTGGAGACTAGGCACCAGCGAGGTGATCTGATAGAGGTGTATAAAGCCTTGAATGGTTTGAGCATGCTCAATGCTGATGGGATTCTTCCTCTAGCTCAGAATAATCACCTGAGAGGGCATAAATTCAAATTGAGGAAAGACAGAAGTAGGATAGACGTGCGGAAATTTGCCTTTAGCCAGCGGGTGGTTGGTTGGTGGAACAGACTTCCATCCCTTGTAGTGGAGGTTGATATCCTAAATAAGTTTAAGGCTGAGCTGGACAGGTATTTTGAACGAACAGAGGGTTGAAGTGGGTTTTTTTTTTTTTGGCTGATGCTGCATAAGCTTGCTTTCTTGCATCAAATGCCTCTACTAATGCTAATGCAAAGATGGTTCGACTATTGATGATCCTGCTCCAGTAGCTAATAAACTGAATGAGTATTTTGCATCTACATTCACACATGAGGAGTTATTCAAGGAGGGGAATGCTTTAACGATGGATCTATTATCAGTATATGGCACTTTTAGATAGCAGAAAGATCCATTATTAGGATGTTTAGCAGGCATAATCCACACATTCATTACTGGGATGCCGACATGACCATGGATTCAGCAGAAGGGGACCATCTAGTTGGATGTTTGATATTTATATAAGTGAGACTATCTGTTTCAGAATGGGATAGTGGTTAGTTAGTTATTTGGTTTTTAGGAGCATTAGCAACTAAGGCCATATTGCTCCGGGATATGCAGTGGTCATTCCCTGACCTTTCCGTATCGTCCACATTTGGTGGTGATGACAGGCTTGAACCCCGGTCTAATCAAGAAGTGTGTGCTACACACTGCTGCTCCTTCCCACCTGGTTACGGAGGCACTATGGGATAGTGGGAAGAAATAGTAAATTGAATGGCAGTGACAGCACTTAAGGAGTCTGTATATATAAGAGTTTGCTTGAATTGCTGCTTGATTATATTATCTAGAGCTAATCTTATTGCATACAATGCTGCAGCACAGATACTGCATTCTATAATAAGAGAGACAGCTATTGAGAAGGTAGAAAAAATTGCTACAGCTTCATCTGTTTTGGAGCCATCGGTATAGTTTCTCTGTTTTCTAAGGTGTGGGTTTCATGTAGTTGCCGAAAGTTGTTGTTTGGCAGGGAGCTCTTTCTCCATCTCAGAAAGAAATTATCACAGGGAGGTGGGTATAGAATCCAGGGATGTTCAGGAGAAGCAAAGTCTTCGAGGATATGTTGAAAGTTAATATTCCGACTAATCATGAGCTCTAGCAATCTAAGACCCACATGGGAAGGTCTTCATTAGGTTTATTATGGTATAGCATTACATGTTGAGGGTCAAACAGGTATTCCCAGCTAGGATGAGATGGAATACTTTAATTTTTTGCAGCATAGTACGTAGCAAGAATTTTCATCTGAGGTGCAGTGGGGGTTCATTTGCCTAAATATACAGGCTGTAGGCTGGAGACGTTCTGAAGGTTCCTGTGGCTATCATTAGGGCACTAGGTTGAATAGTATTCAGACATAACAAGGAATTGTTTCTTGTGAAGTCATAGATAGGTAATCTGCAACCTAAGCAGGACAGAATTAAAATTTTATAAAGATGTGGGAGGGAGAGCCCATCAGCACATTCTTCAAATAAGAAACACTCTCCCATAAAGAAGTTTGCTGTTACTTATTTTCAGTTGAGTTCCACCACCCAGATGGCACCAATTTAAAGCTATTTGGCCTCTCATCAGTGGGTGGACAGGTATCTAAGGTATAAGATTCACATTCATGTGGACAGGTATCCGAGATCATATTGTGTATTGTCACAACCCAGTTGTGGCAATACACAATATGACAGATGCTCAAGTTGAAAGTACTCAAAAAAGGATAAGTAACAGCAGACTTGGCTAATGGGAAAGTGTTACTTATTTGAAGGATAACAGAAAAGCAACTTGTGAAGGATTTCACAATATGAGGTGTTACAATATGACCTTAAGGTAAGAACTATGGTTTGTCTAAAAATTCAACTACATAGTAATGATTTATTTGCACAACATAATACAGTAGTTTGAATTTTTCATAGTTATTATTACTAGTGGCACATGACATAAGGAAGCAAGCTGATAAAGCATCAGCCAAAAATAAATAAATAAAAATCTCCACCACTCATCCACCTCTCCAATAACTTGCTTAATATTTTCCTTGAATTTATAAAAACTGCCCACCTCCAACAACACCAGATGGAAGTTTGATTTTGCTTTCAGCCAGCGACACATCGCTGGCTGAAAGCAAACTTCCTTACATCTAGCCTCAATTTGAATTTATGCCTCTCATATTATGTGTAGTAGGAGCAAGAGGAACATGTATTTGGTGGTCACGGGCTCGAACCCCGATCTAATCAAGAAGCGTGTGCTACGCACTGTTGCTCCTGCCCACCTGGCTACGGAGGCACCTATGAAGCTGTAGAGCTGAAATTTGCAAGGAGAGAAGTCAGGCAATTAAGTGACTGCACTGCTGAGAAATTAGTGGCATATTAGACTTTCAATGGCAAAATTCTGTTGCAGCAGTTGTTGTACATATCTACCAATATGTGGAGGTACTCTGTCTTGCATAAAAACTCTGATTCCTGGAAACTGTTTCCAGAAATGCTGTTTGTTTCAATTTTGGAATAACAACAGTTACTACTGTGTCTTAGTACCACTGGGTCATAAATGAGCACATCAGAGGTAAAGTAGGATGGTTTCTTCAAAAAAAGTTAAGTAGATATGAAAATAGCCAAGAAACCTCACTTCTGTATTTCATGACATGACAGCCAAAATCCTGCAGTTCTGAGAGTTTGCACTCCAATTTAAGTGTTTATGAGCCTTATCTTCCTAAAGGATGTTCCAAGGCCACTCAGTGGTGTCTACCTTCATTTATGCCAAGAAGCTGACAGAGTTTTGGCATCACCCATTTGCAATGGTTGCTCCTGGTAGAGGTTGTATGGGTACAACTGCCAAACCTTATGTGACGCTTTCCATACTGTCATAACTGCACCAATATCCTCAATTCACTCTTGATTGCATCATCTTCCTGTTTCCTTGAATCATTCAATCATTTTCTGACACCGTATGTAAAGTTACCAGGTCCTTATCATTCCAATGCGGGACATCTAGGGGACATTTTTTATATATAAAAAATATTCACATACAAAATACAAATTAAATACCTTGACATCTTTGAACTAAACTTATAAAATAAAATATCAAACTTCTTTAAAAAAAAAAAAAAACTATATATATATATATTTTTTTTTTTCCCACAGAAAGGATGAAATTCAGTATGTGGTACCCCTCATGTTATGCTTTGGTCCTTGAGGTTGTCACAGACATTCTCTCAGATATGCCAGACAAGCTGTACTTGCTACCTGGGAGTCTAAAACGCTGATGGAACTGATATTCGGGTGACACTCAAATCAAGTGGACCCAATTTCAGCGAAGTCCAGACGGTCTGTGAGAGCCAAATCCTCTGCTTGCACATTCATGATGGTGGGACTATTAGTAATCCTGGGGTATAACCTCCATGCACAAGTACATGGTGGGTGACCACCCAGGTGTGAACCAACGTAAGCAGGGGTCGAGGTGTGCCGCACACACCACATGGAGGAACGCCGCCCCTCTATGTTACCAGGCAGTACTAGGTGGTAGATGACTCATCAACCGGTGCAATACCATCACTTTGCTTATTGGAGGCTTGAAGTGGTGGAACCCATGTTTAGTCTCTAGAGCTAAATTCCGGTCACCCTTCCCTATCTCTTCCATCATGCAGTATGATTGATGACTTTTGAGGTTATGTTGAACATCGTGGCGAGATCCAATATTCCTTACATTCCGAGGCTACACCTCTAAAACCGTGTTCGCAAGCCGGCCGCTAGTTAGTACACCGGACCAAACCTATTGGTAACTCTTTAGCAACTAAGGCCATATTGCTCCGGGATATGCGGTGGTCATTCCCTGACCTTTCCACACCCGTATTTGGTGGTGACGGGCTCGAACCCCGATCTAATCAAGAAGCATGTGATACGCACTACTGCTCCTTCCCACCTGGCTACGGAGGCGCTGAACAGTAAAGTAAACTGCAAATATATTAATGTTGTAGCAGGGAGCCTAATGTTTAAAAAAAAAAAACTGACACAAATGCTGTGGTTTATGGAGAGTAACTTATACAAAAATATAAATGTTGAAAGTGTTTCATTCTCAACCATTTTATGTTTCAAAAGGCAATATCTTGCAGAGTTTGCTGGGCTGAGCAAAAGTGTTTTAGGAACCAATCTGTTGTGACAAATATTCTTGTTTACATGCCTGAAAGTTCATAAATTGGGTATTACTTGAGGAATATAAAAGATTACAATTTTTTTTTTTTTTTCTTTTTCATAAATTGTTGCTGATTTGATCATTCCACTGATTAATGTAACTAATTTGTAGACAATATAATTATAGTATTATAATATGGCCTATACTATATAACTAAAGTACAGACTATATATTTGTAGACAATACATACTACTGGAAGAGATGTATACACTAACCAAAACTGAAACCAAAACACCACAAAAAGAGTGATCTGATTTTGAGCAGAGTTGATGATAATGTTAAGAGGGATCACAGGAATAAATAAATTTTTAGGGAATTTGATTCAGTATTAAAATGCACAATTTTTTTTGTCAAATTTGACAACAACATGAAATCTTAAGCCTAGTACTATCTCTTGTTAATCATGAACATACCAGTGAAAGAGCAACACAGTGCTCTTTCATTGGTATGTTCATGCACAGTTCATTACAGAATCTGATAAGTCACCCAAGAAGAGTAGAATTACTCCCTTGCATAGGTATTAAAAGATATGTATTAAAAAATACACTTATAATATTAGTACTGTATTAACTCCCCATTTACCAACACACATTCCAAAATATCTTTTAATGCAATGACTTTTAAAAAATATCTTATCATCAAAAACATACAAGTAATAATTATGAATATAACTAAAATAAACAGTAATTTTTAAAAAAATATTAATAACATTAGAACCTTTTGGCATTAAGTATGAAAATAGCCTTTGTAGGCTATTTTCACTCTGTGGTTGGGTTAGTCAGTGTCAGGCTAGGGTTCTCGTGGGGTTCTCGCCCCCTCCAAATATGGGTTTTAGTTAAGGAAAATGGCAAACAAACCCTACAGAACACACACACACAGACACAAGTACATTTTCAGGCATTAATAATGAACTGAGGCACAGGGGATTTGCAAGTAAAATGGGGATAGTCGTATCACCACCCAGTGGATACAACCATCTATCCAATGCACTTATCAAATTAAACTAAAAAGTTAAGTATTAAATATAAAGGTTTTGCTACTTATTATCCTGTGGAAAATAATCATAAGCAAGCAAATACAGTAAGTGTCAGTTGTAGGATCACTGGTAATTAAAATCAGCCGCTTAATAGAATCAAATTTCAAAGAACTGATTCAAATCAATAAAATCCACTACACTTTCATCATTTATTAGAATCACATTTTTGGTTATAAAAATCAATTTTGAGCACCCCTGTGATATTTTTCTAAAGCACGTTTCTGGAGGTCACAACCATAACACAATAAAAACAATTTGCAGTTTGCGGTTTATTGGGCTTTTCTGTTAATTCAATTCTGTTAGTGCAATAAACGGGTAATAAACTATCTTATTGCATTTTCGATAATACCGATAGCTGGAATTCTGTTTCCCCTTCACTGAAACTTCATTTCTATATCTAAACTTCATCTCACTTGCAAGTATCGTGTTAGTTCCAATTTGTGTGTGTGCCGTGTGCTTTGTTATTGATTGACACATCTTTTTTGATACCCAAAAAAAATGTAAGTGAACGGAGAGAGAGAGAGTGAATTTGAGTGTAAAAGATAAGTTACAAATTATAGAAACGCACGATAAATTAAACTTAAGCAATACTGTATGTCTCAAAGGCAAGCAGCAGTAAAATTAGGGGTGCCTCTGTCATCTTTATCAAAATTGTTAAACTCATGTCACACATTAAACACTAATGTGATTAGTGAAACCAGAAAAAGGAAGCATGAAGTGAAATGCCAAACAGGAGATGAAGCTCTGTTTGTTTGATTCAAACAGGCCAGTTCATTTAATGCACCAATCAATCGTAGCATTCTTCTTCAAAAAACAATACGAAGAGTTTAAGGCGATGGACATAGGGCTTACAAGATGGAAGGAGAGGCATGATATTGTGTACAAAAAACTCCAAGGAGAAAAACAGGATTCTGATGGTTCTGCAGCTGACACCTGGTTGAAAATCCCCTTGGCAAACAGTATTAAGCACTTATAATCCTGAAGACATTTTTAATACAAATGAAATAGGGTTGTACTACAGAGCTACCCCAGACCACTGCATAATTTTTAAAAATTCCTCTGCATTTACAGGAAAGAAGATCAAGAACAGGATTACAGTTCTTTTATTTAACATGCAATATGACGGGAACAATCAAGATGAAGCCGTTAGTTATATGCAAATAGTAAATCACCTAGATGTTTTAAAGGAGTAAAACCAGCTGCCTGTTGAATATGCCAATAATACCAACTCTTGGACGAGAGCTTCTTTATTTTAAGATTATCTTCGTAAATGGAATTTGAAATTGGATAAGAAAAATGAAAAAATTGCATTGGTTTTGGACAACTGCCCAGCTCATAAAAAGTTGACTTTCAAAAACATTGAATTAGTTTTTCTGCCCTTCAAATATCACATCACTGATTCAACCTCTTGACCAGGGTATAATAAAAACCTTTAAAATCTTTTACAGATCGCATATGAGGCAAAGAATCATCCATCTTATAGATGAAGGTTTGGGAACATCATCCAATATCGCAAAGCAGATAACTGTTTTAGATGCACTTCATATGGCAATGAGTGTCTGGAATACGTTTCCAAAACTGCATTAGCAACTGTTTCAAAAAATGTGGATTAATTATTCATGATGGTCAACTAAGTTATGCTACTGATCACGGGTAAACAGTGATCAGTAGCATAACTTAGCCTGAAAACATGGGTAAACAGGAGTTTAATGACTGGGTGGACATAGATGATGATCTACAAATTACATCTTTAACAGATGAAGAAATTGACCAATTTGTTATTGCTAATTTTGCCAAGGAGAAGGAAAATGAAGATGATCCTGAATGAATTCCAGTTATAAAACGGCAAACTCGTGAAGCTACAGCCATCCTGAGGAAAGCACTGGAGGAAATGGTGTGAGTGATTGTGAATATAGACTGTTATACAATATTGAAAAATCTATAAATAGATTTGTAGTGATAATTTAAAGCAATCTAAAATAAGTGACTATTTTAAATTATAATCCTATTACAAAGTATTGTGTTTAATTGATATGTATATTAATTAAGCTATGTATATAAGTGTAAATTACACCGGATGTGCAATTTATACCATAAATTACACCAGATGTGTAATTTATACCAATTAAATCCCATGGTAATAAGCCTTTGGTAATAAAGTGTAAATTTGTGCTTTATATCTTTATTTTTATAGCCTCTGGATAATATTTGTAGGTTTTTGCTTATTAGAATCGCTGTTTATTAGAATCAAAATTCAGTTTGCAAACGTGATCACTATAACTGGCACTTACTGTATATTAGCTTTGGAAAAAACTACATCAAGAATTAATTCAGCACACAGCTATAACATCACGCATTCACACACCAAAAGAGACGTGCAGGAAGGAGTCTATATCATATATTCCAGATGAATACCATTTGTTAATTTGAGAAACACGGTATAAACTGGGAACTATCATGTTCTGACAAAGTACACAGAGCTGTCATTTTCTATTTTCAAGGAAGTTTTTCAAGGAATATTTTCAAGTTTGCTGTTTTTGTTGTTTGGTTTTAGGAGCATTAGCAACTAAGGCCATATTGCTCCGGGATATGTGGTGGTCATTCCCTGACCTTTCTGCATCCTCCGTATTTGGTGGTGACGGGCTCAAACCCCGGTCCAATCAAGAAGCGTCTGCTACGCACTGCTGCTCCTTCCCACCTGGTTACAGAGGCGCCCTATTTTCAAGGAAGAACTGGACAAACTTTTGAAATCAATGGATAGGTGAAATGGAAAGTGTTTTTTTTTTTTTTTTTTGGCTAATACTGTATAAGTTTGCTTTCTTGCATCGTATGCCTCTACTAATGCAAATGCCATGAGATGTATCAAATTGCACAAAGTAACAGACATACTTCACTACCATTCCCCATTCCATTACAGCGCATGTTATTTCAAAGTCTGTAATTTGTGAAAATCAGTTAAATTCATTAAATTATGATTTCAAGTTGAATAAATAAAAAAAAAGTTGTTATTTTATCTGTTCATTTCCTTTTACTGAGAAATAATAATTATACATATCTCTAATTTAGAAATCTTATATATCTGAAGTCTACTGTATTGATATCTTTAGAATGTGTTGCTAAATTTTAAGAATTAGTACTACAGTTCAATAAGCAATTTTAGTAATTATTTTAATAAAACAAAGACAAATTATTAAAATAAACAGATAACAGGTCTGGCCCAAAATCCCGACAGCCAAAAATCCTGTATACTATACTGTAAAAATTCTATATTATTATTATTAGCCATATGGTACAAGGAAGCCCGAGGCTTATGCTGCACCAGCCAAAAAAAAAAAAAAAAAATTCCCGAGTTACCCCGTGTGTGTGTGTGTGTGTGTGTGTGTGTGTGTGTGTGAGAGAGAGAGAGAGAGAGAGAGAGAGAGAGAGAGAGAGAGAGAAGTAGAAGGCATCACCAAGAAAGAGAGAAGAATGATGATATCCAGCTCAGGACCCTGGGTTTGCCAAGCCCATACTCACCAGATGTGAGCCCCCGGGGTAATATATATTTATTAGTCTTTTAGTAAATAAAAATTTACCTTATTAGATTAAGTTTGTAGAAAGAATAGAAAAAATAAAAATTTTAACGACAAATACCTCTCTCAATTTGAAGATGTTTTCTGTTACAGAAACACAGTTTTAAAATACGATCAGCAAATAAAAACTTATTAATTTTACTTTATTATATTGCATTAAAGTGGTAATTTTCAAGTTGAATTTTGGTTTCTGTATTGGGCATTTGAGCAATAATTATAGGTACAGCATTGAAATGCTAAAGATAAAAAACTTGAAATAAGAATATTTTCAAAATATGAAAATTTAGAGTAACGTATTTTGGCAGATGCATCATAATATCATTAGCATAACTAAAACTGTAATTATACAGGTATTTGTTATTAGCTGTACTTTCACAAATTTCTTTGACAAGTACATTAAGCATGACCATGGGCACTGGCAGGTTATTTTGAAAGGGGTAACAGGAAAAAATATCCCATTTTCTTATTATTATAATACATAAGATTATTTCCCCAATTAATACCCCCCGAAAAAATATCCCATATTATTATTATAATACTTAAGATTAATTAAATATTATTATTAAGATTATTGAAGTATATTAAGATTATTATAATACTTCTATGTTCAATTACAATTTGTATGATTTTTTTGCAAATTTGAATCTCCGATTTTGATATCATTAAACTGTGATTATTTAATGTGGTTTATGTGAACTGATTATAATATCTTTATTGCAATCAATGAAAATAAGTAAATTTTACATGCATGCCTGATGCAATGCTCATAACAGCAAAAATGCTAGGGGTTTAACATAAAAAGGAACTAAAACAGGGAAGAACAAGTTGTAAACACATGAAAGCAGTTTTTTTTTGTTTTTTTTTTTCACAATAGCAACAAACCGATCAAAGAAAAACAATGACAATCACTCAGTTGAAAACAAGAGCTGCTCCCTGATGATGATGCATCTTCTGTAGGCTTTTCACTCATTGAATTTCTTGTAATCAGCATCCATCTCTTGGACGTTTTGGAGCGTCTCCACTGGCAGGAATCTGTCGCCCTTCCTGAGCCTCCACGCCACGGACTGTAAAGAAAGGAGGGGCCCTAAAGGGTTTCGGGGGGATTCTCCAATTACACATTTGCCAAAAACTTTGCATATTGATTTTACCAGCTATCATTTTAATGGTAGCAAGTAAGCAGAGGATGAAGATCTGCTCTGAGACTCTTCTATTTTAGAAGTTTGGTCATTTCTGAAGTATGTGAGGGTTGAAGTTGTGAATATCTGCGACATGGTGTTTAAAGCTGAGTTTATGGTCGAAGATGACCCAGAGATCTCTGTGCTTGGCTACTGGAGGGATGGAGGTCCTTGAATTTTCAGGTTAGTTGAGTTGGGTGTGATTTGAGTGAGAACACCATTTGTGCAGATTTATTTGGATTTATCTTAAGAGAGAACTGTGCTAAGTATGTAACAAGAGATTTTAGGCTGTTGATGATGGTTTTGGAAGCAGTCTCAGGTTGGTAAAAGCTGATAAAAGTTCCTCGCATCATCGACGGGATTCGAACCAAGGCCTTTTCTACCCAGCATGGGGAGGATGGTGACAATACCACTGTGCTACATGCGCAGAGAAAAATGTTCTTGTTTATACTCCAGCACGACCACCAGGTCAATGTTGTTTAAATGAATACAAACTTTAATCGTATTTAGCAGTCACGGGTTTGAGCCCAACCACTCGGCTACGTCAGGCCTCAGGATTGTATACTGTTAATAAACAATCCTGAGGCCTGACACAACCGAGTGGTCAGGTGCGTTAGTGCAGCAGGACGTGCTATTTGAGTGGACCGAGGTTCAATATATATATATATATTGAACCTCGTGCAGTGTGTGTTGTTTATTCATTAATATGACATAAAACATTAGCATTATCATATACTGTTTGCATAACTGCAATGTACATGTTCCCTGTGTTCAAATAAAATTTTAATGTTTTTAGTTGCCATTTTCATTACATGAAAAACATTTTTTTTTGCAAATACAGTTTCTGAGAGATAGACTAACTTTGTTTTTTTTTAAATACAATCAGTATGTCGGGATTTTTGGCCATTGGGATTTTGGGCGGAACCGAGATATAACCATGTCTCAACAGTCTATTTAAACAAATGACTTTCGTTTTATCAAAAGTCATTATTTCTGAAATATTAATCATAAATTGCAAAACATTAGGAGAAACTAAAATAAACTTTTCAAAGGAAAACATGTAATGCAGCCATTCAAAGTGACCTACATTTTCTACAATACAGCATTCTGTGTGGCAAATTCATGATTCCCCAGCATGTCATCATTTCAGGGCTATTCTTAATATTTCAGTCACTTCCAAAATGTTATTTTTCTTCTCTTGCATAGCAATATGCATAGAATAAACCATAGATTTCATGTGCCTCCTAAATAAAGGATGTGAAGTCAGATGATCATGGTAGCCATTTTATGGACCATTCAAAATTCATTGGTCAGAAAAAATTAGGATGGTGCAATGTACTGCATAAAGCACATCCTCTGCTTGTTTTTTTTTTTTTTTTTATTGGTTTTTAGGAGCATTAGCAACTAAGGCCATATTGCTCCGGGGATATGCGGTGGTCATTCCCTGACCGTTCCTCATCCTCCGTATTTGGTGGGCACAGGCTCGAACCCCGGTCTAATCAAGAAGCGTGTGACTGCTGCTCCTGCCCACCTGGCTACGAAGGCGCCACACACACACACACACACACACACACACACACACACACACACACACACACACACTGCTGATTTTCAAAGCTTATGTCATCAAGTAGTCCCCCTAACCACACAGAGCACTTTTTTAGCCCAGTGTGATCATGAATATAAATATTGGAGGAATGTTTTTACCCTCCAATATTTATACTCCAATATTTATTTATAACAAGTAGATTATAATGCTTATTAATTTTATTTCTTCAATTTTTTTAATAACTGAAAATATTGCTTGTGTGTGTTTTGGCAACTAAAAATACCCAACGCTAACTAACAGATACTAAATAACATCGCACCAACTAACTTTTAGTTTTGATAAAAAAAAAGTTTACTGTAATTAAATTTTTCAGAAAAATATTGGTAATACAAAAGAGAAACATGAAACAATTTATCTCTGCAAAATTTTAGCTCGCGGAAACAATAATTGCATAAACTACAACATTACTCCAACACAGCAAATTAAGGAACTATTTATGAAAAACACTTTGAAATAACACATTTCAATGATAAAAAAATAATAATAATAAATTTCTATTTATTTATCACGGGGTAGAGTTATGCTCCTAATTAAGAAGCATGCTGAATCTAATGAAGTGCATCCAGTCAACATGGGTTGGCCAGTGCAATGTTGATCAAGTTAGTGTGACACAAAACAATGGGGGGAAGAAAAAAAATGAGAGTAGGAGTATGTTATAGGCCTAATGACTCTGATGAGTAAAACAAACTATACAGAGAAACAGAATGTGCCAGTAAATCCAAATATCTTATAATGGGGATTTTAACTTTTCAGTTAATAACTGGAACTTGTGGATTGCTCACTCACACAATTAGCATGATTTTTTTGCAGATTTATTGGATGACTGTTTTTTGCAGAAGCATATTAAAGAGATAACAATTATTTTTATCTGATTAGCAGTGATTCTTCATTAATATTATATCTCCCCAAAAATCGGGGACAGTCTCCAAACATGACTCATGCTCCGGCCTACTTTTGTCCCCAATTTTTTATTTTATTTTGTTCATTATGTTTTATTAAAGTAAGTGGATCATATAATGTAAGTGTTAGATTGTAAGTTGCTTCAAGGCACATTTTATATTTTTTTAAATTTAAAAAGGAACTTATAATTTTAGGACTTATTACACGAGAACAATGTATTCAAGAAAGCACAAGTGTCCCTTCAGTGAATCACTGCAACTGGAATTTCCATTCATACATTCAGTTAATAATAACAAGACTGTAGTATAACGTACTATATGTAATTCAAAATTTCAATAGCCAATGGTGAAAGAACTTCCATAACAGATCACTTTCGAGCACAGAACCATAAGAATGCACTGGCTGCTAAATCTCAGTTGGGATGCATCACAAACCATTATCGTAAACTTCAGCCATCAAAAGCCGAATATGATTTGGCCATGAAAGTATTTCATTAAGGTATTTACAACTACCATACCATTCAACACAACCACAGTTTTAGCAGTATGGATTGCACATGTTTGCAAAATATTTTTGCAAACAAAAAATTTTCATGTGCAAGAACAAAGTGCAAATCAATCGTTACAAATGTTTTTCATCCTTGGTCCCTTGAAGAACTGGAAAATGTTGTACATTTTCATAAACACATGAAGCTACCATCTACTGTTGTTATTTTCTTGTTATTTATCAGGGTTTCCAAGCTGTACTTGGAAACTACAATAAATAACAAGACCCTTGCTTTTGTTGAACTCTCAGGAGAGCCTGCTAACATATCAGCACAAATCATGAAAGCAATTGCCAGTTATGAGTTAGATACAAAGGTAGTCAGACAATCAGCAAGATAACACAAACTGAAACTTCAAAGGTTTGCAATGAAGGTGTAAAGAAAATGTGATTACCAAAATTAAGTCTGAACTAAACAGAAATATAACTTGTTTTGATTGCAGTGCACACATTGTTCATAACTGTGCTAAGGCAGCTTTTGATTCCATGCCATATAGATACCAAAATACTTGTTACAAAAATATTTAAGCATTTCTATATATATATGGTTCATATTGAATGCTTAAAAGATTTTAATGATTTAAGCAGACAAGAATATAAACAAATATTAGGTTATGCTAATGTGAAGTGGTTGTTAACTTCCAGCCTTAGAAAGGTTGTTATCTTCCAGACTAAGTTAAATTTTATCCTTCACTAAAACCCTTTTTTATATCAGAAAACCAATGTCCAAAAGTACTGAAACAATTTTTTGAAAATAGTGAGACAGGGTTATGGATTAGCTTTGCTCATTCACAAGATTCGCTTTTTAACAAAACCATTAAAATGGTTGAAGGCAATGATAAGTGTACAATGAAATTGGCATTAATTGTAAACACTCTTGTCAAAAATGGAAAAAAAACACGATGACAATTTTATCCCATATGTGGTGAAAAGGCTATTAACAGAATTAGTGAATGATGGTAAAATGATGGAATCTTATTATAAACATCAAGAGAATTTTATGATACAGCTCCATCCTATTTGAAGGCTTGGAATAAAAACAAAGAGAATTTATCAGATCTGAGCTACTTCCTTCTGAATTGGGTTCCTTTAAGAGAAAATTTTGATAAAGCAATTGATCTATTATCAATGTTAAGTTCCAAACATCGGACACGACAAGCATTTTGATGAATTTACTTATTTATGAGCCTATATACATAAAGAGAAAGTGAATAGTTTAATTCTACAGACTCAAAGTGGTTTGTGCAAAGTGTTCCTTCATTTGAAAGAAAATAATGCACCACATGCTAATATGAAGAAGGTTGGTCTTGCAATGTGCTTACCTGGCAGAAATGCATTTATTGAAAGAATATTTTCTTGTATGAATTATATCTGAACCGAAGAAAAATCTCAACTAAAGGTGGAGACATTAGAGGCTATTATAGTTAAAACAAATATCTACTTATCGTGTGAGGCATTCAGTGAGAAACTGAATAACTCACATGATAAGCAGATATTTGTTTTAACTATAATAGCTTCTAATGTCTCATGATACAAAGGTAGTCAGGGATGGGGATGGCATTTTTAAAGGATGCACTTTTTTTTTTTACGTTTTTTAAGATACGTTTTTTTGGAAAAATAATCCACTACCTGTTAATTAATGCACCTAGTTGAGTGACGTAAAAATTCATCTTTTATAAATTAGATACGTACAAATAAAATGTTTTTAAAAAAAGTGCATCATTTAAAAATGACATCCCCATCCCCAAAAATGGTAACTTTATTCTTGATGCATAAAGAACTTCAGATTAAAGACCCTCTGGGTAGCTGTGACCACAGTGTGCTGATGTGGGATTTACTTAAGAGAGAACTGTCAGAGCTTTAGGGAAGGGCTTTTGCTTTCATAAAGATGGCTACAGTGGTCTTAGAGTTTTTAAATTATATATAGTGGGACCATCTGATGATGTTATCAGATGCTCCCCATCTAAATGGGAAGCATTCGGGGAAGTAATCATAGAAGCTACTAGGCTTTTCATACCAACTAAGAAACACAGCTGCAGGCTTAGACCAAAATGGATGTCAGATGAACTGATGAAACAGAGAAGAAAAATTGCATGGGATGCGCATATAAATTACCATGTGATACAGAAGCCTAAGGCAGATATAAGCTAGCCTATACAGGCATTTCACATATAACATGGTACTTCTACAACATGGTTTCACTCTAACATGGTTGATAAATTGTGGCAATCCTCGCACAACAGGGTATTCGGTTTCACTCTAACACGGTTAGAGAATTGCACAAATCTTGCATAACAGGGTATTTTTCAGCTTTTGTGCAGGGAAAAACGCTACTATTATGTTGGATGTAATTTTTCATTTCCATTCTTTTTTGTGAATCCCAGCTGTGGGACTCACTAGTCATTATGCAAAAAAAATTATTGGGAAATTGGGAATAAAATAAAAAATTATTTTATTTTGTTAGGAAACCCACGTGTTAAGTTCTGTGCTATTGAACTTCTGCTTGTTTGAGATCATAAAAAATTGTGACTTCGAAGCATGCAGCTCGTGATTATTGTGGTTTTTATTTGATCGTTTATAAATTTTTTCAGGTATGTATTACTAAACTTTGTTCTTAAGAACCGTATTGGAATAATTTCTTTGTTGTGAATTAAATTCCAGCCCTAAATTATGCCTAAGGAAAGTAAAAAAATACTGCTCAAAAGAAACTTTATTTCTCTAGAATCAAAGATACAAATTTTGGATCATCTTAAAAAACGGGGAAAAGGTATAATGCGTTGCAAAAAGTTTAAATTTAAATGAAGCAACAATCCAGACCATAAAAAAATGAAGCAACAATCCAGACCATAAAAAAATGAACAGAAAATTAGAACTGCGGTCGATGAAGGATCTCTAATTTCCCCAAATATACCTCGTTCCCAAGTGCCAACATTTGAAAAAATGGAAAAAGCACTCAGTATTTGGATTGACAATAGCAGTAAAAAACGCATCCCATTAGACAGCAATGTAATTAAACAAAAGACACTAAAAATTTATAACCATTAAAATTTGAATGGAGAATCTTCTGTTAACCTGGAGTTTGTTGCCAGTAAAGGGTTGGTTTGAACGATTTAAAAACAACTTCTCATTATATAACATAAGGATTCAAGGTGAAACTGCATCGAATGATAATGAAGCTGCCAAGTACGCTGAGAAATTTCAAAAAATTATTGAAGAGCATGGATACACACCACAAGTTTTCAATGCCGATGACACAGAAAGATGGTATATTTTTTGTTAGCTTTTGGAATGTAACCCCCTTTTTTTTACTGGTTCTTAGTCCCGTATAACATGGTTTTGCACTACACAAGATTTTATAGGAACCTAATCACTGTGTTATACAAGGGTTACCTGTAATCAAGTCACAAACAAGGTTAGGAAAACTAAAGCATATTACAATATATCTCTGGGAAAGAATACCAAGAAAATCAGTAGAGACTTCTTTACTTATTATTAACAGTAGAAGGAAGGGGCTGAACTGCATTGGTCTACTTGATGTCAATAATTCAACTGTTGATGACCTGCTCAGGTTGCTGACAACGTGAATAGGTATTTGAATCTACATTCATGCCTGAGGAGTTCTTTAGGAAGGGGAATTGCAGAAGTCCAAGAAGTTCATCAAAATCTAATAGGGAGCTATATGATTTTGTGATAACTGAGAGGAAAGAGGAAGAGAAATTTTGAAGCTTAACATAAAAAAAGCACCTGGGGTGCATAGGATCAAACAAATTATATTAAGGGAGGCAGCAAAGAAGGTACACAAACCCTTAGTTATAATTATGAGAGCATCTTTGGATTCAGGCACATCTTCTGCCCATCTCTATGGGCAGAAGATGTGCAAATTTATCCACAATTCACAAATGAGGATCAAAAGGTGACAAGTAATTACAGACCTGTTAGCTTAACATCTGTTCCAGGGAAAACAATCAAATGTCTGGTTAAAGAAGTAATGCAAAACCACATAGACAGGATTGAAATTATAATCTATTCACAACATGGATTTGTTAAGGGACATTGTTATTTGACCCATACATTGGATACTATGATGCAGTTACAAAGGAACTGGATTCAAAAAATAACTCTGATATTATATACTTGGATTTCAGGAAAGCTTTTGATACTGTTACACATAAAGACTGAGCCGACCGGGCTAGCCGAGTGGGTAAAGTACCTGTCCGGCAACCCAAAGGTCGCGGGTTCGATTCCCGCCTCGGGCTTGGATCAAAGTACTGCAAAAACGTTCGGAGGTGCAATATGGCCACAGAAGCCGATGCGCCAACAACTACCAAATCAAAAAAAAAAAAAAAAAACAAAGACTAACATACAAATTGGAACAGTGTGGCATTAAGGCAAGTTACTGCTTTGGATAAAGAGAGAGAGAGGTTATTAATGGACACTGCTCTTCATGGCCTAATGTTATTAGTGGAATCCCCCTAGGGTTCAGTGCTGGGCACATTGTTGTTTTATATATTTATTAATGATACTGATGAAAGTACATCAGCCTTCATGTCTAAGTATGCAGAGAAAGCAAAGGATGACATTACTGACATTAACCATTAGAAATTGTTGTGAGTAGCTCACCCCAATTACTGTCATTAACCTTATTTCTTTTATTAATCCTAATTACTATCATTACCCACTAAATGTGATTTAGACTAAGGCGCATTTAGGGCTAGAGCCTCAAGCTGCGAACAAATTTAGACTATGTATATAAAGTGCTTAGCATCATAATACACAGCCATTTCTGAATAAACAGAAAATTTTTAAGGTGGCATCGTTTTAGGTTATATCTCATATTGTGAATGCCTTCACAACGAGTTGCCATGATATTGCACTACTTCGAATAAGTAACGCTTCACCTAAGGAGAAGACTAGTGTTACTTATTCTCAGATAGGTACCACCACCCAGACAGCACTGTTTCAGGGCTATTTGGCCCTTCGTCAGTGAGTGGGTAGGTACCCAAGTGATGCAATGATGGCAAAACAGTTATGAAGTATAACTCCACAATATGAGAGATGCCTGATGGTGTATGATGTATTTAGACTAAGGCGCATTTAGGGCTAGAGCCTCAAGCTGCGAACAAATTTAGACTATGTATATAAAGTGCTTAGCATCATAATACACAGCCATTTCTGAATAAACAGAAAATTTTTAAGGTGGCATCGTTTTAGGTTATATCTCATATTGTGAATGCCTTCACAACGAGTTGCCATGATATTGCACTACTTCGAATAAGTAACGCTTCACCTAAGGAGAAGACTAGTGTTACTTATTCTCAGATAGGTACCACCACCCAGACAGCACTGTTTCAGGGCTATTTGGCCCTTCGTCAGTGAGTGGGTAGGTACCCAAGTGATGCAACGATGGCAAAACAGTTATGAAGTATAACTCCACAATATGAGAGATGCCTGATGGTGTATGATGTATTTAGACTAAGGCGCATTTAGGGCTAGAGCCTCAAGCTGCGAACAAATTTAGACTATGTATATAAAGTGCTTAGCATCATAATACACAGCCATTTCTGAATAAACAGAAAATTTTTAAGGTGGCATCGTTTTAGGTTATATCTCATATTGTGAATGCCTTCACAACGAGTTGCCATGATATTGCACTACTATCGGTACCTATCTGAGAATAAGTAACACTAGTCTTCTCCTTAGGTGAAGCGTTACTTATTCGAAGTAGTGCAATATCATGGCAACTCGTTGTGAAGGCATTCACAATATGAGATATAACCTAAAACGATGCCACCTTAAAAATTTTCTGTTTATTCAGAAATGGCTGTGTATTATGATGCTAAGCACTTTATATACATAGTCTAAATTTGTTCGCAGCTTGAGGCTCTAGCCCTAAATGCGCCTTAGTCTAAATACATCATACACCATCAGGCATCTCTCATATTGTGGAGTTATACTTCATAACTGTTTTGCCATCATTGCATCACTTGGGTACCTACCCACTCACTGACGAAGGGCCAAATAGCCCTGAAACAGTGCTGTCTGGGTGGTGGTACCTATCTGAGAATAAGTAACACTAGTCTTCTCCTTAGGTGAAGCGTTACTTATTCGAAGTAGTGCAATATCATGGCAACTCGTTGTGAAGGCATTCACAATATGAGATATAACCTAAAACGATGCCACCTTAAAAATTTTCTGTTTATTCAGAAATGGCTGTGTATTATGATGCTAAGCACTTTATATACACCACTAAATGTGATTAATGACAGTAATCAGGGAAAGCTACTGCAACAAGATCTTAAAAAAAAAATTAGGGAGATGGGCTGAGAAATGGCAGTTAAAGTTTAACACTTGACAAATACTAGGTAGGAACTGCATATGGATAAAAGTGATCCCACATTAACATACAAATATGAGGTATACACTCAGGGTAGTGGAAAATGAAAAAGACTTGGGGGGGTGATTGTGCAGTCAGATGTGAAGTTCTCTGAGAAATGCAGACAGGCTACCAGGAGCTTTATATAAGGCATTGGGTACTGCAAATGGGTCTGGAGGAATCATTTTAGCAATGATGCAGATCTGCCGGAACGGGTGCAGTACTGCATAGGTCTGGAGGCCTCATATTACGAATGATGCAGAGAAGGGTAATGAGATTGGTGAAGGGAATGTTAGAGAGGTCTTACCATGTAAGGTTTCTCAATTCTTTCAAATTGCAGTGACTGGAGACTAGGCACCTGCAAGTTGATCCGATTAACAAACTGACTGATTAAGAAAGATGCTATATAAAAACAGTCTCTACTACTAACAAGCACAGACCATGCTAAGAAAAATTCTACCCCACGAGCCTTGCACAGTCTGTCCAGGGTCAAATTGATTGGCAATGCTCTTATCATGTACTCTCTTCTGTCATGTTGTCTGGGCAAAATTGCAGATACTTTCAATTTCAATGCTAGCTCAACTTTTTCTCAACATTGCTCTGTACTTGTTAATTAAATCCTCATATCTCCTACTCTTAATATCAATGTGTACACTATCACCTTTTGTGTCCTTAAAAAATGATAATAGCTGCTCTAGAACATCGTTTACTACTTGAAGCCCTGGCAGATATAACCTGGTCGTATTCCACCTCTCCTCTCTCCACAATATATTTTTACTGCTTCCCTGACAATTGCATCACCAACTACAGCTACTTCCTGTGGGATCTCTGCTGCCGCTGTGGAGAATGTCTTTATTTTGTCTGATGCTAGAATGTGGGCTCAAGCATTGGCTGGGCAGTTGAGTGCTTGATGGGTCCTCTCTTTTTATCCTTTGGGGACGTCAACCCTATTCTTCTATTGGATCTTCAAATAATCCCATCAGAATTCCGAGCCAAGTTCGCACTTAACCTTTTTCGTGCTCTTTGCAACAAACACTCACAAAGGCATCCCCTATTGCTGTATCATGTCCTGCTAGAAGTAGCTTTGCAAAAAGAGCACAAGTAACATATGACATAATCTTGATAGGTAGGAGCACTGCTTTCAGAAGTTCTTCCCCAAACCAAACCAAAGCATTTCCACTGCTTTGAGCTCTTTGTTTTGCAGTTCTAGTCTGAGGCGTGATTTTAGTCTAAATTTAATTTATGCAAGCCAGTTAAAATATGTTATTTTATCTTAAATAGCCTAAGCACATTTAGATAAAGAACAATGTTTTAGGGAGG
This sequence comes from Mastigoproctus giganteus, assembly GCF_048544385.1. Classification (NCBI taxonomy): domain Eukaryota; kingdom Metazoa; phylum Arthropoda; class Arachnida; order Uropygi; family Thelyphonidae; genus Mastigoproctus; species Mastigoproctus giganteus. Next base: position 172,245,404 of record NC_143583.1, read on the forward strand.
AATGTGAAATAAAGGATTTTATTCCTATGGAAAAAATTTAACTGACACAACTGAGCCAACATTGGGACTGGATTATTCTTCATCTGTAATGCTATTAAAAAACACTGATTCGTATTTATGAAATGCCTTTATTATAATAAAATAAAATATATGCGTACTGATGGTATATTAAAATAAAATAAAAAAAATAAACAGTGTATAACGAGAATAAAATATAATAAAATATAAAGTTAAAAGCGCTAAAAATCACTAAAAACAATTAACAGTGTAGCTTTCGACACAGTAGCAGCGGATGCCATAGTTCGTGTCATAGTATTTTTTTTGCTATTAAAAAGAAAAGTTTTTTTTTTTAATAACATTACAGATAAATTATAGAGTTCCTGACTCCAGAGGCCTCTTCAATGAATTATTTTTGACTGGATTATTCAACCAATGAAGAAGAATTTACACAGTCACTTCACATTCTTGTAATGTCAAATGACAGTCACTTCACACTCTAATGCTAAATGACTTAAGGCAATGATTGGCCTTGAAAGAGAGAGACTCTACTGGAGAAAAGACCATCAAGTTATGATCTGAGACACTTACAGAACCTACTAACACTGTGTACTTTGAAGGGTTATTGACAAGGAAAATATCAAGAGTGCTAGGGTGTCCAGTTAGGGTGGTCTGGTATCCTCGCAGGTAAATGAAAAGCTGTATAAAGTCATGAGTAATTGCAAAAGTCTCAACATCTTGAGCAGCTGAGTCTACATAACTAGAAAAATGAAGCCAGCTGGAAGTTTAAATCTAAAAATTGAAAAGCTGAAGTTGTTAACATTAAAATAGCCAGGATAATAAGGAAAATTACTATACTGTTAGGAAAGTTCAAAGTATAGTTAGGATAGCTTCAAAGGAAGGAAGTCAAAGTTGCACATGTTTAGTAGTGTTGGGAGGATAATAGAAGCAACATATGAATTTGACAAAATGGGGATAGATAGACTTTAAGCCAGAGGAGATTTCAAATTATGAAGCCTGTTGCAAGGAAAGCAATATCAGATATCACCACCCAAATATCACCTTTGAAGTGAAATAACCATGGAGTGAACAATTAGGGTAACTGAGGTTCGGGCAATTGGTTCTGGCAAAAAGTAAGTGGGGCTGGGCAGACTGTAGGTGTAAATGAAAATCATCATTGGAACTGAGACTACATTTATTTCTGAAATGAATAAAGAACTTTCTGGGAGGTTTAGATCTTTTTTTTTTTTTTTTTTTTTGCATATAAGTTTTTCTATGCTCTTATTATGAACAGTCAAAGGGTAGATAAAATAGAAGTGGGGAGGGAGGGTTATAAATTAGTGAAATTTTTGGATATGGCATATACACAGCAAGAATATAACCAGCTCTTGACATAATGTGGTCTCAAGAATGGCCTCTCTCATACACATTAAGGCTTTCTCCAGTATCTAGCTGGCAGAGTAAAAGCAGCAACATTATATCCTAGTTGTTCCAGATGCTTCCCAGAGAGTTAGCAACAGGTTTGAACCAGTTGGCCTGTAAAACACGTTTAGAGGCATATCCTCAAAATGTAAGGAATATTGGGCCTTGCCCATCATAACCTCAAAAGATACAGTTGTACTGCATAGAAGAGGTTGCCACAGATTTTCTCTGGAGACTAAACATGGATTTTGAAACTTCAACCTCCACACAATAAGCAAAGTGGTGGTATCACACTTGATTACAAGAATCATCTACCACCTAGTATTGCCTAGTAACACAAAAGTGATAGATACACTTTTACCCTTGCTTACATTGATTCACACCCAGGTGGTAATCTCCAGTATACTGGGTGCAGTGTTTCAGGGTGGGTGGGTGGGTGGGTGTGTGGGTGTGTGTGTGTGGGGAGGAGGTATACCTAGGGTTACTACAGTCCCACCAAATTTTGAATTTCACTGAAATTTTGCCTAGTTCCATCACTGTTTGTGACTCCTATGTAGAGTCCAAGCTGTCATAACTGGAACAATGTCTGTGACAAGCCTGAAGGAATGTGCTACGTATATGAAGCGATCAAATATAGTGATCGAATAACAAAAACTGCTGCTATTTGAATGGATTTCCTTTGAAGTAGTCTCTTTAACAACGCATACACCAATTCTAATGCTTCTACAAACTTTTAGTAGCATTCCAGATAATCTTATTTTCAAATTGCTAACAGTTCCTGTGTCACCTTCTGAATAATTTCTTCAACCGATGCACATCTTTGGCTTTTCATTGGAAGTAAATCTAATGAATGTGAGAACCATAGCATTAGAGTTCTTTGCCAGAAATTCTTGAATGGAAGCAGCTGAGTGTGCAAGGGCTCTGTCAAGATGTAATCACCATTTCCATGAAGCAAACTTTTCTAGTTTTCTATGAACAGCACTATGTAATCACCACTTCCATGATGCATACTTTTCTGCAGCTTTCTCTCAACAACATCATGCAATCATCATAGAAGTGTTTAGTAGTATTTCTGGTTCAGTGTTTCCATGCAAAATATGGTAATTTGACAGTTGATTGAGATTGTCTTGCTCTATTAGACTTTAGAGAAGAGTCTTCCTTTGGGAAGACTGGTCTTTGCTTATGGATATTACCATACATCATGATTTATCACCAATAATGATGGAAGAAACAAACCTGGGCAACGCGACGCTGTCACCCCTCTCGCCAGTGGATGAACCCACCACTTGGAAGGTATATAGGTACAGTGCATTACTGCATTCACATAGAAGGCAATTTGATGTCAGTATGGATAAACATCATGAGTTAAACTACTTTGAAAGAGGGATGATAGTGGGTGCCTGATGCATGGGTCACTCTATCGTGGAGGTGTGGCACAGAAATTGCACTAACCCCGTTCAACAATATCAAACGTATCGGAAATATGCCATTTCCAGAATAACATCTCATCGGGGACAACACTGTGGGAAGAAAAAAGTGGTAGATGAAGTTGGCCACTGACATCTGTCTCGCACTGTTTCAGCCAACCTGAGTGCAACAGTGGTACAAATCACCAACGGCTTCAACGAGGGAGGAGCCATAAACATCTCCACCAAGACCATCAGGCACAATAGGTTATGGGAGTCACTGACCTACCAGAGTCCCACTGCTAACACCATGGCACAAGACTATATGCCTCAAATGGGTGAAAGAATACCAGCACTGGACCTTGGATGACTGGAGATGGGTCTCCTGGTCCGATGAATCCCATTTACAGTTATTTCAAGTATTTGGGAGGGTGCACATCTGACAGAAACAGTATGAAGCTATGCACCCATCACGTCAACAAGGAACTGTTCAAGCAGGTGGACAGTCAGTAATGGTCTGGGGAATGTTCAACTGGCATACATTGGGACCCCTGGTATGTCTCTGAACAGTCCAGGTTACGTGTCCATCTCTGAACAGTCCAGGTTAAGTGTCCGTCATTGCAGACCATCTGCATCCCTTCGTGGCCATCATGCACCCATGTGGCAATGGACTCTTCCAACAGGACAATGCCCCTCCCCACAGAGTCGTGGTGACTAGAACATGGTTCGAAAAGCATTTTGCAGATTTTATCACCATGGAATGGCTTCCCCATTCACTGGACATTAACTCTGTGAGGCATCGTTAGGATGCTGTAGAAAGGTCCATTCAAGTTTTGGATCCTCCACCCAGGAATGCAACGGAATTATGGACAGTGGTGAGCAAGCATGGATGGAAATACCTGTGTAACACTTTCGTGAACTAGTGGACCCAATGCCTCACCGTGTGACTGTCCTTATCCGGATGAGTCTTTTACTCATCTTTATGAGTAAAAGACTAACACAAAAGAAGAGCACTCTCATTTTTTTAATAATTATTTTATCTGCCAGTAATTATATCCAGAACTGAGTTATCACATCTTTTTCCTTGTACTAAATTTCACTTTTCAAGTAATGCTGTAAATAAAAAAAAAAAAAAATAGCATTATACGTAATTGAACATTTAAATCATTACAAATTTAAAAGTTCGTTAGTTTTAAGCAATAACTTATTCAGATTTGCAATATTTGTTTTATACATAAGGCAGTTATTAATGCATGTGCTCCTTCACATTCTTGATAATGAATGATACATCAACCATTACTTTGGAGAGTAGTTTCTCTTTTTTATCACTGACTGGGTGTCAACACTACTACTAAGTACATAAATTGCCTGCAATATTATAACAGAAACTATAAAAAAAGAAGAGAGATGAACAAAACATTAAAACATTTTGATAACACTGTTCAACACAAAATGTTACGAAAATAAAAATACCGAATCTTGACTAATTTTATGCTGCTGAACATGAATCACATTAAAATTTGTCGATTGGCTCTTGTTTTCGTGTTGCAGTTGGGGGTCTCATATTAGTGAGTTATCCTACGTTATCAACTACGGCTCTTGGGAAAACACATGACAACACCGCAGTTTCAGTACCACAATGCCTTATCACATGATTGCCAACTGCCGCCTCGCTCTGCATCACGTGATAAGTTTTTGCCTCAAATACATCTTCAACTCTTTTGCAGTAATCCTCAAATGTGGCTAGGTGCTGGGTGATTCTCAGTTAATGGTTGTTCTCTGTGAGATTCCTACATTTCATGCAGTATGTGTGTCATGTAAGATTAATATGCCCCGTAATTATGTGAATAGTCTAGATGACTTCTGCTGCATATGTTGAGAAGTCACATTAGCGTCAAGAAAGCGTCCCTTAACTAGAGCCATAAAAAAGGCCTACATTTTGTACTTTGGGTATAAAGTAGGCAACCAGAACAAGAACTGGGCTTCATACATATGCTGCACTACCTGTTCATCAAAACTCAACATGAGAATGAATCGAAAGGGACATTTTATGCCTTTCACAGTGCCCATGACATGGAGGGAGCCAACAAATCACATTACAGACTGTTACTTCTGTATGGTGCCTCCTATTAGAAAAGGAATGACAATGAAGAAAAAGTGGACAATGACATACCCAAATATACCACTGCAATTCATTCTGTGCCTCACGGTGAAGTACTACTTATTCCTGACCTGAACTCCCCGACAGTTTTTCTGTACACTCTGATGAGGCTGAAGACACTGATGAACATCAACTTGATACACACTGATGAGCCAAAACATTATGACCACCTACCTAATATGATGTTGGTGCTCCACGTGCAGCCAAAACAGTTCGTACCCAGCGAGGCATGGACGCTACAAGATTTCTAAATGTGTGTTGTGGTATCTGGTACCAGCACATAAGCAGCAGATCCTTTAACTCCTGTAAGGTCTGTGGTTGAGATGCCACAGATCGGAGTTGCTATTCCAACACATACAACAGATGCTCAATGGGAGTGATGTCTAGGGAATTTGGAGGCCAGGGAAATACCTGGAAGTCTTCCTCGTGCTCCGCGAACCTGTCTCGAACAATCCGGGCAATGTGGCAGGGCACATTATCCTGCCTAATGACGGCACCACCAGAGGGGAAGACTGTTGCCATGGAAGGGTGTACCTGGTCAGCAATGATGTTTAGGTAGGTGGTAGACGTCAGAGTGCCCGGCACATGGATGACTGGACCCAAGGTATCCCAGCAAACATCACCCAAAGCATGACACCGCCACCACTGACTTGTTTTCGTCCCATGGTGCATCCAGATGCAATCACTTCCCCAGGTAAACAATGCACGTGTACCTGACCATCCACATGATGCAACAGGCAACATGATTCTTTGGACCAGACGACCTTCTTCTAATTACTCAAGGTCCAGTTTCGATGCTCGCATGCCCATTGTAGGTGCCTTTTAACACATCTCTCTAGCGTTCAACCCCACTCAGCGATTTCCTAACAGCAGTCCCATTAGGCATCCATGTCAAATGCGTATTTTTTTTTTTTTTTTTTAAGGTCCTAGACACTGAAATCCCAGGAAACTAAGTGGCAGGACCTGCCAGGGCAACTTGTTGTGATAATGGACACATCGGGCTAGTCTCCACGTGGTGAGGTATGGGCAACATCAGGCACCACTAGGGACCTGGCGGCCAATAAGCTGGACAAACAATGGGCACAACACATCACACTGCACAGATATAGCCCACACACTTTCAAGTCTCTGGTTTGACAGTGTACTGTCCTCGATACAGCGAACACACGCACAGATGGAAGAAATCCCAGGTGCAGTCTGACACGAACATACCTCATACCCATTGTAGGTGCTGTCACCGGTGAACCGTAGTTAGTGTGAGCACTCGGAGTAGCCTACGGCTATGCAGCTCCATTTTCAGAGGGTTCAATGTATTGTGTGTTGTGACACATTACTCCCATCACCAACATTCCAATTACCCGCTATTTGCACCACAGTTGCCCTTCTGTTGCCACGTACCATCCGGGAGAGCCTTCGCTCACCTCGAGCTTCACTCACCTCACAGCTGATTGTGAGCATCCCACCTGCCATGCCATTTCGGATATGCTCTGACCCAGTTGTCTGGCCATTACAGTTTGGCCTTTGTCAAACTCGTTTAAGTCCACTGCCTTTCCCATCTGAAGGACAAGAGTAACACTGATTAATGGAGCTCGGTATCAGGTATTTTTTATAATGTGTCCTGACTCACACACACGCCGTACTTCACCTGCAGTTGCTTCAATTTGCATAACGACTTGCTGGTCATAATGTTTTGGCTCATCGGTGTACACGAAGAAGTACAGCAGCCATCTACGTCAAGGGATCCATTAGGGATCCAGTTTGTCCAACCCTTCTGAACCACATAAGATCACAGAAAGTGAGCTTAATCAGGGATCTTGAACTGCCGAAGAATGAGGTAGAACTTTTGGCCTAGAGGTTACAACAATGGAATCTTCTAGATCATTCTGTGCAAGTGACAACATTTTGTACTCGAAATAAAGACTATGATAAATTCTATCAAACAGAAGGTGAACTCACTGTTTGTAAGGATATCGATGGTCTAATGGCAGCAATCAACATTAGGCTCATTTCCGAAGAATGCGCAGACTATTTATAGATGATTCTAAGGTTAGCCTTATGGCTGTGTTATTACACAATAGAAATATGCTGCCTTCAACACGTCTTGCATATGTTGTCCACAAGAAAGAAACATATGCAAACTTGGAAAATATCCTCTTAGATGTACACTATCAGAAGTATGAGTGGCAGATATATATAGTGGTTTAAAGGTAATCGCATTTTACTAGGACTACAAAAGGGTTACACTAAGTATTGTTGCTTTCTCTGAAAATGTGATAGCTGTGCCAAGAATACGCACTACGAGAAGAAGAGTTGGCCTCAACGAAAATCATTAACACCTGGAATGAAGAATGAAGCATTTGAACCTCAGGTAGAGCCAAATAACGTTTTGCTTGCTTCCACCACTCCACATCAAACTGAGGTTCATGAAAAATTTTGTGAAGGCTTTGGAAGTGAATGGTCCTGCATTCACACACTTGCAAGACAAATTCCCAAGGCTTATACAGAGAAGATTAAGGCAGGAGTTTTTAGCATTAGCAGAGGCATATGATGCAAGAAAGCAAGCATACGCAGCATCAGCCCAAAAAAAAAAAAAAAAAAAAAAGGCTCCCATTTCACCCCTCCGTTTGTTCCAAATACCTTTCTGATGGAGGTGTATAAGGCCTTGAATGGTTTGAGCATGCTCAATGCCGATGAGATTTTTCCTCTTGCTCAGAATAATTTTTCCTCTTGCTCAGAATAAACACCTGAGAGGGCATAAATTCCAATTGAGGAAAGACAGGTGTAGGATAGATGTGCAGAAATTTGCCTTTAGCCAGCGGGTAGTTGGTTGGTGGAACAGACTTTCATCACTTGTTGTTGAAGTTGATAGCCTAAACAAATTTAAGGCTCAGCTGGACAGGTATTTCGAACGAATGGAGGGGTGAAATGGGAATGGTGTTTTTTTTTTTTTTTTTTTGGCTGATGCTGAATAAGCTTGCTTTCTTGCATCATATGCCTCTACTAATGCTAATACTGTCCACCTCAGCCTTAAATTTATTTAGGCTATCAACTTCCACAACAAAGGTTGGAAGTCTGTTCCACCGATCAACTACCCACTGTCTAAAGGCATTCTTCCGCACTTCTATCCTACATCTGTCTTTCCTCAATTTGAATTTATACCCTCTCAGGTAATTATTCTGAGCAGGAGGAAGAATCACATCAGCACTGAGCATATTCAAACCATTCAAGGCTTTATCCACCTCAATCAGATCACCTCGCAGGTGCTTAGTCTCCAGACATTGTAATTTGCAAAATTTAAGCCTTTCTTCGTAAGAGCAACCCTTTGTTCCATTCACTAATCTTGTTGACCTTCTCTGTACTTGTTCCAACAGCTCTACATCCTTCTTAAAATGAGGTCTCCAGACCTGTATACAGTACTCAAGGTGTGGCCTGACCATTGCCTTATACAAGGGGATAATCACCTCCTTATCCCTGCTAGAAAAATTCCTGTATATCATTGACAAGACACTATGAGCTACTCTTGAAGACTGTCTGCACTGCTCAGAAAACTTCATATCTGCCTGCACAATTACCCACAGGTCCTTTTCGTTCTCTACCACTGTCAGGTAGTACCACAGAGTTAATACATCACTCTGGGGTTACAGCTTCCCATATGTAGTACTTTACATTTGTCAATATTAAACTTCATTTGCCACCTCTCAGCCCATCTGCTCAACTTTTCTAGATCCTGTTGCAGCAGCATACTGTCATTAGTCCTTAACAATCCTGCCAACCTTCATATCGTTTGCAAACTTGGACATTAAGCTTGAAATACCATCATCAATATCATTTATAAATACAGAAAACAACAACAATGGACCCAGCATTGAACCCCGAGGGACTCCATTAATAACATTAGTCCACGATGAGCAGTGTCCATTGATTACCACTCTCTGTCTTCTTCCACTCAACCATCCCTTTATCCATAGCAGCAATTTGCCTCCAATGCCAAACTGCTCCAATTTGTTCAGCAGTCTTCCATGTGCAACAGTATCAAAAGCCTTTCTAAGATTCAAATATATGATATCAAAGTTATTCCCTGAAACATCATAGTATCCAATAAAATTGGTCAGGCAAGACTTTCCCTTAACAAAACCATGATGTGTCCGAGCTATAACTGAAGTCTTGTCTAGATGATCCTGCAGTGCTTCTTTAACCAGTGCCTCCATTAATTTTCCTGGAACAGAAAAACTAACAGGTCTATAATTACTTGTGTCGCCCTTCGATCCTCCTTTGTGAATTGGGGTCACATTTGCACATCTCCAGTCCATGGGTACCTCCCGAGTCCAAGGATGCTCTCATAATTATGGCTAAGGGTTTGCTTACTTCCTTTGCCGCCTCCTTTAATATAACTGGACAGATCCCATCCACCCCAGGTGCCATTTTATGTTTAACTTCAACAATTTCTCCTCCACTTTGCTCTCAGTTATTACAAAATCATTAAGCACCCTGCTACAATTTGATAACCTTTTGGCATATTCAATCCTTAACTCTTCCTGTGTGAATGTAGATGCAAAATACTCATTCAGTTTGTTTGCTATCTGAGCAGGATCATCAACAGTCGAATCATCAATATCAAGTGGACCAATCAGATTCATTTCCTTCCTTTTAGAGTTTATCTAAGTAAAGAAATCCTTGCTGTTTTTCTTAGCATCCTTTGCCAAAGATTTCTCGTAATCTGCCTTCGCTTGGTAAACCTCCTTTGTGACTTGATTACAGAATAGCTTATATCTGCCATAGGCTTCCATGTCACCCATTAATTTATATGTATCCCATGCATTTTTCTTCTCAGCCATATGTCTTATTAGATCATCTGGTATCCATTTAGGCCTAAACCTTGAACAATATTTCTTAGTTAGTATGTAAAGCCTAGTAGCTTCCAAGATAAATTCTTTGAATGCTTCCCATTTTGAATTTGCTGTTGGTAACATCATCAGTTGGTCCCACCATATAGAATTTAAATAGTCTCAGACCACTGTAGTCGCCTTTACGAAAGCAAAAACCCATCCCTTTACCCCTGATGGTAGTTACCTCTTTGAGTAAATCCCACTTCAGCAAACTGTGATCACTGCCACCTAGTGGTTCCTTTATCTGCAGATTCTTAATGCATGAAGAATCACTACTGATAATCAGATCAAGAGTATTACTCTCCCTAGTTGCCACCCGAACATGCTAATGTAGAAAACATTATCCAATAAATCCACAAAAGCCTTGCTAGCGTGTGAGTGACCAGCCCCCAAATTCCAGTCAATATCTGGGAAATTAAAATCCCCTATTATAAGACTCTCTGATTTACTGGCCCACTCTATACTCATCCGAGTCATTAGGCCTATAACACACTCCTACTCCCAATTTTGATCTCCCAATGCTTATGTCACACCAAACTGACCCGACACTGCACTGTCCAGCGATGTTGGCTGGCTTCACTTCCTTGGATTTTGTGTTTCTTAACTAATAGCATAACCCCTCCTTCCTTCCTGTACACATTGTACTCCCCAAATTTCAGTTCTGCATTCCTTATATCTGTGTGACACTACGTCTCTGATATCCCAACAATATCTGCCTTTGATGTTTTGAGTAATACCTCAAATTCATCATTTTTCATTGTCTACAAATAATGTAACTTTACAAAGATGAACAATTCGAATGTGTCCTTAGTAATAGCAAGAAATCAGTATGTGGGAAGCCTTTCAAAATGTTTCGGCAGGTTTTCTATGAAATGTTAAAGCTGGCAACTACAGGCAGCTTGTAGAAGATCTTATAACTTCTTACGAAAAACTGGAATGCACCATGTCATTGAAGATGCATTTCTTGCACTCACACCTGAATTTGGGGCCGTCAGCGATGATCATGGTAAGTGCTTCCATCAAGACATCACAGCAATGGAATTAAGATACAAAAACAAATGGAGTGCCACCATGTTACCCAATTATAGTTGGATGTGGTGAAAAGGGATGCGCCTTTAGATGAATACAAGCGAAAGGTGAAAAGGTCCTGTGTTTGATACAGGTATATTCATAGTTACATCCTACCCATATAAATAAGAAATACCTTGTATAAATATAAAAAAACTACTTTTTTCAAAAACAAGAGCCAATCTGCCATTTTAAGCACTATTTCCATGATTAGCACCCAAAATCTATAAAGTAATTTACTTTTATGCCCGTAACAAGATATGACCCAAAATATGTTGTTCACTGTAATCACAAAACAACCACAATTTCCTTCTTCTACACAAAATATTTTTTTCTGTCTTGTAATGATCAAAAAGATTGATCAATTTTAGAATCTTAATACTAGTAATAAAATTCATGTTTAATTCACTGATATTTCCTTATTTAAGAGCATTACTGAAAACAGTATTCAATACTTATAGAATGGAATGAGAGACATACAAAAACCTTTAGTATATCTTTACAGCTTATCAATTTGAAAAAGGACTAAATGTAAATAAAATGATAAAATATCTTTAAGCAGAATTAAAATGCCAAATTGGAAAAGAACAAGATAAGGTGATGTAAGGTTTTCGTCTGGAAATATCATTTGGTATGTGCCTTGTGGATCCCATTTTTAACGAAATGGGATCTACCAGTGATTCTTTTCATTTTTAATGAAAGTATCACTGGTGGCCTAAAGAAAACTTATATTTTATAGAAGAAAGGAAAAGAAAGACTAAAGCTATTTGCACTCCTTATATTGTAATGCAATGTACTTACTTGAACTTGTTAGTGGTAAATGCAATGCATATTTCATTAACTTTTGTAGCACACCAAAAAAACAGGGGGGGGGGGGAATGTTCTGTTACAGTTACTTTTAAATAACGTTAACTATAAGATTAGAATACAATCAGTGACCATGTCAACATTAAGTTTAAAATAATGGATTACTCATGCACATCATGTTACTTACTACTCATCTGAAATTTCAATGTATCAAAAAGCTAACTGAATAGTTTTTCATACTCAATGAATTGTTGTCTAACCATTTTACTCTGGTTTAATCACTTGAATTTTATATCAAAACTTAGCATTTCAAGCCTGTGGAGCCAATGGAAAATCCAAGGTGGTCACACTTGAACAATTACATTAGATCATGCATGATAAAAAAGAAAATATTACAAATACTTATATCACTTAATTAGTGGATGCAGGCACAGTTGAATATGAAATCATATTAAACTGTTCACTGCATGAATATTGTCCTTCAGACTTTCTGTTACTTGTTGTTTTATTTCAAGAAAAGATGAAGACAATAAATAATATATGCGTTTGGGTGTAAGCTAATGCAAAAAATTTGTTCAAGCTGTTAAAAAAAACTAAACAAGTAGATTTCAGTCTCTGAATTTATTTTCAGCTCATTGATGTGAAATGAAAATGACCAACCATAACACAACGCAACAAGCATATACGTACTGCAGTCAAGAGAGAGCACACTTACAAAAACTGATGTGTCCCATAAGAAATACCCATTTTGCTAACAACATTGTTGATAGCTAGATTAATGTTCATTCCTAATTAGACCAAGAGAATCAATCAAATCAAATAAATCACTGGTTTATTAAACTGAAGAGTGACCAGTGCAAAGAAAACAAGCAGCCCCTATTTAACTTTATGAACCACTGAAAATCCTTTGAACATCTTTGAACATAACATCATCTCCAAAAGCTGCTATGTATCATTCCAAGACTTTTCCAATACCTAAGGGATAATTTTTGTGGGTTTCTATATGCTTTACCAAAGTTTAAATCAAATTTGATACAAATTTGCTGCACAGTAAAATCACCTATTTTAAAATGCATAACATAGAAAACACTTCTAATCAACAAAACTAAATCAGATTGACTGCAGATAAACATACCATCATGCCTTTCTATGTCCATATGAGTCACTGAGCATGTTGCAACTCACAATAGCACTGCAACTATAAAATCAGTCCCAGAATTTTTTGATCACTTCATATGAGTGGGTCAGAAGTATAGAGAACCAAGACACTTTCAAACAGTATTGAAAAAAAGTGACTTTTGCATATGAGCCAATAAAAAATTCATTGTTAGATAAATTTAAATAAATTATGTTAATATTTGTTTGAAAATAGTTATAATTATCTTCTGTCTTTGAATATCCTAGGAATTTGAAGTGTTTATCCTTAAAATTTTGGTTTAAACAAAAAAAAAAAAAATGGACTTGGTTCACTTTAACTTTTTTTCCATTTCCATAGAATAACATTTCCCACTTCCGTAGAATACAAAGTCCTATTACTAACTATTTTTATTATTTAGGATTGAATGAATATGCAACATCGCTTTTTGTTTCACCAATGCTGCTTTATTTAAACAAATAATATATTACTGAAATTAAAATCACAATTTTTTTTGTGCACACAAAAAAAAAAAAAAAAAAAAGATAAAAGTGGGTACATTGATTAGTCAATATGTATATTCATGCATAGTTTGAGACATCTTCAGGCACTTTAGCAGATCCAGTGTTCCTTTTCACCGACAACTCTTTGTGGCAACTAGGGAAACAAGGAGGAATACAAGGCAAAAACGAATCACGTCTGCTTACTTTGCACTTGTTATGGGCAGTCGGTCTTTGTATAGTTGATTTTGTTTAACTTGAGCCAATGAAGACAGAGGTCTACCAATTTTCTCCTTCTGTACATCAAATTCTTCAAATGGCATTAAATCGCTTCATGAGTTTTAGTAAAATATAGAGAAGGGACACCCTCTTTTAAACTGCAGCCATTGAAAGTTAAGCCAGTTGGCAGGCTCCTTGCTAATTTTTTTTTTTTCTGTTGATTATGGCCTTTTCTAGGGGCTCTGATGACAAAAAATCATTGTGCTTAAGTTCAACTACTTTAAATGGTGGGTCTTTTTTCTTTGAGTTTTTTATTATATTAATCCAGTCATCAGGGCCGTATATCAATAAATGTTTCTTACTAAACTTTTCTATAACTCCAAAACTGGCGTCATTTGGTAGGTAAGAGTGACCAGAAACCATGAATACTATGTCAATTGTACTGACGGCCATAGAAGGGTTGTTGCACAACTTCAGTAAATTAAGTGAAACCTTTATATTGCAGTTTTGCCCCCCCCCCACAAGCACCACGATAGAGAGTAATGTTGGTGCATTGGCTGGCATTATCTTTTTAAATGCTTTGTAATAACAGTCAAGATTTCTTGATACCCTCTTCCACCATCTCTCTCATTATCTTTTTAAATGCTTTGTAATAACAGTCAAGATTTCTTGAGACCCTCTTCCACCATCTCTCTCATTCCACACACACATTACAGAAGGTCCAGATTTAATTGGGTGGACACCACAATGGTATATGTACAAATTTCTCTTGTAATAAGTGACGTATGTGATTAGCTTTGGAAATGACAGAGCTTTTTGCGAATCAAAAGTGCAAATGTAATAATTGTCAGAAACCTTGTCAGCCTCTTTCTGTAAATCAGAAAGAGGCTGACAAGCTGAAGCTGTTTTTCAGTTTCTATTTATGCCCTAATTCCAGGATCTGCTACAATTCAAACATTATGGAGAGGTAACTGTATGGTTCTAAACAAGGGGGACTTGGATCACTTCCCTGCTGAATTCTCATGAAAGATGGACTTGGTCCACTGTAATAATGAACACTATCAGATGTTCTTCAGCATTATAAGGAACCACTGCTCTCTATTGATCAGATAATGAACTAAGGACTTATTCCACATTTTCACTGAATAATTATTGGCTTGAAGGGAATTAATACACCTGTAGTGCGACTTTAAGAAAAATTGGACTTGGTTCACTATACTTCTGACCCACTCATATATCCTAAGGCCCCCAATTTTTTTTCTCTCAGCAGTATAAACTTCTAAAAATTTTTAAGTTTCATTATAACTTGATCTGGTTCAAAAACTTCAATATATGTGCTGCTGCAATTCTCTGTACAGCTTCTGGGCATGCATCCCAATTTAAATACATCTTGAGCTGGTATTCCATAGAACTTTTTCATCTTCACACAAATTTAAAAAAAAAAAGTCTCTCATCATTGCTCATTTTGGAATAAGGGACAGTTTTGTTAGGGCACTAAATGCAAATAAAAATACAAAATTTCAACTCTGCTGAGTGCCTTCCTTCAAATTGCATCAAACAGTTTGAGACAACACAAATCAGTTGTGATGGTTCCACAGAAGTTGTTCTCATAATTGTATTCTATGAATTGTTTGCTTATACAGATGAGCTATAATGTGGTTAACCATGATCCATACCAGGTGAAAACCTAACTTAAAAAGTTAGGTTTTCACCTATAATGGGATTTGTACCTTGTGCTACTCATGATCTACAATGAGTTATTAGGAACGAACATGGTAGAAAATGAAAGTAATTCACATGCTGTTAATTACATAAACTTTCTGCAGAGTTATTACATTTTTTATTTTGTCATCAACCCATCGGTAAAATACTAATGGCTAAACTTATTTTTAAAAAAAGGAAGAAAAGAAATAGTTACTCTAAAATTTTGTCTTGGGCAAGATTTTGGAGTAAATGACCTGGTCAACGTATGCTGCACAATCAAATTGTTGCAGTGGATATAGGAAAATACTTAATGCTCTTCTAACTATTTCTGAAGCTTCTGACAAATAACATTTGTCATAAAATTAGCTTAAAGAATGACTCATTACAGATAGAACTATCAACATACTGCCATAAAGTGAAACATGCCCTCGCTTGTCCACACATATTAATAAAATTGAAATTATAATGATTATACAGACTAACCTAAAATTAAGATTCTTTGAACCTGTGAATCAATTCCTGGTATAGGCAATGATACTCCCAAATGAATATACTAAATACTAGATTACTGACAGAATTTTCAAAAGATCTGGAATGAAACATCACATCTCTGAAATCATTATAAAAATCAAAAATGAAAAATAATTAATAATTATGCTCTTCGACAGTTTTTTTATAGCAGTTATATTGAGTCACTTCTGTCAGGTATTGGTATTTCATAATGGTGGGGGGGGATAAAACACAGGTGAGTTTGGAAATGATAAAATGTAGAATTGGGGAAAAAAAATTTGACATTTAATTGTCTGTACTTTTAATTATGTCGTGGATGGTCATTTTATAAAGGACCAAGCATCAGAAATAACGTGCGGATGCCTAGAATTCAAGGTCATGTTTCGGGGCACGTATGCTGACTTCAGATGAGAATTATTTGATTGAGGAAATCACACACAATGATTACAGTGTGGTCAAAATTAAGGGGGATGTTGCTAAGAGATGACATGGGTTGAAAGATTTCACTGGCATTGATGCAGTTTGTGATGCTACTGCAGATGAAATAGTAGTAGTAGCATGTGATGCAAGAAAGCAAGTGTATGAGCTTATGCAACATCAGTCAAAAAAAAAAAAAAAAAATTACAAAACAAATCCCTCTAAATTTGTCCAGTTCTTCCTTAAATTTAATTACTCTATCAACTTCCATAACGACAGATGGAAGTTTGTTCCAGCAATTAACCACCAGGTGGCTAAAGGCAAATTTACGCACATCTATTCTACATCTGTCTTTCCTCAATTTGAATTTATGCCCCCTTAGGTTCGTAATCTGAACAAGTGGAAGAATCCCATCAAAATTCAGCATGCTCAACCCAATCAAGGCCATATACACCTCAATCAGATCACCTCACAGATGCCTACTCTCCAGCCACTGCAATTTGCAGAACTTAAGCCTCTCTTGGTAAGAGGATCCCTTCATTCCCCTCACCAATCATGTTGCCCTTCTCTGTACACTCTCAAGCAAATCTACATCCTTCCTAAAATGAGGCCTCCAGACCTGTACACAGTACTCAAGGCGTGGCCTGACCATTACCTTATACAGAGGGTCAATCACCTCCTTTTCTCTGCTAGCAAAATTCCTATATATCATTGACAAAACCCCATGACCTGCCCTGGCAGCCTGTCTGCATTGCTCAGAAAACTACATGATGGCCGACTATTGCTGGATGCTGAAGAGGGACTTGTAAAGTAGAAAGATCTTCAAGAAAATAAAAAAAATAAAAAAAAAAACTTTTGACTCATCATAAATCAGTTTTTAAAATGAGAGTTGAGTGTTTAATGGACTTTTTACCACACTGTCCTTTTCACTAGTGTTTTCAACATGTATATAAATATAAAAGTCTGGTAAAAGAAGCATTTTGGTATAATTTCAGTGCACAAATTCTGCCAATGGTACAATTTGTGCACTGTGCACAAATTCTGCCAATGGTACAATTTGTGCACTGTGCACTTTCATGATTTTTGAAGAAACCTGATGTGATAAAAACAAATGGATATCATTTCTGAAATCAGAATTAGAAATTGATTCAGAAACACCCTTATCTGAGAATCAGTGAATTTTTTTCAAAATGCAGACTAGTGATAGTACTCTCAAATCTAGCCTTAGAGTCTGATCATTGCCAGATTTTGGAATTAAACTTAAGATTGATGATTTACTTAAAATTAGACTCCTCTCATATCACTTTATCTATTGCATTATAGATAATAACATATCAGTATACTGCATTGTTTTTATTGTGACAAAAGGGTCTATAGATAAAATAAAGATAATAAAATGCAATGCAGAAATGTGTCTGATATCTGTAAAAGCATGTTCACATGGTCGTAAGGCCTGAAAATCCCTACTCCCTCCACCTAAGGTCAGCTAACTACTACCTCAATTGAAGAGAACTTTATAAATAAAAAACTGTTCCCACTGACTCCTCCAGTAGTCAATGGAAACACAGATCTCTACAAAAAGTGGCATACAAAGCCACTTGGCAAACAATATGATAAGGCATTATTGTTTGCTACTCAACTGTTTGCACTGAGATTGGCACAAGCAATTGAGTAGAAATTACACAATTTCTTGCGCTGAGACCAGCAAGGTTATACACCAAGTTAATCCAGATACCTTATAAAACCATTACTGATAGGTAAGGTCCGATGGCCTGACTGCAAAAATCACTTTAAAGGTGTACTTTTGAAAGGTAAGGAATATTGGATTTCACATGACTCTTGCCATAACCTCAAAAAACATGCATAACAAGAGAATCGGAGATGCTGCAGCCTTGCAACTGAGTTGTTGTTATTTAGGAGCATTAGCAACTAAGGCCATATTGCTCCGGGGATATGCGGTGGTCATTCCCTGACCTTTCCGCATCTTCTGTATTTGGTGGCTCACGGGCTTGAACCCCGGTCTAATCAAGAAGCATGTGTTACGCATTGCTGCTCCTGCCCAATTGGTTACAGAGGTGCCAAATTGCAACTGAGACCAGTTTACACCACTGCAAGCCTTTATTAAGAAATGTAGTGCTGTTGATGGGTAATGAAAATCATCTAGTGCTTGGCATTACCTTGTGCCATACTGGAAGCTATTTTTTAGTGTGGGGTAGATGCCACATTCAACCCCTGCTTACATTGGTTCACACGTCTACATACTAGGCACAGTATTTTTGCTGTCTCTGAATAGCAAAAATCCTCTGCTTGCACATTTTGTTGTCATACAATGACTAGGCATGGGTAAAGTTTGACCCACTTGGCACAACTGGGATCTGAATAATTTTTGATAAAAGGATTGATATTTTTGATATAATTTTTGATAAAAGGATTGATATTTTTGATATAATTTTTGATAAAAGGATACAAATGTGAAAATGATTGCAGCAATGATACCATTAAAAATCCATATAACAAAAGCAACATATACTAAAGTATAAATTTATTTCTAATATCATCAACTTACATCCACTCTACTATGTGAGACTCATAATCCCAATATTCTCTTGGTCTGTGGGAATTGACTTCTGCATATACTCGTGCTCGACTGGACACTGGCATACCACTCCAATAAAAGAAAAAATAAAACCAGAGAAATATTAAGAATAAATTTCCAGCTGTCTTGAATTTACCCAGTTAGGTCGGCATGTCTAAAAGATCCAAGGAAAAATTACATATTTTAATTACATTTTCTGCTCAACAGAAAAATAAATTAATGCAAGCTAAAAACACAGTTAAAGGGCTAGTTTTAAATTACATATACATTGCAAAACATCATCAGTTTCTTTGGTGGTATTTTGCATTGTACAAAGGGTAGTAAAAAGTTCTGAGAACAGAATATAAATAACAGAGATACAAATTTCTATGTTTGTTTTTTATTTTTCCATATATTCATCCCTTGAAGTTCAATACGCTTATTGTATTTAATCTGCAAAGAGTTTAATCCTTCAAAATGAATTCTTCATGCTGGACATCAAACCTGGCTTTTAAAGATGATAACAAGCTCTTTTAGCTTGCCATCACTTTAAAAATAAGGTGAGAGTTGAACTTATAATAGTCACTTAAGGCTAGATCTGCACTGTATGGGAGTAGTTCAATTGCTCAAATCCACATTTATAAATTTTGGTCTGTGCAAAAGTCTGAACTTTGTGCACAGGTGCCTTGTCATAGAGAAGCAAAACCCGGTGATTCAACTTTCCTTGTCTTTTTTTTCTGAATTGCAGTTTTTAATTACAGCATAAGGCTGGCATAATATTCTCCTGTTATGGTGGCTTTAAGTGCAAGGTAATCAATTTCCTTGTAACCCTGAAAACTGAGGACATTTTTCTAGCTGATGACTGGTTTCAAAACTTTTACAGGGTTGGAGATTCTTTGTGCTTTCATTGGATGCTTTCTAATTTGAATCCAGGATCATACAAATGTAGCCAAGTTTCATCTACACCAGTTACCAAATGGAGAAAAAAATTTATGTGAATTAACAAGAATTTTAAATTCTCTTTCAACAACTCCACCCTCTGATGTATGTCAAAAATGGAAAGGTTTCCAGGAACCTATAGCCCTCTAGCTTGCACGCTGTATATGGGGCGATTGTAACTAGCAATCAATTGAATAAATAAAATAAAATAAAAACCAATCTTGCACAAACTTTGAACATTCCCAAATGCTCATGTATTATTATTAAAATGCCTCCATAAGAAATGTTGAGTAGTTTTTCAAGTTCAGACATTTTATTTCTTTTGTTTTCTAAAAATTTTTTTTTTTTTTTTTTTAAGAATGACTGACCAGACATTGGATCATCCTTAGATGACTCCCATCCTCTTTTGAAGTATCACCCAACAGTAGCTTGGGTGATACTTCCCCAGATATGTTACTGTTGCTAGCTACTAATCTAGCTATTCTTTCATGGATTTCTTTAGCATTTCTGCCCTCTTTGATATAAAATCTGATTACTAAAGATGCTCGATTGCTGAATATTCATTCTTCTTTCACCTACCAACATAAAAAATTAAATTTTAGAAACTGCATAAGACACTGACATAAAAATTTACTTTTCTTGTGTTATTTTATAAGACATGCAGCTATCAAAATAACCAATTCTACAATTTATTAATACATTTCACACAAACTAGCCAAAAGAAATAATAAACCGTTAGTCAGTATCTAATCAGGCCACCTTTGTTTCTAATAACAACAAGTGTGCACCACGGCATAGATTCCATTTAGTGTTTTAGCGCATTTTGGTCTAATTGTAATCATTCTTCCAGCAAAATATCACGTAGCTACGACAAATTAAAGGAAAAGGACTTTGTTGCCAAACAGCTCTCTCCACATATCCCACACATTCTCAATAAGATTCAGATCAGGCAAATGTGGGGTCAGGTGAAAATCCATGTCATATTCTCCAAAAAGCATTCTTGCACAATTCTGACATGATGCACTATCATCCAAAAGTGCAACATTGCAAAGTGCAGCAGATCTAATACAAAATTCAGGTACTCTCTGGATGACAACAATCAACTTTTCATCAGTATTAACAGACCAAGTCCATGCCAACAAAACATTCCCCATATCTTCAAACAGGCCTATGGGGCTGGGAAATTCCATACTGCAATAATTAAAGACAAACACCAGCCAAGGAATTAAAAATAAAATATGCAGAAATAAAATATAATGAAAACACTATCGGAAGACTAAAATATTACAATAAATTACGATAAAATAAACTACGATAAA
This sequence comes from Mastigoproctus giganteus, assembly GCF_048544385.1. Lineage (NCBI taxonomy): Eukaryota > Metazoa > Arthropoda > Arachnida > Uropygi > Thelyphonidae > Mastigoproctus > Mastigoproctus giganteus. Next base: position 172,266,469 of record NC_143583.1, read on the forward strand.
AACGTTAAAAATATAGTTAAAAATACCGAAGCAATAAAACTATCTAAAATAAACTGGATTAAAAGCAATAAAACCTGAAGCTTTCGGAGACTGCTGTCTCCTTCTTCAACAGTATACTATTATTGCAATGACACATCCTTAAGAAGCAGGCCCATGGCACTCATGCACATGGTTGGCATTCCCCACACGCGCGTATCAGAAACGGAAGTGGCTCGGGAGCGTGGCAAACAGAACTGGTCATCCCGTCTGAGGACAACCACCTCAAACAGGGGGTGTAAACGTGTCCCCCTGTCCCTGTTAATAGTATTACGACTGGATGAACTGATTCGCAAGCTCTCGAGTCACTTGCGTTCCCAAAATCCATGGGCACGGTCCGTAATGACCACGTCTTCAGGGGAGATCCGATGCTGCTTCTCCCAGAAATGCCCTGCCACAGCAGACCTCGCATAATTAGCAGTCTTAATAGTGGTCATGTGCTCCCCCAGACGGTCTTTTAAATGTCGCCCCGTCTCCCCCACATAACACTCCTCAGGGCACTTAATCTCATAGACCACACTACTAGTATAGTCCTGGGCTATGGGATCTTTAACTTGAGACAACACTGTGTGCAATCTCCATCCGGGAAGTTGCACACAGTGGGTCTGACACTCCTGCAGTGCCCGTACAATGCGTTCTGAAAGGCCCGGATAGTAAGGAATGTATGCAGTAGCCACAGGGGCAGGCGACTCCCTACGATTGGACTCTACCCTATAAATATATTTGTCCAAGACCCTCTGGGGGTACCCACACTTCCTGAGGTCTGCCGTGACTGCAAATTTCCATTTCTTTATCCTCGGGGGTACTACAATGGGTCCCCACCCTATTCAACAACGCCCTGGCTACACTATTCTTATGATGATTAGCCTATGCCGAGCTGTAATGAACATACTGGCCACGGCACATAGGCTTTCTATAAATCGTTGTCTTTATTCTAGACCCATCTCTGCTAACCAGGACATCCAGAAACGGGAGGGACCCAGCTTTTTCCACCTCCCAGGTGAATTGTATAAATGGGGAGAAGCTGTTAAGTAAATTGAGCACCTCATCTTCCTTCCCCTTTTTTAAAATGGTGAACGTATCGTCCACATATCTCCTCCACTCGTGCATGGGGAAATCCAACTGATGAAACACCCTGGTTTCCAGTTCCTCCACTGCCAAATTGGCCACAATGGCACTAATGGGGGAACCCATGGACCTGCTTGTACACAACTTTTTGAAAGATCATGGTAGTGCTAGCGAGGCAAAACTCAACGCCTTTACAAATATCATCAATACTTAGTAAACATCTAGCACTTAAGTTATCATCCTGTACCAAGGCCAACCTTACACAATGCACCCCATGTCCAATGGGGATACATGTAAACAAAGATACAATGTCAAACGAGATCATAAGTTCATCTTCACCTATAGACTGGCTTCTTATAAAGTTCACAAATTCCTTGCTATCCTTAACTACTAAACTGGAGCCTCCCACTATAGGATCAATAACTCTAGCTAAAAATCAAGATAAGGCATAGGTGGGACTACCCACAAACGATACTATTGGTCTCAATGGAATGCCCACCTTGTGTCTTTGGGAGGCCATAGAACCGGGGTAATCGACATCCTGAGGCATGAAGAGTCCAATAAACTTCTTAAGTTATTTTGCCAGCCTTATGCCAGCCCTGTATGATGTTGTTAACTTGTCTCTCCAAACCAGCTAACGGATTTCGATGGGTAACTTTATATATGTTGGTATCCTGTAAAAGATCCAGAGCTTTTGCACAATAATCTTCTTTGTTCAGTATAACTATGGATCTGCCTTTATCGGCAGGTAACATTATAATATCCTCATCCTTTCTAAGTTGTCTTAATGCTCTTTCATGTCTATGGCTAAGATTAGAATGCGCCGTCCTGGTCTGACAAAATAGCCGCAATCCTAACCCGTATCTCATCAGCTTGGGTCACGGGTAGTTTGTTAATGGCTTTTTTTCACTCCCATAGCTATCTCTACAATGGGAGGCCTAGCAGGTACTTGAGCATGGGTCCAAAGTTTGCTTTAGTACCAATTTGCAGAAAACAACAGTACTGTTGAAGAAGGCAACAGCAGTCTCCGAAAGCTTCAGGTTTTATCACTTTTAATCCAGTTTATTTTAGATAATTTTATTGCTTCTGTATATTTTTAACTATATTTTTAACCTTTTATCGCAGTTTATTTTATCGTAATTTACTGAAATATTTTAGTCTTCCGATAGTGTATCACATTATTTTATTATTTTTATAGTAAAAATTTTTAATTCCTTGGCTGGTGTTTGTCTTTAATTATTGCAGTATGGAATTTCCCAGCTCCATAGGCCTGTTTGAAAACTGAATGAGTATTTTGCATCTGCATGCACACATGTGGAGTTATTAAGGACTGAAAATGCCAGAAGGTATCAAATAGTAGCAGGGTGCTTAATGATTTTGTAATAACTGAGAGAAAAATGGAGAAGAAATTGTTGAAGTTAAACATAAGAAAGGCAACTGGGGTGGATGGGATCTATCCAGTTATATTAAAGAGGCGGCAAAGAAAGTTGTTGTTATTTGGTTTTTAGGAGCATTAGCAACTAAGGCCATATTGCTCCGGGGATATGCGGTGGTCATTCCCTGACCTTTCAGCATCCTCCGTATTTGGTGGCTCACGGGCTCGAACCCCGGTCTAATCAAGAAGCATGTGCTACACACTGCTGCTCCTGCCCAGCTGGCTACGGAGGCGCCCGCAAAGGAAGTAAGCAAACCCTTAGCCGTAATTATGAGAGCATCCTTGGATTCTGGGGAGGTCCCCACAGACTGGAGATGTGCAAATGTATCCCCAATTCACAAAGGGGGATCAAAGGGTGACATGAGTAATTACAGACCAGTTATTTCCTGGTAAACTTCTGTTCCGGGTAAAATAATGGAGTCACTGGTTAAAGATGCATTGCAGGATCATCTAGACAAGACTGCAGCAATAATTCAGACACAGCATGGGTTTGTTAAGGGAAAATCTGGTTTTACAAAATTAATTGGATATTATGATGTGGTTACAAAGGAACTGGATACAAAAAATAATTTTCATATCATATACTTGGATTTCAGAAAAGCTTTTGACACTGTTGTGCATGGAAGACTACTGTACATATTGGAGCAGAATGGTATTAAGTGTAAGTTGCTACAATGGATAAAAGGATGGTTAAGTGGGAGAAGACAGAGGGTGGTAATCAATGGGTGCTGCTCTTCGTGGACTAATGTTATTAGGGAGTCCCACAAGTTTCGGTGTTGGGCCCACCGTTGTTTTGTATATTTATCAATGATACTGATAAAGGTATATCAGGCTTAGTGTCGAAGTTTGCAGATGATACAAAGATTGGCAGGGTTGTTAATGACAGTAATGGCAGTGTGCTACTACAACAGGATATAGAAAATTTCGGCTGATGGGCTGAGAAGTAACAACTGAAGTTTAACATTGACAAATGTAAAGTACTGTATATGGGTAGAAGTAACCCCAGAGAAATGTACCAACTGTGTTGTACTACACTTAGGGGTGGTAGAAAATGGAAAAGACCTGGGAATAATTGTGCAGTCAGATATGACGTTTTCTGAGCAATGCAGACAGGCTGCCAGGGCAGGTCATGGGGTTTTGTCAATGATATACAGGAATTTTGCTAGCAGGGAAAAGGAGGTGATTGTCACTCTGTATAAGGCATTGAATGGTCAGGCCACGCTTTGAGTACTGCATACAGGTCTGGAGGCCTCATTTTAAGAAGGATGTAGATTTGCTTGAGTGTGTACAGAGAAGGGCAACAAGATAGGTGAGGGGAATGAAGGGAACCTCTTACCAAGAGAGGCTTAAGTTCTGCAAATTGCAGTGCCTGGAGACTAGGCACCTGCGAGATGATCTGATTGAGGTGTATAAGGCCTTGAATGGATTGAGCATGCTGAATTCTGATGGGATTCTTCCACTTGTTCGGATTACGAACTTAAGGGGGCATAAATTCAAATTGAGGAAAGACAGATGTAGAACAGATGTGCGGAAATTTGCCTTTAGTCAGCGGGTAGTTAATTGCTGGAACAAACTTCCATCTGTCATTGTGGAAGTTGACAGGTTAAATAAATTTAAGGTGGAACTGGACAAACATGTAGAGGGAATTGTTTTGTAATTTTTATTTTTTGCTGATGCTGCATAAGCTCATACACTTGCTTTCTTGCATCACATGCCACTACTACTACTAAATGGATGTCAGATTAACTAATGAGACTTGTAGCATAGCACAGAAGAAAAATTATTGGGATGCATATAAATTATCAGGTGACACAGAAACCTACGGTAGATATAGGCTAGTGTGCAATCAAGTCACAAAGGAGGTTAAGCAAGTGAAGGCAGATTACAAGCAATCTTTGGCAAAGGATGCAAAGACTTCTTTCCTTATGTAAATACATAAGGAAGGAGATGAACTAAATTGGTCCACTTCATATTGATGGTTCAACTGTTGATGATCCTGCTCATGTTGTTGACAAAAATGAGTATTTTGCATTTGCATTGAAATATCAGGAATTCTTTAGGGAAGGGAATGCTGGAAGTTTTTATCAAACTAACAGGGAGCCAAATGATTTTGTAATAACTGAGAGGAAAGTGGAAGAAAAATTGTTGAAGATAAACATAAGAAAGGCACCTGGAGTGGATGGTATCTATCCAATTATATTAAGGAAGCAGCAGAGGAAGTAAGCAAACCCTTACCCATAATAATGAGAGGATCCTTGGATTTATGGAAGTCCCCCAGGGACTGGAGATGTGGAAATTTATTCACAAATGGGAGGGGGGAAATAAAAGGGTGACACGAGTAATTACAGACCTGTTAGTATAACTTCTGTTCCAGGGAAATAATGGAGTCACTAGTTAAAGAAATAAGCTGGATCATCTAGAAGGCTGCAATTATACTTCAGACACAGCATGGGTCTATCAATGCGATACCTAGTGTGACCTATCTCATTGGATACTACAATATCATAAAGGAATTGATGAAAAAAATTATTTTGAAATCATATATTTGGATTTCAGAAAGGCTTTGATGCTGTTTCATAATAGAGACCTGTATAAATTGGAACAGTGCTAGGGATAAAGGAACAGTTAAGTAGGAGAACACCGTGTGAGCAGTATCAATGGACGTTACTCTTTGTGGACTAATGTTATTAGTGGAGTCCCCGAGGGCTCATTGTTGGGCCCACTATTGCTTTCTATATTTATCAATGATATTAATGAAGGCGGGGTGATTAATGAACAATAATGATGGTATGCTACTGCAACAAGATTTTGAAAAATTCGGCAGATGGGCTGAGAAATGGCAAGTGAGGAATAACAACATTAATTGACAAATGGAAAGTACTGCATATGGTTAGCAGTAATCGTATATTAATGTACCAATTATGTGGTACTACACTCACAGTAGTATAAAATGAAAATGACTGGGAGATAATTGGGCAGTCAGATATGAAGTTCTCTGAGCAGTGCAGATAGACTGCTAGGCCAAGCTCATGGAGTTTTGTCAATGATATATAGGAATTTTGCTAGCAGAGAATAAGAAGGTGATTACCCCATTGTATAAGGCAACAGTCAGGCCACATCTTGAGTACTGAAAGAAGCCTGAAGGCCTCATTTAAGGAAGGATGTAGAGAAAAGTAACAAGATTAGTGAGGGAACAAAGGTTACTCTTACCAAGTGTACAAATTGCAGAACGTGAAGACTAGGCACCTGCAATGAGATCTACAAGGAGTCGGTGGATTTTTGGCTGCTGTAAAGGGATAAGTATTTTTAATTTTTACCGTATTCTATGTTAATTAACATAGTACATTGTGCTTTACAGAGATATTAAATAGGTTTAGTAGCGTTCATTAGCTTCTTATTTTAAATTTAACCAGTGATTTTTGTAAGTTACAACACTGTAACTTACTGTAACTTCAACAATATTGGCTTACATTGTAAGCCAATATTGTTGAACTAGTCACCATATTGTAGTCGATCAGAAATAGCTTAACGTGTATATATATATATCTCGAACTTATAGCGTAAAGTGTAAAGTAAAACTATATAGCGTAATACGAAGCCCTGCATTAGGAATCTGTTAGCTTATTATAGTATTATCAATTAATCAAAAATAATATTAATCTTATTAAAATTCATTGTTAATTAAATTGCAATTAAATGGAAATCGTGACCCAGACTAGAGCTGCAAAGCAAAGATCACAGACTAGCGAGAGTATTGTGACTCGGGGGAGAAACGAAGGAGGCAATTCTGCAACGCATTACAGTCTCAAAAAATGTGCGAAATTTGCCGATCTTTCTAAAACAGGACATGATCTAGCCAAGGATGCCTTTGTGTGTGCTAGGTCTAGAATGTCAAGAAATTAGGCATCAACTCAGCTTTCTGATGGGAGTCTAAGAGAGCTTGAGGTGTAAGGTAAATGCCCTAGAAGAAATTAATATGAGGGCCCATCAAGCTATCAGCTGCCCAGCTCAACGACAGAGCTCACTCCTGTGCAATCTCCAAGGCAGAATACGCTCTTCCCAAAGGAAATAGTTACTGTTGGTGACTATTGTCAGGGAGACGGGGAATATACTATGCAAGGATAGGTGCAACAGGATCAGGGTATGTCTGCCAAGGGCAAAAGTTGATGACGTTGTAGAGCAGATATCATCTTTTAAGAGCTCAAAAGGTGATGTTGTACACATTGGAAATAATGACATTAGGAGTAAGAGATCTGTAGATTTACTCAACAAGTACAGGTTAATGTTGAAAAAAAAAAGTTGCAAGTTAGGGATGAATGTGAAAGTGTCTGCAATTCTGCAAAGACACAATAGGAGGGAGTATATGATGAGAGCCTTGTCAATCACTTCAGCCCTGGAGAGATCGTGCAAGACTCAAAGGGTAAAATTTTCTTCAGCTTGATCTGTGCTTGTTGACAGGAGAGACTGCTTCTACAGGGATGGGGTACACTTAAATAGAAAGGGTGCAAGAATATTTGCTGATGCTATCGAAGCAGTGTTAGGTGGGTCGGAAAACTGCCAGCTTGGGGGGATAGACGGACTAAAAGGTTAACAGTGGCCGCAGACAAAAGTGATTCTTGCACTGCTTCTACTCGAATCAGTAGCAACAAAAAAAAAAAAAAAAAAAAAAAAGGTAATGAAGATTTCCAGGACTGCTGGGAGTCATAGTGGAACAAGTAAATACATCGGCTGTGTTAGGGTAAATAAGGGTAGGAACAGGTGCATTTATACTTGCATGTACACCAATGCAAGAGTATAGTTAATAAATTTGATGAGCTTGAAGTGCTAGTCAAGACATCAAAGGCAGATATTGTTGTGATATCAGAGACATGGTGTCACACAGATATAAGCAGTGCAAAATTGGAATTTGGGGAGTACAATATGTACAGGAAGGATAGACAAGACAGGAAGGGAGGAGGGGTTATGCTGTTAGTTAAGAAACACACAAAATCTAAGGAAGTGAATCCAACTGATTTTGGTGGACAATGCAGTGTTGAGTCTGGTTGGTGTGAAATAACCACTGGGAAAGAAAAAATTAGAGTAGGTGTGTGTTGAAGTCCAAATGAATCTGATGAGTATAATGATGAAGAGATCTGATGAAGAGAAATAGAGTGGGCCACTAAATCAGAATGTCTTATAATGGGGGATTTTAACTTTCCAGATATCGACTGGAACTTTTGGGTTGGTCACTTGCACACTAGCAATACTTTTGTGGAATTATTAGATGACTGTTTTCTACAGTAACATGTTCGAGAGGCAACCAAAGGGAGTAATACTCTTGGTCTGATTATCAGCAGTGATTATTCATGAATTAAGAATTTGCAGATAAAGGAACTGGGTGAGATCACAATGTATTGATGTGGGAATTAATTAAAGATGTAAATACCATCAAGGCTAAAGGGAAGGGCTTTTGCTTTCATAAAGATGACTACAGAGGTCTCAGTCAGTTTTTAAATTCTGTACAGTGAGATCAACTGATGATGTTACCAACGTTGAATTCTAAATGGGAAGACTTCGGTGACTTCATTTTGGAGGCTACTAGGCTTTTCATTCCAACTAAGAAATGCTGGCCGACCGGGCTAGCTGGGTGGGTAAAGTGCCTGGTAAAGTGTGTTGGGTCCATTGTTGTTTTCTGTATTCATTAATGATAATGGTATATATCAGGCTTAATGTCCAAGTTTGCAGATGATACGAAGGTCAGCAGGGTTGTTAATGACAACACGCTGCTGCTGCAACAGGTTCTAGAAAAGTTGAGTAGATGGACTGAGAGGTGGCAACTGAAGTTTAACATTGACAAATGTAAAGTACTACATATGGGAAGCAGTAATCCCAGAGTAACATATCAACTGTGCAGTACCGCACTGATAGTGGTAGAGAATGAAAAGAACCTGGGGGTAATTGTGCAGGCAGATATGAAGTTTTCTGAGCAGTGCAGACAGTCTGCAAGAGTAGCCCATGGTGTCTTTTCAATGGTATACAGGAATTTTTCTAAGAGGGTGATTATCCCCTTGTAAAAGGTAATGGTCGGGTCACACCTTGAGTACTGTATACAGGTGCGGAGGCCTCATTTTAAGAAGGATGTAGAGCTGTTGGAACGAGTACAGAGAAGGGAACAAGATTAGTGAATGGAAAAAGAGTTGCTCTTACAAAGAAAGGCTTAAGTTTTGCAAATTACAGTGTGTGGAGACTAGGCACCTGCGAGGTGATCTGACTGAGGTTTACAAAGCCTTGAATGATTTGAGCATGCTCAATGCTGATGGGACTCTTCCTCTTGCTCAGAATAATCGCCTGAGAGGGCATAAATTCAAACTGAGGAAAGACAGTTGTAAGTTAGATGTGCAGAAGTTTGCCTTTAGCCAGTGGGTGGCTGATTGCTGGAACAAACTTCCATCTGTCATTGTAGAAGTTGACAGCTTAAACAGATTCAAGGCAGAACTAGAGAAACATTTGGAGCAAGTGGATGAGTGAAATGAGAAGGGGGTGTGTGTGTGTTTTTTTTTTTTTTTTTGGCTGATGCTATATAAGCTTGCTTTCTTGCAATATGTGCCCTTGCTAATGCTAACTATTGGAGGTAATGGATAGGTGAAATGGACAGTTTTTTTTTTTTTTTTTTCTGATGCTATACAAACTTGCTTTCTTGCATCATTTGCCACTGCTAATGCAACTTCCTGATCTTTTCCTTGTGGGTTTTCTGGAGTTTTTTTTTTTTTTTTTCCTCCTTTTTTCTCTCTGGAATAGGCCCCCCCCCAAGAGGATCATGACTCACCTTCTGACAACAGCAGGTGGATCAGAGTCTCTTTTGAGACAGCGCATGCCTTAAATGGACTAGCCCACAGTCCAATAGTGTGGACGAGTACCCAGAATCATCTGAGTGATTCATGCTTCTGGGTAGCCAAGCGGTAAGAACAGAAACAGAATACACACACACATAATACACACAAACCAAACACATTTCTGGCCCTTTTATAGTTGTACTATTCTTCAAGAGATATGAGTCTGAGTTGAACTGACGGTCTAGCTGTCAGTTCAACTCCGACATATACATATGTCCATGCTAGATGAGCACTGCTATGTGATCATCTAGCATGATCAGATAGGTAGCCTTTTCCTTCTTGTCGATGAGGGTTATATCCAGTCTATTGTGCAGGATTGCCTTGTCTGCTGTTATGGTTTGGTCCCAGTATTGCTTGTGGGTTGAGGTCTCCAGTACTACCTGGAGTTCATACTAGTCTGAGTCTGTAATTAACAGACTACTACTTGTAATATGGTACACTTTCTTTGATCAACTGGTATTTCTTTGCTAGCTGCTGATGTATTATCCTGATGACCTGGTCATGTCTACGAGTGTACTCCATCTGGGTGATATGTTGGATCATTTCCGAAGTAGGTCGCATCGTCGACATGTGTCATCTGTCACTCTGGGTTACTTAGCAATGTATTTTCTATAGTTTTCTGGTGTCTATTTCCTGGTCTTGGATGGCAAACATGAATCCTTCAGTCTCTAGGAAGTGTCCCACTCATCAGCCATGCCATGCACTGGAACCAATTTTATCGATGTGGTCTTGATGAGGTCATTGTAATGTCTTCCATGGAATGTCTTTGTCCATCTTTCTAGTTTTGTTTGTTCAGTCTGGGTGGGAGGAGTCTCCTCACTTAGGATGAGTGGGATATGCCACCTATCTATCTTCCTTATGGCCTGGTAGAGTGGCACTTTACTGCTTCGGGTTCTTTACTGCTTTCTGCTATTGCTCAATGAGGTCTATCAAACCCTTCCTCCTTCTTTCCACACTATGGTCATTCTCTCTACAGCCAACTTCAGATGGTGCTGGCAGCTGTTGGTCATCACTGTCCTTGTCTTTCTCACAATCTCCTCTAACTCGGTGTTAGTCCACTCTGATTGCGAAGACGTATGTTAGCAATGGGACTGCATAGGTGTTTATGGCATTAACTATGTTCCCTCCATTCAGCTTTACATTGGGCAGGCTTCTGAGTCAAAGACTCAGAAGCCTGCGATGGTATTTTTTGGTGAGGCATGCCTTGATCTCCTTGCACTTTAACTTCTGACCCTGCATCATCCCCCAGGTATTTGTAGGCCTCTCCCCCTGTCATGGCTTTGTTCTCTTTACCAGTCTTCACCTGGTAGTTTCAGCTGACTAATTTCCCTGATGCAATCCATGGGTCTTGCATTTGTCTAGTCCAAATTCCATCCTGATATCATTGCTGAATCCTTCAGTGATCCAGAGTAGCTGTTGGAGTTGCTTCTCTGCTGCCAGCATAAAGCTTGATGTCATCCATGTACATCTGGTGTACAGGTTCTCCATTTCTTCTTTGAGGGTATATCCACATTTTGCTATTGTTGAGCCTGGTGGATAGTGGGTTGAGTGCTAAACAGAACCACAGTGTGCTCAGAGCATCTCCCTGAAAGATTCTGCTCCTGGATTAATCTGATTGTGATATTCTTGATATAACATAATAATAACATAACATATTATTATTATGTTATATCATTATGTTAGGCAAGAAAACAGTACAAGATGATGTCAAGAAGCAATTTATGAACAAGCAAATATAAAGTTTGTATTGATGCTTCAGTGCATTTAGAAAATGTGAACTGTAAAAATGCTATTTATTATTATAATGTATATTGCCATACTAAAATAACAAAATTATTTATTATTAAGTTTATCTTGACTGTTTTGTCCTGATGCTGTATCAGCTTGCTTCCTTGCATCAATTACCACTACTAATAACAATTACCACTACTATACTACTTTTTTTTTTTCATCACATTTCAAATGGAGGATGAAGAGGAAACACTTCTACAAAGTGGAGAATGCAAAAAAAAGTTACATTTTCAAATGATTTTTATTTTTAGTTCAAATGTTTCATTTTGCAAGCGTTGAATCATTATCTTTCTGGTTTTGAATAGAGTGATAACATACTCAAGCAACAGGCTACTTTTTAACCACACTGGAATTTACAAATTTCAGGATTAGATTCCCTCAGAAAGTCTAATACAAGATATCTTCAATTGTGAATCTGTAGAGATGATTTGTGTACCAAATGTAGGTTGTTGTTGTTATTTGGTTTTTAGGAGCATTAGCAACCAAGGCCATATTGCTCTGGGGATGTGGTGGTCATTCCCTGACCTTTCTGCATCCTCCGTATTTGGTGGTCACAGGCTTGAACCCCGATCTAATCAAGAAGCGTGTGCTACGCACTGCTGCTCCTGCCCACCTGGCTATGGAGGCACCACCAAATGTAGGTATCACAGTAAGTAACGTTAGAATAATTTATTTAACTTAGAAGGAAGAAAGAAAGAAATGTGAACAAATGTTCTTCATGACTTGGATTCTGATTTTTAAAATCTGCTGAAACTAGGCCCACATAAGAATCTAATTTCATTTTTGTTCTTACTTTTATGGTTTTCTATTTCTGTAATGGACTATGATGTATTCTGCTCACTTTAGAATCTGGTATAAATTTTGACAAAATGACACAAACGACATTTCCTAGAGATCATTGCATCCTTAACAATACAAAGCAACAGTCTTTATTAAGCAACCAATCTTCACAAACTTCTGCCAAGTAAAGCCATCTAGAGTTACAGTTGAATGAAGAAAGCAGTTTAACAAATGCAAAAATTATAACAAAAATAAGGGGGTCAAAATGAGCCCCACAAAGGTGCCAACTGCATTAACTTCAATGGCACTGTGAGCAAACACTGGAATATTACTAACATTGCTCAAATCACATACCTCTTATTCCCTTTAAATACAGACAGTGAACAACCTTTCTACAACTTTGGGTCTGATGGAAATCTTACAAGCAGGAACGACCCCTGAACTATCACTATTATATTAAAAAATATAAAAATTAATAAAAGTTGATTATTGAAAACTTTATTAATCAAATACATTCAACAAAAATACAATATAAATATCTGAATCAAAAACAAAATATAATCAATGATTAATGCAAAATACTACAGCCAACAATAACGAAAACTGTAATAAAGAACTCTAACCTTAATTCAGAGGAAAAACATCCAGTTCAGCCAACCTAAATCTGTTTAGCCCACCTGATAATGGTGATGACTGATTTCTCTATCTCTAACAGGATAGGTCTGGATTTAAATCTAGATGAAACAATTGTAATGAATATGGCCATATGGACAACCTAATGAATATGGCCATATGGACAACCTAATGAATATGGCCATATGGACAACCTAATGAATATGGCCATATGGACAACTCTACTGAAGATGGTATAATGAATTAGTACTGACAAGGTGATGCAAGGAAGCAAAGGTTAGACAGAACCAGTCAAAAATTCTTAATTTACACATTCTTTCAAATAATTTGTTTAACACACCCTTAAATTTATTCAAACAATTGATTATTCTTTGGCTTTCCTTACAGTGTTAACAAAAGCAAAGACTTCTTTACTACTTCTCTTTACATTCTTAGCCAAAGCCTTCTCATAATGATTTCTTCAAGAAATTGCTTAAACAGGCAATAGTTCAAGATTTTATACTTTTGATTTTATAAAATTTATAGTTCTTGTAACGTCCTTAATTACATGTTTGAATCATTCTTCTCTTGCTTGGTGATTCCCTTCTATTTCTGTCTGTCTGTGTCTCTCTCTCTCTCTCTCTCTCTCTCTCTCTCTCTCTCTCTCTTAGGGGTAACTCAAATTTTTTTTTGGCTGGTGCAGCAAAAGCCTCGGGCTTCCTTGCACTGTATGGCTAATTATAATAATCTGCCTTACCTACCGTAACCCCTTAGTTTATTTAGTTTTATTAATTCTTTTAAAGCCTTATTAGGTCACTTCAATTAGATCACCACACAGACTCTTAGTTTCCAGAGAATGAACTTTACAGAACCCATCTTTCTTGGTAAGAATATCCTTTTGTGTTCTTCAACTAATCTTGTTGCTATCCTCTACATTTCCAACAGATATATTCTCCTTTAAATGTTATTTCCAAAACTACGTACAATATTCCAAATGTGGCCTAATCACTATCTTCTGATCCATTTTTTTTTTCCCCCCTTCTGGCAAAGTCCCTATATATCAACAGCAGAGACCCATGAGTTGTTCTTGCAGCGTGTTTGCACTGCTTGGAGAATTTCATGTCTGATTGTATAATTACCCCTAGGTATTTTTCCTTAACAATCAACTTGAGTTTGACGCTACCCAAATAGTATGCTATTCTGGATCACTGTTACTGAAATGTACTTATATTTATCAATGTTATCTTCTCTCCACAACTGATATCTTCCAGCCATTTATTTATTTCATATAAAAGTAGTTCCCGACTTTACGAGTTAATTCATTGCTAGTGCAAGGTAAAGCGAAAACTCGCTTTAGCGCACACTAGGAATTTTAGCTCGAAAACTTCATAATGTTAAAAACAGGGGTTACATTATCAACAATGAAATTAGTTAGCTAATGAGTTTATGTTTAAACAATTGATTTATCCAAAAAATGAAAACGTAGCCTGTAAAACCAAGCAATTTATAATAATAAAGAAATTATTTATGACATACAAATGTTACAGAATGTTTATTCTTCATCATCATCGACTAAATGCACACTCATTGATCACTCATTATTGGCTTGGCACTCGGTTTGTTGCACAAGGAGTCGTCTTCTTCAGAAATGTTTCAAGAGGCGTTTATTTCCAAGATAATTGTGATCTTGGCTTCCAGCGATGTTTCTGGCTTGATGCGATCCAAAACCTCTCTCTTCGTAACTTTCACTGTCCATGGGATGTGAAGCAGCTTTCTCCAGCACCAGGGTTTAAAAACGTCAATTTTTTCTTCTGTCTTTTTTTATTGTCCAGATTTTATACCCATAAGTTGAACCCCGGAGGCTCACATCTGGTGAGTACGGGCTTGGCACACCCAGGGACCTGAGCTGGATATCATCATTCTTCTCTTTCTTGGAGATTCCCTTTTACTTTACTTTACTTTTCTCTCTCTCTCTCTCTCTCTCTCTCTTTCTCAGTAACTCGGAAATTTTTTTTTTGGCTGGTGCAGCATAAGCCTCAGGTTTCCTTGCACCATATAGCTAATAATAATAATCTTCTCTTTTCTTTTCAAATTTCAATAGCATGCATAAACATTTTTTAAATGGAATGCACAAATTGCAACTAACACAATTTGTGTGGAGTAACAAGTTTATGAAGCTTAAAAAAAAAAAAAAAAAAAGGAATGAAGAGAAGATACCGAAATTTTTTTTTATTTTTTTTATACGATTGAAGATTTCAGTAAAGGAGAAACACATTTCACCATAACGTAAAAATCCACACAATTCCAGCTATCGGTATTTTCGCAAATGCAATAACACGGAGTTTACTATCCATTTATAATTGCTTGCAGTAACAGAAAAGCCCAATAAACTGAAAAGTGCAAATTGTTTTTATTGTTTTATGGTCGTGACCTCCAGAAATGTGCTTTAGAAAAATATCACAAAGCCATTCAAAAATTGGTTCTTATAACGGAATATATGATAATGATGAAAGTGTAGTGCATATACAATTTACGCTATAAAAACAACCTTTTAGAGAGTTATATAGCAAAAATTAACTTCCAAGGTCGTGGAATGAATTACCAAAAAAAACAATGTATTATTGGGTTCAAATTACGATATTTTCAAGATACGATGGTGTCTCTGGAACGGATTACTATCGTGAAGTGGGGGTATACTGTATCATATAGCTACGAGCGTGGTTTGAAATGCGGTATTTATGTATATTTAACATTCATTTTTTGGAATTAATGTTCATATTTTTGATTTTGTTGATACTTGGAAAAAAAAAAAAAAAAACTCTTAAAGCGGGAACTGCCTGTATATACTTCCTCTTGAAGTAATACCCTGATTACTGTCATTTACCACTGCACTTACCGTTGTATCATCAGCAAATGTAAACGCAAACCTACTCAGTATCAATTAATAAATATTAAAAATTGTAAAGGAGACCAAAACCTACCCTGTAGAACCCTATTCATCACATTAGTACATAAAGAGAAGTAAACATTTTAGCCACTCTGTATCCTACCTCCTAATGACACATCACTCAAATTTATACAAGAATCGTAGATGTGGTACAGCATGAAGACTTACTGAAATCTAAGTATACAATATCAAAATTATTCTTTGCATCCAGTTCCTTTGTAACAACCTCATATTTATTAATCAGATTGGTCAGACATGAGTTCCCTTTGAATCTTTGACAAATCCATTCTCTAATTGCCTTATGGCTCTACTCCAATCAGGATGATTTTGTTATTGCCTCCATTATTTTCTCTACAAAGAAATCAAAACTATAGGTATATAATTACCCACTACACCCTATGAACCATCCTTGTGAAAAGGAGATACTTTTGCACACCTCCAATCCAGGTTGGATCCTGAATCTAAGGATGCTCTCATTACCATGGTTAAAGCTTTAACTACCTCCTTTGCAGCTTCTTTCAATATAACTGGCCAGATTCCATCAACAATGGGGAACATCGAATTCACTTTCAGCTACAGCAAATTCTTTTCCACTTTACTTTCTGTTATTATGGAATCATTTAACTCCCAAGCAGTATGAGACAGGAAATTAAACATGTGCACAGGAAAGACAAAGATTAGAGAAGGGAAGTAGATATTATGGTTTAAATTACACAGCACTTCAATTCAAGAAGAAGAGCACATTTTTTTTAGAGCATAATTTTCAGATAAATGAAAATAGGCAAGATGATACTGAGACGATCTGGCATAACATAAGTAATGGGAAAGCAAAAATGAGATTAAGGGTGCACTACAGAACAACTGTGTGTGATAAATATGTTGAAAAATTATGAAACAATTTGAATGGACAAGCAGATATGAATGAATAATTGTGGAGATTTCAATTTTCCAGAGATAGACTGGGCCTTGCAGATGGGCCATTTTCAGAATAGCAGTATACTTTTGGATCATTTAGATGACTGCCTCTTACAAAAACATGCTAAAAATGTCACATGGAAGAACAACATTCTTGGCCTCATTTTCTTCTTGTAATGAGAATTATTACATTAAGAAACAAGAGGAGGCAATGGTATTAATGTATATCTAAACAGATGATTTCTGCAAAGGAAATTAGGATGACCTTAGGAATTGTTTGAATCCTATTCAATAGGACAGCTGGTGAATTAAGTGAACATAAATGAGCTACACAAGAAATGTTCAAAGGTTTAAGCTACACAACCCATTAGACCTTTAAAGAGTTACTGCTTCAGGTCTAAGCCAAAGTAGATGCGCACTGAACTAATGAAGTTAGTAAGAGAACAGTTAAGTCACAAGGAATGATTATGAATTAAAAGAGACAACTGAACACACGACAAGTGCCAGAGGTGTATTCAACTCTGCAGTAAGCTACAGAATCTTGAAATAACTGGGAGTAAAGTGGAGGAGAAACTGTTGAAGATAAACACAAGAAAGGCACCCGGGGTGGATGGGATCTATCCAGTTATATTAAAGGAGGCAGCAAAGGAAGTAAGCAAACCCTTAGCCATAATTATGAGAGCTTCCTTGGACTCAGGGGAGGTACCCATAGACTGGAAATGTGCAAATGTGACCCCAATTCCCAAAGGAGGATCAAAGGCTGACACAAGTAATTATAGACCTGTGAGCTTAACTTCTATTCCAGGAAAATTAATGGAGGCACTGGTTAAAGAAGCACTGCAGGATCATTTAGACAAGACTTCAGTTATAGCTCAGACACAGCATGGTTTTGTTAAGGGGAAGTCTTGCCTGACCAACTTGATTGGATACTATGATGCAGTCACAAAAGAACTGGATGCAGGGAATAACTTTGATATTATATACTTGGATCTTAGAAAGGCTTTTGATACTGTTGCACATGGAAGACTGCTACACAAATTGGAGCAGTGTGACATTGGAGGCAAATTGCTGCTATGGATAAAGGGGTGGTTGAGGGGGAGAAGACAGAGAGTGGTAATCAACGGACACTGCTCATCGTGGACTGATGTTATTAGTGGAGTCCCTCAGGGCTCAGTGTTGGGTCCATTATTGTTTTCTGTATTTATAAATGATATTGATGATGGTATATCAAGCTTATGTCCAAGTTTGCAGATGATACAAAGGTTGGCAGGGTTGTCAAGGACACTACTGACACTATGCTGCTGCAACAGGATCTGGAAAGGTTGAGCAGATGGGCTGAGAGGTGGCAAATGAAGTTTAACATTGAAAAATGTAAAGTACTACATATGGGAAACAGCAACCCCAGAGCAACGTATCAACTCTGTGGTACTACACTGACAGTGGTAGAGAATGAAAGGGACTTGGGGGTGGTTGTGCAGGCAGATATGAAGTTCTCTGAGCAGTGCAGACGGGCTGCAAGAGTAGCTCATGGAGTATTGTCAATGATATACAGGAATTTTTCCAGCAGGGATAAGGAGGTGATTATTCCATTGTATAAGGCGATGGTCAGGCCACACCTAGAGTACTGTAGACAGGTCTGGAGACCTCATTTCAAGAAGGATGTAGAGCTGCTGGAACGAGTACAGAGAAGGGCAACAAGATTAGTGAATGGAACAAAGGGGTGCTCTTACGAAGAAAGGCTTAAGTTTTGCAAATTACAGTGTCTGGAGACTAGGCACCAGCGAGGTGATCTGATAGAGGTGTATAAAGCCTTGAATGGTTTAAGCATGCTCAATGCTGATGGGATTCTTCCTCTAGCTCAGAAAAATCACCTGAGAGGGCATAAATTCAAATTGAGGAAAGACAGATGTAGGATAGACGTGCGGAAATTTGCCTTTAGCCAGCGGGTGGTTGGTTGGTGGAACAGACTTCCATCCCTTGTGGTGGAGGTTGATAGCCTAAATAAGTTTAAGGCTCAGCTGGACAGGTATTTTGAACGAACAGAGGGGTGAAGTGGAAGTGGGTTTTTTTTTTTTTTTTTTTGGCTGATGCTGCATAAGCTTGCTTTCTTGCATCAAATGCCTCTACTAATGCTAATGCTAAAGTGTAAATTAATGTGTAATATATTTATTAATTTATTAAATAAGTAAATTTATAACAGACTATGAAAACACTTGGACTTAGAACGGTGCCAGATTAAGGCGTGGGTTAGCAGGGCCCTATTCTCAGTGAGTGGGCAGGTACCCTGGTGTTGGCATGATTGCAACACCAGAGTACCTGCCCACCATTTCACCTGTACAACTTCACTGATATTTTATAGTATATTTTAAACTCATATTATATTATGCCTTGAGCATTTATATTTTATTTAAGTATTATCTTGCACACCATTTGCCATCACTCATATTGTGGAAATAACTTCACAACAGGGTTGGCATGATCGCAACACTAGGGTAAACTGAGGATAGACCAATAAGTTTTGAAATGGTGCCGTCTGGGTGGTGGTGCCCGCTGAGAATCAGTAACAATAGTCTTCTCTATTAGTGAAGCATTAGTTATTCAAGGTAGTGCAATACATAGTAACTCATTGTGAAGGTAGTCGCAATATAAGCTACAATTAAATTGATGCCGTTACAGTACTTATGTAGTGTTTCATTATGAGTTCGCTATGGTGTATTTACACTGATATTTTATAGTAATCAATCATTTAAAAATAACTAAATGCACAAGGCATAATACTTTAAGAGTTTAATATCTATATAATATCGGTGTAGATACACCATAGATAACTCTTAAGAAACTACACTGGTAGTTAGTGTGGGAAGCATTATTTGCTCTGTATCTCATATTGTGCTCTTCCTTCACAACTAGTTGCCATGGCATTGCATTACCTCAAATAAGTAACTCTTCACTAATAGAGACGACTATTGTTACTTCTTCTCAGTGAGTACCACCACCAAGACGGTACTGTTTCAAAGCTATTGGCCTGTCATCGGTGGGTGGGCAGGTACCCTGGTATTGCAGACA
Organism: Mastigoproctus giganteus; assembly: GCF_048544385.1. NCBI lineage: Eukaryota > Metazoa > Arthropoda > Arachnida > Uropygi > Thelyphonidae > Mastigoproctus > Mastigoproctus giganteus. Next base: position 172,285,991 of record NC_143583.1, read on the forward strand.
TGACAACCCAGTTATGAAGATAATCACACAATATGAGATGCCAAAAGGTTTATATGATAATAATGCCTCCCACACTAACTACCAGCATAGTTTCTTAAGAGTTATCTATGGTGTATCTACACTGATATTATATAGTAATTAATCAATCAATAATATTGTTTAACGATTGTAGTCATCTCATAAAAACAGAACATGAATAAATAATAATAAGAACCAATAATCACACACATCACATGAACAGTACAGATATTATTGAAAGTGCGTATAACATCCTATGTTGGATAACAAACAAAACATACACATTGAGAATAAGTATACACTACTTCTAGAAATTTTCAAGTCAACTCATGCAAGTGCTTTGGAGTGACGATAATGTGGGCAAGACAGCACTAGGCTCATTGATAGAAATGCAGAAAAGATGTGGATGATATTATTTATTTCGACAGAACTGGCTGAACATGCTTGTGGCCGGCCCTATATGGTAGAAATTTCACAAATTACAAATTGGCAGTAAGCAGATGAAGTTGATAATAGTAAAGTTTGCGAGCTTATCTGGCCCAATTCACCAATTACATTATGATGCCCAGACACATTTAGGAATAACCAAAGGGTATATATAATAAAAAAAAGAACAGCTACAATAAATATTCCAATGACAATGGGGTTTTCTCTGGATCTGATGACGAGTCTAATATTCTGCATTTTGAAGGTATTGAAAATTTAAAAATGTTCCAGCATCAACAGTGAAATCAAATTTCAAAAATGGATTGAGTACAACATCCAAAATAATTAAGTTATTTAAGAAATTCACCACCGAGTAAAAAGAAAAATCAGTTTTAAACCCTGTTAATTTACATAAAAAAATAAAAAAGAAATTAATCTTATTCTCGACTAGGTGTAATGGTCAAGAAACCATACCACACAGATTTTTAAAAGTAAAATACTGGATCAAAAATACTTTATGAATCGCTTACATTGCTGGGATGGAAATTATGTATCTATTATTAAAGAGTTGTGTGACATTTTCCTATCAACAATAAAGTGAAGGAATAGTCATAGATTCAAACTTGCACATTAGTGGGGCTCTTTGGTTATTATAGTAATAGAGACATGTGATGCAAGAAAGCAAGAATATGAGCTGATGTAGCATCAGCCAAAAAAATTATAATAATAATAATAAATAAAATTTAAAAAAAACAATAAATAAAATAAAAAAATTCACACAACCATTACCTCTAAAAGTTTGTCCAGTTCCTCCTTCAATTTATTTAAGCTATCAACTTCCACAAAGACAGATGAAAGTTTTTCCAGAAATTAAACACCCGCTGGCTAAAGGCAAATTTCCGCACATCTATTCCACAATTGTCTTTCCGCAATTTGAATTTATGCCCCCTTCGGTTTGTAATCTGAGCAAGTGGAAGGATCCCATCAGAATTCAGCATGCTCAACCCATTCAAGGCCTTATACACCTCAAACAGATCACTCCACAGGTGCCTAGTCTCCAGCCACTACAATTTACAGAACTTAATCCTCTCTTGGTAAGAGGATCTCTTCATTCTCCTCATCAACTTTGTTGCCCTTCTCTGTACATGCTCAAGCAAATCTACATCCTTCCTAAAATGAGGCCTCCAGACCTGTACGCAGTACTCAAGGCGTGGCCTGCCCATTGCCTTATACAAATGGATAATCACCACCTTTTTCCTGTTAGCAAAATTCCTGTTTATCACTGACAAAACCCCATGCCTGCTCTTGCAACCTGTCTGCATTGCTAAGAAAACTTCATATCTGACTGCACAATTACTCCCAAGTCTTTTTCATTTTCTACCACCCTAAGTAGTTGGTATGTTGCTCTGGGGTTACTTCTACCCATATGCAGTACTTTGGATTTGTCAATATTAAACTTCAGTTGCCACTTCTCAGCCCATCTGCCCAAATTTTCTAGATCCTGCTGCAATAGCACACTGCCATTAACAACCCTGCCAACCTTTGTATCATCTGCAAACTTTGACATTAAGCCTGATTTACCTTCATCAATATCATTGATAAATATGCAAAACAACAGTGGGCCCAACACCAAACCCTGTGGCACTCCACTAATAACATTAGTGCACAAAGAGAAGCATTCATTGATTACCACTCTCTGTCTTCTCCCACTCAATCACCCTTTTATCCATTGTAGCAACTTACCCTTAATACCATTCTGCTCCAATTTGTACAGTACTCTTCCATACGCAAGTGTCAAAAGCTTTCCTGAAATCCAAGTATATGATATAAAAATTATTTTTTGCATCCAGTTCCTTTGTAACTACATCATAGTATCCAATCAAATTTGTCAGACAAGACTTTCCCTTAACAAACCCATGCTGTGCCTGAATTATTGCTGCAGTCTTGTCTAGATGATCCTGCAATGCATCTTTAACGAGCGACTCGATTATTTTACGCGGAACAGAAGTTTACCCGGAACTAACCGGTCTGTAATTACTTGTATCACCCTTAGATCGCCATTTGTGAATTGGGGATAAATTTGCACATCTCCAGTCCGTGGGACTCCCCCAAGTCCAAGGATGCTCTCATAATTATGGCTAAGGGTTTGCTTAGTTCCTTTGCCATGCCACCTTTAATATAACTGGATAGATCCCATCCACCCCAGGTGCCTTTCTTACGCTTAACTTCAACAATTTCTCCTCCACTTTATCTAAAACTCTTAATAAAATTAACTCAATTAAACAATGAATTTAAAAGACATTAAAAAAAAAATTGTACCATTTGATAAAATATTTAAATAACCAAGACTGCAATGAAATCACATGATATGCAAAGGGATTACAAATAAAATATATGAAAACAAGTTGATTTAAGACAGCATATCACTGGGTAAGATTTAAATTACTACCTTATGATTTAATTATGGAAATAATTGTTTTTGATAAATAAACTGCATTCAAAGATATCTGTGAATGAACGTTTAACAGTACTATGATTACACATTTACTATATTTCTATAACACATACATAAAGTAAACATTTTAGTTTACTTAAAGATATGCTAGATCCTGCGATCAACTTGTCTGTGATATTTGTGACCAAGTGGACCACAGAACACTTCAGAGGTTGGTTATTAACCCCGGGGGCTCACATCTGGTGAGTATGGGCTTGGCAAACCCAGGGTCCTGAGCTGGATATCATCATTCTTCTCTTTCTTGGTGATGCCTTCTACTTCTCTCTCTCTCTCTCTCTCTCTCTCTCTCTCTCTCTCTCTCTCTCTCTCTCTCTCTCTCTCTCTCTCTCTCTCTCTCTCTCTCTCTCTCTCACACACACACACACACACACACACACACACACACACAGGGGGGGTAACTCGGGAATTTTTTTTTTTTTTTTTTTGCCTGGTGCAGCATAAGCCTCGGGCTTCCTTGTACCGTGTGGCTAATAATAATAATAATAATAATAATAATAAAGGTCGAATGTAAAGTTCTAGTATTTATTCAGTGGTTAATTTATTTAAACAGTAAATTCCTTTCCCCATGATATATTTATATCTCTCATTTATATCACTTGGTTCATTCTTTTCTGTCAAAGGAATCAACGAATAGTAGAATATGAAAATTACAAATATTAAAAAAGTCCTATATCTAGATATGATCACGGACAATAGAAGTAATAAAAACACATACATACAGTGCCGGCCACAAGCATGTCAACCAGTTCTGTTGAATAGGGCCCCACACTCAAATTGTCTAAATAATAATATCATCTGCATTTTCTGCATTTCTGTCAACAAGCCTACCGCCATCTTAATATCTAGTTACCCATATTATTGTCACTCCAAGAGCTGTAAAATTTTAAAAAATTTGAAAAGTTGAATACTGTAAATTTTGAAATAATAAAAAAATAAAAAAATCACTATTACAAAAATTCCCCATATTCATTTTTGCACAGGACCCCAGAGCACAGCAAGTAATTCTTGAACAGGGCCCTGAACACATATCAAACTCTTTTTTTTTTCCACTACTGATTCAACTGTTTTCATTATGTTTATTATATCCTTATTTACAAGGTCAGTTAGTCATCTGTACAAACACATTAATTACTGACTATCATATTTAAAAATTAACTCATTAAACTCTAGTTAATATCATTAACTCAATTACTGGTCGAGACTTTTTATATTATAAGCAATTTATCTTTTTGATGCAAAACTAAAGGCCTGTATCATAAAACAAAAAGAATAAATTTTGCAACACCCCATCAAAGGATCAAGATCCTAAAAATTCATTCTCATTAGAAAAACAAAGCTGGAACAAAAATTTCAGTATGCTTAAATCTTGGGGCTGTCACAAACATTGACTCAGGTATGACAAGCTGGGCTTGCTACCTGGGAGTCTAAAACGCTGATGGAACTGATATTCAGGTGACACTCAAGTCAAGCTGACCAAATTTTTGCAAAGTCTGGTCATTCTGCAACAACCAAATTCTCTGCTTGCATATTCATGATGGTGGGACTGTAGTAACCCAGAATATACAGTCATGAGTTCTGAAATATGGCACATATTATACTGGAGCAGACCACCTAGGTTCAAACATACGTAAGCAGGGGTTGAGATGTGATATTCACAACACACAGAGGAATGCTGCCCCTGTGTTACCAAGCAATATTAGGTGGGAGATGACTCGTCAACCAGTGCAATACCACCATTTTGTTTTTGATGGCTTGAAGTGGCAGAACCCATGTTTAGTCTACAGAGCAAAGCTCCGGCAAGCTCCCCATCTCTTCCAGCATGATTGATATCTTTTGAGAATATGATGGACATCATGGCATCAAATTTTCCTTACATTTTGGGGGTACAAATCAACAATATTTTTGATTTGTACCCTCATTACTGCCACGACTTAGTGCCATGTTATCTCAAGGAGCTGGCTATATTCTTGCTTTGCATATGCCATATCTGAAAATTTCATTACTTTATACAACAAGTCCGCCTCACCTTTTCTCACTACTGAATACATTGTGAGTAGTGAAACTATTAGAACAAACTTCTGCAAAAAAGATCGAAACCTACTAAACACATCTTCCTTCATTTCACAAATATATGTGGTCTAAGTTCCAATCTCAACGATATCCATTTTCACTTGCAGTATGCCATACCCAGTAGTATGCTGGAGCCGGCTCGGGCAAGCTAGTTGTTAAAATTTTCAAGAATTTTGCGAGCCGGTTGTTAAACTGACAATGGCTATAAACTGTAGAGCAGCATGCACTACAATCCACAAGTGGAATTTTGGCGATAAGTTTGTATATGATGACAAAGAAAATCCAGCCAGGGTTTTTTCTGAAATGAACATAATTTGTACGAGGGTGAAAAATAGTTTAACAATAGATCAAATATCAGATTTAACGACAATAAATTTATTGGGAAAAGAGTTAGTGGATTGGGATGCAACTCCATTTGTCAAATCATGGTTGAATTCAACCATAGATTGGCTACAGATACAAGAGCTTGGCAAAAGTCAATGAAAACATTTTGTGAGAATCAATTGGCTATGTGGAAATTACAATAAAAAAAGAATATTTTAATATTGTTTGAAATTTTTGTATTCCAAGCTGTTGTATATTGGTTAAACTTACAATAAATATAAACATGCATATTATTCTTGATCCAGGTTTTTTTTTTCTTTTTTTGTGAGCCAGTTGTTAAATATTTACGAGCATGCCACTGCCCATTCCCCACATACTTTTTCTGACAGAATCCCAATTATCTGTAGATTCAACCACTGCTCTTCTCAGTTGTCTTAATTATTTGCCGTAAGATTTCACTTCAAAGTGTGGTACTTTTGCATATGTACATACTGATATTCCCTATCAGAGACTTAGTAATCTTGAATCATGTCTTTTCAATCTTCTCTGTCTTAAAATCTCTCTACCCCACCATCTGTCAAATTCATCTGCTGCCTCTATTATTCTCTCAACTCCCCTAATCACTTGGAACTCTTTGACTGCCTCTCTTTGAAACTTGACTTTCTTCAGTCTGACTTTCATAATAGTGAGGTAGTCTTTCTTGGTGATTTTAATGTTCACAACTCCAGCTGGTAGAGATGCTGAGGCTTTTGCAATTACTAATGGCCTTGCACAGATTGTTCATTTACCTACCAGAATATCAGATAATCTTAATCACATAGCCAAAAATCTTGATCTTTTTCTCACAAACAACCCTTCCAAGTTCAGGGACAAGGTGAGTGGTCCTCTAGGCACCTCGGATCACAACTTGGTGATGCTCTTCTCTCCAATGGAGCCTTTCTCTCATGGCCATTCTCAACCTCATGTTGTGTGGTATTATAAAAATGAAAAATGGGATGATTTGTGAGATTTCTTTTCTTTTCCTTGGCACTTGGATTTCTAGACAAGATCACATATCTCTATTAGGGTTTACCCTGACTTCTAATCTCTCTCTCTCTCTCTCTCTTGGCATAAGCATATCACAAATATTGCTTCCTCTGCTTCTAAAAAACTAGGTTTTCTCTTTCACTCTCAGTTACCTTTCTTCCAAACAGCTGCTCACTCTGTACAAATCTGCCCTACCATGGAATATTGTTCCCACATCTGGGGCAGTGCACACAAAACCTCTCTCAGGCTTCTAGACTCCATTTAAAAGAGGCAGTTAGGTTAATTAATAACCTATCTCCAGTGCCGGTGTGTGCCTGGATATTTTGCACCCTATGCAAGGCTAACTACTAATCTTTGATTATCTTTCTCAAATACAAAATAAAATGTTTTAGCACACAAGTCATTTTGAATAATCTTATGAATTGTGATGTTAAAATTTAAGTCTATTAAAAGTTTCAATTTCAGGCACATCAAAATCACACTTTGTATGCCTTTTCCTTTGCAAATTTTGTCACCAATTCCTTCTGGTCAAGTGCTGAAGCTTGGGCATGTTCAACTAATACAGATGCAAAGCCAACTAGTCTCTTTTACAACATTGTTGAGCATATGTAAGTTGTTATAAGTTTGAGCTTTGAGAAACTGCATTCACCAGTTGCCACTGACACTAAACGTGTGAGAAGGATCCTTGGAGCAACAGAAACATTAGGCACATTATCTAGGAGTTTTTTTGTTGCTGTAAAAGAGAACTACTCCTTGTAGTGGCATAGACTTTGGAAGTCTTCGAGTTATTGCTAAGTTCACAGCACCGATCTTCAGCATCAATATCTTTATTTCCATTGTGCATCAATGATTTTTCCAAATTCTTGCAGGCCTTAAGTACATCTTCAGTAGATGTTTTGTTGGTACAGTATATATCATACAGGAAGCCAAATAGGGAATTATACTGTTGTAGCTGTTGGAATCTCTCTTTTCAACAGATTGTATGGCCATGTCTAAGACAGCATAGTAGAAACCTACTTTGAATCTTGCGTCTCATATTCAAACTACTGTTTCTTTCTCCTTTTTCTAACTGTCTCAAAGTTTGGTAGCATCTCTAGCTCCTTTGCAATCTCAGTAGCATCTATCAAAACTTTCTGAAAACTCTCATCACACCTGCAGCCCACAAGGTAATTCTTGGTCACTTGCAATGTGCTTGTAGCTGAATTTAAATCAGCTTCATTATTTTGTAGTAGCTTGCTTGAAACATTGACTTCAAAAAGGATGTTGCACCATGTACAACATCCTTTAGAGTATTGAAATTTTTATAAGACTTTATAATTAATTATAATTCATAGTACTGTTGTGATATGAATTATAATTAATTATAAAGTCTTATAAAAAATTAAAAAATTACTAACTTAAAATAAAAAATATAAATTGTCAGTTACATTTTTCACATGGGTTAAAAAACTGACCCCTCATAGTTAGTGCTGCGCCCCTCTAAGGTCTGTGCCCTAGGCAGCTGCCGAGTTGGCCTAATGATAGCACCGGCTTTGCCCATCTCTAACAAAGTCTTCCCACTCTGTCTCATAGAGTGGAAAGACTTTGTTAAGGAAATGCGTATGAACGAAGGTTGTCCCATGGGAACTGTTCTTCTGAATTGGCTGCTATAATTCTCTCTCTTCCAAACCAGTCTAAACACATGAAATCATGCCAGAACCAGTCAGCACCCCTTTACTGTCCAATTTCACTCTCAGGATTTTTCTTCTTCCCCATTTATTCCTTCAACTTCCATTTTCTGGTACAACCTTCGTTCATACGCATTTCCTGAAAATTACAATCTGGAGAAATTCAAGTCTAATATCAACAAGTATCTTCTTTCATCTTCTCATCCTTCAACCCATGCACAGTCCCATAAATTCTAATACCTCTTGTGCTTGGGTTTTTCACAAAAGAAATATAAAAAAAAAAAATTCTGAACTTTTGAATGATTACAATAAAACATTCATTGACGATCTAAATATATGACAAAAAATTGCAAAAAAAAATCTTATTGCTGTCCAATGCAATAACACTAACAGTGACTGACAGTTAGCATGTTTTCATTAACAATACTAAACAGACTGACCAACAAAATACAAACATTTATTCAGTACTAAATTGGACCATCTCTGTTTCAAATAACAGCAAGTATACAGCAAGGCATGGATTCTATAAGGTGTTTTAGTGCATTTTGGTCTAACTGTAACCATTCTTCCAGCAAAATATCATGTAGCTTGTCAAAGCTGAAGGAAGAGGACTTTGTTGCCAAACAGCTCTCTACAGCATATCCCATACACTCTCAATAGGACTTAAATCAGGTGAATGTGGGGGCAAGGAAGATGGACCTTTCCATTCATTAAAATTTTTGAGATAGATGCTTTCGAGAAACCAGTTATGGCTTTCACTTCTTAGATCATGGTTCCTGATGAACATACACACCTGCAATAAGACCTTTTTCAAAGTCTGATTGATCAAGCGTTTTTCCCTTCAGATTATTGCAGTCAAATAGCTTTTATGCTTAACGAGGCAACATGTCATCACCCCAAGTCACAGTTTTCTTTGAATATATTTGCATTTCTTCTGTCTGTGACTGTATGAATACAAAGGTTCATATTTTTGGCCACGTGTAATTTTTGAATTCCATTACCAGAAGAAAGCACCATTAAAGGAAACAAATCCCAACTCCATTAATGCATGATGTTGTTTAAAGAGTTACTTTCTGAAACATTAACTGTATTTTAATAAACTACAGTTATGTCAGAATTCCTTTTTTATATATATACTGTTACATCGTAATTAATCAGGTTATACTGTTTCTCACATATTACTTAGTGAGAAAAAAATGTAATGACTGAAAAATAAAATACATAAATAAATTTTCTGTTTATAGTCCAGGACAACCACACAGTCAGAAGTGTTCACAAGATAGAAAGAATACAAAAAACAGCACCGTATTTAGCAGCCATGGGCTTGAACCCGGTCACTCAAGGCATGTGCACTTATGCACCCTCGCATCTGACCACACGGATATTGGAAATTCCAATGAAATTTCATAAAAGTGTTCCTACACCCAGGAATCACAACCATCAGACAATATCATGATAGTTTATCATGATATTTCTTAATATGCTACCTTTACAAAAGTGTGCTGTATTTCCTTGAAAGTGCCATTTATATCTAGATGATTCTGTGCTGCATTCTAAAGCACTGCATTTTTGATTTTTCTGCGTCTAACTTCATTGGTTCCTCCAATGAAGTCAGACTCATACGTGTGTAGTATCCTCTTTATTCTTAGAACCATCTTATGGAGTATATTTAATTAATTATACCATACTAAATATTACATTTAATTATGCTGAACAGCTTCCCATCCTCAAAAAATTGAAAGGAACACACTGCACAATACATCTGATGCAGCTGGTGATTATAAATATAAAATATCACACAAAATGACTCAAAACAAAAACACATAATTGCATTCCTACAGCAATGATTTTTAAAACACCTTGTGTGATATTTCTGTTAATCACTGTCGTCCATCAGTGGTAGACAACAGTGATTTACCACTTAAATGAAATGTGAAAATGCTGGAAAAACATGCTACAACTGCTAAATTTTTGAAAGATTCTCTTAAAAATTTTATAGCATAAAAACAGAAGGATGAAAGGTACTTGTGAGAGCAACAGATACCACACCATACATGATAAAGGAGGCCGCCATAGTCGAGTGGTCAGGTGCGGCGCGGGCGCCTAAGTACATGTGCCTTGATTCACCGGAGTTCAAGCCCATGACTGCTAAATATGGTGCTGTTTCTTGTATTCTGTCTATCTTGTGAACTCCTCTGACTGTTTGGTTGTCCCGGAGTATAAACAGAGAAACATGATAAAGGTAAGAAAATTACTGCAAGTGTTCTGGTTATAAGGTTACTATAATTTCACTATTGTGTTCTGTTGAGCTTGACTCACATAACTTGTTTAGCACATGCTCTAAACAAGTATGTTCTGTGAAGTGAAAAATTTGAATTCATCTGTCAAAAATGTTTCTGAATTTCCCTCTGTAGAACAATATAAAAAACTCTTTGCTTGATGTTGTTCAACTAGTGCCAGTTCCATCCAAATGGCCTTGTATTAGTGTTAGCATTAACACTAATACTACTCTATTAGTATTAACACTAAAATTTATTCAAACTATCCACTTCCATAACAACAACAGGTGGAAGCTTGTTCCAGCAATCAATCACTCCTCACTGACGGCAAACTTCCATACATCTGTTCTAGAACCATCCTTCCTCAATTTGAGTTTATACTCCTTCATGCATAGTATAAGCAAGAGGAAGAACCCCATCAGCATTGAGTTTGCTCAAGCCATTCATATCCTTAAACACCTCAATCAGATCCCTCGCAGGTGTCTAGCCTGAAGATGCTGCAATTTGCAGAATTTCACAACTTGTTTAGTAAATGCTCTAAATCATATTGCAGAAGAGAATAGACATGAATGTTCTGTGCAGTGAATAATTTGAATTCATCTGTCAAAAATGTTTCTGAATTTCCCTCTGTGTGGAATATAAAAAACACTTTGCTTGATGTTTCTCTAAAACAGTGCCAGTTCCATCCAAATGGAGTAGTATTAGCATTAATGGTGGCACATAGTGCAAGAAATCAAGCTTATACATCAACAAAAAAAAAAAAAAAAATTTTTCAGTTATCCATCCCTCCAATAATTCCATCCCTGCCTGAAAGCAACTTTCTACACATCTATCCTGAAACCATTCTTTCCAATTTATGTCCCTTTGTGTGTGTGTGTGCGTGTGTGTGTATATGTCATGTTCGTGTCAGACGGCACCTGGGATTTCTCCCATCTCCGCTGTATATGTCATCTGAGACAGAGTAAATATGCCATCAGTATTCAGTTCACTGAAACGTTTATTAGTCTTAAACACTTCATTTATATCATTTGCAGATGCTGCCATTTACAGAACTCAATACTTCCTTAGTAAGAGTACCCTTCTGTGCTCGACTAATCTTGGTGCTCATCTCTTCACCCATTCCAATGGACTCACATCCTTCCTAAAATGAGGCTCCCAAACAAATATGCAGTACAAAATTGCATTTTGTACTGCATTCAGGTTTGTAGGCCTCGATTTAGAAAATTCCTATATATAATTGCCAGAACCCATGAGCTGTCCTAACAATCTGTCTGCACTGTATTTTTCATTCTCCACTACCCTGAGTGTGACATCATCCAATTGATATGTTATTCTGAGGTTATCACTGCCCAAGTGCAGTACACCCCCACAGTTCCTTATGTGTTTATCAATGTTAAACCTCAACTGACACTTTCCAGCCTATCTGCCAAACTTGTCAAGGTCTTATTAGAATAGCATACCCCTGATTCCAGTCATTAATTGGCCTGCCCACTCGTGGATTACCTGTCAACTCAGACAATTTTGTGGATATACCTTCATGAAATACAGGAACTAGCAAGGGTGAAAGAATTTCCCAACAACGAAGTAAAAATTTTCATTTCATCATAATCCAGCACCATAACTATGATTTTTGGTACCTATGGCAAATATCAAAAATGTGCCCTTTGTTTCCATTGATTTCTTATTAAATTATTCTTTAATAATAAATTAAAATCATAACATGAATTAAGTTATAAAAAGGTTAAATTATAAAATAACTATTATCTAAGAGCCACTACCTTTCATATAAAAACTAAAGGCTTTTTAAAACTGACTTAGATAATTATAGTTATATTTTTAAATCAGTTAGTAATTATGATGAAACAGAGCTTAAGGATCAGAAAACTTTGACATGTGCTAGTTATGTCGCTGTCATTAACACTTTGACATGTCAAGGAGATAGTTTTTACTTGTGTGTGAATAATGCTGTTTGTATTATCCATGTTCTGAACACATTGAAATGAACATCAAAAACAAGCTGTTATTGAGACTTTTTTTTCCTATTTAACTAATTGCAGCAAAATTCTTAATATATGTGGCAATTCTTTACAATTCTTCAGTTGCTACAGTCACACAATTCACAGCTTACAATCTGGAACTTGTAAGAAACAAAGGAAGTTACTTCCAACTATCCTATTTTCTAAAATGCAGTGTCAATCAGCAACCAAGTGGATAATAAAGTTCTTCCATTTGTATCAATATGCTATAAACACTATCCACTCTTATCTACTGATATCAAAGGATTAATTAACTAAATTCCGTTTATTAGCCCTCGGTCACGAGTTCCTACAATGAAGAGAAACAACAGCTCCAGACAAGCCAGTGGTTGCAGGTTTGTCCAAGAGGCATTCAGGACAAAGTGCCGGACCAACATGGCCATATAGAGAAGTACCATCTATATTCTATACAGTACAAAAAACATGCTGGCAATGCTGAGCTTGCCCCAGGACAACTGATGCAATAGCTATAGGGGCTTACAGTAAAGCATAAAGACGCATGCTTAGAATACAATACAATTAATAGGAAAGACAAAATTATTGACACCTGTAGTTTAAATTCAATACACATAACTGGCATGACTTGGCTTTCACTAAATTCTAAAGATTAGCTAATACATAAGAACTGCAGTTCAATACATAAAGACCCGGTCTTTATGTATTGATCTTTATGAAAGATTTCTCTCTACTTACATTTAAACATTCTCTCTGACAAAATGCACAATACTAACAACGGTTTGGAAAATACTGTGGTGTGTGTTACTATAAAACTAACACTGAAGTCCATTTAATCATCTTTGTAAGACTATTTCATTCTTTTTTTGAGCACACATGCATACATAAATCTAGGCATACATTTATCCTAATAATGACATATTAGCCTACTGAAAAAAAAAAAAAAAGCAATACTGTTTAAACATGCTTCTGATTAAAAAAAAAAAAGATGTATAATGCACAAGGGTTTAGTATGCAGTTGTAATCACAAGGTTACCATATGTACATGTTTCATTCTAGGTGGAAGTTTTACGTTTAGAATATCAAAAGATGAGGTCAAACAATATTACACACACAGTGCAAATATATATTCACGAATGCATATATGTTTCATCACTAAAACATACTTTACTGAGATCTAGATAATATATATGCATTTTTATTAGTAACTATTTTTTAATTAAATATATTAAATCTTTACATTAGCAATAACACGGCAAATGTATTTAAAATATTTATCTGAAAAGAAACTTTTAACAAATTCGAGTACACTATTATTATTCGAGCATATTTTCAAAAAAAATATAATTTGTAATGCTTAATTGCTTAGAAAATGGGGGGGAAAGTGTAATGTCTTTTAGAACAAAGCTAATCCACGTGTTAGATTTTTCCAGTTTTCCAACCAAACTTTATATTATAGCATAAAATATCACACGGAGAGCAAAATACGTACAACGACGCAGCCCAACACAGCCAAGATTTATAACACATCGACAGCATGAAAGACAAAATTGCTATTCTGTGACACGAGGCTAACCCTACTTTACAATCGACCAATCAGGTTACTATAAGCAAAGAGAAAGCCGACTGTGAACATCAGTGTGGCGATAGAGTTCCAAGATTTTCCATATATTCTTGCATAGAAGTTGATCTCTATTTTTGCCTTGAATATTAATACTTAATCACATATCCAACGCATAAGTAGACACATTCTTTATAGAGTTATCTTCCAAATTTCGCGTAGTGTATTGCTTCAAAATCGCTGTCTATTTTATAAATCAATTATTCTGCTCGTTCTTTTAAAAGTTTACATTGTGATATTTTTTTTTTACACTGCACAGTAAACTTCAAAGCAATAAGTTTATAGAGTATTCCCTTAATTAACAGAATGGTCACGAAAGAAACACCTACAGGGCACAAATGACGACATAAGATCACTTTAAAGCTGAAGGGACGCTTTCATTATGCAACTGAGCCATTCCATGCTGACTGGTACTGTATTGGAAATTTTGAAATTGTAAACATCGCCTCAATATGAAAGCGTGTCTGCCGAACAAAATTTGACAAGCTCAAAGTATGATTTTCGACAAGTTGAAAGTAAACCGGAAAATATAACTCCCAACGAACACCATAGTAAAAAAGATGAACAAATGCTTATTAGAAAGTGAGCAATGCATATTCATGTAAATATACATGTGTAATAAATTATAAATATCTCGCAAGTCAAATCGGTTTGTAGCAAAAAGCCTTTTGCTCGGGAGGATACTGCCAATTTGTTAACAAGCGGTTTATTCAAGAAGAATTTCATCTAAGAAACATCCGTGTTTAAAACAATCCGTCACATTTTATCAAACTAATTTTATTTTTTAAGCGGGGGCTCAGAAAATCTTCAAAAATTTAACCGGGGATACCACGAGTCCTTTGCAGCACCATCTAGATCAGTGTTTCCCAACGTGGGTCCCACGCCCCACATGGGGGCAATTTGATTGTTCAGGGGGGCAATTCAAAAATTGCTCGTCTAGAGTTTAAAACAACCGCCGCCTACTATGATTTAACTTGTACAAAAGAAGAATTGTTGGTATCTCAATTTTAAATAAGCATTCGTTAAATGTTGTACTTTCTATAGAGCTGCACTTGAAAGTTTGGAGTAATATCAACTACAGTTTGCTCGGAGAGTATTGCTTACTATGCCTAGTGAAGGAATAGTACATACTGTATTGGACGATTGCTTATGGCATATGCAATGTGCAAGCAAAGTGGTTGTTGTCTACTGTAGCCTACCGCAAACTCAGCATGTTATATGAAATAGGTAATTCCTTTCATACAAACGCTCGTTTGGGCATCGTGACTGTACATTTGGATAGGTTTGACGATCTCAGATTAAAATAAAAATTACTTTGTCCACGCACAGAATTATTATTAATGAAGAACCGTGATATACAATGGTATGTATTTGTCATATATGTATTTCTGTGGTCTCAGTAAATAAGCAAATAAGTCCAAAAACTCGAATTTGCAGGAGAGGAAAAATAAACTTCACACTCTCATATAAACACGCATATATTCGAATATACAAATATTTATTACTCACGCTAAAACTACAATAACGAAGATAGCTGCGTGTCACATAATAGTAAATAATAAATACTTTATTATAGTGCACTTATCTCATTTTTGACAAATTAGACTTATCTGCTTGTTCACAGAGACCACAGATTTAATAGCCCGAATTCAGTAATTCGTGTGATTTATTCATTCAAAAAGCGTACTAATAATTAATTTTGATATATTAAAATAAAATTAAATTAACTTTAATGCATAGTTTATTTTTAGTTTTTGATTTATCTTATATTTATTTCTTTCAGTTGCGCAGTAAAATGAGTAGTGCAAGTAAAAAAAAAGTTCGTCAGTATTCAGAGGAATACTTAAAATTTGGTTTCATACCCGCTATCCACGATCAAAGGTCACCTTTTTGTCTTTTATGCCAACAATGCTTGACCAACGAATCAATGAAGCGAGGTCGTCTTGAGGCGCATTTGAAGGCGAAACATAATGCTCATGTAAATTCAGATTTAGATTACTTTCAAACTTTAAAGAAGAATTTTGAAAAAAGAGCAACATTAAAGTCTCTGTTTATTGCTCATACTGCAACTGTCAATCGTACTCTTGAGGCTAGTTATGAAATTTCTTTACTCATTGCTAAATCTGGGAAAAATCATACTATAGGAGAGAATTTAATCAAACCATCAATATCAGCATTTCTTAAAACAGTTCTGGAAAAAGATGACAAAGACGTGAAAGCTATGCCACTCAATAACAATACTGTTAGCAGAAGAATAGATGAAATGAGTGAAGATATTGAAATACAACTTGTTGGAAAGCTGAAAACAAGAAAATTCTCAGTGCAAATGGATGAATCAACTTTGAGAGACAGTGAAGCCGTACTCATAACTTATGTGAGATATATTGATAAAGGTAATTTTGCTGAAGAAATGTTATTCTGTAAATCATTAGAGAGCACCACTACCTACAAAGATATATATAATAAGCTAAAAAATTACTTAGATGACAATAATATACCAATGAAAAATATAACATCTTGCGCTTCAGATGGTGCTCCTAATATGATGGGCAAGAAAAATGGCTGCTTAAAATTGATGAAAGATGAGAATCCAGAAATGCTTCTTGTGCATTGTGTTATTCATAGGGAAAACTTGGTAGCTAAAAATATTTCGCCTGTTCTTCATGAAGTACTAAAATCAGTTATAAAATGTGTCAATGCTATTAAAGCTAATGCCAAATGTGAGCGTCTCTTCAAGCTTTTTTGTGAAGAACAAAATGGAGACCATGTGAGACTTTTACTTCACACTGAAGTAAGGTGGCTCTCGAAAGGGAACTGCTTGAAAAGATTCATGGAACTATTTGATACTATTAGTGACTTTTTAAGTGACAAACCTGAAATGAAGCATCTGTTAACGGTCGATGGTAAAGCATTTGTGAGTTATTTAGCCGATATCTTTGAAAAACTAAATATATTAAATAAACAACTTCAAGGAACAAATAAAACTCTCGTCGATGCAAAAGCGAAGATATTTGGTTTCATTACATTTATTGAATTATGTCAAAAATATATTTGTAACAAAAATTTTGAACAGTTTCGTTGGCTGCAAAAATGTTTTTTTTTTTTTTTTTTTTGGTAGTTGTTGGCGCATAGGCTTCTGTGGCCATAATGCACCTCCCAAGGTTTTTGCAGTACTTTGATCCAAGCCCGAGGCGGGAATCGAACCCGCGACCTTTGGGTTGCCAAGCAGGCACTTTACTCACCTGGCTAGCCCGGTCGGCTGCAAAAATGTGAAGTGACTGATACCGCTGTACTTGTTATTGTCGATCATCTGAAAATTCTGTCCGCTGATTTAAAAGAAAGGTTTTCTGATTTAAAACAAATTGATTTTCCAACCTGGATGATGCAACCAATGTTAGTGGATTTGTCTGATGTATCAATGCAGTACCAAGAAGAACTCTCAGAAATGCAAAATGATGAGTCAGTTAAAACTTTATTCAATATAAAAGGAGCGATGGCATGGCTTTGTGATGAAACAGAAATTAAATACCCAAATTCAACCAACTTTGCAAGAGAGCTATTGTTACCGTTTCCATCTTCATATTTAGCTGAATGTGGATTTAGTGCCATAAATGATTTGTTCCTAAAGAAAAGAAATCGACTGGATATCACAAAACGGGGAGACTTGAGACTGAAGCTGACTAAATTGGAGCCCAATATAAAATCTCTCTGCGGCAAGCATCAAGCACAAGGGTCTCACTAAATTTAGTGCACTCATCTAGAAGTGACTTCACATGGAATGTTGAAATTATTAAACAATTAAATAATAATTACTAAAAATTAAAATATTATAAAAAAATCTTTCATATAAATTATTTTGTACTTGAATTTTAGTTGTCCATTATATGTTTTTAAAATTTACTTACTGTTTTTTTCTTAATAATTTCCTAATGATTTCTTCCTAAAACCTAAGTTTTGTGTCCTGAACAAGTTGTAATTAGGCTTCATTTAGGAAATAATTCAATTTTTGAATATAAAAAATATGTATATCGGTGTTTCCCAACGTTACATAGGGGGCATCAGAATTTTAGAAAGACTTAGGTGGGGCATGGTAAAAAAAAGGTTGGGAAACACTGATCTAGATCGATTTAATGTCACTGTACAAAAAAAAAAGGCACAGCGAAAGAGGCTCAATCTGCACATAGCGTTGAGCAAACTAAGTTTGCTAGTTAGTGCAGCAGGTTCATATTATTGAGGCACTCCGCAAAGAATTGGCTTTATATTGCACGACTCTAAATAAAAGCACTGTTCTAGTGTACAGTTATAATACTTTTTTATTGAAAGAATTTGCCATTGTCCTGATCTAGGTTTAGGAACAGTGGCATTTAGGGACAAGAAACGAAATCTAAACTTCAAAAAAAAAAAAAAAAAAAAAAAAGAAAGAAAGAGCTTCTGATAGAGAGCGGACGAAAGGAAAACGTTAGCATTAAAGAGATAGAGATAAGAGGTGTAAAACACCTAGAATGCGAAAAAGAAGTCTAATGTCAATAAATATCTTCTTGTTCTGGCGGCCTGAGCCAAGCACTAGCCTGGCTCTCCTTTAATATCCCTTCCTGGCAGGAGGACGAGATGACCAGTCGCCTCGCCCCCTGCTACCCCACCTTTCCTTCTGGTGAGGCATGGGCATGCCTCACTGACCACCTGGGGGAATCTCTTCTGTGTCCCCCATACTTCTGCCTTTTCCCCCCAACCTTCTTCCTCCCCTCCCCCACTCTATCTATACACAACGCGAGCGCCCTACACACTAAATTTAATCTAGCAAAAAATAATCTTCGCCCAGTCTCGGCCTAATTATCCTACGCAATGCCCTACTCCTGCCATATGAATGCATGCACACGTGCTGTATGCAAACATCCAAAGTAATTACGATTGCATGGATGCGTATATATTATGTATCACTGTTGTGTATATGTGCATATATGTGTATGTGTACATAAGTTTTTTTTTTTTTTTTTTTTTAGGTCCTAGCTGCCGAAATCTCAGGAAATTAAGCGGCAGGACCTGCCAGAGTAAATCTTAGTCTACTGGTGTTTCCTGGTCTGCCTCCACGGGGCGAAGGTGGGGCAACGCTGGGCTCCAGCAGGGGTCCAGCGGCTAAATGACCAGATGAACAACGGTACACGACATTACACAGGTACAATACCCACACACTTTTAAACCTCTGGCATTCCCAGGAAACTGGTACACCCACAAAGAAAGCAACGCGGAGATGGGGGAAACCCCTGGGGCCGCATGACAACAATATACCTTACACCTTACACCTTACACCTTAAATATCTTCTTTCGTCTTCTCAACCTCCACACCATGCACGCTACTAAGTACTATGGGCTCTAATACCTCACGTCTTCCTGGTTTTCATTAAAAAAAAAAAAAAAAAAAAAAGGAATCCACTCCCGGAACGCGGAATTGTAGACTAGATTATATATTGGTTCACTTTCCTGGCTTACCATAGACCGGTTAATTTATCGGTTTACTCTATAGACCGATTTATTTACCAGTTTACTCTATAGACCGATTTATTTACCCATTTACTCTACAGACCGATTTATTTACCCATTTACTCTACAGACCGATTTATTTACCCGTTTACGCTATAGCCCAATTTATTTACCCGTTTAATCTATAGATCGGTTTAATCTATAGACTGGATTACCAGTCTATAACCCCGCGATAGGTTAGGAGCAAAACCGCTATCAATGAATACTTAAAAGTAGTAGAAAACAGTGAGGTGTTACTTTCCGGGGAGGAGGCTAGAGAATTAAAGAACCACAATTTTTAAACAACAGAAATAGTCAAAATCAGTAACGTAAATTATGTTCATAAAAAATATGGATGCATTTAATGATAGTAATCCAAAGAAGACCATATGCGCTCTTGGAGATGAGAGGGACTATTTGTTGGTGGAAGAGCGACACTCTGAGGAGGTAGAAACACGGAAATAAGAAAAAATGATAAAAACCCTGAGATTGCTGCTTTTCTTTCTCTCTTTCTTTTTAATTTTTGTGGAATTCTCATTAGATAATACAACTGTTTCTGGTTTCTCAGCCCTCAACATGCAAAGTGGTCAAAGACCACACATTAGTATAGAAAGATCACTTAAATTATTATTTAATATTAAATAATAAATCACATGAAACAATGCATGATGTCCAAAAGACTCGTTGCACGAAAAATTCCAAAACACAAGAACAACTTTAATAAATTTGTACCTTTACACAGAATTTCTTTCCATAAATTTAATAAAAAATTAAGGTAAAAATTGATGCGATTCAATATCGAGCAGAACTTGATGCATGAAGCCCCTGGGAAATTTTCGGGATTCCTAATGATCCACTCCAAGCTCCAAAGAATAAAAATATATTAAAGAAGTAACAGGTGAAAGATAGAACACTGCGATTGGCACTTCTTTAACAAGTTCACAAAAGATCGCTCTTCACTGAAGGATGGAAGATGAATTCTATGAAGCTGGAATTATTAAAAATAAATTTGATTCCACAAAAAACGTTGGAGAGAGGACAGAGTATTAAATAACTGGTTTAATTTACATTAAATTATTATTTAAACTTAAACTTGAAGTTTCCAAAACAAAAGTTTCAACGATGTACACTTCTGATATTATTTTTCAAGCAATTATGCTTGTGTCATTTCAATGCTAACCATTTTGCTGGGTTTTTTTCGACCCTTCACCTAAGTCAATGCCGAAGTTTAAAGTAATGGCATTGCTTAAAAATCCTCCAATACACGCTCAAATAAAATGCGTAGTTCAACTATGTTCTACTAAAAGTTTCATACCTATTAATAAATATTGTTCAAGGTTTAGGCCTAAATGGTTATCTAATGAACTAATGAGACTCATAACAGAGAAGAAAAATGCATGGGATGCATATAAATTTTCAAGCGACTCAGAAGCCTATGACAGATATAACCTAGTCTGTAATCAGGTCACAAAGGAGTTTAGGCAGGCGAAGGCAGATTACGAGAAATCTTTGGCAAAGGATGCTAAGAAACACAGCAAGGATTTTTTACTTATTTAAACTCTAAAAGGAAGCGGATGAATCTGATTGGTCCACGTCACATCGATGGTTCGAGTGTTGATGATCCTGCTCAGATAGCAAACAAACTGAATGAGTATTTTGCATCTACATTCACACATGAGGAATTATTAAGGTTTGAAAATGGCAGAAGGTTATCAAATTGTAGCAGGATACTTAATGATTTTGTAATAACTGAAAGCAAAGAGGAGAAGAAATTGTTGAAGTTAAACATAAGAAAAGCACCTGGGGTGGATAGGATCTATATTAAAGCCTCCTTTATATTAAAGGAGGCGGCAAAGCAACTAAGCAAACCCTTAGCCATAATTATGAGAGCATCCTTGTACTCAGGGGAGGTTCCCACGGACTGGAGATGTGCAAATGTATCCCCAATGAACAAAGGGGGGATCGAAGTGTGACACGAGTAATTGCAGACCAGTTAGTTTAACTTCTGTTCCGGGTAAAATAATGGAGTCACTGGTTAAAGATGCATTGCAGGATCATCTAGACAAGACTGCAGCAATAATTCAGACACAGCATGGGTTTGTTAAGGAAAAGTCTTGTCTGACAAATTTGATAGGATATTATGATGTGGTTACAAAGGAACTGGATGCAAAAAAATAATTTTGATATCATATACTTGGATTTCAGGAACGCTTTTGACACTGTTGCGAATGAAAGACTATTGTACAAATTGGAGCAGAATGGTATTAAGGGTAAGTTGCTACAATGTATAAAAGGATGTTTAAGTGGGAGAAGACAGAGGGTGGTAATCAATGGGTGCTGCTCTTCGTGGACTAATGTTATTAGTGGAGTCCCACAGGGTTCGGGTCCACTGTTGTTTTGTATATTTATAAATGATATTGATGAAGGTATATCAGGCTGAATGTCGAAGTTTGCAGATGATACAAAGGTTGGCAGGGTGGTTAATGACAGTAATTGCAGTGTGCTAGTGCAACAGGATCTAGATAATTTGGGCGGATGGGCTAAGAAGTGGCAACTGAAGTTTAACCTTGACAAATGTAAAGTACTGCATATGGATAGAAGTAACCGCAGAGAAACGTACCATCTGTGTGGTAGTACGCTTAAGGTGGTAGAAAATGAAAAACACCTGCGAGTAATTGTGCAGTCAGATATGAAGTTTTCTGAGCAATGCAGACAGGCTGCCAGGGCAGGTCATGGAGTTTTGTCAATGATATACAGGGAAAAGGAGGTGATTGTCACTCTGTATAAGGCAATAGTCAGGCCACACTTTCAGTACTGCGTACAGGTCTGGAGGACTCATTTTAGGAAGGATGTAGATTTGCTTGAGTGTGTACAGAGAAGGGCAACAAGATTGGTGAGGGGAATGAAGGGATCTTCTTACGAGGAGAGGCTTAAGTTCTACAAATTGCAGTGGCTGTAGACTAGGCACCTGCGCGGTGATCTGATTGAGGTGTATAAGGCCTTTAATGGATTGAGCACGCTGAATTCTGATGGGATCCTTCCACTTGTTCAGATTACGAAACTAAGGAGGCATAAATTCAAATTAAGAAAAGACAGATGAAGAATAGATGTGCGGAAATTTGCCTTTAGCCAGTGGGTGGTTAATTGCTGGAACAAACTTCCATCTGTCGTTGTGGAAGTTGATAGGTTTAATAAATTTAAGGGCGAACTGGACAGGCATTTGGAGAGAATGGTGTGGTTTTTTTTTTTTTTTTTTTTTTTCCCTTGCTGATGCTGCATAAGTTCATACACTTTCTGTCTTGCATCACGTGACACTACTACTACTACTGCATCATAACTGAAGGAAAAACTGAGTAACTTGTGCATTTAGGCAGAGTTCTAAGAACCCTGCGTACGTTAAAAGCACAGTTCGTAGAAATTAGCAAACAAGTAATGATTCACGGAATTAAAGGCCCAGTTATCTCAGGGAAATATATTTTGCACAGTTCGCTCCTACATTCATCGTGCAGTCTAAAAATAAAAAGGAGGAGATTCTGAGTTTTATTGAGTGGTAGAGAGATTTAGCGATACTGTGGGACATCTAAATTATTTCTTTTTTACACTAAAGGAGTGAAAAAAGCACTAGCGTATACAGTGTTTAATCCACGGGAGTGACCACAGGAGTTATGTATACAGTGTTTAATCCCCGGGAGTGACCAGGGGTGAGATTCACGCCCGGTGGAATGAAATTCCCCCCGTGAAAATTAGTAATTTTTATTTTATCAAAGACGAATTCAATGAATTTATGTCAAATAAACACAACACGAAAAATCACATCGATTAAGTTTCATAATTGTTAGGTGGAACACAGCGAAAATTAATAACTAAAACTATCAAAACTATCAAAATTATCAAAATAATTAAATGGGCAATATTTTTGGCTGCACAAATTGTAGCTAAAAGCCACTATTTCAAGTGTCTGCATTTTCGTTTTATGGTTTTCAGATTCACCTTATTTTCGCACAACTGGGCTCTTGATAGTGTTTCACACAAACGGTCTACTTCCGACTAATTCTTTGTTTGCGTAGCGTAAACAAGATCGGAGGCCCCGAATAGGTTGGTCTGAATTGTTCTGGACACTTTATAATTGCAATTGCAATTATAAAGTGTCCAGCAGCTTTCAGCAATTGGATAAATGTCTGGACAGACAGGAGAGTCCACTGCAGCCACAAAATTAATCGTTGGCAGTTTCGCTTTATGGTTTTCAAATTCCTTTATTTGTTTTTTTTTTTACAGCAAGAGTCGACTTGTAGATAATTCTTCCTTTGTATACAGCAAACAAGACGCTTTGGCCGCAGCCTATAAACAATACATTTTATAATGTTTTTATTATTATGTATCTGTACTGTAAGATTGCATGAAGTTAAGCTTAGATGGCCAAGAATAAGTTATTATTATTATTATTATTATTATTATTATTATTATTATTGCTCTTATATTATTTCTCCATGATTGGGGATTCCACCTCGTGACGGATATTACTAATTACATCTGAGGGTGATGGTAGATGGAGTATTGCTACCAAGTACACTGGGTGGTTGTTGTTATGTCTGGTGCTACTGTTGGTCGAGGAAATCTCTGACTATCCTAAGGTGATGAGGATTGCGACTTTCTGGAGTTCCTTGCAGAAGTTCGCGGGGAGACCTATTGCTGCTAGGCTGTTATGTAGGGTCTTTGGCACCATAGCTGTGGTTGATAGGATGATCGGATTGGTCGTTACTTGTTCCATATGTCACATCTCTTTGATCTCCTGTCTTAGGTGCGTGTATTTCCTGATTTTTTTCCCAATGGGTTTTCTGCAGGTTGCCAGTGTTGGGTACGGCTATGTCAATCAGATACGTAGACTTTTCCTTCTTGACCACAAAGGTTATGTCCGGTCTGTTGTGCAGGATTGCCCTATCTGCTATTATGGCGCGGTCCCAGTACAGCTCGGAAGTTGGGGTCTCTAGTACTGCCAGGGTTCGCACTTGTAGAACGGTACACATTTTTGGATAAACTGGTATTTCCTCGGTAGCTTCTGACACCGTACTCAAGGCGTGGCCTGACCACTGCCTTATACAGAGTGACAATCACCTCCTTTTCCCTGCTAGCAAAATTCCTATTTATCATTGACAAAACCCCATGACCAGCCCTGGCCGCCTGTCTGCATTGCTCAGAAAACTTCATATCCAACTGCACAATTACTCCCAGGTCTTTTTCCTTTTCTACCACCTTAAGTGTAGTACCACACAGTTGGTACGTATCTCTTGGGTTACTTCTACGCATATGCAGTACTTTGCATTGTTCAAAGTTAAACTTCAGTTGCCACTTCTTAGCCCATCCGCCCAAATTATCTAGATCCTGTTGCAGTATCTAGATAATGACCTTACTGTCATTAACAACCCTGCCAACCTTTGTATCATCTGGAAACTTCGACACTAAGCATGATATACCTTCATCAATATCATTGATTAATATCATTAACCATCCTTTTATCCACTGTAACAACTTACCCTCAATCCAGGCGTCATGGTGGTGTCTATAAGTGGACTCAGTCTGGGTGATCACATTGCATCGTGCGGTGATTTGTTGGTTCGTTTCTGAGGCCAGGTGGCATCGTCCACATGTTTCATCGAATATTCCGGGTTCCTTGGCGATGTATTTTAAATAGTTTCCGGTGTTGATTACCTGTACTTGAATAGCGATTATGAATCCTTCAGTCTCGGGGATAAGCGTCCCACTCGTGAGCATGCACTGGAAGCAATTTTATCTATTTGACCTTGATGAAGATCATTGTAGTATCTGCCATGGAGTGTCTATTCTGCCCATCTTTCTAGCTTCCTAGTAATAGTAGAACTGGCATGTGATGCAAGAAAGCAATTGTATGAGCTTATGCAGCATCACCCAAAAAAAAAAAAAAAAATTACACCATTCCCTCCAAATGCCTGTCCAGTTCCTCTTTAAATTTATTTAGCCTATCAACTTCCACAACGACAAATGGAAGTTTGTTCCAGCAATTAACACCCGCTGGCTACAGGCAAATTACCGCACATCTATTCTACATCTGTCTTTTCTTAATTAGAATTTAGCCCCCTTAGGTTGGTAATCTGAACAAGTGGAAGGATCCCATCAGAATTCAGCGTGCTCAATTCATTCAAGGCCTTATACACCTCAATCAGATCACCCTACAGGTGCCTAGTCTCCAGCCACTGTAATTTGCAGAACATAAGCCTCTCTTGGTAAGAAGATCCCTTCATTCCCCTCACCAATCTTGTTGCCCTTCTCTGTACACGCTCAAGTAAATCTACACCCTTCGTAAAATGAGGCCTCCAGACCTGTACACCGTACTCAAGGCGTGGCCTGACCACTGCCTTATACAGAGTGACAATCACCTCCTTTTCCCTGCTAGCAAAATTCCTATTTATCATTGACAAAACCCCATGACCAGCCCTGGCCGCCTGTCTGCATTGCTCAGAAAACTTCATATCCAACTGCACAATTACTCCCAGGTCTTTTTCCTTTTCTACCACCTTAAGTGTAGTACCACACAGTTGGTACGTATCTCTTGGGTTACTTCTACGCATATGCAGTACTTTGCATTGTTCAAAGTTAAACTTCAGTTGCCACTTCTTAGCCCATCCGCCCAAATTATCTAGATCCTGTTGCAGTATCTAGATAATGACCTTACTGTCATTAACAACCCTGCCAACCTTTGTATCATCTGGAAACTTCGACACTAAGCATGATATACCTTCATCAATATCATTGATTAATATCATTAACCATCCTTTTATCCACTGTAACAACTTACCCTCAATACCATTCTGCTCCAATTTGTACAATAGTCTTCCATGCGCAACAGTATTAGAAGCTTTTCTGAAACCCAAATATATGATATCAAAATTATTTTTTGCATCCAGTACCTTTCTAACCACATCGTTTGTACCTCCTGGTTGGGGGAGAACTCCTCGCTTAGGTTGAGTGGGGTATACTGCTTGTCTATCTTCCATATGGCCTGGTGGAGTGCTGCTGTGTGTTTCTGGAAGTAAACCTTCAGATTAACTATCGCTGTCTTCTGTTGTTCAATGAGATCTATCAGGCCCCTTTCTGCTTCTTTGCCAGCAATTGTCAGCCTCTCCACGGCAGATTTCGGGTGACCAAGAGCACAACGATGACAAAGAGCCGCCAACACCGGCCAGTGTTGGCGGCTCTTGGTCCTCATTCTCCTTGTCTTTCTCATAATAC
Source organism: Mastigoproctus giganteus (assembly GCF_048544385.1). NCBI lineage: Eukaryota > Metazoa > Arthropoda > Arachnida > Uropygi > Thelyphonidae > Mastigoproctus > Mastigoproctus giganteus. The sequence goes on from NC_143583.1 coordinate 172,312,708, forward strand.
CCTCCAGCTCGGTGTTAGTCCAATCTATCCGACCGAAGGAGTAGGTTAGCACTGGGAATCCATAGGTGTTTATGGCTTTAACTGTGTTCCCTCTGTTCAGCTTTACTTTCACCAGGCTTCTAAGCCTCTGACGGTATTTTTCGTTCAGGTAGGCTTTAATTTCCTTGTGCTGTAACCGCTGAGCCTGCATTATGGCTAAGTATTTGAAGGGCTCTCCCTCTTCCATGGTTTCGATCTCTTTACCACTCTGCAGCTGGTAGTTCCGGTTGAATAAATTTCCCTGGTGTAATCCGTGGGTCTTGCAGTTGTGTAGACCAAATTCCATCCTTATATCATTGCTGAATTCTTCGGTGATCTGGAGTAATTGCTGGAGGTACTTCTCGGTTCTCGCGTAGAGCTTGATGTGTATAGGTTCTTCCTATACATATCAAGCCACACCACCTTGTGTATAGGTGGGTGATGGTGTATAGGTTCTTCCTTCCTTCTTTGAGGAACTATCCATACTTGCTAGTGTTGAGCATGGTGGACAGCGGGTTAAGTGCTAGACAGAACCACAGTGGGCTCAGCGCATCTCCCTGAAAGATTCCTCTCCCTGTGAAGATTGGCCTGATTGTGATGTTCTTGACCTTAATGATGGAACTCCATTTCACCATTGCTGCTCCTAGGAAGTTTGTCACTATCGGATTGACCATGTAAATCTTCAGGTTGTCTATTAGCCAGCTATGAGGTACGGAGTGGAAGGCCTTTCGGTAATCGATAGGTTGCAGTGCTTCTTGCAGGATTTCTCCATAACTGCGGCATCTATGGTTAATTGCTCCCTGCATCCTTTGCTCTTCCGCTTGCATTCTTTCTGCTGTTCGGCCATTATGTGTGTGTGTGTGTGTGTGTGTGTGTGTGTGTGTGTGTGTGTGTGTGTGTGTGTGTGTGTGTGTGTGTGTGTGTGTGTGTGTGTGTGTGTGTGTGTGTGTTCTTATACCGGGGTGGTTCCTTGGCCATAGCCCATCTTCAACTTTTTACTCTGTTATGGTGCGGAAACTCTGCATAATGGGCCTGAAAAGTGTCAGTGTATGTGTTCAATATTAACGTGTGTTGTTTTCTTTGTCAGACTAATATGCCTCCAGGGTACAGCCAACGTATTGGCCGCTGCTGCCTGGTGCCCATATCTAGCACCAGGCCTGGGTCAACAGTCCTCCTGTACCGGTGTTATTACCACCGAATATCTCGCACCCGCCAGAGGTAGTGCAATACTGGCGAGTGCTTCCAATCCCGCTCACAGTTTGCCCTTACCAAAGAGCCAGCTAAAAAAAAAAAAAACAAAAAAAAAAAACTCATAGTTATATGCATTATGGTCTGAGTATTTCGATCAAACACTCCTGTTCTTAGGAGATATGTAATTTTAGTCCCCAGTCACCAAGACCAACCACTCCAAGGCTAGGAGGATGTTCTAGCAAAAAAATTATAACAATTATATTAACATATATACATGATTTCCTAGTCTTAGTCTTTTTCACCACAGTTCAATTATTCTCAGTACATTTTATTATTTTCAAATGAAGTCACAAGTTGAACTGTCCAGTTTGATTTCATTCATGAAAGAAGTCAGTCCCAGTAGTCTTCTCGGTTCAGTGCCAGTATAAGTCTTAAAACTCTTCTTCAGCTGATTCTCTTCTAGTTGCTGAAAACTTCTAATTATTCTCTTTTTCCCGAGAATCCTAACTTGTGTATGATTTGGAATTCCAATGTCAGTCCATAGGTAAGGAAATGGAGTATTTTGTTTTGACACTCTAAGTGCTCTGATATCTTCTTAGTTATGCAGCTGCTCAAGATCTTGTACATCGTTGGGAGGTGATTGGCCTATATATTGCCGGGTTTCTTGTATCTTCGTCTTTAGGCTTCAGATATGTGATTCTTCGAGTGAGAAACTTCGGGATTGTCTCTGAGTGCCTTATCATTTGGTTGAACTACTCTGCCAGGTGCTTGTTTGTAGTAGTAGTAGTAGTAATAGTAGTAGTGGCATGTGATGCAAGAAAGCATGTGTATGAGCTTATGCAGCATCAGCCAAAAAAAAAAAAAAATCACACCGTTTCCTCCAAAAGCCTGTCCAGTTCCTCCTTAAATTTATTTAACATATCAACTCCCACAAAGACAGATGGAAGTTTGTTCCAGCAATTAACCATCCGTTGGCTAAAGGAAAATTACCGCACATCTATTCTACATCTGTCTTTTCTTAATTTGAATTTATGCCCCATTAGGTTCGCAATTTGAACAAGTGGAAGGATCCCATAAGAATTCAGCGTGCTCAATCCATTCAAGGCCTTATACACCTCAATCAGATCACCGCGCAGGTGCCTAGGCTCCAGCCACTGCAATTTGCAGAACTTAAGCCTCTCTTGGTAAGAGGATCCCTTCATTCCCCCACCAATCTTGTTGCCCTTCTCTGTACACGCTCAAGTAAATCTACACCATTCCTAAAATGAGGCCTCCAGACCTGTACACAGTACTCAAGGCGTGGTCTGATCATTGCCTTATACAGAGTGACAATCACCTCCTTTTCCCTGCTAGCAAAATTCCTATATATCATTGACAAAACCACATGACCTGCCCTGGCAGCCTGTCTGCATTGCTCAGAAAACTTCATATCTGACTGCACAATTACTCCCAGTTCTTTTTCCTTTTCTACCACCTTAAGGTTAGTACCACACAGTTGGTACGTTTCTCTGCGGTTACTTCTACCCATATGCAGTACTGTGCAGAGGTCAAGGTTAAACTTCAGTTGCCACTTCTTAGCCCATCTGCCCAAATTATCTAGATCCTGTTGCAGTAGCACACTGCCATTACTGTCATTAACAACCCTGCCAACCTCTGTATCATCAAATATCATATATGCAGACGATGTCCCTCTCATTGTCGAGACAGAAGCAGAACTACATGAACTTCTAAACGAAATTGTGGAACAAGGTAGAAGGAAAGGCTTAACAATAAAAACATTAAAAAACAGAGTGCATAGTTTTCAGCAAAAAGAAAATTGTGCCCAAATGTATACTGAAAATAGGGAACAACATCATAAGACAAGTAGAGAAATACAATTATCTAGGGAGTTATGTTACACAAGATGGTCCATCAGATAATGAAATCAAATGACGGATTGGTATGGCCAAGGCCTCGTTTCAGAAACTGGGCAACATACTAAAGGGTAGGAAATTGTCATTGAAAACGAAAAACAGAATTTTTAACTGTTATATTATACCTGTTCTTACGTACGGTAGTGAATGCTGGAGAATCTCCCGAGAAATGGCAAAGTATTTGGAGGCTACAGAAACGTGGTATTATATTCTGTCCAGTATATTCTGGATGCTCAGAATATACTGGACTGAACATACCACGAATGTAGAGTTACTACAAAGAGAAGGAACACAAAAAGAAACTGGGCAACAAACTAAAAGGAACACTTCAGAAACTGGGCAACATACTAGAAGATAGGAAATTGTCATTGAATACGAAAAACAGAATTTTTAACTGTTATATTATACCTGTCCTTTCGTACGGTAGTGAATGCTGGACAATCTTCCGAGAAATGGCAAAGCATTTGGAGGCTACAGAAACGTGGTATTATAGACGGATGTTCAGAATATCCTGGACTGAACATACCACGAATGTAGAGTTACTACAAAGAGAAGGAACACAAAGATCATTACTGAGGAACATAACAGAAAAGCAGCTGAAATTTTTTGAGCACATCATGAGGAAGGAAGATTTAGATGAGATCATCATGAAAATCGAGGTGAATGGAAAGCGAAGCAGAGGAAGACAAAGAATAAACTATATTAGAAGTCTGACCAATTGGATGAATGTACGCAACCTGCTGAGAACAGAAAAAGATCGAGAGCTGTGGAAGACCATGATCGCCAACGGTACATAGAGAGAGAGAGAGAGAGAGAGAGAGAGAGAGAGAAAGAATGTGTACAGAAAAAACAAAAAATATTGTTATTTTAGGGTTAAAAGATAACAAGCTGAACTATCCAAGTTCAGTATGTTAGTAAATTGCACGTGTTCTCTAGTCAGCCTGCTTGTTTTGCACGATTAAACTACCTAGTTTACGAGAGAAAAAACCTTGTTATCCTTTTCTGAGTAGACTAATTTTATCACACTGTGGAAAAAAAAATGAAAAAAAAGTTATTAAATTTCCTATCCATTTTGAAGATATTTCAAACCGGGCGTTTTCTAGCCGTAGTGAGTAAGACAGCAATTATAACCATGGGGCTACTATGAAGACGTACAGAGATGATATGCTTGACAGTAAAGAGGGAGGATGGAGTTTTTTGCTTGGTTAAGAAACACATAGAATGTAAAGCAGCGCACCCAGTTGAAGTGACTGGCCAATGCACTGTTCAGTTACTTTGGTATGATATGGGCACTGGGAAAATAAAAATGAGTGTAGAAAATTGTTATAGGCCAAACGACTGCGATACATATAATGAACAAACATGAGGACAAACAAATTGTGCCATTAAATCAGAATTTCTTATCAAGGAGGCTTTCATAATCCCGATATTGAATAAAACTTTAGAGCTAATCATTCACACAGTGGCAGAACCTGTACGGATAGGCTGACCCTAATTCCTTGAGGCGAAATTGGGAAGAGGAGAAGAAATGACTTTGGAAAGAGCAGAAAAAAAATATTCAAAAAATGTTTTCAGGTCGACGTGACGGGGACTGCACATCATCAAGTTCATACCAAGAATATTTTTCGGAAGAAGAGCAAATTGTTGCTATGGTTGAGTGGGAGAAGAGACAGTGGTAATCAATGGATAGTGCTCTTTGTGGTCTGATGTCATTAATGGAGTCCCCAAGGGTTTGATATTGGGTCCATTGTTGTTTTTCTCTATTTATTAATGATATTAATTAAGGTAGATCAGACTTAATGTTCAAGTTGCAGGCGATACGTAGATTGTCAGAGTTGTTAATGGCACTAATGACAGTACACTACTACACCAGGGTCTAGAAAAATTGAACATATGTGTTGAAAGATCGACGTAGCAGTAGCCCTAAAGTAACATATCAATTGTGTGGTACTAAACTCAGGGTAATGGAAAATGAAAATGACCTGGGGTAATTTGTTTTCAGATATGAAGTTTTCTGAGAAGTGCAGACAGGCTGCAGGAGTAGCTCGTGGTGTCTTGTTAATGATATACAGGAAGTTTTCTAGCAGAGATAAGGAGATGTTATCCTCTTGTATAAGGCAATGGTCAGGCAACATCTGGAGTACTGCTTACAGGTCTGGAGACCTAATTTTAGGAAGAATGTAGAGCTGCTGGAACGAGTACAGAGAAGAGCGACGAGATTGGTGATTAGAACAAAGGTTTGCTCTTAAAAAGAAAGGCTTAGTTTCTGGAAATTTCAGTCTCTGACTGAGGTGTTTCAGGCCTTGAATTGGTTGAACAATCTCAATGCTGAGGGCATTCGTGGTCTTGCCCAGATTAATCGCCTGAGGGGACATAAATTCAAATTGTTGAAAGCCAGTTGTAGAATAGATGTGCGGAAGTTTGCCTTAAGTCAATGGGTGGTTGATTGCTGGAACAAACTGCCATCTGTTGTTGTTGAAGTTGACAGCTTAAATAAATTCAATGCAGAACTAGATAAATATTTGTAGTGAATGGATGTGTGAAATGCGAAGGGTTTTTTTTGGCTGATGCTTTTTAAGCTTGCTTCTTGTTTCATTTTCCTCGACTAATGCTAATGCTAATATTCTAAGCTGATTTCATAGAAGGTGTTAACTACTTCAAAAAACTTGACCTCACTAATTTCACCTCCGTCTATTAACTTTTTAGTTTTTATAAAAACTAAACTGTTTTTATAAAAAGTTAGTTTTTTCTGGCTTTTAATATGTTTGTAAGATTTTCAAAATCATAGTTACTTCTGTAGCTGAAATATTATCTTTTTCAAGAAACCCATATATGTTTGGAATGTTTATACTTGATCTCTTGCGAATAATAACCATAATTTGAAACAGGATTCTGCAAATAATTTTTTCACCATAACAGGCGTTTTCTCTTGAGAAAGAAAATATGAACGAAGATCGTCAAAATTGTTTAAAATTCTATCAGTTGATGCGCCTAAGGACAAAAATTTTGTATTTCTATGTTCTCATAATTTTTCATAATTTTCTTCTGCAAATTCAAAAAAAAAAATTCTTCCAGTATGACTGTGCATATGATAAAATTTTTAGGTTCTTCGACTGTGACTGCTTATATGATAAAAGTATTTGTATATATTAACTGCAAAACAATCAATATCGATGGGAGAAATCGACAGCACGCTGTAGAGAACTTTGAATAATATATGCACCACAACTACTACCAATAGTCTCTCGCTCCAACTCATTTTCAATTTTTCTCCATACATTATTTTTATTAACACGTTTACAACCTTCAAAATTGGTACTATAGGCACAGAGCAAGGATTTTGTTTTGTATGGAGAATTTATCTATTATTTTCTTCAACATAATATTTGTAGTTTGGATGTTTCTCAAGCTAAAGAAGGAAAATCTATAATTTTAGCTTTAACACCACAGTTTGGAAAAACGTACACCAGAATAATCATTTCATGTCTTTTTTGTTTGTCGCTTCTAAACTTATTGCAATGCTTTTAGATTCATTCAAATCCATTATTACTTCATACAGTATATATATATCATGATAAAACGATAGTAGTGATTGCTTTTGATTTTGTACGTGCGGAATAAAATTTTGGTTGATAAATATTTTTTTATTAATTTTGACAAGTAGTCATTTGAACAAAACTCTGATTGTTATTGGTATGATAGGCAAAAAGAGTTCACCTTTTCTTTTTTTTTTTTTTATGAGAACCCCAAACAAGAGAGGTATTGGAACCTATACTACTTAGTACCGTGCTTGGGTTGGAGGTTGAAAAGACGAAAGAAGATATTTGTTGATATTGGACTTGAACTTCTGTAGATTGTAATTTTCAGGAAATACGTATGAAGGAAGGTTGTTCCAGAAAATAGCAGTCGAATGAATAAATGAGGAAGATGAAAAGTTGGTTCTGTGGGTTTGAAGCTGGACAGTAAATGAATGTTGGCTGGTGGCGGCACGTGTTCGGACTGTTTTGAAAGAGAGAGCGGGAATCATAGAAGCCAATTCAGAAGAACAGTGCCCATGGAAGTATCTGTAGAAGAGGCATGCAGCAGAAACAGTACGTCTATGAGAAAGCGAGTGGAGAGACTCTGTTAGAGATGAATCATTAATTAACCTAACTGCCTTCTTCTGAATGGAATCAAAAAGCCTGAGAGAGAGAGAGAGAGAGAGAGAGAGAGAGAGAGAGAGAGAGAGAGAGAGAGAGAGAGAGAGAGAGAGAGAGAGAGAGGTTTTGGGGGCACCACCCCAGATGTGGGAACAATATTCCATGGCAGGGCGGATTTGCGATTTATACAGAGTGAGCAGCTGTTTGGAAGAAAAGTAACGCCGAGAGCGAAAGAGAAAACCAAGTTTTTTAGATGCAGAGGAAGCAATATTTGTAATGTGCTTGTGCCAAGAGAGATTAGAAGTCAGGGTAATCCCCAAAAGAGATATATCATTTCGCCTAGAAATCGGAGTGTCACTAAAGATAAGCATAGGAGCAGAAGAATCCTTTTTGCGAGATATAAGACAAGACTGAGTTTTAGAAGGGTTGAAATCAACTAAGTTGTCTTTGCCCCACTGGAGAATTACCTCAAGATCGGCATTTAAGGAATTGGCAGCAGATTTCCGAGAACTTGAAGCTGATTGAGCAGGACAAGGTTTCTCAAAATGGAAAATTGAATGCAATGTGCTATCATCGGCAAAACTATGGATAGGATTTCCAGTCAATGGAAGAAGGTCATTGATATAAAAAAGGAAAAGAGTGGGGGAAAGAACTGAACCTTGGGGGACACCGGCATTAGTGGAGAAATTAGAAGACAGAGAGCCATCTACCATCACCCTTAGTGAGCGATGAGAGAGAAAACTGGATAACCAATTACTAAAAACAGTTGGCAAACCATAAGATGGAAGCTTGTTTAGAAGACCTTTATGCCAAACACGATCAAAAGCCTTTGAGATGTCAAGAGCAACTACTTGTGTTTCGCCGAACCTTTCCATTGAATTAGTCCATAAATGGGTAACATAAGCCAGAATATCACCAGTGGATCGACACTGTCGGAATCCATACTGGCGATCGTTGATGAGACGGCAGGTTTCTAGGTAGTTTAAGAGCTGCCGGTTAATTGATTTCTCCATTACTTTAGAAAGAGTAGAAGTAATTGCAATGGGACGATAATTGGATGGGAGGGATTTGTCACCCTTTTTAGGAACTGGCTGGATATGAGCAAATTTCCAAGCAGAAGGAAAAACACCTTTGGAATAAGAAAGTGAAAAAAGGCGGCAAAGAATAGGAGTAAGTTCAGGTGCAGAGGTTTTGAGAACAAGTGGAGAAATACCATCAGGACCTGGAGCTTTCTTAGCATCAAGATTCATCAAAATCCTTCTGATATCCTTTTGACGGAAGACCAAAGAACGCATTGAATGGAGCGTGTTAGGAATGGTGGGAGGTATTTTACCAAGATCATTAATACATGAGCTGGAAGAAAAATGGGATGCTAGCAGGTCAGCTTTATCCTTGGCTGAAGTGACAACAGAACCATCTGGTTTGGACAGAGGTGGGAGCAGAGATGGGCAAAAGTTACGGCCAATAGCTTTGGCAAGAGACCAGAATGCTCGGCTACCATTAGGGCAAGAAGCAAGTTTTCTACTCTTAGCCTGTTCAAACTCTAGTTTGGACTGATTAATAACTACTTTACAATTGCTGCGAGCTTTGGTGTAGGCAGAAAATGAAACTGAAGAATTAGAAACAAGCCAGTTACGATTGCAACATTCTTCTCTTGGACAGCCTTAGCACATTTGTTGGAGAACCAAGGTTTAGATAAAGGACGAGATTTTAAAGTGGAATGTGGGATAAAGGATTCCATTCCTGCAAGAATAATTTCACTGACACGATCTGAGCAAACGTTGACATCAGAAGTTTTGAAACAATAATCAGACCAAGGAAAAGAAGAAAAGAAGTCTCGCAGGTCATCCCATTTTGCATTCTTGTAATGCCAAACAATACGAGGTTGGGAATAGCCATGAGATAAAGGTTCCATTGGAGAAGAGACAATCACCAAGTTGTGATCTGAAGTGCCTAAAGGACCTCTCACTTCGACCTTGTACTTAGAAGGGTTGTTTGTGAGAAAAAGATCAAGGGTATTGGCTGTATGATTAGGATTGTCCAGTATTGTTGTAGGTAAATGAACAATCTGTGCTAGGTCATTAATAATTGCAAAAGCCTCAGCATCTCGACCTGCTGGGTCGGTGTAACTAGAAAACGGAAGCCAGCTGGAGTTGTGAACGTTAAAATCACCAAGGAAAATTACCTCACTGTTAGGAAAGTTGGACTGGAGAAAGTCAAGTTGCAGAGAGAGGAAGTCAAAAAGCTCCAAGTGATTAGTGGAGTTGGGAGAACGGTAGAGACAACAGATGAATCTGACACAATCAGGTAGAGATATTTTAAGCCAGAGAAGATCAAAGAGAGGAGATTCCAAATTGCCAAGTCTTTGACAGGGAATATCAGAACGGACATATGCACAAGTACCACCTTTGAGGCGATAGGAATCATACAGCAAATAATTTGGACATCTTAGATGTGCAGTAGTTGAATCAACTGATAACTGAGATTCAGTCAGAAAAAGTACATGGGGTTTGGAAGACTGCAAGTGGAAATGGACATCGTTGAGATTGGAATTGAGACCACGTATATTTGTGAAATGAATTAGGAAGTCCTTTGGAGGTTTAGAACTTTTCGCAGATAAGCTTGCTCTATTATTTTGACAATTCATGGTGTATTCAATAGTAAGAAAAAGTGGGTGGGACATGCTATATGAAGTAATGAAATTTTTGGATATGGCGTACATGTGGTAAGAATATACCCAGATCCTTGACGTAACGTGGCCTCGACAATGCTCCCCACATACACACTACTCGGACTCCCTCCAGTCACTATCTGGCAGAGTAGAGGTAGCAAGATTATACACTAGCTGATCCGGAAGCCTCCTAGAGAGTTACCAATAGGTTTGGTCCGGTGTACTCTCTAGCGGCCGGCCTGCGAACACCGTTTTAGAGCTGTACCCTCGAAATGTAAGGAATATTGGATCTCGCCACGACATTCATCATAACCTCAAAAATCATCAATCATACTGCATGATGGAAGAGATAGGGAAGGATTGGCCGGAACTTAGCTCTAGAGACTAAACATGGGTTCCACCACTTCAAGCCTCCAATAAGCAAAGTGGTGGTATTTCACCGGTTGATGAGAGTCATCTACCACCTAGTACTGCCTGGTAACATAGAGGGGCGGCGTTCCTCCATGTGGTGTGGGCGCCACACCTCGACCCCTGCTTACGTTGGTTCACACCTGGGTGGTCACCCACTATGTACTTGTGCATGGAGGTTATACCCAGGATTACTAGCAGTCCCACCATCGTGAAGGTGCAAGCAGAGGATTTGGCTGTCATAGACCGTCCGGACTTCGCCGAAATTGGGTCCACTTGGCTTCAGTGTCACCCGAATATCAGTTCCATCAACGTTTTAGACTCCCAGGTAGCAAGAACAGCTTGTCTGTCATATCTGAGAGAATGTCTGTGACAACCTCAAGGACCTGCTGCGATTTTATTACTTTCTCTATCATCACATCTTACGATGAACGAGCTGATGCTTTTGACCGAACTCATAGATTCACGGTATTCTTATGTTTCTGGCTACATAGATGTTGGTTTATATCACTGCTAGCTCCATGAGCAACAGAAAAATGAACATTACAATGTTGACAAACCACTTTTATTTTATCAATATATATATTGTCCAGTTTTAAAAATTTGAATTCTTTTTTTAAGGTCTCAGTTAAATATGAAATTTCTCCTTTTTGGCATTTTAAATTTTGACACTTAAACCTTTTAAAATTATAAAATAAAAACTTTCAAGTGTGTGTGTGTGTGCGACAAGCATAGAGAACAAATGCCACGACAGACTACTGATCGTCTACTAACACACAACACACATTGTTGAATTGATGTATGTTAAAGGCCTATGACAAAAATTGTCGGTCTCTGAAGTCGTGGTGTAATCACCGGCAGATGGAACTCTTGGCATTCAATCGACGCACCTCTAGTTGTCAGGAGAACGATACAATCAAGGTTATGGGTTAAAAAAAAAATTAATTATGATTTTAGAGTCGCTCGTAAATGATTCCATCTACCCATATATTTATTTTTTCTGTAAATTTCATGTGCTATATGGTCGATTTCCCTGTTTGCTGACGAAAAAAACCCCAGTTTCTGGGGTAAATACCTTGCTATCTACGCCTGAGACTGACTAATTCAGCCACAGAGCGAAAAAAAGCCCAGTAAAGTTCTTCACTTCACCAATTGGATTCGAGCCTGGGTCTTTTCCACCCGGTGTGGGGAGGACGGTGACGATACCACCGTGCGCAGCAAGATTATGGGTTATGGTGCGCCAATATTTAGGCGTTTTTTTTAATAAAAAATAAAAAAAAGGGAGAAAAATGATATTTTTACTAAAACGCCGGGACATCGGGACATAGCAAAAATCGGCACTGTCCCGTTGAAAATAGTTATTTAATAACTATTTTCAACGGAACACTTATAGTTATTAAATACTCTGACCTTACGTCCCGTTGTCAACGGGACGTAAGGTCAGAGTATTTATGGATGTATTTAATCGGCCTCCACACTCCAGTGAAAAATATTTCAGTTCGCATCCCTTTAATTTTGCTTTGAATTTTTTTTGGGGCTTTTTCACAACTGGATTCAATTAGTCGCTCTGATGCGAGACATGGTATTTTTCTTCGGGTAACTGGGGTGTTTCGTCCAGAAAACAGCAACCAGAGAACACAAAAAATTTACAAACATATTAAATACTACGCACTACAGCCTAAGTTTCTGATGCATCTAAAACCCTTACAAAAGCAACTATAAACAACTGAGAGCAATAGATAATTTCGCCAACTAAAAATTCTAAATGGGAAGCACTCCGGGCAATAATCATAAAAATTGGTAAGTTTTATCTTAAGTAATAGTTATTGCTGAAGGATTAGAATTAAATGGATAATATGTAAACTTACGAGACTAGTGGAAGCTAAAAACTATTTATCCAATGTGGCTGTCTGGGTCCATAGCAGAGTGTTGATGTTAACCATCCTCCCACTCTGTGTAGAAAAGACCTGGTTCCGAATACAGATTAGATAACGTACAAAAAGTAAACTTCCACAAAGTGTTTGCAGTGACACGCTTGATAGTTTGGAGAAATACTCATTTCTTCTAGTATTTAATGGATGTCGTGTATTTCAAACGGTATTCCATTCATGATTTAGAATTGTATTATTCCAAAAAGATAAATTTTCTTTTGAATTTTTTTACGTTATAATTAAGAAAGTTACGTGGTGATTTTCCAAAAGTTTTTTCCTTCTAAATTGCCCTCGTGGGTAGCGACAGGAATATATTGTCAAAACAAAGCTCCAGTACGTTACTCCTGATATTTGTGGAGGATGTCTCCAGGGTTCTATCCTGGTGTCCCCGTGGGTAGTACAGTTGGTACTACCCACGGGGACACAAGCTGTCCTCCCAACACCGAGTGGAAAAGACCAGAGTTCGAGTCCTGTCGATAAAATGAAGAATTTTTATGGTGCCTTTTCACAACCTGGTTGAATTTGTCGGTTTAGTTGAGGATAGCACGGTTTTCCTCCTAGAGAATCGGGTTTTTCGTACAACAAACAGAAAATCGACCTAAGAACACACGCAATTTACAGAGCGTATACGTGGAGCAAAATGGCCTTATTAGCTAATACTCCTAACATTCAATAACAACAACAAAGCTATCTTGGTATCCCTCATTTAGAACATTTTGTGTTGTATGAATGACTGTATCTTACTTTCGCGAAGACGCTGACTCTCTTTAAAAATTACAGCTGTCAGTTGCAGGCTCCGAAAAAAACGATAAGTGTTTGCCTTTTTATTTACATAGTTGTTATTTTATATTGTACTTAATACGTAGTCTTATAGTTATAGTTATGCTGGTTATTTTTATTTTAATTTAGATAAACAGTTTTTGTAGATATACGTAATACATACGGAAAACCGTAATTTCGTTCGAATCTTGCAGCCATTGTTTTTGTATATAGTGGTAGGGTACTCAAATTTTTAATTGAGGTAGTTAGGTAGCTCTAACGTATAATTTAGAGTAATACGCTTCACGGTTTCTATTAGATACCGTAGTATTGACATTTAATTAATTTAATTTATTGATTTTATTAATTTAAAGTATCATGCCCCAAACAAGAGCAGCAAAGCAACGGGCACAAAGTGGCCAGAGTGCTGTGACTCGGAGGCGAACTGAGGGGGGCGATTCCCCAACGCATCACAGCCTAAAAAAATGTGCAACTTGTGAAATGTTTGCCGACTCCCTGGAACGGAAAATGACATTGCCATGGGGGATGTCTTTGTGTGTGCGCGCGATGTAACGAGTGTAAGGAAAATAGGCGACAACTCAGCGTTGTTATGGGCCTATATGAGAGTTTGAAGGACAGGATGGATGCCCTCGAAAGATCTAAATTGAGGGGCACATCAGGCTCTCAGCTGCCCACAACAACGCCAGAGCTTGCACTTGGTCATCACGCAACACAGCGGCAACCCCCAAGGCAGAATGCGCTGGTCCCACAGGAACAAGTAGTTGTTGGTGACTCTATTGTCAGGGAAATGGGAAACACGCTTTGTAAAAAGGATAGGTGAAAGAGGACCAGGGTATGTCTGCCAGGGGCAAAGGGTGATGACGTTGTAGAGCGGATATCATCTTTTAAGGACACAAAAGGTGATATAGTTGTACACGATGGAACTAATGATGTTAGGAGTAGGAGACCGGCAGAATTACTTAACAAGTACAAGTCACTGTTGAACAAAAGCCGAGAATTAGGGTTGAATTTGAAAGTGTCTGCAATTCTGCCCAAACACGACAGAAGGGAGTATATGATGAGAGCCTTGTCGACCAATTCGGCCCTGGAAAGAATGTACAAGGTTCAAGGGGTAGGTAGAATTTTTTTCATCCTGGACTAAACTTGTTAACAGGAGAGACTGCTTCTAAAGGGATGGGATACACTTAAATAGAAAGGGTGCAAGAATGTTTGCTGATGCTATCGAGGCAGTGTTAGGAGGGTCGGAAAACTGATACCGTGGGAGGGGATACAAGAACTAATAGTTTATCAGTAGCCGTAGGCAGAGGTGAAGGTGATTCTTGCACAATTTCTATTAGAATAAGCAGTGACCTGGAGCGTGGGGTGTTGTGGTGTTTCAGGGACGGATGGCAGTCATCCTGAAATAGGTGGGTATATGGGATGTGTTAGGGTAACTAGGAATAGGAGTAGGAGCATGTATGCATGCATGTATACCAATGCTAGAAGTATAGTAAATAAATTTGATGAATTTGAAGTGTTGGTCAAGACATCATAGGCGGATATTGTCGGGATAGCAGAGACGTGGTGTCACACAGATATGAGGAATGCTGAACTGGAATTTGGGGAGTACAATGTGTACAGAAAGGATAGCCAGGATAGAATGGAGGAGGTGTTATGCTGTTAATTAACAAAAACATAAAATCAAAAGAAGTGCATCCAGTTGATATAGATGAACAGTGCACTGTTGAGTCAGTTTGGTGTGACATAAGCACTGCGAAAGCAAAAATAAGAGTAGGAGTGTGTTATAGGCCTAATGACTCGAATGAGCACAATGAACAATTGTACAGAGAAATAGAGTGGGCTAGTAAATCGGAATGTCTTATAATGGGGGATTTTAACTTCCCAGATATTGACTGGAAATTGTGGGTTGGTCACTCACACACTAGTCAGAATTTTGTGGATTTATTGGATGATTGTTTTCTGCAGCAGCATGTTCGAGAGGCAACTAGAGAAAGAAATACTCTTGATCTGGTTATCAGCAGTGATCATTCGTGTATTAAGAATTTGCAGATAAAGGAACCACTAGGTGGCAGTGATCACAGTGTACTGATGTGCGATTTACTTAAAGATTTAATTACCATCAGGGGTAAAGGAAAGGGTTTTTGCTCCCGTAAAGGTGAGTACAGCGCTCTCCGACAGTTTTTAAATTCTGTACAGTGGGATGAATTGACGATGTTACCAACAGTAAATTCTAAGTGGGAAGAGTTCAAGGAATTAATCGTGGAAGCTACTAAAAGTTTCATACCTATTAAGAAATATTGTTCAAGGTTTAGGCCTAAATGGTTATCTAATGAACTAATGAGACTCGTAATAGAGAATAAAAATGCATGGGATGCATATAAATTATCAAGCGACTCAGAAGCCTATGGCAGATATAAGCTAGTCTGTAATCAGGTTACAATGGAGGTCAGGCAGGCGAAGGCAGATTACGAGAAATCCTTGGCAAAAGATGCTAAGAAAAACAGCAAGGATTTCTTTACTTATATAAACTCTAAGAGGAAGGGGATGAATCTGATTGGTCCACTTGACATCGATGGTTCGACTGTTGATGTTCCTGCTCAGATAGCAAACAAACTGAATGAGTATTGTGCATCTACATTCACACATGAGGAATTATTACGGTTTGAAAATGGCAAAAGGTTATCAAATTGTAGCAGGATACTTAATGATTTTGTAATAACTGAAAGCAAAGTGGGGAAGAAATTGTTGAAGTTAAACATAAGAAAAGCACCTGGGGTGGATGCGATCTATCCAGTTATATTAAAGGAGGCGGCAAAGCAACAAAGCAAACCCTTAGCCATAATGATGAGAGCATCCTTGGACTCAGGGGAGGTTCCCCCGGACTGGAGAAGTGCAAATGTATCCCCAATTCACAAAGGGGGGGGGGGGAATCGAAGTGTGACACGAGTAATTACAGACCAGTTAGTTTAACTTCTGTTCCGGGTAAAATAATGGAGGCACTGGTTAAAGATGCATTGCAGGATCATCTAGACAAGACTGCAGCAATAATTCAGACACAGCATGGTTTTGTTAAGGAAAAGTCTTGTCTGACAAATTTGATAGGATATTATGATGTGGTTACAAAGTAACTGGAGCAAAAAAATAATTTTGATATCATATACTTGGATTTCAGTAAAGCTTTTGACACTGTTGCACATGGAAGACTATTGTACAAATTGGAGCAGAATGGTATTAAGGGTAAGTTGCTACAATGGATAAAAGGATGGTTAAGTGGGAGAGGACAGAGGGTGGTAATGAATGGGTGCTGCTCTTCGTGGACTAATGTTATTAGTTGTGTCCCACAGGGTTCGGTGTTAGGTCCACTGTTGTTTTGTATATTTATCAATGATATTGATTAAGGTATATCAGGCTTAATATCGAAGTTTGCAGATGATACAAAGTTGGCAGGGTTGTTAATGACAGTAATGGCACTGGTTAAAGATCTAGATAATTTGGGCAGATGGGCTAAGAAATGGCAACTGAAGTTTAACCTTGACAAATGCAAAGTACTGGATATGGGTGGATGTAACCGCAGAGAAACGTACTAACTCTGTGGTACTACACTTAAGGTGGTAGAAAATGAAAAAGACCTGGGAGTAATTGTGCAGTCAGATATGAAGTTTTCTGAGTAATGCAGCCAGGCTGCCAGTGCAGGTCATGGAGTTTTGTCAATGATATATAGGATTTTGCTAGCAGGGAGAAGGAGGTGATTGTCCCTCTGTATAAGGCAATGGTCAGGCCACGCCTTGAGTTCTGTGTACAGGTCTCTAGGCCTCATTTTAGGAAGGATGTAGATTTACTTGAGCGTTTACAGAGAAGGGCAACAAGATTGGTGAGGGGAATGAAGGGATCCTCTTACCAAGAGAGGCTTAAGTTCTGCAAATTGCAGTGGCTGGAGACCAGGCAACTGCGCGGTGATCCGATTTAGGTATATAAGGCCTTGAATGGGTTCAGCACGCTTAATTCTGATGGGATCCTTCCACTTGTTCAGATTACGAACCTAAGGGGGCATAAATTCAAATTAAGAAAATACAGATGTAGAAGAGATGTGCGGAAATTTGCCTTTAGCCAGCGGGTGGTTAATTGCTTGAACAAACTTCCATATGTCGTTGTGGAAGTTGATAGTTTGAATAATTTTAAGGATGAACTGGACAGGCATTTGGAGGCAATGGTGTGATTTTTTTTTTTTTGGCTGATGCTGCATAAACTCATACACTTGCTTTCTTTCATCACATTCCACTTCTACTACTACTCTTTGGGTGCGAGGTTAGCCTGTGCAGGCGTTGCTCCTTGAAGCTCTTCAAACAGAGAAGTTTTTCCTGATTTATTTTCTGCTTTATTAGTTTAAATTGTCATATTAACTTATTTTCTAGAGTAGCTTTATATTCCTAGTTACGATACTTAGTTTAAAGTTTAACTTAGACAGAGATTTTGTAGATATTACTTAGTATCGGTAACGGTATCAAATCCACGTGCCACAAATTGAACGAGAGGTCTTTTTTTTTTTAACCAAATTTAGTCGATTTATTAACCAATTGTTATATTAAATTATCTTCTATAAGTAGATTATAGACCTAATCAGGATCCTTAGTTTATTTTAAATTGAGATAGCGAGATTTGGAAGCTAATCAATACTTACGAGTCCGTAGAAATACCGTTCGTGATTTCCCGCCATTTTTACACGATAGCATAAGCTTAGTGTAGTATAGTGCATAATATAATATTGTCAATTAATCAGTAAATCTATTAATCTTGATAAACTTTATTGTCAATTAAATTGTATTTTTAACTCTATAAATATATATAACGACTTAATCGTAACAAATAATTAATACATAACTATAGTGGTACACGTGATACGGAAGTTGTATAAAGGGAACTCTTAGAAAACACTAGATACCAAAAAAAATTTTTATATATAACATAACTGTTTTGGGATATAACTTAAGGATTTAATTTTTGTTTTGAATTTCATTGAATTAAATCGGAATCATGACTCTGACCAGAGCAGCAAAGCAAAAGGCTCAAGCTAATGGGAGTGCTGTGGTTCAGGGGAGAACTGAGGGGGGCAGTTGCCCTCTGAATCACAGTCTATTAAAATGCACTGTTTGCTTGATGTTTGCGGGGCAGTCGGATACGGGACATGATACTGCCAAGGGAGATGTCTTTGTGTGTGCACGATGTAAGGAGTGCAAGGAAATCAGGCGACAACTCAGCGTTCTTATGGGCCTTTATGAGAGCTTGAAGGACAGGGTGGATGCCCTCGAAGGAAATAAATTGAGGGGCCCATCAAGCTCTCAGCTGCCCACATCAACGCCAGAGCTTGCACTTGGTCATCAGGCAACACAGAAGCAGCCCCCTAGGCAGAATGCGCTGGTCCCACAGGAACTAGTAGTTGTTGGTGACTCTATTGTCAGGGAAACGGGGAACATGCTTTGTAAAAAGGATAGGTGGAATAGGACCAGGGTATGTCTGCCAGGGGCAAAGGTTGATGACGTTGTAGAACGGATATCATCTTTTAAGGGCACAAAAGGTGATATTGTTGTACACGTTGGCACCAATGATATTAAAAGTAGGAGACCGGCGGAATTACTTAGCAAGTACAGGTCACTGTTGAAAAAAAGCCGTGAATTAGGGTTGAACTTGAAAGTGTCTGCAATTCTGCCCAGACACGATAGGAGGGAGTATATGATGAGAGCCTTGTCGATCAATTCGGCCCTGGAGGGATTGTGCAAGGCTCAAGGGGTAGAATTTTTTTCAGCCTGGACTGTACTTGTTAACAGGAGAGATTGCTTCTACAGGGATGGGATACACTTAAATAGAAAGGGTGCAAGAATATTTGCTGATGCTGTCGAGGCAGTGTTAGGTGGGTCGGAAAACTGCTAGTTGGGGGGGATACAAGGACTAATAGATTAACAGTAGCCACTGGCAGAGGTGGAAGTGATTCTTGCACTGCTTCTATTGAAATGAGCAGAAGTCTGAAAAACAAGATGCAGGATATTTCAGAGACTGCTGGTAGTCATTGCGGTACAAGTAAACACATGGGTTGTGTTAGGGTAGCTAAGAATAGAAACAGGTGCATGTATACCTGCGTGTACACCAATGCTAGGAGTTTGGTAAATAAATTTGATGAATTTGAGGTATTGCTCAAAACATCAAAGGCAGATATTGTTGGGATATCAGAGACGTGGTGTCACACAGATATAAGTAATGCGGAACTGGAATTTGGGGAATACAATATGTATAGAAAGGATAGACAGGACAGGAGGGGAGGAGGGGTTATGCTATTAATTAAGAAACACATAAAGTCCAAGGAAGTGAAGCCAGTCGACATCGATGGACAGGGCAGTGTCGAGTCAGTTTGGTGTGACATAAGCATAGGGAAATCAAAATTGAGAGTAGGAGTGTGCTATAGGCCTAATGACTCTGATGAGTATAATAAGATATTGTACAGGGAAATAGAGTGGGCCAGTAAATCAGAGAGTCTTATAATGGGGGATTTTAATTTCCCAGATATTGACTGGAATTTGTGGATTGGTCACTCGCACACTAGCAAGGCTTTTGTGGATTTATTGGATGATTGTTTTCTACATCAGCATGTTCGTGAGGCAACAAGAGGGAGCAATACTCTTGATCTGATTATCAGTAGTGATTCTTCATGCATTAAGAACCTGCAGATAAATGAACCACTAGGTGGCAGTGATCACAGTGTGTTGAAGTGGGATTTACTCAAGGAGTTAACTACCATCAGAGGTAAAGGGAAGGGTTTTTGTTTTCGTAAAGGAGACTATGATGGTCTGAGACAGTATTTAAATTCTGTACAGTGGGACCAACTGATGATGTTACCAACAGCAAACTCAAAATGGGAAGCATTCAAGGAACTAATCTTGGAGGCTACCAGGCTTTACATACCAACTAAGAAATATTGTTCAAGGTTTAGGCCTAAATGGTTGTCAGATGAACTAATGAGACATGTGGCAGAGAAGAAAAATGCATGGGATACATACAAATTAATGGGTGACATGGAAGCCTATGATAGATACAAGTTGGTCTGTAACCAAGTCACAAAGGAGATTAGGCAGGCAAAGGCAGACTACGAAAAATCCTTGGCAAAGGATGCAAAGAAAAACAGAAAAGAGTTCTTTACATACTTGAACTTGAGAAGGAAAGGGATGAATCAGATTGGTCCACTGGATATTGATGGTTCAACAGTTGCTCAGGTGGCTAACAATCTAAACGAGTATTTTGCATCTACATTCACGCATGAGGAGTTATTCAGGAAGGAGATTGATGTAGGTAAAGTAAACAGTGGCAATGAGCTGGATGATTTTGTAATAACTGAGAGGAAAGTGGTGGAGAGATTGTTGAGGATAAACATAAAAAAGGCACCTGGGGTGGATGGGATCAATCCAGTTATATTAAAGGAGGCAGCAGGGGAAGTATGCAGACCCCTAGCCATAATTATGAGAGCTTCTTTGGACTCAGGGGAGGTACCCATAGACTGGAGATGTGCAAATGTAACCCCAATTCACAAAGGAGGATCAAAGGCTGACACAAGTAATTATAGACCTGTTAGTTTAACTTCTGTTCCAGGTAAATTAATGGAGGCACTGGTTAAAGAAGCACTGCAGGATCATCTAGACAAGAATTCCGTTATAGCTCAGACGCAGCATGGTTTTGTTAAGGGCAGGTCTTGCCTGACCAATTTGACTGGATACTATGATGTAGTCACAAAAGAACTGGATGCAGGGAATAACTTTGATATTATATATTTGGATCTTAGAAAGGCTTTCGATACTGTTGCACATGGAAGACTGCTGCACAAATTGGAGCAGTGTGGCATTGGAGGCAAATTGCTGCTATGGATAAGGGGATGGTTGAGTGGCAGAAGACAGAGAGTGGTAATCAATGGACACTGCTCAACGTGGACTAATGTTATTAGTGGAGTTCCTCAAGGTTCAGTGTTGGGTCCGTTGTTGTTTTCGGTGTTTATGAATGATATTGATGATGGGATATCAAGTTTAATGTCCAAGTTTGCAGATGATACAAAGGTTGGCAGGGTCGTTAAGGACACTACTGACGCTATGCTGCTGCAACAGGATCTGGAAAGGTTGAACAGATGGGCTGAGAGGTGGCAAATGAAATTTAACATTGACAAATGTAAAGTACTACATATGGGAAACAGTAACCCCAGAGCAACGTATCACACTACACACTACAACGTATCGTACTACACTGACAGTGGTGGAGAATGAAAAGGACCTGGGGGTATTTGTGCAGGCAGATATGAAGTTCTCTGAGCAGTGCAGACGAGCTGCAAGAGTAGCTCATGGTGTCTTGTCAATGATATACAGGAATTTTTCTAGCAGGGATAAGGAGGTGATTATTCCCTTGTATAAGGCAATGGTTAGGCCACATCTTGAGTACTGTATACAGGTCTGGAGGCCTCATTTCAAGAAGGATGTAGAGCTGCTGGAACGGGTACAGAGAAGGGCAACAAGATTAGTAAATGGAACAAAGGGTTGCTCTTACGAAGAAAGGCTTAAGTTTTGCAAATTGCAGTGTCTGGAGACTAGGCACCGGCGAGGTGATCTGATAGAGGTGTATAAGGCTTTGAATGGTTTGAGCATGCTTAATGCTAATGGGATTCTTCATCTTGCTCAGAATAATCACCTCAGAGGGCATAAATTCAAATTGAGGAAGGACGGATGTCGGATAGATGTGCGGAAATTTGCCTTTGGCCAGCGGGTGGTTGGTTGGTGGAACCGACTTCCATCACTTGTTGTTGAAGTTGATAGCCTAAACAAATTTAAAGCTCAACTGGACAGGTATTTCGAACGAACGGAGGGGTGAAATGGGAGTGGTTTTTGTTTTTTTTTTTTGTCTGATGCTGAATAAGCTTGCTTTCTTGCATCATATGCCTCTACTAATGCTAATGCTAATGCTAATACTACCTAAGCGATTGCTTGACCATTTTCACATCAGGGTTTCATCCAGATTTGCTTCGGAAGTTCAGAATAAATATGACTTAAATGACTTTGGTAGCTGAATTTAATTATAAAGATAAAATTAACCCCCCCCCCCCCAACACCAAAAAAAAAAAAAAGAAGATTGTTATTATTATGAATAAACTGAACTACTTCGTACTTCCTCAGTTGAAATTCAATGATGATCGGGTAATTTTCCTCTCACACTTTTGGCATTTCAATACATCAGTTTTAAACTTGTTCTTCAGGATATCTATAATACTTAACTGCAGAGAGTCCAAAAAAAAAAAAAAAAAACTTTATTACTCAGAATGCTATATTTAATTCCGAATTTTTGCTGGTGGTTTCTACCACGGAGGTATTAACAAAAAAATTCATGCAAAGCTAATATCTCTCCAAAGTCGTATGGTATTTGTTTCTTTCTACTGTCATTTTCACTTTTTCATTTGCCTCCAGTCACGTGTTTGTTCGATGAATATCACTGGACCTTTGGTAGAATCGCTATTCTCCTCACACCTGGCAAAGAAAACCTGACTTCAAGATCTGTCGATGACGTGTGGAGTGTTTATGGGCCATTTTTACAACGTGACTGAGTCGGTCTCAGGCGAGATAGCCTTTTTTTTTCTCCCTGAAACTCGGGTTTTTCTTCCAGTTAAAAGGAAATAGACCACAGAGAAAACATGCGATTTACAAACAGTATACTCGCAGCGAAAAAGCGGGACTGCAGCTGAACGCTAGGAAAACAAAAATTATGACAACAGCTGGGATAGGAAAAGTTAAACTTAACAAGAAAGAGGTCAAATCTGTTCGGGATTTTAACTTTCTTGGATGTAAGCTCGGCCGTGGCGGAGAATCTGGAGTCGAAATTTAAAAAAGTATTTTCACTTGGACTCAGCGCAATGATGAGCATCGAAAAAATTAGGAAAGGCAAAGGCCTTGGGATTACAACGAAGATTGGGATGGTTTATGCTATAGTGCTTCCTATAACAACTTACTGGTGTGAAAGATGGACAATGAGAAAAGGAAACAGAAGAAAAATTGACGTGTTTGAACTCTGGTGCTTGAGAAAGCTGCATCGCATATCATGGACTACGAAAGTTATGAACACTGGTTTTGGGCCGCGTCAAGACAGAAACATCACTAGGAGCCAAGATCACCATTTTCCGAATGACGTATTTCAATCTAGTAATGCGATCCATTTCATTACTAAAATCGACACTTCTAGAAAAGGTCAGTGGACCAAGGAGAAGAGTTCTGCAAGAAACACGGTGGATCGACACCATCAAGCGCGAACCTGTTATGAGCATGAAGGACTTGAAAAAAGCTGTTGAGGACCAGACAGCATGGTGCTACCTCGTCCATAAAGTATCTGAAAGTCGGCTGTTACTGAACGGATGAAAACAACACACCAACAGTACTCGGAAAAATATGGCCGTGGTTGCTAATGCTCCTATAACCGTACTACAACAACAACAACAATCACCTTTAGCCATATATATATATATATATATATATATATATATATATATATATTTTTTTTTTTTTTTTTTTTGCCAGTATAAAATCCCGACGAACGCTGCTACCAGAACCCCACCTAAATATATACCCTACTCAGCATACGCAGATGACGTCACAATTGCAATACGACACGAGAGTGAATTTGAAGTCATTCAAAATGCTCATGATCTTTATGCTCAAGCATCAGGCGCAAAACTCAACCACTGTAAGACCAGCGGCCTGTGGGCTGGCAACTGGAAAACTAGAACCGACTCCCCCATCCAAGGCACATGGTCCAGCGAGGGACAGAAACACCTAGGTGTGACCTCGGCAATACCCTCCTTTTCTCCCAGGAGAACTGGCCCGAATTGCTGAGTCATTTCAACAAAGTACTCGGGAGATGGAGAAGCGTGTGCGCCACATCCCTTCTGAGAGGGAGAGTGCTTGTGGTCAATCATATGGCGGCAAGCGTTCTCTGGCACACCTTCAAAATTCTCACTCCACCTGCTGACTTCCTCCACCAAATCCAGGCATCTGTCCGAAGCTTCCTTTGGAACAAAACCAACTGGATGTCCTACTCCAAACTTAGCCAACCACTTACTCACGGGGGGTCAAGGGTTGGTCTCTTTTGACGACAAAATCACAGCATTCCGGATCACCTTTCTTCTTAAGACGCTGCAAACAAAATACGCACATTCCAACACTACGGATAAACTACTAGCAATAGCCACTAGAGGACTATCCCTTTCAACAATATTGAGAATGGACATGACACCAGTACCACTCAAACTACCGCCGTTTTATAAAGACGCACTATACCGCTGGAAAAAGCTAAACCTTCACCATAATCTTGAGAGAACATCCCTTCCCGGAATACTTTCACAACCCCTCTCTACAATAAAAGAATAATGGACCCTGCAAATGATGATATTCTCTTCTTCCCTACGTGGAACTTGGTGTCAGGAGGTCACCATAGGCGACCTCCTGACACCAAGCCTTGAATGGAAAGGTTCAGAAGATTTGCCCATTAAAACCATTAATGCAAAGCAGCAACACATACATCTAAAATCAGCGATCACACAAGCTCTTCCAGACATCACTACAACTAAAGGGATTGGAAATGTCACTGGATCCTCGCTTTAGCCAACCACTTACTCACGGGGGTCAAGGGTTGGTCTCTTTAGACGACAAAATCACAGCATTCCGGATCACCTTTCTTCTTAAGACGCTGCAAACAAAGTACGCACATTCCAACACTACAGATAAACTACTAGCCACAGCTACTAGAGGACTATCCCTTTCAACAATATTGAGAATGGACATGGCACCAGTACCACTCAAACTACCGCCGTTTTATAAAGACACACTATACCGCTGGAAAAAGCTAAACCTTCACCATAATCTTGAGAGAACATCCCTTCCTGGAATACTTTCAGAACCGCTCTTCTACAATAAAAGAATAATAGACCCTGCAAATGATATTTTCTTCTTCCCTACGTGGAACTGGGCAGGAATAAGAACCATAGGCGACCTCCTGACACCAAGCCTTGAATGGAAAGGATCAGAAGATTTGCCCATTAAAACCATTAATGCAAAGCAGCAACACATACATCTAAAATCAGCGATCACACAAGCTCTTCAAGACATCACTACAACTAAAGGGATTGGAAATGTCACTGGATCCTCGCTTACACCAACCTTCGTCATCACATCACCAGAAGACACGGTACCTCTGTCTCCTGCACCTTCCAAAAAAGTCTATCAGCTAATCATGTCTCGCCATGCAACCACGATTTTCCCGTCATCCCACTGCCAAGCTGTCCCTGCACCCCACTCCACTCACCACAAGCCACCATCAAACTTTCAGTGGAACCTTCTGTACAGGACGAAATGTTCCAAATCGGACGCAGACATCCAGTGGAGACTGTGGCACAACGTCCTTCCCACCCCAGTCAAGTTACAAATCTTCGGGTTACGCTCCTCAAACTACTGCCTGTTCTGCGCCACCCCAGGTACCCTGGAACACATATACCTGGCATGCCCTGTGAACAAGGAACTCATCAAAAACGCTTTGGATGCAGCAAAGCTTGCCTGCAACCACGCCCACACTCAGGAGGACTACTGGTACCACACAAGAAGCACACAAGAAGCAGTGACGACGTGCCTCCTGTCGACACATCGGCGCAGCATCTGAAGTGGAGCCTACGGAGGAAGTTGCAGAGCAGACGTCTACTCGAATTCCACAGCAAAAAACCAGAAACTGTGGATCATCTTACCAGCGAATGGAACAGCGGCGGTCACCTCTTCACCATCACTGAACAGTCCATCACCTTCAACGTGTGACACTTAACATGAGAACGACATCATCACACGGGCCTGACGCATTCGTTTGGCGGCTTTTTCAGTCCTCTTGAGGCGTAAAAAATTTCAAACCCGTTAAACCTCCGGTAGACCTTTCAGAAGAAATCAAATTACTCAGGAGCAACCCCTTACAATTGCTTTATTATAGCTTTATTGGTCTTTGACCCAAACCATACAACCCTTAGACATGAGCTCAAGAGAAACATCCTCATCGTCGGCTGACGAGAATGCTGTAACAGACGATTCAGACCAAGTTGGCCTCCAGTCTCCCAAAGTCAACAAGTCCAAGAAAAAGAAACAGAAAAGTAAGAGGAGAGCAAAAACCAGAACACCCCGGTCTCCTCAAACCATACTAGAATTTCTCAACAAAGTGCCTCTTGATGAATCTGACCCTGTGATCTCATCTAAGTTTCAATTTAACACTTCAACGCCAGTAGTAGTTCGCCTAGCCCCTGTCCCTCCTACTCTGCAACCTTCACAGGCAAGCTTTAGGGCCCTCCCCTAATCTAGCAGAGAGTCCTGGAACATTATCTGCAGCCAAACTATCAACCAATCTTCCTACCCCATCAGGGACCCCTAAGACCTCCTCTGCCAAACAACCAGAGAGACCACGCAGAGCATTGGATCAGACTGAGGCAGAAGGCCTCCCCCAATCTAGAAAACTAACCGTCACAGTAACTACACCTTCTGCATACCCTACAACTCACAAACCTCTAGATGAAGACTCTCCAACCCATCAAATAATATCTGCTTTACATAGGAATCTTGTGACCTTTCTTAATCAAGATAATAGTCGATTCAACAGACAAGCGGCAAGTTATGTTCAAGAACTCTGGGCCACCCTTGAATCTATTACCACTGCCCTCCTTATCGACAGCGAGAAACTAAAAACCACTAACGAGGAACTTAAGACAAGAACCTCCATCCTTGAGAAGGTGCTGGACACTCTACCGAATCTTCCTACACCACGGCTACAAGCATATAAAGAATGCGGGGCAAAACAAACGCCACAGCGCGTCCCGACATACTCGGAAGCGCTGAGATCCCAATAGCAACGGAAACCCAACCAACCGCAGAGACGCACCAGAAGAGGAAAACACTGTTGCCAACACCAAACCTGGTGATACTCCGACCAAAGGAGACTGGCAAGATCCCCTCTAGTGAGGAATTAAAAACAAAAGTAATTAGTAATATGAGGGAGGACCTTAAAAATACAAGAATAAAAGGAATACGGAAACTGAGAGACGTAGGACTAGTAATTGAAACCGAAACTAGACAAGAAATACAAAGTATCATAGAAAACCCCAAAATAGACGCTCTCGGATTAACGGCCCAGCCGCCCAAAAGGAAAGGACCGTCAATAATAATCTATGACGTCAATCCAGAAGTCACAGCAGCCCAGCTGGCCGAAGAGCTCTACCTCAGGAATCTGCAAAAGGATATACCAGACAAAGAAACACACGAAGTAATAACCACAAAGTTTCATATAAAGGGGAGAGGAGGAATAAACAACAACTGGAGTGTGGAGCTTATACCGGAAGCATGGCAAGTCTTAAAGGACAGAACAAGGGTATATATTGAGTGGGGCAGCTACCGATTCCGGGAGCGAGTGGTGGTTCCGAAATGCTTTAGATGCTGCAAGTTCGGACACACTACGCATGTCTGCACCCAGACAGTTCCAACTTGTGGACACTGCACAGAGAAGGGACACGCCTTTAAAGACTGTCCACACAAAGACAAGGAAGCCACCTGCGCAAACTGTAAGGCAATGAAAATAGAACACGCGCATTCAATCAAGGACCCGAAGTGCCCAGTCTACCTTAAAGCCAAAAGCATATACCAAAATAGAATCGATTATGGGGACAAGAAATAAAAAGTATAATATAGCAATGATTAAGATAATCCAGACTAACGCGCAACGAGCCAAAACAGTGGCAGACCAAATCCGGGTCAGGGCCGATGAGGTAGACACCGACATAATCATATTGCAGGAGCCATACGTTCACGCAAAGCGGGTGGTGGGGTATCCACTGCAATATAAGGCCGTCCACACGGAGGAGGACACCCCATGGGCAGCGGTCCTAGTCAGGAACACCAAAATCACTGCAACAAAAGTAACTCAACTGTGCACGACCTGGGCTGCCTGTGCCCAGCTCATTACAGCACTAGGCTCCCTATATGTAGTGGCCCTTTACAGCAGGCCAGGACAGGAAATTGAGACCACAATCAACTACCTGCGCCGTCTCCAAAACACTCTGCCGAATGAAAAAATAATTATAGGAGCGGATGTAAACTGTCGCTCTCCACTATGGCACAGCGTTACTGCCGACAGAAGAGGAACAACAAATGGGCAGCAACTCGAAAACTATCTGATAGGATCACAATTTGTTGTACTGAACCAACCGCACCATCTGCCAACATTCTGCAACACCCTCTGGGAGGCCACCATCGATATCACCCTAGCAACTAGGAACCTGGCGAACCACGTGACCGACTGGAGGGTAGAAGACGCTTGGACCACCTCGGACCATCGAGTCATCACCTGCAAAGTAACAAGAACGCTGCCAAGAACAACAGCAAATATACAAACACCCCACAGATACGCAGTTGCCAAGGCAGATTGGCCCCAATACAAAGAGCTACTAACTACAGCGGTTAACAACAAACCTCCGTCCCTAGATCCACAGAATAATCCGAACGAACTTCAGAAGGCAATTACTAAATTGATGATAGATATCAGCAACCAAACTATCAGGAAGAAACACCCCCGACTGGGCACAGTCCCCTGGTGGACCCAGGACATTGCCATGCTCCGGCGACAAATGAACAAGAGTAGGAAGGACTTCCAGAGGGCCCGAAGAACATGGCCAGCAAATGAGGTTGAATCCTTGAGGCAAATATATAGACAAATAAGAAACCGGTACACTGACGCCATAAAGACAAGTAAAAGACGCTCTTGGGAGTCCTTGGTCTCCACAGCAGGGAACAATGACCCCTGGGGCATTGTCTACAAAGTAACAACCAATAGACTGCCTAGGGCGGAGGTGATTTCTACCACTAGGACTCGGCAGGGAGATCTCACCACAACCTGGGAGCAGTCGATGAATAACATACTCGACAGAATATATCAAAAACCAAATATGTTAACTATGCCAGGTCAGAAACAGACATGCGACAGAAACGATAACTACAGAAACCAGGCGATTGAGCCTCCCTTCACCCTGGATGAACTCAGCGTGGCCGCTAGTAGGGTCAGAAATAGAAAATGCCCGGGCCTCGATCTTATTGAGCCTGAAATACTCAAGAAAACCGTGGAATACAATCCGCACCTACTCCTAACACTATACAATAGATGCTTGGAAACAGGACATTTCCCAACTGCATGGAAAACAGCAAATTTAAAACTAATACTGAAAAATCCTAGCAAAAATCCAGAATTTCCGGATTCATATCGACCCATCGCACTGCTCCCAGTGGCAAGCAAATTGTTTGAAAGATTACTCCATGTGAGAGTTATAAAACACTATGAAGCGGCAGGCCTAGATGCCAGAAATCAGTATGGCTTCAGACCAGGATCCTCAACCGTGGACGCACTGGGAAACTTGCTAAGGATTTTCCAGGATTGTAGACGAAAGTATCTGCTGCTCATCTCTTTTGACTTTGCTGGGGCGTTTGATTCACTTTGGTGGCCAAGCATCCTGGCAAGGTTGAGGGAGGCTGAGGTGCCTCTTAACCTCTACAAAGTAATCGAAAGCTATTTAACACAAAGAAGAGTGGAAATCAATGTACACTATCAAAAAATAACAAGAGAGGTGCACAGAGGATGTCCGCAGGGGTCGGTGCTTGGGCCGCTTCTGGGGACAATGGTCCTCGATGAATTCCTGACTACGGACCTGGGTTCTGTGGCAGTACACGCCTTCGCGGACGACTTGACATTGACGGTGGAGGCGGACTCCAGGGCCCAATTGGAGACGCTGGCAAATCAGGCACTGCAGCGGCTGCAGCAATGGGCATCAAAGAACCAGCTGAAAATATCGTCAGACAAGACCTCATCGATCCTGCTAAAGGGGACTCTGCAACTACGACGACCCCCGCAAATTAAAATCAACAATGTAACAATCAGATTTGTGAGCCAACTGAAGTATCTGGGCGTTATCCTAGATAAAAACATGACGTTCCAGCCGCATCTGAAATACATCAGAAGAAAAATCAGAGGATACTCTGGACTGGTAACCAGAATCACAAGGAAAGATTGGGGACTCAAGAAAAAAGGACTGATGCTTTACTATAAAACAACCTTCCTGCCTGCAATCACCTATGCTGCAGCGGTGTGTGGTATCCAAAAACGACACTGGTAGTCAACAAAAGAACACTAGAAATGACCCAAAGGACCATACTGCTATCAACAACGCGCGCCTGCAGCACGGTAAGTACCCCAGCTTTGCAGGTACTTGCTGGAGCGCTCCCTCTGGACCTGGAGGCAGTTCAGGCGGGGCTACTGTTTTTGCTGGCCAGGGGTGTGGCCGCTACCCACCAAGGATACACGACAGACCCGGCGGGCAACCTAAAACACGAAAAAAATTGGCTACAGACCCACCTCCTAGATCTTTGGCCGAGAAGATGGACAGAGACTACAAAAGGCGAAGTAACAAAAAGATTTCTACCAGACCTCTAGAAAATATACCCAAAGCAGCCACCGTGGTACTTCCCAGGGTACCATATGACAACACTATTAACCGGACACGGACCCTACAAGGAGAAGCTGTTTGGCTTCCGACTCGTTGAGGACCCCAACTGCATATGTGGGGAAAGTGAAAGCTGGAGCCACATAGTCTATGATTTTCAACACTATGAAGACCTCAGAGGGCTACTAATAACAAGGTTAAGATACTTCCCAAAAGGACTGGAGCACCACTTCCTGGACACTGAGGATGAATATAGGGCACTCTCCCAGTATGCGCAAGACGTATTCACCAGGAGAAAAACACTAATAGCTATCTACAGCAACGTACACAGAGATTGACAAAAATCGGCGCCAAATGTGACAAAAAAAACTGAAACCCTGCAGAGGACCAGTACTTGGACAAGAAGAGTGCTGATCACACGGAAGAGAAAAGCAAGGACGGAGGAATGCAGCACAGACAGTAGAGACCAGACTAAACGCAGCACAGTTGCAAACAGCTTGATGGCGATCTGAAGAGGACACCCTCGCCCTCTTCACCTATTATTCCCACTTCCTTGGGGGGAGGGGACATTTTTTGTTCCTTCTCCTCCACCCCCAAACTTCTACTCTGGTGGGGCATGGGCATGCCCCACTGAAAACTGGGGCTATCTACTCTATTGGCCCCATATTTCTGTCTTCCCCCCCAATCTTCGGTCTCCCTCCCTTCTCTACCTTCATAATAGCGATAGCCCCACACGTCAAAAACTTAATATGATAAAATTACCTTACGCCCAAAACTCGGCCTAGCAAACCAAAGCGTAGATTTTCTCTAATCTGTGCCTAGTTAAGGTTCCGTATTCTCGGTTTATCCTTTATTTATTTTTTTTATTTGTTTTTTATTATTATTATTATTATTTTTTTTTTTTATTAATTTTTTTTTTTAATGTCCTAGCCGCCGAAATCCCAGGAAATTAAGCGGCAGGACCTGCCAGAGTGAATCTACAGCTACTGGGTTCCTGGTCTGCCACCACGGGGCGTAAGTGGGACAACGTTGGGCCTCAATAGGGGTCCAACGGCTAAATGACCAGATGAACAACGGTACAGAACACAACACATGAACAATTCCCACACACTTTTAAATCTCTGGCATTTCCCAGTGAACTGGTTCACCACAATGAAAGCAACGCGGAGATGGGGGAAACCCCTGGTGCCGTATGACAACAACACACACTTACACTTACCCCAAGAAACTTTTTTTTTTTCTTATTTCCTGAAATTAAAATATTGAAACCTTTGTATTTCTTTCTAAAAAGTTTTCTTTATCTTTCTTTTTTGCTTTGTACATAGAATGTAAATAGTTGTTGTTGAAAATGTATCTACTGTTCACGTTTTAATAAAAAAAAAATAAATAAAAAAAAAATATATATATATATATACACGCCTTTTTTTTGATGTTTTCATTTCTTTTACACTTTGTGCATTCTCTCTGATTATAGATTGTGATGTTCATTGTTTTTTTCAATGATTGTTGCATTAAAATGTCTACCCTTTTTGGTACAGTTTCAGTTTTCTCCACACCGCTGTATAATTGCTCTTCTTTATTTTGTCTTTTTCTTTCTTTCTCTTCTTGTTCTATTGTTGTTCATACCTTTTCCCGATTTTCTTACATTTCTTATTTCTGATTAATTTATCAAATATATTCTGTATTATAACTGTATTTCTTCATTCTTGTAGATTTTCTCTAATCTGTGCCTAGTTAAGGTTCCGTATTCTCGGTTTATCCTTTATTTATTTTCTTTTGAGCATTGTAATTTTACATCTAAAGGTGGTTTTCTACCCTTTTTTTTTCAATGATGTACTTTTCTGGTTCTTCCCCTTGTTTTTCACATATCTGGTTACGGCTCTGTACGATTGGTCCCATCATGCCGTCAGTATACCTATTGGTGTTACTGGAACCCTCGAACCTGCTCAGCAATATAATCTGTCTGTGTTCGTAGTACAGTGGTATCGTTATTGTTCTCGCTACACCGGGTAGAAAAGGTACCGGTTCGAATCCGGTGGATGACGCGAGAAACTTTTTATTATTATTATTAGTCATATGGTGCAAGGAAGCTTGAAGCTTATGCTGCACCAGCAAAAAAAAAAAAAAATTCCCGAGTTACCCTAGAGAGAGAGAGAGAGAGAGTCAAAAGTAGAAAGGAATCATCAAGAAAGAGAAGAATGATGATATCTAGCTCAGGACCCTGGGTGTGCCAAGCCCATACTCACCAGATGTGAGCCCCTTTATAGCTTTTTTTTTTTTTTTTTTTTTTTCACTCCATGGCTGAGTTAATCGGTGTCAGGGGTGAACAGCAAGGTTCTCCCCCCCTCCCCGGAAAAACGAAGTATTTCGTCTAGCAATGCCGGCAAATGAACCAGAGAATATACGCAATTATGGACACCATACACATGAGTATTATTATTATTATGATCATCTGTTTATTAACCTTAGGTTCACCCCCTGAACAGTTAGTGAGCTAGGAGGGTGTACAAATATATATATATATATATTTTAAATACAGCGTATAATTTTGTACAAATTTTTGATATTTAAAATCATGACATTGTTTAGAAAATTATATTCACTTAATAGCAGTAACTTTAAAATAAAATTGATATTAAATTAATATTGCAATTACAAATACAGGTTGTCCTACATATTTTTTGTCATTACAATTTGCTTTGCTTTATATTTTTGCATTAAATTATTTGCATTTCTCATATAAATAAAGCTCAAATTTTATAGTGATTCTGGTGATTTGTTCAAGATTTCATCGATAATTTGGCTTCTGTATCTCCTATTTTCTCCAAACTTATTTGGATCTATGGTGAAGGTGTTGAAGTTGTGTGTTGAAAGTTGAGTAGTTGAAAGTAAATTTCCAGTTGACCCTAACGTAATAATGTAATAGTTTTTTATTTTAATTTAAATAAGGTGGTCGTCATTGAAGTGGGTAATCTTACAAAGATTCTTACCATACCAACATTTGATCTTACTATACCAACATTTGATCTTACCATTCCAACATTCCGTCGAGCTTTCTGTAATTACTCATGTCACCCTTCGATCCCCCTTTGTGAATTGGGGATACATTTGCAAATCTCCAGTCCGTGGGAACCTCCGCTGAGTCCAAGGATATCAAAAAATAATTTTGATACCATATATTTGGATTTCAGGAAAGCTTTTGACACTATTGCGCATGGAAGACTATTGTACAAATTGGAGCAGAATGGTATTAAGGGTAAGTTGCTACAATGGATAAAAGGATGGTTAAGTGGGAGAAGACAGAGGGTGGTAATCAATGGGTGCTGCTCTTCTTGGACTAATGTTATTAGTGGAGTCCAACAGGGTTCGGTGTTAGGTCCACTGTTGTTTTGTATATTTATCAATGATATTGATGAAGGTATATCAGGCTTAATATCGAAGTTTGCAGATGATACAAAGGTTGGCAGGGTTGTTAATGACAGTAATGGCAGTGTGCTACTGCAACAGGATCTAGATAATTTGGGCAGATGGGCTAAGAATGGCAACTGAAGTTTAACCTTGACAAATGCAAAGTACTGCATATGGGTAGAAGTAACCCCAGAGAAACGTACCAGCTGTGTGGTACTACACTTAAGGTGGTAGAAAATGAAAAACACCTGGGAGTAATTGTGCAGTCAGATTGAAGTTTTCTGAGCAATGCAGACAGGCTGCCAGTGCAGGTCATGGGGTTTTGTCAATGATATATAGGAATTTTGTTAGCAGGGAAAAGGAGGTGATTATCCCTCTGTATAAGACAATGGTCAGGCCACGCCTTGAGTACTGCATACAGGTCTGGAGGCCTCATTTTAGGAAGGATGTAGATTTACTTGAGCGTGTACAGAGAAGGGCAACAAGATTGGTGAGGGGAATAAAGGGATCCTCTTATCAAGAGTGGCTTAAGTTCTGCAAATTGCAGTGGCTGGAGACTAGGCACCTGCGTGGTGATCTGATTGAGGTGTATAAGGCCTTGAATGGGTTCAGCACGCTGAATTCTGATGGGATCCTTCCACTTGTTTAGATTACGAACCTAAGGGGGCATAAATTCAAATTACGAAAGGACAGATGTAGAATAGATGTGCGGAAATTTGCCTTTAACCAGCGGGTGGTTAATTGCTGGAACAAACTTCCATCTGTCGTTGTGGAAGTTGATAGGTTGAATAAATTTAAGGAGGAACTGGACAGGCATTTGGAGGGAATGGTGTGATTTTTTTTTTTTTTTGGCTGATGCTGCATAAGCTCACATATTTGCTTTCTTGCATCACATGCCACTACTACTACTACTACTACTACTACTACATCAGTTTCCACATGGTGGTGGACCACATGTGGAACCCGATTGTGGCCCACATGGTGGACTACAGTTTGGTAGTTTTGCCATTGCAATAAACAATCTCCTACTTAAGGTTTGCTATCCACTATCTCGTACGAAAAAAAAAAAAAAATACTCTGACGAAAACGGATTTTGTCTGTGACGTGATAGAACCCTAGACATTTTCCAAAAGTTTGAGTGGAAAATACCTTTTCGGTCACTGAGGGCGCGTGTAGTAAAAAAATTACAACAGTATTGTGCTTTAATGATATATCTTCTTGAATAAACAGATGGAGTCTATTTTGATAATACTCAATCTGAGTAAGCTTAAAACGAAAATGCTAGGATGATATTGAGAAGGGTATACCAGTTTAATAAAAATTCAGTGATAAAATAATCAAAATATATTTTGAAAGAAGAGTTGGGTGCCGTTTGTTTCCGATGTTATGATTGGTCCGAACCGGTTTCCCTCATGTCACATTATGTTTCGTTGTATTGTGTCGAGAATGTGATCGAGGCCATTTTGTTGTGCTTGTGTGTAATTTATTGAAATAAAGTAATGGGTGAATATTAATGTAACGCTTATCAACAAACTCATTTCTTATATAAGAACTGTGGTAATATATGTGTCAATCATCTGAAGTTGTTTCAAGTAAGTGTGTTTTATTACAATCTCAATGCGGCTAAGTTTATATTGTTTCGGTTTATTATAGGTGAATTCAAATTTGGCGTTTCGGATTTTGAATTTTTTGGCTATCGTTAATTAAAGTAATGTTGTTCTGGTATGCGGCTAGCATTTATACAATGGAATAGAGAAAAAAAAAAGCAATTTCAGGCACCTGTTAAAAGATTCCCTGGAAGTTAATATTTACCACCTTTAGGGTTGGTAAATTTGTTCATCCCCTGTTCCCTTTTTTCTCTTTCACGTGATGGATGCTTTCCTTAGGAATGGGCATTTACCATATAACCAGTTTGAAACTTTCTGTGAAAGAAGAAAACCACAACATTTACGAGTGAAATGGATATAAAAAATGCCACAGTAAAGCACGTGTGCGAAGAGGAATGGGTATGCTTTTCTTTTGCAATTGTGGTTGGGTAATAAAATCTTGTGCATTTCCATCCTGCAATTACTTGAAAAGAAAATGCCAACTTGCCCAAGTAATTGAATTACATGCAGTCTTAGTTGAGATTAGCACAGACATGATGTATGAGAGTGAATGGTTATCCAGAAATGCAAAATAGATTCCTGTTTATGGCCCTACTTTGCATTTCCTGCCTTAGTGTCTTAGCAGTAGTTTGAAATGAATGGTATATGGTTTACATTACTTATGAATGTTTATTTTTTGAAGGAGTTGAATGCAATGCCAGAAGGCATTCTACAAGCAGTTCTACCAATTGGATATTTGTAATGAGTTGAGAAATATAAGTAATTTAATGAAGAAATACACTATACTTTGCTTAAAGACCATAATATAAATTCCTACATGCATAATAATTCCTTCAACTATTCATTTTGAACAAATATCAGCAGTTGGAGCCCAAACTGTTTTCTTCCTGCAGTAAAAAGCCAAGAAAACTCTGTGATGTATTCAACTGATAACTTGGTGGCTGAAATTCAGAGGCAAATTGTAGTAACTAATATATAAATTCACATACAGAGTGGGTCAAAATTATGTTTTATCACTTTCATATGCTGTATTTCATAAATTTCTGATTATATAAATTTCATAAATTATTTCATAATTTTTTGATGGAGTCTATATGTGCAGCTCATGCATTGTATTGCTATTAATATGACTAAACAGTTTATTATAGAGAACATTGGACTGTATCCTGTTTAAGGAAGATTAAGTTGAGAGACTATACAAATAAAAATGAGCAAAAAAGAACAAGGACCATTGCCAAGGAGGTCATATAGATTATTCATGCTAACTCCATATAACAACAATGATGCAATGCATAAAAATTCTGCTAGAAAAAAAAAGTTAATATGATTACATGAATTTTTATATGTAGGAATTTTTGTAATGACGAATCTGTAATTTTTTATTTATTTTTTGTTTTTTTTTTATGAACCCCTAAACACGACAGGTATTAGAACCTATAGTACTTAGTACTGTGCATGGGTTGAAGGTTGAGAAGACAGAAGACTCTTATTAATGTTAGACTTGAATTTCTGTAGTTTGTAATTTGCAGGAAATATGTGAAGGAAGGTTGTTCCAGAAAACAAGTTGAAGGGATAAATGAGGATGAAGAAAAGTTGGTTCTGTGAGTTTGAAGTTGGACTTAGTGTGTAGTGTTTCTTGTCAAGTGGCACTGGGGGTCTTCCCCCAACTCCATTGTAATACTAACTGGCCTTTACCAACTCTGTAAAGGCCAGAGTTAGTGTGAATGTTGGTATGTTGTTCCTCTGGCTGTTTAGCTGCTGGGCTCCTAGGGAGACTCCCCATTTCCCATCCTCCGCCATGAGGAGGTAGGCCGGGTATAGGTAAAGATTCTGGTGGGTGCAAACCCTGAACGTCATCTGAGCTTGCCAGGGAGGCCCAAGAAAAAAAATCTTATTGGAAAGGGAGAGCAGGGATGATATGTGTGCTGGAAAAAGGGGGATGAAGATAAGGGAGGTGGATGATAGCAGGGCCACGTTAATGCTGGGCCCTCACTCAAAGAGGGCCTTGTTTTCAATGTAAATATTGAAAATGAACAGTCCATGTGCTGGCACTATTGAGTGCCAGCACATCCTACCCTTAGTGGGTTAGCAGTGTAATCTCACACTTTATTGAGTGCCAGCAATCCTGCACCAAAAGGTGCTAGCAAGAAGAATCCTACCCTTAAGGGGTTTGCATGGAAGGTATTTGGGAAGGGGTACTTAGCCCACCGTGCAGGGCTGCATTAACTCCACGGCCACACCTGCCATGACCGTTGGTCTTACTGAAAAAGGGTGCCTCCGTGGGCAGGAGCAGCAGTGCGTGGCATATGCTTCTTGATCAGACCGGGGTTCGAGCCTGTGATGCAGAAAGGTCAGGAAATGATCACCGCATATCTCCGGAGCAATATGGCCTTAGTTGCTAATGCTCCTAAAAACCAAAATAACAAACAAACAAACAATCACTGAAAAAAATCTTATTGGAAATCTACATCCTACCCTTAGTGGGTTAGCAGTGTAATCTCACACTCTATTGAGTGCCAGCAATCCTGCACCAAAAGGTGCTAGCAAGAAGAATCCTACCCTTAAAGGGTTTGCATGGAAGGTATTTGGGAAGGGGTACTTAGCCCACCGTGCAGGGCTGCATTAACTCCACGGCCAAACCTGCCATGACCGTTGGTCTTACTGAAAAAGGGGGCCTCCGTAGCCAGGTGGGCAGGAGCAGCAGTGCGTAGCATATGCTTCTTGATCAGACCGGGGTTCGAGCCCGTGATGCAGAAAGGTCAGGAAATGATCACCGCATATCTCCGGAGCAAGATGGCCTTAGTTGCTAATGCTCCTAAAAACCAAAATAACAAACAAACAATCACTGAAAGAGGGGCCTCATTTTCAGTGTAAATATTTTCTAAAGTAGTGATAAAAATTTCTAATAATAACAAACTAAGAAAACTTGTAATATAAAAGCATACTTAGACTTAACTTGTTAAGTGTTTAAATTTTATTGTTTATTTTTCAAGAATGTTTTTATTGTTATACTATTTTTAAAAAATGTAAAATAAGAGGTAAAAAAACATTTCTGGCCTCATATTTTACGTTTTTATGAAGGAATTATTATTCACAATATAAATATTAAAACATATGTATGTGCAATATATATATATTTCATTCCTGCATATGTATATATATATTATATATGCAGGAATGAAATAATGTTAAAATGTAAAAATGTAGAGGCCATCCTGTAGTTTAAAATACCCGAAGCAATCCAAGAACAAACCGGACCCTAGGCAACAAGGTTAAACATAAATATTAAATTCAATAAAAAATATACATAATTAGCCATTCATGGGAAAAGATACTTTGCAAGGGACTTTGTCGAGGGCTAAACCCCTACAAAATACAAAATCCATGGCTGGCAGAGCCATCAGTTTCTGTTGTCATCTGCCTGTATAACTAGGACCGAAAGAAGTCCATATGGACCCATAAGATAGGTATTAAAATAAAATAATAAAATAGAAATTAATATAATAAAATAGAAATTAATATAATAAAATAGAAATTAATCAATCAAATAGAAATTAAGTAGCTTATTAATAGTAATTTTGCAGAATTACTATTAATAATGCAGAATTACTATTAATAAAATTAAATATGCATATATTTAACAGCGGATGTAATGTTCTATCGCTGATGGTATTAATCTGATTGGTTAACATTATCATATAATATCCCAGTTCTGCGCTTTAGTAATTTGATTCTATATATATATATAAATTAAAGGGGGCCTCAAATTTAAATATGGCTGGAAGCCTACTTCATCCTTAATCTGGCCCTTGATGATAAGAAGACTTTCCATCGGGAAATTAGTAGTAGTAGTAGTGGCATGTGATGCAAGAAAGCAAGTGTATGAGCTTATGCAGCATCAGACAAAAAAAAAAAAAAAAAAATCACACCATTCCCTCCAAATGCCTGTCCAGTGCCTCCTTAAATTTATTTAACCTGTCAACTTCTACAACGACAGATGGAAGTTTGTTCCAGCAATTAACCACCCGCTGGCTAAAGGCAAATTTCTGCACATCTATTCTACATCTGTCTTTTCTTAATTTGAATTTATGCCCCATTAGGTTCGTAATCTGAACAAGTGGAAGTATCCCATCAGAATTCACCGTCCTCAACCCATTCAAGGCCTTATATACCTCAATCAGATCACCACGCAGGTGCCTAGTCTCCAGCCACTGCAATTTGCAGAACTTAAGCCTCTCTTGGTAAGAGGATCCCTTCATTCCCCTCTACAATCTTGTTGCCCTTCTCTATACACGCTCAAGCAAATCTACATCCTTCCTAAAATGAGGCCTCCAGACCTGTTGATGATAAGAAGACTTTCCATCGGGAAATTGGAAGTTAAAGGGATAGAGGGGGGGGGTCCACTGTGGAAGGAATCCATCCTCCATGGAGGGGAGTGTAACTGTTAAAAGCAGAATGAAGGTTTGGGGTGGTAGAGTACACAAAGTGAAAAGTTTGGGTTTGTTTGTTATTTGGTTTTTAGGAGCATTAGCAACTAAGGCCATATTGCTCCGGGGATATGCTGTGGTCATTTCCTGACCTTTCCGCATCCTCCGTATTTGATGGTCACGGGCTCAAACCCTGTTCTAATCAAGAAGCTTGTGCTACGCACTGCTGCTCCTGCCCACCTGGCTACGGAGGCACCGAAAAATTTGGGTGGGGAGCTGGAAAGGATACTGGTATTAAGAGGAGAAAGTCATAGGGTCAGAATGCCCTGTGTGGGACTTGGAGATTGCACTGTGGGCACACAATACTTCTCTGTTACAAATCCCACATTGGCCACTCCAGCTGAAGTCACCAGATCCATGCCATGCCTGTGAACAAGAAGGCAT
Organism: Mastigoproctus giganteus; assembly: GCF_048544385.1. Lineage (NCBI taxonomy): Eukaryota > Metazoa > Arthropoda > Arachnida > Uropygi > Thelyphonidae > Mastigoproctus > Mastigoproctus giganteus. The sequence goes on from NC_143583.1 coordinate 172,353,214, forward strand.
GACAACAGCAATGCCTCACTGCAGTCTAATTGGGGGGCTGTCAGAAGAAACATGCTCTATATCTACTCTGTCCACTTATGCACCTGTCATACTACACACACACACACACACACACACACACACACACACACACACACACACACACACACACACACACACACACTTATTTTTTAAAAAGTATATCTAGGGACAGCTAAATTTTCAGAACATATGACTATATTCTTGCATTCAGCGTCATTCACATAGATAAGGACATCTGCGTGCCTAAATATGAACATGACAGACAACTATGACAGATGATGACAGATGGACTAAGAAAATAATAGAATGGTACTTAAGAGGAGCTAGGAGAAAACCTGGAAGACAAAGGCAGAGATGGATAGATGAAATTCATGAGTTTGTGGGTAGTAAATGGATGGCCAGTGCTCAAAACAAAAGAAACTGGAAAGTTGCTGGAGAGGCCTTCATCCTGCAGTGGATTGAAAATGGCTGATGATGATGATCTTGTCATACCTGATAGAATGTTCGTGACAAGCCTCAAGGAGACCATTTTATGGGTAAGTTTTGTATCGCCATGGTCAGTATTGAAATTTACTTTTCATTGCATTGTCTTGGTCAACCCACATCTCTCTTGCCTGTAGCCCAATGATTTGGGGGTCATTTTTTCTTTGAACCCATATCTCTGTCTTTCCCCCCCCCAGCCTTCAGTCTCCTCTCCCCCTCTAACTTACAAGTACTAGCGTTCAAATCATTGTTAAATTGCTTGAGTCCTATACCCAAAAACTTAATGACATCAAATCGCATAACTAGTACTCCTTTTGGGTGACCCCCTATCTATAGTGTTTTTTTTTTAATTTTTTTTTTTTATGTCCTAGCCACTGAAGTCTTAGGAAATTAGGTGGCAACACCTGCCAGAGTAAAGAGCTATAATACTCATGTACCTGGTCTGCCTCCACGGGGCAGAGTTATGGGCAATGTTGGGACACTGCTGGAACAGTGCCCCAACATTGCCCATACTCAATTTGGCCCAGCAGCCAAATGACCAGAGGAACAACGGTACAAGACACTACACATATACAAGATCCATACACCTTGGTTCCAATGGAGAGGGCGCTGACTCTCTTTAAAAATTACAGCTGTCAGTTGCAGGCTCCGAAAAAACGATGTGTTTGTCTTTTTATTTACATAATTGTTATTTTATATTGTACTTAATACGTAGTCTTATAGTTATAGTTATGCTGGTTATTTTTATTTTAATTTAGATAAACAGTTTTTGTAGATATACGTAATACTTAATATACGTAAAACCGTTATTTCATTCGAATCTTGCAGCCATTGTTTTTGTAATAGTGGTAGGGAATTCAAATTTTTAATTGAGGTAGTTAGGTAGCTCTAACGTATAATTTATAGAGTAATACACGTCACTGTTTCTATTAGATATTGTAGTATTGACATTTAATTAATTAAATTTATTGATTTTATTAATTTAATTTATCACGCCCCAAACTAGAGCAGCAAAGCAACGGGCACAAAGTGGAAAGAGTGCTGTGACTCGGGGGAGAACTGAGGGGGGCGATTCTCCAACGCATCACAGCCTAAAAAAATGTGCGACTTGTGAAATGTTTGCCGAACTTTCTGAAACGGAACATGATATTGCCATGGGGGATGTCTTTGTGTGTGCGCGATGTAAGGAGTGTAAGGAAATCAGGCGACAACTCAACGTTGTTATGGGCCTATATGAGAGTTTGAAGGACAGGGTGGATGCCCTTCAAAGATCTAAATTGAGGGGCCCATCAGGCTCTCAGCTGCCATATCAACGCCAGAGCTTGCACTTGGTCATCACGCAACACAGTGGCAACCCCCAAGGCAGAATGCGCTGGTCCCTCAGGAACTAGTAGTTGTTGGGAAACGGGAAACATGCTTTGTAAAAAGGATAGGTGGAAGAGAACCAGGGTATGTCTGCCAGACGCAAAGGTTGATGACGTTGTAGAGCGGATATCATCTTTTAAGGGCACAAAAGGTGATATAGTTGCACACGTTGGCACTAATGATATTAGGAGTAGGAGACCTGCAGAATTACTTAACAAGTACAGGTCACTGTTGAACAAAAGCCAAGAATTAGGGTTGAATTTGAAAGTGTCTGCAATTCTGCCCAGACACGATAGAAGGGAGTATATGATGAGAGCCTTGTCGATCATTCGGCCCTAGAAAGAATGTGCAAGGCTCAAGGGGTAGAATTTTTTTTCAGCCTGGACTGTACTTGTTAATAGGAGAGACTGCTTCTATAGGGATGGGATACACTTAAATAGAAAGGGTGCAGGAATATTTGCTGATGCTATCGAGGCAGTGTTAGGTGGGTCGGAAAACTGATAGCTTGGGGGGATACAAGGACTAATAGTTTAACAGTAGCCGTAGGCAGAGGTGAAGGTGATTCTTGCACAACTTCTATTTCAGGAGGACAGATGGCAGTCATCCTGAAATAGGTGGGTATATGGGATGTGTTAGGGTAACTAGGAATAGGAGTAGGAGCATGTATGCTTGCATGTATACCAATGCTAGAAGTATAGTAAATAAATTTGATGAATTTGAAATGTTTGTCAAGATATCAAAGGCGGATATTGTTGGGATAGCAAAGACGTGGAGTCGCACAGATATAAGGAATGCAGAACTGGAATTTGGGGAGTGCAATGTGTACAGAAAGGATAGACAGGATAGAAAGGGAGGAGGTGTTATGCTGTTAATTAAGAAAAACATAAAATCGAAAGAAGTGCATCCAGTTGATATAGATGAACAGTGCACTGTTGAGTCAGTTTGGTGTGACATAAGCACTGCGAAAACAAAAATAAGGGTAGGTGTGTGTTTATAGGCCTAATGACTCGAATTGTTCATTGTACTTGAATGAGTACAATGAACAATTGTACAGAGAAATAGAGTGGGCTAGTAAATGGGCTAGTAAATCGGAATGTCTTATAATGGGGGATTTTAACTTCCCAGATAATGACTGGAACTTGTGGGTTGGTCACTCACACACTAGTCAGACTTTAGTGGATTTATTGGATGATTGTTTTCTGCAGCAGCATGCTCGAGAGGCAACCAGAGAAAGTAATACTCTTGATCTGGTTATCAGCAGTGATCATTCGTGTATTAAGAATTTGCAGATAAAGGAACCACTAGGTGGCAGTGATCACAGTGTACTGATGTGGGATTTACTTAAAGATTTAATTACCATCAGGGGTAAAGGAAAGGGTTTTTGCTTCCGTGAAGGTGAGTACAGTGGTCTCAGACAGTTTTTAAATTCTGTACAGTGGGATCAACTGACGATGTTACCAACAGTAAATTCTAAGTGGGAAGCATTCAAGGAATTAATCTTGGATGCTACTAAAAGTTTCATACCTATTAAGAAATATTGTTCAAGGTTTAGGCCTAAATGGTTATCTAATGAACTAATGAGACTCGTAATAGAGAAGAAAATGGATGGGATGCATATAAATTATCAAGCGACTCAGAAACCTATAGCAGATATAAGCTAGTCTGTAATCAGGTGACAAAAGCGGTTAGGCAGGCGAAGGCAGATTACGAGAAATCCCTGTGAAAAGATGCTAAGAAAAACAGCAAGGATTTCTTTACTTATATAAACTCTAAAAGAAAGGGGATGAATCTGATTGGTCCACTTGACATCGATGGTTCGACTGTTGATGATCCTGCTCAGATAGCAAACAAACTGAATGAGTATTTTGCATCTACATTCACACATGAGGAATTATTAAGGTTTGAAAATGGCAGAAGGTGATCAAATTGTAGCAGGATACTTAATGATTTTGTAATAACTGAAAGCAAAGTGGAGGAGAAATTGTTGAAGTTAAACATAAGAAAAGCACCTTGGGTGGATGGGTTCTATCCAGTTATATTAAAGGATGCGGCAAAGCAACTAAGCAAACCCTTAGCCATAATTATGAGAGCATCCTTGGACTCAGGGGAGCTTCCCACGGACTGGAGATGTGCAAATGTATCCCCAATTCACAAAGGGGGATCGAAGGGTGACACGGGTAATTACAGACCAGTTAGTTTAACTTCTGTTCCGGGTAAAATAATTGAGTCACTGGTTAAAGATGCATTGCAGGATCATCTAGACAAGACTGCAACAATAATTCAGACACAGCATGGGTTTGTTAAGGGAAAGTCTTGTCTGACAAATTTGATAGGATATTATAATGTGATTCCAAAGTAACTAGAAAAAAAAAACAATTTTGATATCATATATTTGGATTTCAGGAATGCTTTTGACACTGTTGCGCATGGAAGACTATTGTACAAATTGGAGCAGGATGGTATTAAGGGTAAGTTGCTACAATGAATAAAAGGATGGTTAAGTGGGAGAAGACAGAGGGTGGTAATCAATGGGTGCTGCTCTTCGTGGACTAATGTTATTAGTGGAGTCCCACAGGGTTCGGTGTTTGGTCCACTGTTGTTTTGTATATTTATCAATGATATTGATGAGGGTATATCAGACTTAGTGTCGAAGTTTGCAGATGATACAAAAGTTTGCAGGGTTGTTGATGACAGTAATGGCAGTGTGCTACTGCAACAGGATCTAGAAAATTTGGGCATATGGGCTAAGAAGTGGCAACTGAAGTTTAACCTTGACAAATGCAAAGTACTACATATGGGTAGAAGTAACCCCAGAGAAACGTACGAACTGTGTGGTACTACACTTAAGGTGGTAGAAAATGAAAAAGACCTGGGAGTAATTGTGCAGTCAGATATGAAGTTTTCTGAGCAATGCAGACAGGCTGCCAGGGCAGATCATGGAGTTTTGTCAATGATATATAGGAATTTTGCTAGCAGGGAGAAGGTGATTGTCCCTCTGTATAAGGCAATGGTCAGGCCACGCCTTGAGTACTGCGTACAGGTCTGTAGGCCTCATTTTAGGAAGGATGTAGATTTACTTGAGCGTGTACAGAGAAGGGCAACAAGATTGGTGAGGGGAATGAAGGGATCCTCTTACCAAGAGAGGCTTAAGTTCTGCAAATTGCAGTGGCTGGAGACTAGGCACCTGCGCGGTGATCTGATTTAGGTATATAAGGCCTTGAATGGGTTGAGGACGCTGAATTCTGATGGGATCCTTCCACTTGTTCAGATTACGAACCTAATGGGGCATAAATTCAAATTAAGAAAAGACAGATGTAGAATAGATGTGCGGAAATTTGCCTTTAGCAAGCGGGTGGTTAATTGCTGGAACAAACTTCCATCTATCGTTGTGGAAGTTGATAGGTTGAATAAATTTAAGGAGAAACTGGACAGGCATTTGGAGGGAATGGTGTGATTTTTTTTTTTTGGCTGATGCTGCATAAGCTCATACACTTGCTTTCTTGCATCACATGCCACTACTACTACTACCTTTAAACCTCTGGTATTGACATTGTTCTGTTTCACACTTACAATGTATACTACACAGAGATGGGGGGGGGAACCCCTGGTGCCGTTTGACACAAAACACACTCTACACTTGCCTGTAGGTTTTTAGTTAGAGGCTAATATTGGGATCTGGTCTGGGTTCATTCTTTCTGTGTGGCTGATCCATTTTTTTTGATACTGTTTTATGTCATTTACTTGTTATCTACTTTTAATTTCTCACGAATATCTAAATTTCTTTGGTGGTCTAGTCTTGTGGGACCTAATAATGGCCTTAAAAATCTCATTTGTGTTGCTTCTAGTTTGTGTGCATCTTTCTTATTTATGACCCAAGGCTCACAGCTGTAGAAGAGGGCTGATTTTGAAGTGATGTTGTGCAGTCGTAATTTTGTTTCAGTTGTCATTTTACCCCCAAAGTGGCGTTTAATCGTTCTGTTCATTTTATTATATTTTTGTAGTTTAGTGTGGATATCTTTCCCTTCATTTGATATTAAATTTCCCAAATAGGTGAAATCATATTTGTGTTCTATTTTTTTGTCATCAATAACAATTTTGACTCTTTGTATTTTTTTTCCCACATAATCTCATTGATTTTGTGTTTGAGGTGGAAATTTTAATCTCCTGCTTTTTGCCTATTTTATTTAGTTCATTAGCTGCTGTCTGTAGTAGTGCCTCCATAGCCAGGTGGGCAAGAGCAGCAATGCGTAGCACACGCTTCTTGATTAGACCGGGGTTCGAGCCCGTGACCACCAAATACGGAGGATGCGGAAAGGTCAGGGAATGAACGCCGTATATTCCCAGAGCAATATGGCCTTTGTTGCTAATGCTCCTAAAAACCAAATAACAAACAAACAAACAAGCTGTCTGTAGTTCATCTTCGGATTTTGCAGTTATAACTTGATCATAAGCATATGATATAGTTTGGATTTTATTCATGTTGTTCAGCTGTATTCCATTGTTAATTGTTTGTTTCCATTCTTTAATAATTTTATTGATGTAGATATTAAATAAATTTGGTGATAGTCCACATCCTTGTTTTACTCCTTTATTGGTGGTAATTGGGTCTGATAGTTGGCCATTAGAATATTTTATGCAGACTTTTGAGTTTTTATATAGGCTTTGCATTGCTTTCCGGAGTTGCATCGCTTTTCGGGATATTTTCTTCATGTAGAATCTGCCAAAGTTTTTCCCGGTTTACATTGTCATATGCCTTTTCATAATCAATAAACAGCAGAAATGTTGGTAGGTTGAATTCTCTTCTTTTCTCCAAAATTTGTTGTAATGAGAAAATGGCATCTATTTTGCTTCTCTCTTTTCTGGACCCACATCGTTCTTCTTCTAAGAATTGTTCATTGTATTTATTAAGTTTATTCTTTAGTATATTAGAGTACAGTAATACCCCGACTTACGCGAACTCGGAGTTACGCGGTTCTTGATTTTTTCGTTTGGTGTATAACTAAAATTAGCTTACCAGTGATTTGGAAGTCAAATCATAAAGCTTGGGTTGACAGCTTCCGTTTTTGAAGACTGGTTTGGTCACCACTTCATACCCGAAGTCGAATGTTATTGCAAGTCTAAACAGATTCCATTTAAAGTGATGCTTCTTATTGACAATGCACCCGGTCACCCTCCTACCACCCTAATTAATTTCGACCCACGTGTGAAAGTTGTTTTTGCCTCCAAGCACAACCAGCTTGCTTCAACCGATGGACCAGGGAGTCATCAAAACATTCAAGGATTACTACACGAGGCGTTCGTTTGCACGTCTGAATGAAGCTATGAGACAAAATAGTGAGATATTTGTTAAAGACTTTTGGAAACAATTCAATGTTTTAGATGCCGTAAGAATCATTGAAGAATCTTGGGATGAAATTCACAAAAAAACATTGAATGGTGTCTGGAAGAAACTTTGTCCATTTTTTTTTCAAAAACGAGACGAAAACAACGCCAGAAACTGATCATGTCGCTCATGTGATAGAAGAAGTTGTTAATCTTGCCAGTCAATTAGATTTGGAAGTCAATGGTGATGATGTCAACGAGCTGTTGGATTCACATAGTCAGGAGCTGACAATGAATGAGCTCATAGAGATGCGTGAGGAAAACGTCACTGAAGTATCCGACACTTCAGACCCAGTTCCACCAGAAAAGCACATGACAATTGCAAGCTTGACAGAAGGTCTCAGCTCAATTGAAAAGGGCTTAAAAATTTTAGAAAACAGACTCCAACGAAGAACGCGTTATAGCTACAAAGCAAGGAATAAAAAAATTATTAGCTTGCTATGAAGAAATTCTGCGTGAAAAAAAGGCGCTGTCTTCAGACGAATTTGTTAGATTTATTGAAGCCATCGACATTGAAATAACTTTTTTACGTAACTCATTTATTTTTTAATACATATTTTGTATTAATATGTATAAAGAACTGCAATTTTATTAAATAATTTTTTTCTAAACTAGTGTTTTTGTTAGTCCTTGGTTGCAATTAAACAAAATTTATATGCAAAGTTGTACCCCGACTTATGCGAATTCGAATTAAGCGGTTTTCGTCGGACCCACCTATCACGTAACTTCGGGGTATTACTGTATAGCTTTGAAGCAGTTGATAGCAGTTTTATCCCTCTGTATTGTTAGGGTTATTTCTGGAGCCTTTTTTTTTGTGTAAATTGATTATTATTCCTATTTCCCAATCTTTGGGTATCTGTTGCTTATGTAATATGATGTTAAATAATTTTAGTAGTGCATTTTTTAATAAGGTGCCACCATATTTAAATAGTTCTACATTCACATTGCCTATGCCTGGGCTTTTTTGGTTTATTGATTTTTGTAATAAATTTTATCCAAAATTTTAGTACCTTTATGGCAAAGTAAACTTTTAAACTAATGAATTCGACAGTATCTTAATCTTTTAACATCATCCTGAAATTGAAGTTCATTCATACTATGGATTCAGTATGGAAAAAGTTTTAGGTGTGTTCAGTTTCCATAGAAGTTTGTTTGTAGATTGGAAATGTTTTGTCTAATGTCATCTAAAAGTGTCTTTTAAGAGCACACTTTCATGTTCTTTATTCCCAAATGATTCACACTTGTGAAACTTCATTATTACCTTGAAAATTGCAGCTTTGCATGGACTGTTAGTGTTAGCAAATTTTTACAAATTTTTGTTAACATTCTATGTAAGACTGTTTCCAAGTAAGATTCCACTAAACAAACATATTGTTTGATGGTATGTGGTATGTTTACTCACCAGTAATGATGTGTGTATGTCTTCAAACACAGATTACATTTTAATCCCCTACTTTTGTCGGAAATTTGGTTTGTTGTTTATTTTTGTATTGTCCCTTTTGTTTAAACAGGTTCAGGTTTGGTCCCAGCATACGGAAGACTTAAGCCAATTCCTAAGGGGTGACTGATTATCATCCAATTTCCATTTGTTCCCCACTTTTGGAAATTCTTGGAGCTGTTGTTGACACATATATTGAATCAAAATTTTGTTCAGTGACTTAAATATATTCATTATGGTATAAGTAGAAGATTGACAATTGCTAAATGTTGCTCCTAAGCATTTAGCTTTGAGCAACATTTTATAATTTTAACTTGGTGGTGGTGAGTTGATTTACCCTATTCTTTGATGCTGCTTTTGACTGTTGGTATCCCACGTTTGTTGGCAGTTCAGAAGTACACTGCAGTAAAGCTTTTAGCTAAACCAAAGACAGAAAACAAGTTTCTCTTTGTAAAAAAAAAAAAAAAAAAAAAAAAATAGTTGATTAGGCAAAATTTAAATTTAGAAATCATCAAATCTAAATTGTAATACTTAATTCAATTTTATCACCGAATTCAAGATAAACAGCTTAAAATAAGTGTGACCTAAAAATAAGTGTGTTGAGCCTTGATGCCTTTTAATTGAAACACCCTGTATATATACTTATCAATGTTGCACTACTTTACATCACTTTCTGTTTTTTCTCTTGCTTCTGTTATAATTAATTTAACGTTAAATCTTTTAATGGATTATCGTGTGCATATAAAAATGAATACGCAAATGAATTTCTGAATTAATTCTGAAAGGACCCACATAAAATGTGGTTCCTTTCAGAATTAATTCAGCACTTGAAATAAAGTTTTAAGTAAACATTTCTCCAATTTTTAACAGTAAGGAGCACCATTTGTTTGACAGTTAATTTTTAAAAAAATAATTAAAATAAAACATAAGAATAAGCAGGACATGCCTTGTAAATGTTTATTACACTGTTGTGGAAAATTTAAGGACCAGTCAGGTTTTCACCTGTAGCTTCTCATAGGAGTGGCCTGGATATGGGAGGGCGCCTCCATAGCCAGGTGGGAAGGAGCAGTACTGCGTATCACATGCTTCTTGATTAGACCGGAGTTCGAGCCCGTCACCACCAAATACTGAAAGGTCAGGGAATGACCACCGCATATCCTGGAGCAATATGGCCTTAGTTGCTAATGCTCCCAAAAAAAAAAAAAAAAAAACAACCCTGGATATGGGAAAGCATACCAAAGGAACTTTGTGAGGTACAGAAATGATGAAGGAAACAACGCCGACACAACAATGGAAACAAAACAGTACAGAGGAACTTTATTCAAAAATGGCAACATAGCACTGGCTGCCATGATATAGATGCATCACTACCAAAGATGGAACAGAGGGAAGAGGTGGTCCTCAGTAGGAGATATGGCCACCCCTAATGTCAATGCAGGCTTTGCACCGCTTGTCCATACTTAGAACAATTTTGTTGATAAGTTCTTGCGGTAACATCGTCCATTCCTCTGTCAGCGGCATCTTCAGCTGGTGAACATTTTCTGGTGGGTGTGGATGTGCAGCTAGGCGTCTCCCCAGAGCTTCCCATATGTGTTCGATGGGATTTAGATCGTGGTAACGTGCAGGCCAATCCATACAAACAATGGCCTCATTTTCCAAAAACATACCACAGCAGCAATGTGATGGGGTGTGGTGTTGTCATTCATAAACACGAACTCGGGGCCAATGGAACCTCAGAACAGATGCACATGGGGAAGATTACCTCAATATAGTAGTGTGCACCGGTCACAGTACCGCCTTCTAGTGTCTGGAGTTGTGTACGTCCAAGATAACGCCTCCCCAGACAAGAATACCTCGATCCCTTTCAGTGATGTTTGCAGGGTGATACAGTGTGCCAACCTCTTGCCAGATTAGCTGGCATCCAGAATTGTTGCCGAGACTGAATCTACTCTCATCAGTAAAGAGTACCTTGTGAAGTAAAGATTTTGTGGTTTGAGCCTTTAGAAATAGTGTTGGTCCTTCAGTTTCGCACACCAGAGTATTGGTAGGTATGTATTTCCTTATTCACTTTTTTATTATTTATTTTTCCACTGGAAGTATAGCCACTTGAATAATGTTTCATAAATAATTTTTTGCTTAATAATGTCAACGTATTCATCCTGAATACTAGTTCACATTATTAAACACCCTGCATGTGTACACGTATGCACGTAGAAAGAGAGAAATATAACAAAAGTTAACTGTATCAGATAGTGAGCAGTGAATGTTGTTATACCTTCATTTGGAAAACAGATGATAAAAAAAGTAATATACAAATAATACTAATAATATATAAATAATACTAATAATATATAGATAATACTATATTAATGAATACAAGATAGTCTGAATAAAGTTGTGCACAGTTTTTTTATCAATTACATTTTTCAGGGGAAGTAAAACAAAGAAAAAGAAGAGAGACAGAATGAGAGGAGTTTGACCATAAGTAGTACAACTACAAAAAGAATAGCATAAATATATAGTGCCACTACAGAAAGAATATTTTAATCAAATAAAGGTAATTAGCAAACAAACAAAACTATGTTACAAAAAAGTTTATATTGAATTATTTTATGTATTTTATGTGCTGAATTGTGTTGTTGGTTTTTTTCTAAAATTAGTGTGTTCATTGATTGAAGGTTTTATCTTTTTGCAACATTTGTTTGACAGTTATGCATATCATTTGAGTAAGCTTGCACAGGAAATATGCCTCCTGAGCCTGTGCTCATAAGCATCTTAGTCTGAATCAGAACACTTTAATTACAACAATTAAGAATAGGCCAATTTCAGTGTTAAATCAAACAAAAGTACAAACATAAAATTAGTAAAAACAACTCAACCCAATTGATGAGCAGGAGAGTGTGGCCATCTAATGCTACAGGGCTAAGTGGCCACACTCTCCTGGAAAGAATGGCATGTTATGCCATTCAGTGCTTTGGGTTACCGTTGCTACCTTTGTCTTGCTCTGCTTTAAAAAACAGTGTTACCAAGTCATTAAATGATGTGAATGCACTTTGAGAAAAATATAATTTGTGAATTTTGTCCTCATTTAGAATGAATGAGCTGACATCAACATAGTTATCACAGTGGAGCATTATATAGAGCAGGGGTTCTTAACCTGGTGCTCATGAGCACCATTGTGCTCTTTAAAAAATAAATTTTGCTCGTGACTGGTCCTAAAATGGGCGCTCGCAAGCATCCTCACTTAAGCTAAAAAATTTATATATAAATCTTTTGTATTTAAAAAAGGTGCTTTCTATTTCTTAACTTTCTGCAATGTTCTACAAAAATCCATGCCAATCTTTTGTTAGTGGTTGGAGGAAAATTATATATTTTGTTGATGTTTTAATCTCAAAAACAGTCAAGGTTTTGACACTTTGACGGTATTCTTAAAATTTTTGCTTATTAATTATTGTTACTTTGACAGAAGAACTTTTGGTACTTTTTAAGTACTTTTGGCCAAATCAGAGGGTGAATTATATATATTAACACACCATTTAAATACAATAGCAAAGAATTATAATGGGTGATTCAATGTCAAGTGGCCTAATTTTGAAGGTGGTCCCTGCTTCACCATTGTCAATTGTTGAAACTTGGTGTAGATGTTTAAACAGGTGTCCAAAGAAGCTGTGCAAAAATTCAGTTCAAAATATAGTATGCTTGAGGCACCAGCACCTTTTTTGTGGAAGTTACTTGTGTTACACGGAGCAAATCACAAAAAAATTTCAAGAGTTTTAAGTGTTACTGTTGCACAACATTGAGAGGTAGTGGCTCTGGAACTTGGTATACCTAGTTAACTTTGGCAGAAAATGCAAAACTTTTGGTGTCCAGGCTCAAAAACCTTTACATTTTTTACAATGCGGTCTAAAACTGGCACCAAAAATTTGTCGCAACACATTTAAGCAAGACTTTTGAAAGTCATAACTTTGAAATAAAAACCTTGGTACCTTCCCTTCTTCTTTGGGCATTCCATTTAACATCTGCATGAATTCAGCCTAACTAAATATGAGCTCTTATACTTGTTTGCTTGCTGAGATATTTTCCTTCAAAGGTAGACTCAAAATTTGACCTATCTTTAGGGGCAAATATCTTAATGTGGAACACCTTCAATTCTTTCATTTTTGGCACCATTGGAAAGAGCAGGTTTTAAGCAACAAGAATCATGGTTTTTCAGTTTTGTGTCTTGCTACTTAAAAATGGCCTTAAACATTTTATATTTTACATATAATATTTGCATATTTATTTGATGGTGAAGTTTCACATCTCAATAAGGACAGAACTATTGCATTTACAAGAGTGAAATTTTCTGCAATTACTTTGCCCTTTGGTTTAAGGAGAAAGGATATACAGTCAGTCCTCGTATAGCACGATAATTGTGTTCCTAGAAACACTCGTGCAATGCAAAATTGATGCAATATAAACAACAGGCCCTATGGGGAAAAATAGGGTTAGGTGCCGACCACCCAAGATTGAACACATTTGTAACCAAAACATTACCAAACACAATAAATAATCGTAATAAAATACGTAAGTATTTTATTACGACTATTACGTATTAAAATATTGCTAATGCTTTTGCTTCTAACGTAAACAAACTTGTTTTTTGTTTGATTTTCTATCCAAACAGATGACAGCCGTTCCATCTCTTCCAATTCTTTGTGTCTTAATCTAATGGATTTTAATTACACTTTGAGTTGTTCCTGCTATAAAAGTTGTTTTTATTTTCTCTGCATTCTTTGTAATTCTCGGCGTTGCCTCATTTAGGTCTGTAGCACGTGCAGTATCACTTGGTCTTTCATTTCGTTCAAAGCGTTTCACAATTTCACATTTTTTCTCTATTGACAGACTGGCCATAAACCTTACCGGGGAAATCCTGGTGGGCCAGAGGCCGGTGTGATTTTGGCCATAAACCACAGTATGAGGCCACTATAAATTTTCCCAGGTAAGAATTTTTGAGCCAGTCCGCCTCTGTTTATCGATATTGCTTTTCTTTTTCTCTCTGAATCTGTAGTGTCTTCACCAGGATGCTTCCTTTTCACACCTTTTAAGTATTTTACTTATTTTTAGGGAATAAAGCACAATTACAAAACGAGGAGGCATGCTTGATACACGTAAACAAAGCTGCACGTGTGTAGCAACTGAATAAACAACACCGTAAAGGCAGAGACACACTATTAACACCTCACTGGCTCACATTTTACTAAAGCACATTTCTGTGGGTTACTACCATAAAACAATAAAAACAATTTCCAGTTGCGTTCCTGCTAGTGGAATCTGTTATAAACTGGTAGTAAATTCGATCTAATTGCATTTGCGATTATACCGATAGCTGGAATTGTGTTGATTTTTACCTCATTATGGTGAAATGTGTTTCCCCTTCACTGATATAAAAAACATAAATACATTTTCAGAATCTTCTCTTCATTCCTATCGTGTTGCGTTCGGTTGGGGTGATTTTACATTCGACTGCCATTTCTTGTAAACACAAAGGCGAATCGTGCATAAGCGAATCGGTTTGTGTTATATAAGATATTGTTCCCCTATTTATAAATCGTGTATGATCGAATTTGTGTAGTGTAAACACGTGTTATACGAGGACTGACTGTATTGACAATGCACAAAAAGATTTGCATTTTTTACAATGTGGGTGCAAATGGCAAAAAAAGAAATTGCATGGGTTTCTTTAGTGCAAGTTCCCAACCCTGAAAAGTGGTCTTTATTCAGGATTCCAAGAATAAAGATGATGTTCTATTGGTTTCTAAGCTTGAAAGAAGTTATAACTGCAACAAAATTTATTTAAAACACAATACAATCTGAAATAAGCAAGTGGGTGTGAAGATATTGATTCACTGCTTCATAATGGACTGGAATTTTTCTTTGATGGTTGATATTACTACTCCAGAGGAGCTAGAAGGAAACCTGGAAGACAAAGGCGGAGATGGATAGATGAAATTCATGAGTTTGTGGGTAGTAAATGGATGTCCAGTGCTCAAAACAGAAGGAACTGGAAAGTTGCTGGAGAGGCCTTCATCCTGCAGTGGATTGAAAATGGCTGATGATGATGATTACGATGATTACTACTACTCCAGGCAAGCTATATTGTCATCCCATTGCTGTTGTTTTTGGAGCTGGAAGATTGGCACATAGATATGTAGAACAGGAATTTAAAAGTTCACTGCATTTTTTAACAGTTGGGTACTTTTCTCGGCAAACATATTTCCAAAAGTATTTTTCTGATGATCTGGCTTTTAGAAAGATATTGTTTCGCAATGTAATAATTTCATTTTCAAGTAACATTTTCTCCATCTGAAAAGTCTCAGCGATTTTTTTTTTTTTTCTTTTTTTTTTTTCCTGCAATTTGTTTCGTATCTAAGTTGACATTAAATGGATAAGAAATATATTGAACAATGTCTTCAATTGTTTTAAAATCACTGAATCTGGTTTCAAAATCATCCACAACTTTCCCAATTTCAGAAACATATTTCTCACTATTAAATTCAAAAACAAGATGTGACATCTGGTGAGTATGGGCTTGGCACACCCAGGGTCCTGAGTGTGCCAAGTGTACAGTGTCCTGAGTGTACCTCTCTCTCTCTCTCTCTCTCTCTCTCTCTCTCTCTCTCTCTCTCTCTCTCTCTCTCTCTCTCTCTCTCTCAGGGTAACTCAGAAAAAATGTTTTGGCTGTTGTTGCATAAGCCTCCGGCTTTTTTGCACCATATGGCTAATAACAATATAAATAAAAAATAATATTTTTGCAAATGATCTTGCCTATTGATAGAATTTTTTTTTTTTTTTTTTTTTTTTTTGGGCTCCTTAGCCATTGCCAAAATTTGATATTTATATGCAGAAATATTACTAATGATGTTGCCCACATTTTTATTATTTCCTTGTAATTCCAAATTCAGATCACTTTAATTTACTGTTAAAATCTGCCAAAAAAACCAGATCACACAACCACTCCTTATCTTGTAGCTGCTGATAATCATCTCCCCTTTGATCAACAAATTTTTTAATTTCATTCAGCAAATTTCGAAATATCTGTAGAAACTTACTGCAACTCAGCCACCTCACATCTGTGTGTAATATCAGATCTGGTTCATTTTCATCGAGTTGCATTTTGAAATGTCTCCTTTGAAGAGATTTTCCTCTGATGGAATTCAGGATTTCGAAAGCTATGTCCATAACACTTTTAGTATTTAATCTTTTGCTGACTAACACTTGTTGGTGACTGACATAGTGGTAACTCAAAAAATCTGGGAATTTATCATCCTTTTGGCGCAATGCGATGAATCCGTTAAGATGCCCCGTAATTGCTTTAGATCCACCTGTTGTTAGTGATACGAGCTTAAATAGCGGTAATTTAATTTTTTCAATAAAATTTTTAAATGCATTAAATACATCAAGATCTCTACTTCTTTCTTTTAACGAAACCATAGCCCGTGATTACGATAAATATTTGTATTGACGATTTATTGTAAACTCTACTGACTTGGTTGTCGTGCCAGAGTATAAACAGAAAATTTATTTTATTTTATTTCATATCCAGCAGTTCTTCTTTAGTGGCAGAATCATCGAAAACCATAAGAATAAAAACGAGCAATTGAGCTGTATCACTGACATCTGCAGATTCATCCAGTTGTAAAGAAAAGGACACACAATTAGCCAATTGAGCATGCAGTTGTTCCCTCACATTTTTGCTCATTTTTTTTGATGTGTTGCATCACGGTATTTCGAGATAATTGCAGATCTTGAAGAGCACTTTTAAGCCATGGAAGCATTGCAAATCAAACAACATTTTTCTTTTATCATTACAAAAAAGTATTCTAGTTCCTACACTTGATGAATATGATATGTTTTACTCTTTTTCGTAGTATTTATTTTAAATCAAAGGGTATTAAATTAACCTATATGTATTGTCCAGTTATTAATATTAAGTAAGCTAAATAAGAATTTGACACATACACTGCTCTCCACAATGTAACTGCATGAATTTTCACTAGACAAGCCTAGTGGTTGCACGGTGACAAGAGTAGTCACGTGGTTCAACGGATTTGTTGTAATAAGTGTATGCAGTGGGGTGCATAATAATAATATTTAAATTTTGACTAAGCTATTTTTTATACATATTTAAAATTCATTGTGATGTGATCGACTGAAATTAAAGCCGCAATCGACTTGTTGGCCACCCCTGCTATACTGCAATAAATCTAATGAAAACTGCCCTGTGGATCCTTGATTGCAAGAGCTGCTTAGTTGCCTCGAAGACATTGCTACTCCCGAACTTCCATGTGCTCAATTCTCACCTATTTGTTACAATTTCTTTCTGAGATGGGGAAAAGGCTCCTCCTTGCCAAACAATATTCAGCAGCTACATGAAGCTCACATCTTGGAAAACCCAGAGAAACTACATATTTATACTGATGGCTCTAAAACAATTAAACTGTAGGTGCTGCACCAATTTCTCACCTTCTCAGTAACTATATCTCTTCCCACTAAATGCAGTATCTTAATCACAGAATTGTATGCAATAAAACTAGCTCTAGATAATATAAACAATCATCTTTTCAAGCAAGCTCTGATATACACAGATTCTTTAAGTGGGTCACTACCATTCAGTCTACTTTTTATCCTTCTCATCCTATTCAGAAACAGATCTAATCTAGATTATGTCACTATCAAACATCCAACTAGATAGTCACCTGCTAGATCCTTGGTCATGTTGCCATATCAGGTAATGGGTGTGCAGTTCATGCTGCTAAACATCCCTACACTGGATCAATTTGTTGTCCAGTAGTGCTCAACATTGACTGCAAATCCATTATTAAAAAAAGCATGTAAGAAACACTGGACTCAACCTTGTCAAACTCAAATTAATAATAAACTCCTGCAGATAAAAAAAAAAAAAAAAACTGCAGCAGTGGGTATCTAGTTCCAGGAGAAGCAGACGAGAAGTGATTCTGACAAGACTGCATTAGTCATACCCTTCCAATTCATCTGTATTTACTTATGGGAGAGATCCCTCTTCATTGTTGTTTCTGCTAATCCTGGCTTACAATCAAGTGTCTGGAAATCCAGCCTTACTTCTTTATGCAACTTGCATGAACCCTTAACTTTGTTGCACATTGTTGGCAATAACACAAATTTTGAACTATTGGAGGCTACTAACACATTTGTTTCACTTTGTGAATGGATGACAAGAAAGCTAAAAGACTATTGAGCATAAGAAAAATTCTTAGGCAAATATGCTATTAAACCACTGATGGGAGATAAGGCTTGCAAAAGTTGAGTGGACTTGACTATGAAATTCACTGGCAAATGGGGAAAAAAGGAGTATTGCTCATATATGAATGCAAAAAAGCAGTGAGTAAATTGGACAAGAAGCAGGTCTCCTGTAAGATCAAAGTGGTGGGATAATCGACAGTTCAGCTGAAATGATAACCAAGTTGAACAAGTATTTTGCAACTGTCTTTTATATTGAATCCACATTAGTGCTGCCAAGGGGGAGTAGCAAAGTCTAATTCAGGGGTTGTCAACCTCTGGCCTGAGTTCATTTTCAAAATATGTATCTATTTTTAAATTAATGGATTTTCTTACGTAAATTTCAAAAATACTCTTTGCATTGCTACAACAAATATCGATTCACAGATAAAAATAAGCAGTATCAAATCTCTCATTAAATATTATAAAAATTAAATATTGCATTGTTTGTTACAGGAATTGTATTTATATTTTGTTACTATTGTATTGTTTTTTACTATTGTATTTTGTTACTAATTGTATTTTTGTAATTTTATCTTGAATGTCCTTAAATTTTTATTTCGTTTTTCTTATGAATAAAAGTAATTATATGTACATGTATGCAAAAATATTACAATAAATAATAAAACTGTTTACGACAATTTTTTTCATTATACACCATTTTAATAATCCTAAAAATCGTGGAAATTTAAAAAAAAAAAAAATTGGCCCTCACAAACATTTTCTTCGGCTTGTCATTCATAAAGGTTGTCCAACCCTGGTCTGATTGAACCATTATAAAATAAGTGACATAATGATATCAGAGAAGCTTCGGTCTGAAAAGATACTGAACTTGAGAGACTATAAAGTTCGAGGGTGGATAATATATATCCAGTTATACATAAAAATGCACAAGTGAGTGCATGCATGTAACCATTATTAATATTGATGAGACTGTCACTGGATTTAGGCCATTCCTTTGGACTGACCAGTGTCTTCCTAGTCCACCAGGGAAGAGCTAAGTAAGTGATAGGCAGTTATAGACAGAGTTGGTTTTCTGTGTTTTCGATGATTTTGGAATCTACGGTTAAGGATGCAGAAGATGGCCATATTGATACGGTTATCCTAAATGGTTATCTGCATGGCTTTGTGAAGGGGATCACCCCTTGCTTTTGATGCTTTTCCTCATGAGAGGTTATTTTATAAAGAACAAGTCAGGATTAGGCATTGGTTGAAGGAGACAGAGGGCAGTTATGAGTATTCTTCAGAGTGGACTTGACTAGTAAGTGGGTCTATCAGTGCTTGGGCCTCTCTTGATTCTTATCTTCCTGGATGATATTGAGGGAATGCAGAGGAAGTGCTGAAGTGTGCTGATAACTAAAAGGTTGGGTGAGTGGTTAATGATCATCATCAGAACCAGGCTATGCTACTTCAAAAAGATGATTTGAATTGACTGCAGTGCAGGCATGGTCTGCAAAATATCAGCTAAAGTTTAATGCTACAAATTCGAAGTATTGCACTTGGGAAACAGAAACCAGGGGTGGTTGATAGATTAGGTGAAGGGGAATTAAAAGATGTTGAGAAATGCAAAATACTTGTAGATCATAATGCAGAAAGACACAGAGTTCAACAGGCATGTAAGCAGGGATAAGAAGGATACATGGTGTTCTGTGATTTAGCAGAATTTTGCAAGTAGAGAGGAGGGGGTCATTATCCTAGTACACACACTTGGATTATTTTATCCAGGTCTGAAGGGTGCATCTAAGGAAAGATACAGAGCTTTTAAAGAAGGTACAAAGGAGGGCAACTGGATTGGCGAAGAGTGCTAAGCATTATCTCTCTGAAGAGCAGCTTAACAGTTAAGCACCTTGGGGTGGATTTGATTGAAGTGTGTATGGCCTGCAAGAAGGGGGGGTCATTAAAATAATGAGAGAGAGTATTAGTAATGGCCATATGGTGCAAGGAAGCCTAAAGCTTATGCTGCACCAGCCAAAAAAGAAAATAAATATAAATAAATAAAAATAAATAATAATAAAATTAAATAAAATGAATAATTAATAAATAATAATAAGAGAAAAGGAAATAGACAACCTATGAATTTCCCTCCTCCCGTAGTTAACTATCCAGCTGATCTTTGAATTTCTCCAAACTGTCATCCTCTACCACCTATGTAGGTAACTTATTCCAGTAATTTATAACTCACTAGCTAAAATAAAACTTCCTGCAATCCAGTCTAAATGTTTAACCCCCCATAACTTGAATTTATGGCCCCTAGTTCTAGACTCATTTATAGCCGTGAAAATTTCGTCCTCATTCATTTTACTTTTGCCTCTCAGAGCCTGTAAAGTGCCTAGTTTCCAAGCTGTGCAACCCACATATTCAGTCTTTCCTCATATGGACGCACTTTTACTGATCTCACCAGGCGAGTTACCCGTCTTTGAACCCATTCAGAAGCTCGATGTTTTATTTTAGGTGCAGTCTCCGTAATGTGGTCTAACAATAGCCTTATATAATGGGATTATGGCGTCCTTATCTTTACTAGCAAATGTTCGATAAATCAATAGGACACCATGTGCCTTCCTTGCAATCTGTCTACAATGCTCGGAGAACTCCATGTCTAACCGTATCATAATTCTGAAGTTCCTTTCTTCCACTACTGATTTATTTAAACTCCATCAAATGTGTAAGTTATTTTGGGGTTACTGTTTCCCAGGTGTAAGACCTTGCAATTTGCTGGATTAATGCAAAGCTGCCACTTTTTTGAACCATCCCTGAAGTCTATGTCACTCCTGAAAAAGCTCTGCTTGGTAGTGATCATTAACTGTTCTACCAATCTTTACATGATCTGCAAATTTAGATAACACTCCTTCTATCCCTTCATCGATGTCATTTCAGAAAATCAAAAACAACAGTGTTCCCAATGCCGATCCCTGAAGGAATCACACTTCTTACTTTAACCCAATCTGTGGAATAACCATTTATCACAACCTTCTGCCTCCTGTTCCGAAGCCATCCTACTATCCATCTAAGAATTATCCATGTGATTCCAATCTGTTCAGCTTATGAACTAACCGCTAATGTGGGACTGAGTCAAATGTTTTGCTGAAATCTAAATAAACAATGTTGAAATTACTCCCTAAATCCAGCTAATGAGTGACCCTGTCAAAATAGCTAACCAGATTTGTTAAACTCGATTTTTTCTTTACAAAACAATGCTATGTGTCCTTTAGAATTCCATTTCTATCTAAATGATCCTTAATTCCACCCTTGAACACTTAGACTGACTGGTTGGTAATTTCTCGCTACACTCTTAGAACCAGCGGAGATGAGGAAAACTCCCGGTGCCATCAGACAATTAACATACACTCTTTGATCCACCCTTATGTTGGAGATACATTGGCACTTTTCCAATCCAACAGAACCTCTTCTGAGTCCAGTGATGCTCTCATAATTAGCCTCAATGGTTCAATACACTCACTTGCCACCTCCCTTTAAATTATAGGTATATGCCATCAACCCCAGGAGTCTTACTCACCTGTAAGCTCAAGTTTTTTCATTAAATAATCATGTGAAATTTTAGTATCATAAATTACATATTTTTCTACTTCACTCCCATAATTTCTTATTGACATAAGGATTTTTCTTCTGTAAATATTGATGCTAAATAACTGTTGAGTTACTTAGTTTATGATTTGCAGATGATATTGTGGTTATAAGCCACAATCCCAAAGAATTAGAGGAAAATTTTAATCAGTTATGCAGAGTATAATGATGGACAAGTAAGCCACAGAAAGGGATATAATGATTGAAGGAGCAGTATCTGGGACATGTCATTAGCTGTAATAATGATAAATGGCTGCAAGTCAAGAGAAGAATAAATTTTGGATGGATAGCATTCAGAAAATATAGTCATATACAGAGGAGCAATATCCCACTTTGTCTGAAACGTAAAATAATGAACCAATGTGTACTCCCCACCATGACTTATGGAAGTGAAACTTGGGCACTCACCAAAAAAATGGAAGAGAAGCTGAGAACTACACAGCGAAGAATGAAACGAATTATATTGGGAATCAGACTGTTAGATGAGAAGAGAAACACGTGGATTAGGCAGTGAACTCAAGTAAATGACATTCTTATCAAAACTAAAGAACTAAAATGGTCTTGGGCAGGACACATAGCTCGAAGACATGATGGCAGATGGACTAAGAAAATAACAAGAATGGTACCCAAGAGGAGCTAGAAGACAACAACGGAGATGGACAGATAAAATTCAGGAGTTTGTGGGTAGCAAATGGATGGCCATTGCACAAAACCTAAGGAACTGGAAAGTTGGCGGTGACGCCTTCATCCTGCAGTGGATCGAAAATGGCTGATGATGATGAACTGTTGAGTTCATCTGAAACGTCAGCTGGGGTGTCTGATAATATCCCATGTCCATTACATTATCGGTCCAATCTGGTTTGCCCTCTTCTTTACATTGATATATGTGAAGAATTCCTTATCTCCCCCCCCCCATCTTTGCCAGTGATTTCTCATAATTTGCCTTTGTCAGCATAACCTTGTCTGTTGCATTATTATAGATCACTTTGTAGCTGTTGTAGGCTTCATACTTTTTATTGCTCTGTAACTTTTCCATGCTGCCTTTTTTCCTCCAGTATTCTGACAACTTCATTATTCATCCAACTTGGAATCCTCCTTGTGGAGTATTTTTTAATGGTATCATATATGCATTCAAGGCTTCTGTGATTAAAGGTATACCATAATTCAATTGTATTCTCTCTGTGTGATTTCTACTCAGTTAATAGGGGCCATGTAGCTCCTTTTCTGAAATTATAACCCATTCCTTTGCCTTTAACTACTGCTACCTCTCTCTCTCTCTTTTCATCGTCCACCATAGAACTCCACGATCACTTGAATCTGTTTGTACCAGGCAGGTTTCTCAAACTGGAAGGTGGAATGTAATGTGCTATCATCAGCAAAACTTTGGTTAGGATTTCAGTCTGTGGAGGAAGATAATTAATATAATGGAGAAAGAACTGAACAGTCAGCATTCCATAAGATGGGAGCTTTTAGAACACCATTATTCCAAAAGTGATCAAAAGCATGTCAAGAGCAACTTTTTGAAATTTACCAAATTTTTCCATTGAATTTGGCCATAGATGGATAACCTGAATATTGCTAGTGGATTGACACATGGTATCCATATTTGTGGTCGTTGATCAAATAGCAGATTTCAAGATAGTTTAGGAGTTGGCGGTTAATGGATCTGTCCATTACTTTGATAAGAGTAGAGGTAAGTGCGATGGGACAATAATTGGATGGAAGTGATTTGTCACCCTTTTTTTAGGAACTGGCTGGATATGAGCAAATTTCCAAGCAGAAGGAAAAACACTTGTGGAATAGAGAAGTGTAAAAAGGCAATGCAGTACAGGGGCACAAGTTTTGAGAAGTGGAAAAATTCCCTCAGGACCTGTAGCTTTCTTGGCATCAAGATTGTTCATAACCACAGCAGGCACTGAGTGGAGTTATACTGGGAATGGTAATAGGTGGTTTACCCAGACCATCTATACAAGAGTTAGAGGAAACATAGGATTGTCAATAAGTCAGCTTTATCTTTAGCTGAGGAGGCAAGAGAACTATCAGGTTTTTACAGAGATAAGAGTATAGGTGGACAAAAGTTGTGGGCAGTAGTTTTGGCAAGAGACCAGATTGCTCAATTACCGTTTGGACAAAAAAGAAAGCTTTTTACTCACAACAATTGTAAAGCTGCTATTAACCTATTCAAATGTAGTTTGAATTAATTAATAGCTGCTTTACAATTGTGAGCTTTAGTGTAGAAACGGTAATTGAGCATTCTAGTCTCTTGTATGCAAGCACCGGTTGTGATATGCAATATTCTTATCTTGAACATGTTTTGCAGATTTATTGAAACACCAAGGTTTAAATAAATTAGTGGATTTTGAGTTGCACTGTAGAATAAAGGATTTCATTCCTAAAAGGATAATTTCATTGACATGATATGAGCAAGTATCAGAAGATTTTAAACAATAATTCAGCCAAGGGAAAAAAAGATTAGAAATCATGAAGATCATCCCATTTCACATTCTTGTAATGCCGAAGAACGCAAGGCTGTGAATGGCTGTTAGATAATGGCTCCATTGGAGAATAGACCAATACCAAATTGTGATCTGAGGTGCCTAGAGGACCACTCACCTTGACTACGAACTTGATCACCTTAATCGTTGTGAACCCAGAGTGGAACTGTCCAGACTTGACCTTAAGGATCTTCCCTCATTTATGTTACTTTGCTCCAGGAATTCTTCCTGATCCTTATGATGTTCATACCTTGGTCCAACAAGAAGATGGCTTTCTTCCTCAAACCATAAATTTGGATTCCTTCTTGGACCAAGTCTTCGCTCTCCGTACTGCCCTTGCTGAGATTATTGAACTTGGTAGACTTACCAATAACACCATTGCTGATATACAGGAGACGTGGTTGGCAATGGAGCAACTGATGTTTAATGTTATCCTCTATAATGAGAGGTTGAAGGGTAGACTTGATGAACGAGCATCTCGATTGAGTAAACTGCCTAAACCTACTTGTGATCCTCACAATTGACTAGCAAACTAGTTCTTTCCTATGCACAGGCTACAGGAATGTTTACTCCTGTACATGTTGCCAAGAAGTCTCCTGCTAAACCCCCATTTCAGCTCTCTCTCCCTCTCTATGTACCGTGTCCATTAAGGACGTTGGTGATCATGATCTTCCACAACTCTCAATCTTTTGATGTTCTCAGCAGGTCTAGACTCCACACATTCATCTAGTTGGTCAGACTACTAATATAGTTTATTCTTTGTCTTCCTCTGCTTCACGTTCCATTCACCTTGCCTGTCATGATGATCTCCTCCAAACTTTCCTTCCTCATGATGTGCCCAAAAAATTTCAGCTGCTTTTCTCTTATGTTGGTGGGTGCCTCCGTAGCCAGGTGGGCAGGAGCAAAAGCGCGTAGCACACGCTTCTTGATTAGACCGGGGTTCGAGCCCATGACCATCAAATATGGAGGATGCGGAAAGGTCAGGGAATGACCACCGCATATCCCCGGAGCAATATGGCCTTAGTTGCTAATGCTCCTAAAAACCAAATAACAACAACAATCTTATGTTGGTGATCACGATCTTTCACAACCCTTGATCTTTTGCTGTTTTGAGCAGGTCTAGACTCCGTACATTCTAATATAGTTGTACTTTGCTAATACTTTTTCTTCCTCTGCTTCGCTTTCCATTCACCTTGCCTGTCATGATGATATCATATCCTCCAAACCTTCCTTTCTCGTGATGTGCCCAAAAAATTTCAGCTGCTTTTCTCTTATGTTCCTCAATAATGATCTTTGCATACTTGCTCTTTGTAGTACCTCTACATTCGTGATATGTTCAGTCCAGGATATTCTGAGCTATAAAACCATATTTCTGTCACCTCCAAAAGCTTTGCCATTTCTCGGGAGATTGTCCAGCATTCACTACCATACGTAAGGACAGGTATAACATAACAGTTAGTTGGTGCCTCCGTAGCCAGGTGGGCAGGAGCAGCAGTGCGTAGTACAGCTTCTTGATTAGACCGGGGTACGAGCCCGTGCCCACCAAATATGGAGGATGCGGAAAGGTCAGGGAATGACCACTGCATATCCCCGGAGCAATATGGCCTTAGTTGCTAATGCTCCTAAAAACCAAATAACAAACAAACAACATAACAATTAAATTCTGTTTTTTGTTTTCATTGACAATTTCCTATCTTTTAGTATGTTGCCCAGTTTCTGAAACGTTGCCTTGGCCATACCAATCCGTCTTTTGATTTCATTATCTGATCGTCCATCTTGTGTAACATAACTCCCTAGATAATTGTCTTTATCTACTTGTCTTATGATGTTTTCCCTATTTTTCAGTATGCATTTGGGCACAATTTTCTTTTTGCTGAAAACTATGCACTGTTTTTTTAATGTTTATTGCTAAGCCTTTTTTTCTATTTTGTTCGACTACTTTGTCTAGAAGTTCCTGTAGTTCTTCTTCCGTCTCAGCAATGAGAGCGATGTTGTCTGCATATCTGAAGTTGTCATTCTGTCCGCCAAATGCGAATCATCCAATTCCATGTGTTCCTCTCATAATTTTCTCGCTGTAGAGGTTGACTAGGTCCAAAGAGCAAACACAGCCCTGTCATACACCCCTCAGAATTCTTATGTTCTCTCTCTCTCCCCTGTCTTTTCCAATTCTCAGGCTGGCTGTTTGTTCCCAGTATAAGTTCCTGAGTATCCTTATGTCTTTTCCGTCTATGTCTAAACAGACTAGAATGTTGAAGAGTTCTTCATGTTTCATCATCATGCCTTCATCGTAAGATCAATGAAACACATAAACAGGTCTCTCTGCATTTCAATAGCCTTCTCCGACATTATCCTTATCACGAAGATAGTATTTCTTGTTCCAGTATTTTGCATAAATCCACATTGTTCTTCTCCTATCTCCGGCCCTATTTTATTCCTTATCCTCATCAATATTATTCTTAAAAGAATTTTAGTAAGCTACTCATTAAGCTAATGGCGCAATGTAGTTCACAATCAATAGCCCCTGGTTTCTTTGGCAGAGCTATGACTATGGATTTACTAAGATCCTCTGGTATCACTCCACTCTCATATATCTCATTTAACACCTCAGCTATTATCACAATGCCAAAATCATCGATAGCCCTTATCATTTCTCTCATGATGGCATCTGGTCCGCCTCCTTATTACTTTTCAATCGGGATATAACTCCCCTGACTTCCGATTTCAGTATTTCCGGACCTTTTAGGATCCTGTGGCTTGTTGGTTTTTCCCCACATTCATCCTGAAAGAGTTCTTCAAAGTATTCTATCCATCTGTTCATAACTTTGCCTTTTTCCATGATTACTGTTCTGTCCTTTGCTTTTATACAACCCGATGCTGGACAGATCTTATATCCCACCAACTCCTTGATGTTCCTGTACATTGTAGCTGGCTCTGAGCGTTCATATTTTTCAATCTCTTGGCACTGCTCATTTAACCATGCTTCTTTTGCTTCTTTGCATTCCCTCTTAATTTCCTTGACCATCTTCATTCATTCCTTCATTTGCAAGTATCTCATACCTGCCTCTGACCATCTCAGCATATGCATTCCTAATGTCATCATCTTTCTGCAATAGATCAAATTGAAAACGTTCCGTTCTTGTGCTTTGTTTCAGTTTTTTCAGCTTAACCAGAAGTTTGGCTACTACTGGTACATGGTCGCTTTCGCAATTCGCTCCTGGGTATGTCTTCGCCTGAAGGATGGCGTTCCTAAAGCATTTATTCATAGTGATATAGTCTATTTGATTTCTTACATTGTCTCCTGGACTTTTCGATGTCCAAGTGCATCTTGATGTTCTTTAAACCAAGTTTTGTTAATCACTTGTTGATTTATCTTGCACCACTGTGCCCAGATTTCGCCTCTTTCATTTTGATTTACCAATCCATGTCTTCCTATCACGTCTCAATCTCAGTTATTACTTTTGGATTTTGGAATTTGCATTTTTTCATTGCTGTTTCCAGCTGCTCATAAAACTTTTCTAGATCCGCCTCACTATTCTGCTATTACACCTTTTCGGACTCGAAAACAACCCAGTGTGTGCATGCGGCTCTGTGGAGACCTAGGGAAACGCAAACAAAAATCTATAGATGAACGCTGAAAAAAAAAAATAATAATAAATAAGTGGATTGTTATCCTTTTTTCATACTAATTAGTTGGACAGTGTCCGATGCAAAACTTATAGTTAAGAATAGTTTATGGTCCAAGTAATACTTTTAAGACAATGAATTGGGGAGAAGTTTAAACCTTCATAGTAAGCCGGGTGGTCGGGAGTGGGAGTGCAGTAGCACACGCTCTTTGACTAGACCAGGGTTCAAGCCCCAGTGTGGCAGATTGTTCTATTTCTCTCAACATGAATCATTGAAGATGCTTCCATCCTACAGTTGATTAATAATGGCTAGTTTGCTTTTTTTAAAGGCAGTTATCATAAATAATAAACAGGCCACCAAGGTTTGATGTGTGTGTCTGTGCTTTTTTTTTTTTTTTTTTTTAATTATTATTTTTTTATTACTATTATTTCATTACTATTACTTTTGCAAAGTAATAGTAATGAAAGGGTAAGATAACAGTTTACTGTAAATTGGTCTTCACTTGTTGCAGTGCCATTTCTTTTATTTTCATATAAATTATTCTGAAGGCCATTGTTAAAAGTATTGTTACTGCTTCATTTTATTACATTACATTTGTTCTTGTGAGAACAAGTGTAATGTGATAAATAAATTTAATTTAATTTTTTTTTTTGGTTGGTGCAGCATAAGCCATAGGCTTCTTTGCACCATGTGGCTAATACTAATACTAAAAGTTACATTTGTTCTGTAATTTTCTTGAGAGCTAGGATTAAAATTCGTTACACTAAAGTCTGAAGTTAAATTGCCTTTTCAGGGGTATTAATTGTGGTAGCATACAAATAAAGTAAACTCAAAATAATTTGTAAATTGTTTTCAGCTTCTTTTCTGTCATCATTTTCTCTGAATAATGTAGACGATCACCAAGTGTGGTTCTGTACATATTCAGTATTGCTGTTACCCTTCTTTGAAGCAGATAGTCATGAATATCATGAAATTTCACAATTAATAAACCTTACAGAATAGTAATGGTGATTACTGTTCAGGTAAATGCAAAAACATTAAGTGAAATTACTTTTCAACAGGTTTCAGTGGTAAGGTGCAGTGAACTTGTTTATTGCAACCTATGAACGAACATTGAGTTGATTTAGTCTTCTTATATTAAGAAAAACACTTGGGCCTCCCTTTCATTTTGGACCACTGTGTTTGTCTTGCATTGGCAGCATCAAAATTACACCACTGGATTCAGGGTAATCAGTATATCAGGAGTTGATTCATGAAGTTATTTCATTCTAAAATGCACCACGAACCTAATTCTAAATGGTTTTGGAACCATAGGCATCTGATTGAGAAATAACATTGATCTGCAAATCATAAAAAGAAAAAATCATTAGTTTTTTTTTTTTTTACCCCTTTACATTACTTCCCATATTCAGATTTCAAAATTAGCACACATCTTGTTATGTGACAGAAATTTTGGACATTATTGTGGCCTCTTGAGTGAAAAGCTAGGCAGACCAGATGACCAAGTAAACTCACTTCTTATTTATTGTATAAATAAGAAGAGGTATTAGTAGAATTGGTCATAATAAGGCTACAACCATTCTTTAATACCAGTTATGGAAATCATGATAAACACAAAGGAAAGAGGAAGGCAACATAAAATATCTTATACCTAAATAATGGAACTTCATATAATGAAAGCCAAGAAACATTGTGTTAAACAAAATTGTACAGTTGTATCTGATTGCTCCACAATTGTACAATTATGGAGCAATCAGATACGGGACATGATATTGCCAAGGGGAATGTCTTTGTGAAAGCAGTATGTAAGAAGTGTGAAGAAATCAGGCGACAACTCAGCATTGTTATGGGCCTATATGACAGCTTGAAGGACACGGTGGATGCCCTCGAAGGATCTAAATTGAGGGGCCCATCAAGTTCTCAGCTGCCCACATCAACGCCAGAACTTGCACTTGACCATCAGACAACAACACAATGGCAACCCCCAAGACAGAATGCACTGGTCCAACAGGAACTAGTAGTTGTCGGTGACTCTACTATCGGCGAAATATTGTGTAAAAAGGATAGGTGGAACAGGACCAGGGTATGTCTGCCAGGGGCAAAGGTTGATGATGTAGAGCAGATATCATCTTTTAAGGGCACAAAAGGTGATATTGTTGTACACGTTGACACTAATAATATTATGAGTAGAAAACAGGCAGATTACTTAACAAGTACAGGTCACTTTTGAAAAAAAACTGTGTATTAGGGTTAAATTTGAAAGTGGCTGCAATTCTGCATACACAATAGGAGGGAATATATGATGAGAGCCTTGTCGATCAATTCGGCCCTGGAGAGATTGTGCAAGGCTCAAGGGGTAGAATTTTTCTCAGCCTGGTCTGTGCTTGTTAACAGGAGAGACTGCTTCTACAGGGATGGGATACATTTAAAGATGCAAGAATATTTGCTGATGCTATCGAGGCAGTTTTAAGTGTTAGGTGGGTCGGAAAATGGCTAACTTGAGGAGATACATGGACTAATAGATTAACAGTAGCTGCTGGCAGAGGTGAAAGTGATTCTTGCATTGCTTACATTGGAATGAGCAGCAGCCTGGAAAACAAGATGCAGAGTATTTCAGAGACTGCTGGGAGTCATGCGGTACAAGTAAACACATGGATTGTGTTAGGGTAACTAAAAATAGGAACAGGTGCATGTATACTTGCATGTACACAAATGCTAGGAGTTTGGTAAATAAATTTGATGAAACATCAAAGGCAGATATTGTTGGGATATCAGAGACATGGTGTCACACAGATATAAGGAATGTAGAACTGGAATTTTTGGAGTACAACGTGTACAGGAAGAACAGACAGAGAAGGGAGGAAGAGGTTATTGCTATTAGTTAAAGAACACCCAAAATCCAAGGAAGTGCAGCCAGTCAACATCGCTGGACAGTGCAGTGCCGATTCAGTTTGGTGTAAGCACTGGGAAATCAAAATTGAGAGTAGGAATGTGTTATAGGCCCAATGACTGTGATGAGTACAATTAAAAAAAAAAACAGTACAGGGAAATAGTGTGCCATTAAACCAGTCTTATAGTGAGGGATTTTAATTTCCCAGATATTGACTGGATTTTGTGGGTTGGTCACTCACACACTAGCAAGGCTTTTGTGGATTTATTGGATGATTGTTTTCTACATCAGCATGTTCAGGATGCAACTAGAGGGATTAATCTGATTATCAGTAGTGATTCTTCATGCATTAAGAATCTGCAGATCAAGGAACCACTAGGTGGCAGTGATCACAGTGTGCTCAAGTGGGATTTACTCAAAGAGGTAACAACCATCAGGGGTAAAGGGAAGGGTTTTTGCTTTCATAAAGGTGACTAGGAGGTCTGAGACAGTATTTAAATTCTATATGGGACTAACTAATGATGTTACCAACAGCAAATTCAAAATGGGATGCATTCAAAGAATTTATTTTGGATGACAGGGATATCAGGGATATGTAAAGTTTAGTAGCTTCCAAGCTACTAAACTTTACATACCAACTAAGAAATATTGTTCAAGGTTTAGGCCTAAATGGATGTCAGACGAACTAATGAGACATATGGCAGAGAAGAAAAATGCATGGGATACATATAAATTAATGAGTGACATGGAAGCCTGTAATAGATATAAGCTGGTCAGTAACCAAGTCAAAAAGGAGATTAGGCAGGCAGATTAGGAGAAATCTTTGGCAAAGGATGCAAAGAAAAACAGCAAAGAGATCTTTACCTATGTAAACTCTAGAACAAAATGGATGAATCAGATTGGTCCACTGGATATTATTGGTTCAACTGTTGATGATCCTGCTCAGGTGGTTAACAAACTAAATTAGTATTTTGCATCTACATTCATACATGGGGAGTTATACAGAGAGGGGAATGCTAGAGGTGAATTAAACTCAGGCAATGAGCTAGATGGTTTTGTAATAACTGAGAGGAAAGGGGAGGAGAAATTGTTGAAGATAAACTTAAAAAAGACACTGGTGTGGATGAGATCTATTCAGTTACATTAAAGGAGGCATCAAAGGAAGTAAGCCATAATTATGAGAGCTTCCTTGGACTCAGTGGAGGTACACATGTACTGGAGTTGTGCAAATGTGACCCAAATTCACAAAGGAGGACAAAGGGCGGTGACAAGTAATTATAGACCTGTTAGTTTAACTTCTGTATAAGCTTGCAAGAAAGCAAGCTTATATAGCATCAGCCAAAAAAAACCCCCTTATTTCACCCATCCACTCGCTCAAAATGTTTGTCTGCCTTGAATCTATTTAAGCTATCAACTTCTGCAACAACAGATGGAAGTTTGTTCCAGCAATCAACCACCCACTCGCTAAATGCAAACTTCCACACATCTATCCTACAACCGTCTTTCCTCAATTTGAATTTATGCCCTCTCAGGTGATTATTTTGAACAAGAGGAAAAATCCCATCTGCATTGAGCATGCTTAAACCATTCAAGGCTTGATACACCTCAATCAGATCACCTCGCAGGTGCCTAGTCTCCAGACAGTAATTTGCAAAACTTAAGCCTTTCTTCGTAAGAGCAACCCTTTGTTCCATTCACTAATCTTGTTGCCCTTCTCTACATCCTTCTTAAAATGAGGCCTCCAGACCTGTATACAGTACTCTAGGTGTGGCCTGATCATTGCTTTATACAAGGGCATAATCACCTCCTTATCAATGCTAGAAAAATTCCTGTATATCATTGACAAGACACCATGAGCTACTCTTGCCGATCGTCTGCACTGCTCAGAAAACTTCATATCTGCCTGCTCAATTACCCCCAGGTCCTTTTCGTTCTCTACCACTGTCAGTGTGGTACCACAGAGTTGGTACGTTACTCTGGGATTACTGCTTCCCATATGTAGTACTTTACATTTGTCAATATTTGCCACCTCTCAGCTCATCTGCTCAACTTTTCTAGATCCTGTTGCAGCAGTGTACTGTCATTGGTGTCAATAACAACCCTGCTAACTTGGACATTAAACTTGATATACCATCATCAATATCACTTATAAATACAGAAAACAACAATGGACCCAACACTGAACCCTGAGGGACTCCACTAATAACATTAGTCCACGATGAGCAGTGTCCATTGATTACCACTCTGTCTTCTCCCACTCATCCATTCCTTTATCCATAACAGCAGTTTGCCTCCAATGCCACACTGCTCCAATTTTTGCAGCAGTCTTCCATGTGCAACAGTATCAAAGGCTTTTCTAAGATCCAAATATATGATATCAAAGTTATTCTTTGCATCCAGTTCCTTTGTGACTACATCATAGTATACAATCAAATTAGTCAGGCAAGTATTCCCCTTAACAAACCCATGCTGTGTCCGAGCTATAACTGAAGTCTTGTCTAGATGATCCTGCAGTGCTTCTTTAACCAGTGCCTCCATTAATTTTCCTGGAACAGAAGTTAAACTAACAGGTCTATAATTACTTGTGTCACCCTTTCATCCTCCTTTGTGAATTGGAGTCACATTTGCACATCTCCAGTCCATGGGTACCTCCCCTGAGTCCAGGGAAGCTCACATAATTATGGCTAAGGGTTTGCTTACTTCCTTTACTGCCTCCTTTAATATAACTGGATAGATTCCATCCACCCCAGGTGCCTTTCTTGTGTTTATCGTCAACAATTTCTCCTCCACTTTAATCTCTGTTATTACAAGATTATCTAGCTTACTGCCAGAGTTGAATTCACCTCTAGCATTTCCCTCCCTAAATAACTCCTCATGTGTGAGTGTTGATGAAAAATTTTCATTTAGTTTGTTAGCTACCTGAGCAGAATTATCAACAGTTGAACCATCGATATCAAGTGGACCAATCTGATTCATCCCCTTCCTTCTAGAGTTTACATAAGTAAAGAACTCTTTGCATCCTTTGCCTAAGATTTCTCGTAATCTGCCTTACCTCCTTTGTAACTTGGTTACAGACCAGCTTATATCTATCATAGGCTTCTGTGTCACATGTTAATTTATATGTATCCCGTGCATTTTTCTTCTCTGTCACATGTCCGATTAGTTCATCTGACATCCATTTAGGCCTAAATGTTGAACAATATTTCTTTGTTGGTATGAAAAGCCTAGTAGCTTCCAAGATTAATTCTTTGAATGTTTCCCATATTGAGTTTGCTGTTGGTAACGTCATCAGTTGGTTCCACCATATAGAATTTAAATACTGTCTCAGACCGCTGTAGTCACCTTTACGAAAGCAATAACCCTTCCCTTTATGGTAGTTACCTCTTGGAGTAACTCCCACTTCAGCACACTGTGATCGCTGCCACCTAGTGGTTCCTTTATCTGCAGATTCTTGATGCATGAAGAATCACTACTGATAATCAGATCAAGGGTATTACTCCCTCTAGTTGCCTCCCGAACATGCTGCTCTAGATAACAATCATCCAAAAAATCCACAAAAGCCTTGCTAGTGTGTGTGAGTGACCAACCCACAAATTCCAGTCAATATCCGGGAAATTAAAATTCTCCATTATAAAGACACTCTTATTTACTGGCCCACTGTATTTCTCTGCACAATTGGTCATCAGATTCATTAGGCCTATAACACACGCATACTCATTTTTTCCTTTCCCAGTGCTTATGTGTCACTAAACGGACTCAACATTGCATTGTCCAACAACATCAATTGGATGGACTTCCTTAGATTTTGTTTCTTAATGAACAGCATATCCTCTCCTCCCTTCCTGTCCTGTCTATCCTTTCTGTACACATTGTACTCCCCAAATTCCAGTTCTGCACTGCTTATGTCTGTGTGATACCATGTCTCTGATATCCCAACAGTATCTGCCTTTGATGTCTTGACTAGCACTTTAAGCTCATCGAATTTATTAACTATTCTCCTTGCTTTGGTGTACATGCAAGTATACCTGCACCTGTTTCTATGCTTAGTTACCCTAACACAGCCCATGTATTTACTTGTTCCACTATGACTCCCAGCAGTCCTGGCAATTCCCATTGCCTTGTTTTCCAGGCTGCTGCTCAATTGCATTTCAATAGAAGTAGTGCAAGAATCACTTTTACCTCTGCCTGTGGCTACTGTTAATCTATTAGTCTGTGTATCCCCCAAAGCTAGCAGTTTTCCGACCCAACTAACTCTGCCTCGATAGCATCAGCAAATATTCTTGCACCCTTTCTATTTAAGTGTATCCCATCCCTGTAGAAGCAGTCTTTCCTGTTAACAAGCACAGACCAGGCTGAGAAAAATTCTACCCCTTGAGCCTTGCACAATCTCTCCATGGCCGAATTGATCGACAAGGCTCTCAACATATACTCCCTCCTATCGTGTATGGCCAGAATTGCAGACACTTTCAAATTCAACCCTAACTCGGCTTTTTTTCAGCATTGTCTTGTACTTGTTAAGTAATTCTGCCGGTCTCCTACTCTTAATATGATTAGTGCCAACGTGTACAACAATATCACCCTTTGTGCCCTTAAAGGATGATATCAGCTCTACGTCAACATCCTTTGCCCCTGGCAGACATACCGTGGTCCTGTTCCATCTATCATTTTTGCACAATATGCTTCCTGTTTCCCTGACAGTAGAGTCACCGACAACAACTAGTTCCTTTGGGACCAGCGTATTCTGCCTTGGGGTTGCTGCTGTGTTGCGTGAAGTTCAAGTGCAAACTCTGGCATTGATATGGGTAATATAAGTCCATAACAGTGCTGAGTTGGCACCTGATTTCCTTATATCGTACGCATACACACAAAGACATTCCACCTGGCAATATCATGTCCTGTTCCTAATTGCTCCACAAACATTAAACAAGCAGTGCATTTCAATAGACTGTGATACAGAGAACAACACCCCCCCTCCAGTTCTCCCCTGAGCCACAGCACTTCCACTAGTTTGAGCCTTTTGCTTTGCTACTCTGCTCTGAGTCATGATTTCTATTCAATTTAAGTAAAATTCCAATACAAAAAAGAACCCTGAACGTATATCCCAATGCAGTTATAACACTATGTATATGTTTTCCGGTATCGAATATTATCTCCAAGTTAAGTTATATGACTTTCTTATCCCCTGTCAACTTTTATGTATTAATTTATGATGTTACGTTTGTAATAACTAGGTTGCTATATTTATTTAATTAAAAAAGTATAATTCAATCGACAATGAAATTTAATAAGATTAATAAATTTTACTGATTAACTGATAGTACTATACTCGCTATCTAGTTTTCCGTTAAACCTTACACTAGGACACGTATTTTATAACAATGGCGGCAAGTTATGAATGGTTAATCTATGGACACAAGATATTTACTTTCCAAATCGTGCTATCTAAATTCAAAATAAACCACAGAGCTTAACTAGGTCTATAAGCTACTTATAGAAAATAATTTAATCTAACAATTAAGTCAATAAAGTGGCAAAGTATAATTAAAAACTTTCGTTCGCGGGAGCTGCAAAACCTGCCCACAAGTGGATTTGTGGGCAGGTTTTGCCCATACCGATACTAAGTAATAACCTACAAAATCTCTACTTAAATTTAATTTAAACTAAAGTATTGTTACTAGGAATATAAAGCAACTCTAAAAAGTGGGTGCGAGAGTACAAAACATGTACTCTCGCACCCACTTTTTTCCAGACAGTTGGCATCATGCAATTAATTCTTGCTCTCCAAAAACTGGGGAAAGATCTCTCTGACCTATGCAACTGCCGTCCAACAGCTCTAACAAATTGCCCGGGAAAAGTAATGGAGAAAATTATCAATGCTCGTCTAACATAGTTTTTGAACAGAAATAACCTTCTCAATCCAGCACAGCATGATTTTAGGAAAAATTGTTCAACGTTAGATTTACTTATCAAATTAGAAAACAGTGTGCGGGAATGCCTTTATCCAAAAAGATCACCACGTGATGATCTGTTTTGATATAGAAAAGGCTTATGATAAGGCATGGAATTATGGAATTATCCAAATCCTATATATCACCTTGGATTATGTGGACATCTTCGCAAATATATTAAAAATTTCTTATGCCACAGGTCGTTTTAAATTCCACTAATTTTCATTAGTGGTCATTTCCACTAATCACTTGGAGCTCTTTGACTTCCTCTCTTTGCAACTTGACTTTCTCCAGTCCAACTTTCTTAACAGTGAGGTAATTTTTCTTGGTGATTTTAATGTTCACAACTCCATCTGGCTTCCGTTTTCTAGTCACACCGACCCAGCTGGTCGAGATGCTGAGGCTTTTGCAATTACATTGCACAGATTGTTCATTTACCTACAAGAATACCGGACAATCCTAATTATACAGCCAACACTCTTAATCTTTTTCTCATAAACAACCCTTCTAAGTACATGGTCAAAATGAGTGGTCCTTTAGGCACCTCAGATCACAACTTGGTGATTGTCTCTTCTCCAGTGGAGACTTTATCTCATGGCTATTTCCAACCTCGTGTTGTTTGCCATTACAAGAATGCAAAATGGGATGACCTGTGAGATTTCTTTTCTTCTTTTCCTTGGTCGGATTACTGTTTCAAAACTTCTGATGTCAATGTTTGCTCAGATTGTGTCAGTGAAATTATTCTTGTAGGAATGGAATCCTTTATCCCACACTCCACTTTAAAATCTCGTCCTTTATCTAAACCTTGGTTCTCCAATAAATGTGCTAAGGCTGTTCAAGAGAAGAATGTTGCATATCGTATTTGGCTTGTTTCTAATTCTTCAGTTTAATTTTCTGCCTACACCAAAGCTCGCAACGATTGTAAAGCAGTTATTAATCAGTCCAGGCTAGAGTTTGAACAGGCTAAGAGTAGAAAACTTGCTTCTTGCCCTAATGGTAGCAGAGCATTCTGGTCTCTTGCCAAAGCTATTAGCCACAACTTTTGCCCATCTCTGTCCAAACCAGATGGTTCTGTTGTCACTTCAGCCAAGGATAAATCTGACCTGCTAACATCTCATTTTTCTTCTAAGTCATGTATTAATGATCTTGGTAAAACACCTCCCACCATTCCCAACATGCTCCATTCAATACCTCCTGTGGTCTTCCATCAAAAGGATGTCAGAAGGATTTTGACGAATCTTGATGCTAAGAAATCTCCAGGTCCCGATGGTATTTCTCCACTTGTTCTCAAAACCTGTGCTCCTGAACTTACTTCTATTCTTTGCCGCCTTTTTTTCACTTTCTTATTCCAAAGGTGTTTTTCCTTCTGCTTGGAAATTTGCTCATATCCAGCCAGTTCCTAAAAAGGGTGACAAATCCCTCCCATCCAATTATCCATCCCATTGCAATTTCTTCTACTCTTTCTAAAGTAATGGAGAAATCAATTAACCGCCAACTCTTAAACTACCTAGAAACCTTCTGTCTGATTGACGATTGCCAGTATGGATTCCGTCAGTTGATATTCTGGTTATGTTACACATTTATGGACTAATTCAATGGAAAGGTTCGGTGAAACACAAGTAGTTGCTCTTGACATCTCAAAGGCTTTCGATCATGTTTGGCATAAAGGTCTTCTAAACAAGCTTCCATCTTATGGTTTGCCAACTGTTTTTAGTAATTGGTTATCCAGTTTTCTCTCTGATCGCTCACTGGGGGTGATGGTAGATGGCTTTCTGTCTTCTAACTTCTCCACTAATGCCGGTGTCCCCCAAGGTTCAGTTCTTTCCCCCATTCTTTTCCTCTTGTATATTAATGATCTTCCATTAACAAAAAATCCTATCCATAGTTTTGCCGATGATAGCACATTGCATTCCACTTTCCATTTTGAGAAACCTTGCCCTGCTCAATCAGCTTCAACTTCTCGAAAATCTGCTACCAATTCCTTAAATGCCGATCTTCAGGTAATTCTCCAGTGGGGCAAAGACAACTTAGTTGATTTCAACCCTTCTAAAACTCAGTCTTGTCTTATATCTCGCAAAAAGGATTCTTCTGCTCCTATGCTTACCTTTGGTGACACTCCAATTTCCATGCAAAATGATATATCTCTTTTGGAGATTATCCTGACTTCTAATCTCTCTTGGCACAAGCACATTACAATTATTGCTTCCTCTGCATCTAAAAAACTTGGTTTTCTCTTTCGCTCTCGGTGTTACTTTTCTTCCAAACATCTGCTCACTCTGTATAAATCCCAAATCTGCCCTGCCATGGAATATTGTTCTCACATCTGGGGTGGTGCCCCCATATCCTCTCTCAGGCTTCTTCATTTCATTCAGAAGAGGGCAGTTAGGTTAATAAATGATTCATCTCTAACAGAATCTCTCCACTCGCTTTCTCATAGACGTACTGTTTCTGCTGCATGCCTCTTCTACAGATACTTCCATGGGCACTGTTCTTCTGAATTGGCTTCTATTATTCCTGCGCTCTCTTTCAAAACAGTCTGAACACGTGCTGCCAACATCCATTTACTGTCCAACTTCAAACTCACAGAACCAACTTTTCATCTTCCTTGGTTATTCATTTAACTGCCGTTTTCTGGAACAACCTTCCTTCATACGTATTTCCTGAAAATCACAGTGTACAGAAGTTCAAGTCCAATGGCAACATATATCTTCTGCCGTGTTCTCTACCTTCATCCCAAGCACGGTACTAAGTACTATAGGTTCTAATATCTCTCGTGTTTGGGGTTTACAGAAAAAAAAGTTAGGTTGCAGAATACTCTTTCAAAAGTCTTCACCCATGGAGAGGGCATGCCTCAGGGGTCTGTGATTACCACTACCTCTTTGCTATCAAAATAGCTTAACTGAACAAATCCATAACTGAACATATACCAAAACCTGTTTATACCGCTTTATACGGTGACGATTTTAGTATTTCATCTCACTCTCAGAATATGCAAAGTATAGAATGGCAGCTGCAAGGTGCAATAGATAAAATAAGCAAATGGGTGCAAACAAATGGCTTCCGGTTTTCCACACAAAAAACTGCATGTATGCATTTCTGCAGGTAACGAAACCTACACCCTGATCCTGAACTTAAACTGGATGGGTATATGATCCCAGTTGTACCAAACATAATATTCTTAGGGCTTCTCTTGGATAAGAAACTGACATTCCTTGAACATATTAAGCAACTAAGACATTCATGCATCAAGCAGTTAAACCTACTCAAAGTTCTTTCTGCAACAACTTAGGGTGCAGATCGGATACTACCAAAACATATAAAAATTAATAGTATAACATTTACGAAAAAGCTACGTAATTATAAAACAAAATCTTGGCTTTCTACTAAACAACATCAAGAAAAATTAAAAATGTTGACATATGCAACTCTCTAACCCAGACTAGTCGCATTATAGCCTAAGCTGCTTTTGTTATTATTATTATTAAGCGTATGGTGCAAGGAAGCTGAGGCTTATGATGCACCAGCAAAAAAAAAATTTCCGAGTTAACCTGAGAGAGAGAGAGAGAGAGAGAGAGAGAGAGAGAGAGAGAGAGAGAGAGAGAGAGAGAGAGAGAGAGAGAGAGAGAAGAAGAAGAAGAATGATGATATCCGGCTCAAGACCCTGGGTGTGCCAAGACCATACTCACCAGATGTGAGCCCGTGTGCCAATAGCTCTCAAACAACAACAGCAGCATTGAGTGGCTGTGCGTGAATACTAAATATTGTATAATATTCTTGTACTCTGTATCTTATGAACTCATCTGACCTTATGTGGTTGTCCTGGAATATAAATTGAAAATTTATTTATTTATTATATGCAGTACCACTTTAGAGTTCACTGCCTTTCTTCAAATGTTAGTTGATTATCCTCCATCATCAGCCATTTTCAATCCACTGCAGGATGAAGGCCTCTCCACCAACTTTCCATTTACTACCCACAAACTCATGAATTTCATCTGTCCATCTCCATCGTTGTCTCCCAGGTTTTCTTCCAGCTCCTCTTGGGTACTATTCTGTTAGTCCATCTGCCATCATTTCTTCGAGCTATGTGTCCTGCCCAAGACCATTTTAGTTCTTTAGTTTTGATCAGAATGTCCTTTACTTGAGTTTGCTGCCTAATCTCCATGTGTTTCTCTTCTTATCTTACAGTCTGATTCCCAATATAATCCATTCCATTCTTTGCTGTGTTGTTATCAGCTTCTCTTCCATTCTTTTGGTGAGTGCCCAAGTTTCACTTCCATAAGTCATGGTGGGGAGTATACATTGGTTCATTATTTTACATTTCAGACAAATTGGTATATTTCTCCTTAGTATGTGACTATATTTCCTGAATGCTATCCATCCAAAATTTATTCTTCTCTTGACTTCCAGCCATTTATCATTATTATAGCCAATGACTTGTCTCAGATAAGTATACGACTCCATCTTTTCAATTACTGCTCTTTTAATCATTATATCCCTTTCGTTGGCATTATTGTTCATCCTCTTTTGTTGTAGTCATATTCATCTTTAGTCCAAAATCCTTACTAAATCCTCCATACTCAGTGGATCACCAATCTGCGATATTTTTATGACTTATTGAAAAATTAGTTTATTTTATCTTTAAAATATTCCATTTATGTACAACAGTAGTCATTTTTATAGTTATTTTGTTATAATATGACTATTTAAAGCCATATTATAATAAGTGTTTAGCATAAATCTGACCCATTCTGTGTATTTTATTTTATTATTGGTTCAACTATAAAAGTGAAATACTTAAGTTTGCCTCTCCTCTTTTTAATAATATTCTTATTCATTTCTTTTTCCTTAAAGATTTTAAGTGATTAAGACTTGATAATTCAGATATGAGTTACCGATCCATGGGAAGACCTGATGGTGGTCGGGACTCAGATGATCGCCGAGGCCCAAATGATGGAAATGAGCCAAAAATTCCAGATGCAAGAGTGTTTGTTGGGAATATTGATCCTGATAACATCAATAGAGAAGAGCTGGAAGAAAGATTTTCTAAATATGGGAAAATAATTGGTTGGTGTTATGTCTTTATCTTATTTCTGCCGAAATGCTTTTTTATTTTTGTTATTTATATCACTATAAATATGTTACATCATGTGATGCAAATTGGTCATTGATTTAGTATTATCTATCATTATAACTGATATGTAATTAGGTATGCTTCATTGTATAATGAGGGAAAGTACTTGCTCTGAATTAAACAAAAAACAGTTTAACATGATTAGTTTACCAAACAAAAAATGTTTATTCACAATACCAAAATCCAGATGTTTGCGTTAGAGAATTAGGAATGTTATGGAAGAACCACAGGGAAGGTCTTCAGAATATGGACTATCTGTCTTCCTTTTTTTTTTGCTAGTCTTGCTGATTGGTGTGATGGGAACAGGGTGTTTCAGTGACATTATTTGCTCGGAACATAAATGGTTATGAACTGTACTGTTGAAGAAAGCTAATTTACTGCCATCTTTGCCAAGAGGGCTAGTTTGTTATGAGTTAGAGCTTATTTACTAGAATCTAATACTAAGATGTTATATGGAGAAACAATATCTGTAATAAGTTCTCTGGGTTAAATTCAAGGTATAGTATCTGCAGCTAACTTTTTCCCAAGCCATTGTAGCTTCAACAGGAGTGGGATCATAATTTTTACAAACATTTTGGAAAAATTATAATACCAGGAATGCGATTGAAAATATATCTGCATCTTGGTGAGAAACCACTGCCAACGGTATGCATTCTGTTTGGCAGCATATTTTGCCTCATTTGGCAAATGATTTCACTGGTTTTGAATCACAAGTTCAGACAGTTGCTGAAGATATTGTGAAGATCGGAAAAGACTTGCGGTTTGAAACTTTGGACACTGCCAATGAACATGACTGCCTTAACTCATATGCAAATGACTTAGACGATGGGAAGCTCATTGAAATTGATGAGCAAACTGCATATGAAGAAGAGGAAAATAATTCTGAAGTAGATAACACTGAAGTGGCATCAAAAGAATTTTTAACAGAAGAATTGGAGAAAGATTTTTGGGGAGTTGACATGGCCTGCGAGGTGATTATGAATGGAGATTCGAATGTTGAACCTAACATCAAGATACGGAAAATTTATCGATTTATTATAATATGTTTATAGACTGTTTCTTTGGTACACATTCAATTAAAACCCATTATAATTATATCTCAGTCAGCACGGTTTCATATAACATGGAATAGTTTTGGTACCAATTATCAGTGCTATGTGGGGTATTTAGATACAAGATTGTAGTTCACACGTGCATTCAGAAACTGAATGCATGTGTGAACTACAATCTTGTATCAGCCAGTGACAATATTTAGCCTTCCAGCATCAGAATGTCTTATTCCTATACAAGGAGGTGTTATCATCATCATCATCATCATCATCATCGGCCATTTTCAATCCACTGCAGGATGAAGGCCTCTCCACCAACTTTCCAGTTCCTTCTGTTTTGAGCACTGGCCATCCATTTACTACCCAAAAACTCATGAATTTCATCTATCCATCTCCGACTTTGTCTTCCAGGTTTTCTTCTAGCTCCGCTTGGATACCATTCTGTTATTTTCTTAGTCCATGTGTCATCATGTCTTCGAGCTATGTGTCCTGCACAAGACCATTTTAGTTCTTTAGTTTTGATAAGAATGTCCTTTACTTGAGTTTGCTGCCTAATCCATGTGTTTCTCTTCTTATCGAACAGTCTGATTCCCAATATAATTTGTTCCATTCTTCGCTGTGTAGTTCTCAGCTTGTCTTCCATTCTTTTGGTGAGTGCCCAAGTTTCACTTCCGTAAGTCATGGTGGGGAGTATACATTGATTCGTTATTTTATGTTTCAGAAAAACTGGGATATTGCTCTTCAGTATGTGACTATATTTCCTGAATGCTATCCATCCAAAATTTATTCTTCTCCTGACTTCCAGCCATTTATCATTATTACAGCCACCTTTTCAATTACTGCTCCTTCAATCGTTATTTCCCTTTCCGTGGCATACTTGTTCATCATTACTTTTGTTTTAGCCATATTCATCTTTAGTCCAAAATCCTTACTAACTGTGCATAACTGATTAAGATTTTCCTCTAATTCTTTGGGATCGTGGCTTATAACCACAATGTCATCTGCAAATCGTAAATGGTTTAGGTACTCTCTGTTCACATTGACTCCTTTCTGCGACCAGTCTGATCTTCTGAAAGCTTCCTCAAGGGCTGCAGTAAACAGCTTCGGAGATATTGTGTCTCCTTGTCGAACTCCTTTCTCGGTTTTAAATTTGCTACTGTCTTAGTCTAGTCTAATAAAGGAGGTAGCACTCTGATATATATTTTCTTCAAAATCATAATATATGGGGTATCTATGCCTTGTCTTTCCAGTGCCCGAAACATTGCCTTATGCTGTATGGAGTCAAATGCCTTTT
Source organism: Mastigoproctus giganteus (assembly GCF_048544385.1). Lineage (NCBI taxonomy): Eukaryota > Metazoa > Arthropoda > Arachnida > Uropygi > Thelyphonidae > Mastigoproctus > Mastigoproctus giganteus. Next base: position 172,397,216 of record NC_143583.1, read on the forward strand.
CATAATCCACAAATGCCAGGCATAATGGTGTTTTATATTCATTTGCTTTCTCCATTAGCTGTGATATTACATGAAGGTGATCCATAGTTGAGAATCCTGTCCTAAAGCCAGCTTGCTCTTTCGGTTGATTCTCATCAAGTATTCTTTCTAATCTGTTAGTAATAACCCTTGTGAACAACTTGTAGATGTGGGATAACAAGCTAATTGGTCTATAATTTCCAATTTCTGATTTATCTCCTTTCTTATGCAGCAAAACTATGATTGCATTATTCCACTGCTTAGGTGTCACACCTTTTCTAATGCACTTTGTGAAGAGCCTTGCCAGTTTTTGTGTTATGTCTCTTCCTCCCAATTTTAACAACTCTACAGTAACTTTATCTTTCCCCGGGGCTTTCCGATTCTTCATTTTCTTCAATGCATGTTCTACCTCATCAGTAAGAATATTGGATATGTCGTATGTGTTGCTACTTTGCAATCCATCTTCCCCATTGCTGGTATCATTCCCTCGCTCCTTGTATAATTCTCTATATTAGTCTTCTGTTATTTGAATTATGCCTTCTCTGCTGTTTATAAGTACACCATCGCTATTCTTCAGTTTCAGTATCATTTGTCTTTCTGTATTACTGCTCATGGCTGCTGATTTAAATCCTTTGTTTTCCCTTAATGCTTGTTCTACTTTTCTTGTATTAAATCTTCTTATGTCCTCTCTGAGTCTCTTTCTAATGGCTTTCCATAACTGAGTATACTTAATTTTCTCCCTGTCAGTGTTTTTCTTGCTCTTCATTTGTCGTCTTCGGTTCATCATGACAAGTGTTTCTTGACTAATTTTTTCTTCTTTGGATTTCTGTTTCCCTATACGTTTCTTGGGCTTTATCACTTTCAGAAAGTTGTAATATTCCTCGTCGATATCTTGGTTCTGAGCAGTCTGCAGAAGCTCAAACTTGTTTTTAAGTTCCAGTATATACTGCTTTTTCTCCTCCTCCGTTATCTCAAAGACCTTTTGTATTATTTACTCGAGTCAGTTTTTTCCTTTCCTTTCCTACATCTATATCAAGTGTACTTCTTACCATTCTGTGATCACTTCCAACATTTACCTTATTCAGGACAGTAACATCATTCACAATATATCTTCTGTTAGTGAGGATGAAGTCGATTTCATTAGTTGTTAATCCATTTGGACTCTTCCATGTCCACTTTCTGTTCACCCTTTTCTTGAAAAAAGTGTTCATTACTGACAGTCCTTGAGATTCTGCAAATTCCACAAGTCTTTCACCTCTTATTTCTTTCACCAATTCCAAAATTTCCTATAGTTCCTCTTTCTGCGCTGTTTTGCCTTTTTCCAACCTTAGCATTGAAGTCCCCCATAATAATAGTGTAGTGGGTTTTCTGCTCATCTAGAAGACTCTCAATTTCAGTGTACATTTCTTCAACCTCTTCATCATCATGGCTCGATGTTGGTGCATAAATCATTATAACCTTTAGCTTGTACCTCTTAGAAATCTTGAGTATTAGTCTTGACACACTTGGTGATGTGCTTTTGAATTCCAAAATGTTGTTTTTAAAATCTTTATGGACCAGAAACCCAACTCCACCTTCACTCCTTTCACTGTTTCCATTGGTGTACAGCAGATTTCCACTTGATAAACTTATAAGTGATTCATTTCTTCTTCTTGTTTCAGCCAAACCGATGTTATTCCAATTCACATTTTCTAATTCCTTTTCCAGCTCTAATATCCTGTCTTCACCGATGAGTGATCTTACGTTATAACAGGCCAAGTTCAGTTTCCGTGCATGGCAGCCTGGTCGTACCCAGAGATTCTTAGCACCCTCTGCTTCCACTCTGATCCTCTCGCTGCCGTAAGAGGGAGAGTGAAAGCTGCTGGGGACTGAGGGCCATTTGTATTGTTGTGCTCTCATGCTGGAGGGTTTGGTCTTTTCCTCTTCACGCTTACCGGGCGTGTTAGTGCAGTTAGCCTTGCATTAACACCAGGAGGTGTTAATGCAAGGCTAATTCAGTGTATCTGTTTTATATAAGCAGAGATATATGCACATGCATAAATTCAAAATTTTGTTCCCTTATTAATTATCTAAACTGGAAAATAGAAGTAATTAATACTGCCATGTTTATAGGGTTTTTTTTTTTTTCTTTTATGTGTAAACATCTTTGGCAGCACATACTAAATTTCGGACTGTAGTAAAACCAATTTGTCACGATTTTATGAAACAGATATAATGTCATTTCTGGAAATGGCACCAGTTACCTTCAGGTTAGGGTCTGACACTAACTCAGTTACTTTTGATGTACCTGATCTTAGCAGTATTATGCATGGATACTGCTGTTTCTTGCAGGTCTTGTTAGTACTGCATGTGTAATTTGCAACAAAGCATGACAGAGTAACATGATCCAAGTGTTATTTGTGAAACCAATTCTCTTTCCCTATGTCACATGACTCCTCTGGAATGTTCTCTTCACTGGACTTCCTCACTCTCTGTCGCTTGATTGGCCAAACAGTGGGAATGTAAGCTACCACCATGGAGCTTTCCGACATGGGCTGATGTAGCAAGTACCAGGTGGCTTCTTGACTCGTGATCTCGACGCTTTCAAGCATGTCGTTGGATAGTTTTCTTGTGATTTTGACAACGTTGAACTCTGGGTGCACATTCATGATTGTAATGATCTATCACTGCAAATTGCTGATCCCTTGGTTCGTCTTATTCACGTAAACAACGAACTGCAAGATGGTAATGCTGCACACAAAGTTTATAGCAGTTTGGCATTCAGTCCCTTTCACTACTCAGAAAATTGATGTGAAAACATCTAGGCACCTAACAATGGAATGTAATGAAAATGCACATTGTAACAATACAAATACTTGTATTGTTGCAATCACACTATTCAACAAATGGCTACAATCAAATGCATAATTAGGCTATTGGCCTACCTCTTTGAAACATTGATTCGGTAGAGTAAGCAGTGGACGTGCATAAAACTGCACTGTTCATACTAAATATTTTGGACTGAAGTATGACACTAATGTCACTAACATTGATTCGGTAGAGCAGCGTTTCCCAAACTTTTAGTCACAGAACACTTTTCATCATCTCACAATATATTTACGGGACACTTACGAAACACAAGTTTAGTGGAAGCCAAAGAACTATTTGCGAATATTTTATTACATACGACGCCCTGTGCATCAGGAGCATCTTTATTTCTGGAAATAGCATCAGTTACCTTCTGGTTAGGGTTTGCATTTGTTGGACTGTAGTAAAACCAATTTGTCATGATTTTATGAACAGATATAAAGTCATTTCTGGAAATGGCATCAGTTACCTTCAGGTTAGGGTCTGACACTGCAATTATTGGACTGTAGTAAAACCAATCTGTCACGATTTTATGAAACAGAAATGGCGTCAGTTACTTTCCAGTTAGGGTCTGACACTAACTCAGTTACTTACTCATATATAAAGCCGAAATTCAAATAACTATTATCATACCTTTGTTTTGGTCTTTTATTAGTTGGTTCCACTTTTTTCACTTCGGCTTTTTGGGGAACAAACGGCTGCGATTGTTCTTCCTCACTTTGAAGTGCAACAGTATTGTATTTGTTTTCATTGACTACAGTTGCAATCCTAGAAGTACTTGCTTCTTCTTTTAAAGTTCCTTTTTTCAACCACAAATCCATGGTCATTTATTTTAATAATAATATTTCGAAATACTGATTATTAAAAAAATTTATACAAGGAAGTGAGTTTAGTCATATTGATTCGCTTCTCCCTCTCCTTCAACCCATGTACTTCAGGCTAAATCACATAGGAATGGCATATTAGATCACTACATTGCTACTTTTTCAGCCGACCGGGCTAGCCGAGTGGGTAAAGTACCTGCCCGGCAACCCAAAGGTCGCGGGTTCGATTCCCACCTCGGGCTTGGATCAAAGTACTGCAAAAACCTTGGGAGGTGCAATATGGCCACAGAAGCCGATGCACCAACAACTACCAAAAATCAATCAAGCTACTTTTTCATAGATGGCATTACCTCTACGCATAGTTTTCTACCCAAAATCCCGCTAAAATTAAGTGTTCCACAGTCTATTTGATTATTAGTCCATGCCAGTATATTAATAATCGAAAAAATATAATGTAAAATTATAATGATACAAAAGTGGTGTATGCTACAAATATGCAAAATTTATTTATTTTATTTTTTAATTATTAATTACGAATTTTCGCAGAACACAGTTTCGGAAATGCTGCGGTAGAGTAAGTAGCAGGCGTGACCATAACACGTTACATCGTTCATGATTTTGATTCTAGCTGTTCGATTTGAAAACAGTTCTGATTTTCATCAAAGATGTTTACACATAAAACATCTTTCCTGTGTACAGGGTACACATGCGTTTTTTTTTTTTTTTTTTTGTTTGTTTTTTTTTTCTTTGAGCAGAACTAATAAAAGTTTTATTTAGTTAAAATGTAATCTAGTAAAAAGAAATTATAATTAATAGACTGATTTATAATTCAGTCTATTCAGAAAAAGTCAAATATTGGTATCCTGCAAGCAGGATTTTTAAAAACAGAACTATTTTCTAGAAATAAAAAACAAAGTTAGCATTAGTATTAGTTGAGGCATATGATGCAAGAAAACAAGCTTATAGAGCATCACAAAAAAAAAAAAAAAAACCCTTCCCATTTCACCCATCCAGTCACTCCAAATGTTTGTATAGTTCAGCCTTAAATTTATTTAAGCTATCAACTTCCACAACAACAGATGGAAGTCAGAGTCTGAGAACGAGAGTAGCCTGTGTGGACGTACATTTTTGCCGCTCCTGGAACAGAGAAGTTTTTTCTGATTTATTTTCTGTTTTATTAGCTTAAATTGGCATATTAACTTATTTTCTAGAGTAGCTTTATATTCCTATTTACGATACTTAGTTTAAAGTAACTTAGATAGAGATTTTGTAGGTATTACTTAGTATCGGAAAGGGTATCAAATCCACGTGTTTACCGTTCGTAAATTGCCGCCATTGTTACGATAATAGATAGCATAAGCTTAATATAGTATAGTATAGTACATAATATTGTCAATTAATCTTGTTGAACTTCATTGTCAATTAAATTGTACTTTTAACTATACATATAACGACTTGGGTTACGTAACATAAATAATTAGTAAAAAATAAATAATTAATACTTAACTTGATACGGAAGTTATATAAAGGGGTTTCGTAGATAACACTCGATACTGAAACATAAATATAGCGCTATAACTGTGTTGCGATATAAGTTTAGGGTTTTAATTTTGTACTGAAATTTAAATTTTATTGAAATTAAATCGAAATCATGACTCAGACCAGAGCAGCAAAGCAAAAGGCTCAAGCTAATGTAAGTGATGTGGCTCAGGGGAGAACTGAGGGAGAACTGTGATTCAGAGGGCAACTCTGTGATTCAGAGTTGCCCTCTGAATCACAGCCTATTAAAATGCACTACTTGCTTTATGTTTGTGGAGCAGTTGGGTACGGGACATGATACTGCCATGGAGGATGTCTTTGTGTGTGCGCGCGATGCAAGGAGTGTAAGGAAATCAGGCAAACAACTCAGCGTTGTTATGGGCCTATATGAGAGCTTGAAGGACAGGGTGGATGCCCTCGAAGGATTAACAGTGAGGGGCCATCAAGCTCTCAGCTGCCCACACCAATGCCAGAGCTTGCACTTGGTCAACACGCAACACGGCGGCAGCCCCCAAGGCAGAATGCGCTGGTCCCAAAGGAATTAGTAGTTGTTGGTGACTCTATTATCAGGGAAATGGGAAACATGCTTTGTAAAAAGGATAGGTGGAATAGGACCAAGGTATGTCTGATGACAAATGAAAAGCAAGAAAAACACTGACAGGGAGAAAATTGAGTATACTGAGTTATGCAAAGTCATTAGAAAGAGACTCAGAGAGGACATAAGAAGATTTAACACAAGAAAAGTAGAACAAGCATTAAGAGAAAACAAAGGAATTAAATCAGCAGCCATGAGCAGTAATACAGAAAGACAAATGATACTGAAACTGAAGAATAGTGATGGTGTACTTATAAACAGCAGAGAAGGCATAATTCAAATAGCAGAAGACTACTATAGAGAATTATACAAGGAGCAGGGGAATGATGCCAGCAGCAGGGAAGATGGATTACAAATTAGCAACACATACGATATACCCAATATTCTTCCTGATGAGGTAGAACATGCATTGAAGAAAATGAAGAATCAGAAAACCCCGGGGGAAGATGAAGTTACTGTAGAGTTGTTAAAATTGGGAGGAAGAGACATAACACAAAAACTGGCAAGGCTCTTCACAAAGTGCATTAGAAAAGGTGTGACACCTAAGCAGTGGAATAATGCAATCATAGTTTTGCTGCATAAGAAAGGAGATAAATCAGAAATTGGAAATTATAGACCAATTAGCTTGTTATCCCACATCTACAAGTTGTTCACAAGGGTTATTACTAACAGATTAGAAAGAATACTTGATGAGAATCAACCGAAAGAGCAAGCTGGCTTTAGGACAGGATTCTCAACTATGGATCACCTTCGTGTAATATCACAGCTAATGGAGAAAGCAAATGAATATAAAACACCATTATGCCTGGCATTTGTGGATTATGAAAAGGCATTTGACTCCATACAGCATAAGGCAATGTTTCGGGCACTGGAAAGACAAGGCATTGATACCCCATATATTATGATTTTGAAGAAAATATATGAGAATGCTACCTCCTTTATTAGACTAGACAAAGACAGTAGGAAATTTAAAATCAAGAAAGGAGTTCGACAAGGAGACACAATATCTCCGAAGCTGTTTACTGCTGCCCTTGAGGAAGCTTTCAGAAGATTAGACTGGTCGCAGAAAGGAGTCAATGTGAACGGAGAGTACCTAAACCATTTACGATTTGCAGATGACATTGTGGTCATTAGCCACGATCCCAACGAATTAGAGGAAAATCTTAATCAGTTATGCACAGCTAGTAAGGATTTTGGACTAAAGATGAATATGGCTAAAACAAAAGTAATGATGAACAAGTATGCCACAGAAAGGGAAATAATGATTGAAGGAGCAGTAATTGAAAAGGTGGAGTCATATACTTATCTGGGACAAGTCATTAGCTGTAATAATGATAAATGGCTGGAAGTCAAGAGAAGAATAAATTTTGGATGGATAGCATTCAGGAAATATAGTCACATACTGAAGAGCAATATCCCAGTTTGTCTGAAACGTAAAATAATGAATCGATGTATACTCCCCACCATGGCTTATGGAAGTGAAACTTGGGCACTCACCAAAAGAATGGAAGAGAAGCTGAGAACTACACAGCGAAGAATGGAACGAATCATATTGGGAATCAGACTGTTAGATAAGAAGAGAAACACGTGGATTAGGCAAAAAACTCAAGTAAAGGACATTCTGATCAAAACTAAAGAACTAAAATGGTCTTGGGCAGGACACATAGCTCGAAGACATGATGACAGATGGACTAAGAAAATAACAGAATGGTATCCCATAGGAGCTAGAAGAAAACCTGGAAGACAAAGGCGGAGATGGATAGATGAAATTCATGAGTTTCTGGGTAGTAAATGGATGGCCAGTGCTCAAAACAGAAGGCACTGGAAAGTTGCTGGAGAGGCCTTCATCCTGCAGTGGATTGAAAATGGCTGATGATGATGATGTCTGATGAGGCAAAGGTTGATGACGTTGTAGAGCGGATATCATCTTTTAAGGGCACAAAAGGTGATGTAGTTGTACACGTTGGCACTAATGATATTAAGAGTAGGATACCGGAGGAATTACTTAACAAGTTACAGGTCACTGTTGAAAAAAAGCCGTGAATTAGGGTTGAATTTGAAAGTGTCTGCAACTCTGCCCAGACACGATAGGAGGGAGTATATAATGAGAGCCCTGTCGATCATTTGGGCCCTGGAAAGATGTGCACGGCTCATGGGGTAGAATTTTTTTCAGCCTGGTCTGTACTTGTTAACAGGAGAGACTGCTTCTACAGGGATGGGATACACTTAAATAGAAAGGGTGCAAGAATGTTTGCTGATGCTATCGAGGCAGTGTTATGTGGGTCGGAAAACTGCTAGATTGGGGGGATACAAGGACTAATAGATTAACAGTAGCCACTGCCAGAGGTGAAAGTGATTCTTGCACTGCTTCTATTGGAATGAGCCGCAGCCTGGAAAATAAGATGCAGGATATTTCAAAGACTGCTGGGAGTAAATTGCGGTACAAGTAAACACATGGGCTGTGTTAGGGTAGCTAAGAAAAAGAACAGGTGCACGTATACTTGCGTGTACACCAATGCTAGGAGTTTAGTAAATAAATTTGATGAATTTGAGGTATTGCTTAAAACATCAAAGGCAGATTTTGTGGGGATTTCAGAGACGTGATGTCACACAGATATAAGGAATGCAGAACTGAAATTTGGGGAGTACAATGTCTACAGAAGGGATAGACAGGATAGGAAGGGAGGAGGGGTTATGCTATTAGTTAAAAAATAAATAAAATCCAAGGAAGTGAAGCCAGTCGACATTGCTGGACAGAGCAGTGTCGAGTCAGTTTGGTGTGACATAAGCATTGGGAAATCAAAATTGAGAGTAGGAGTGTGCTATAGGCTTAATGACTCTGATGACTATAATAAGAAATTGTACAGGGAAATAGAGTGGGCCAGTAAATCAGAGTGTCTTATAATGGGGGATTTTAATTTCCCAGATATTGACTGGAATTTGGGGGCTGGTCACTCACACACTAGCAAGGCTTTTGTTGATTTATTGAATGATTGTTTTCTACATCAGCATGTTCAGGAGGCAACTAGAGGGAGTAATACTCTTGATTTGATTATCAGTAGTGATTCTTCATGCATTAAGAATCTGCAGATAAATAAACCATTAGGTCGCAGTGATCACAGTGTGCTGAAGTGGGATTTACTCAAAGAGGTAACTACCATTAGGGGTAAAGGGAAGGGTTATTGCTTTCGTAAAGATGACTACGATGGACTGAGGCAGTATTTAAAATCTATACAGTGGGACCAACTGATGATGTTACCACCAGCAAATTCAAAATGGGAAGCATTCAAAGAACTTATCTTGGAAGCTACTAGGCTTTACATACCAAATAAGAAATATTGTTCAAGGTTTAGGCCTAAGTGGATGTCAGATGAACTAATGAGTCATATTGCAGAGAAGAAAAATGCATGGGATACATACAAATTAACATGTGACACAGAAGCCTATGATAGATAAAAGTTGATCTGTAACCAAGTTACAAAGGAGGTTAGGCAGGCGAAGGCAGATTACGAGAAATCTTTGGCAAGGGATGCAAAGAAAAACAGCAAAGAGTTCTTTACTTATGTAAACTCTAGAAGGAAGGGGATGAATCAGATTGGTTCACTTGATATTGATGGGTCAAGTGTTGATGATCCTGCTCAGGTAGCTAACAAACTAAATGAATATTTTGCATCGACATTCACACATGAAGAGTTATTCAGCGAGGGGAATGCCAGATGTGTATTCAACTCTGGCAGTCAGCTAGAGAATCTTGTAATAATTGAGAGTAAAGTGGAGGAGAAATTGTTGAAGATAAATACAAAAAGGCACCTGGGGTGGATGGGATCTATCCAGTTATATTAAAGGAGGCAGCAAAGGAAGTAAGCAAACCCTTAGCCATAATTATGAGAGCTTCCTTGGACTCAGGGGAAGTACCCATGGACTGGAGATGTGCAAATGTGACCCCAATTCACAAAGGAGGATCAAAGGGCGACACAAGTAATTATAGACCTGTTAGTTTAACTTCTGTTCCTGGAAAATTAATGGAGGCACTGGTTAAAGAAGCACTGCAGGATCATCTAGACAAGACTTCAGTTATAGCTCAGACATAGCATGGTTTTGTTAAGGGAAAGTCTTGCCTGACCAATTTGATTGGATACTATGATGCAGTCACAAAAGAACTGGATGCAGGGAATAACTTTGATATTATATACTTGGATCTTAGAAAGGCTTTTGATACTGTTGCACATGGAAGACTGCTGCACAAATTGGAGCAGTGTGGCATTGGAGGCAAATTGCTGCTATGGATAAAGGGGTGGTTGAGAGGGGGAGAGGACAGAGAGTGGTAATCAATGGACACTGCTCATCGTGGACTAATGTTATTAGTGGAGTCCCTCAGGGTTCAGTGTTGGGTCCATTATTGTTTTCTGTATTTATAAATGATATTGATGATGGTATATCAAGCTTAATCAAGTTTGCAGACTATACGAAGGTTGGCAGGGTTGTCAAGGACACTAATGACACTATGCTACTGCAACAGGATCTGGAAAGGTTGAGCAGATGGGCTGAGAGGTGGCAAATGAAGTTTAACATTGACAAATGTAATGTACTACATATGGGAAACAGCAACCCCAGAGCAACGTATCAACTCCGTGGTACTACACTGACAGTGGTAGAGAATGAAAGGGACCTGGGGGTGCTTGTGCAGGCAGATATGAAGTTTTCTGACCAGTGCAGACGGGCTGCAAGAGTAGCTCATGGTGTATTGTCGATGATATACAGGAATTTTTCTAGCAGGGATAAGGAGGTGATTATTCCCTTGTATAAGGCAATGGTCAGACCACACCTAGAGTACTGTATACAGGTCTGGAGGCCTCATTTCAAGAAGGATGTAGAGATGCTGGAATGAGTACAGAGAAGGGCAACAAGATTAGTGAATGGAACAAAGGGGTGCTCTTATGAAGAAAGGCTTAAGTTTTGCAAATTACAGTGTCTGGAGACTAGGCACCAGCGAGGTGATCTGATAGAGGTGTCTAAAGCCTTGAATGGTTTGAGCATGCTCAATGCTGATCGGAATCTTCCTCTTGCTCAGAATAATCACCTGAGAGGGCATAAATTCAAATTGAGGAAAGACAGATGTAGGATAGACGTGAGGAAATTTGCCTTTAGCCAGCAGGTGGTTGGTTGGTGGAACATACTTCCATCCCTTGTTGTGGAGGTTGATAGCCTGAATAAGTTTAAGGCTAAGCTGGACAGTTATTTCGAACGAACAGAGGGGTGAAGTGGAAGTGGTTATTTTTTATTTATTTATTTATTTATTTTTTTTTTTTTTGGCTGATGCTGCTTAAGCTTGCTTTCTTGCATCAAATGCCTCTACTAATGTTAAAAAGTCTGTTCCAGCAATCAACTACCCAATGGCTAAAGGCAAACTGCTGCACATCTGTTCTGCAACTGTCTTTCCTCAATTTGAATCTATGCCCCCTCAGGTTCTTAATTAATATTTAGGGTGCTCCTGCTGCTGGCTTATGAAGAGCTGAACATACAGAGTTGAATAAAAGAGAAGAAAAGGTGAAACCAGTAAACAGCAATAAGCCAACATATGCTGAAGTTGCAAAGAAGATTTTTGTTGGGATACACACAGAAATGACTATAGCACTGAAAGAGTAATTTATATCCATTGCTTGCTATTTACTGAGTTCTCAAAAACCCACAGAGAAAACCTGTTTACCTGCCACTCCAGTATCACTACTTTATGTTCTGTCGATACTGAAATCAGCAATAAAAAATGTTACAAAAAAACTAATTATTAGCCAACAGTAGATTGGATTTTCTGTATTATTTCTTTGGCATTTCTGTAACTGCTGGATTTCTTCAGGTAGATATGAAGTAGTTAGCTCAACATCCAAGAAAAAATGGAGTTTGAAGTTAAAAATCAGTACCTGACAAATCAGTTTTGGAACTCTTTGTGGAGAAGAAATGGACATAAGGTAGTGACCATATACTTCCTTCTCAAAAATGAAAAATCCAAGACAAGAATAAAAAAAAAAAAATAAAAATAAATAAGCCCTCATCCCTTGGATATCAAGTGATGGATCCACTAAGCCCAAATAATACTAAATTCGTACAGTGGAATTGTTGCAGATTCTTGAAAAATATTGAAGACATTAAAGCCCTTATGCAAGAAGAGCCAGTTTGCTTTTACTTATAGGAGACATGACTGAAGGAAAATGACCCCATCCTGCATAGCCTCAGTATCATTCATAACGATGGGGGGGGGGAAGATAGCCTTGCTTATGGTATTATTATCCTTATGGGCAATCAGACCTAATTTCACCCTTTTCTGCTTACAGCAAGTATAGAGATAGTAGCAGTCTACCTTACAGTGGGGTTTTATTAACATTCTGCTCTATCTATTTGCCACCTGGGACTGTCGTCCCTTAGACAAACTTTGATGATGCTTTCCCCTGTCTTCTTCAGGATTTTACTGTACATAACACCACCCTGTCACACTTTTTCACAGGAAATGCTGATATTAATAGAAGGAATGTGTCATACAACATGTGCTCACTGATACTGAGCTCTCTTTTCTAAATGTGGGAATTAAAATCTTCTTCCTCAAGTCTACCCAGATGTTCACTACCATTGATCTCTCTATTCCCCTCCTCTATTTGTCAAGTGAAACAGATCCCATATGGAAGCATTCATTTCTCATGATAACTTTGTGGGAGACATTGGCTTCCTTTTAGGTTATCATCTTAGAAGATTGATCAGACTGACTGGATTGCCTTCCAACATATGGCAGAGTTTGACATCACTACAGCCAGTCAGGAGCCTATTAATGATGCAGTGACATACATCATAGAAAATATTGTCCATTTAGCTGTAACTACAATTCCAAAACTTCTATTCAGTTTTCACCATTTCCAAAACTATGTGGGAATGTAGAATACACCTGATCAAAAAAAGACTCAAAGCAAAGCTTAGGAGATATTCCAAAGGTGTCCTACCACATCTAATTTCATAGTCTTTAAATGTGCATGTGCCAAAGCATACTGTGTTCGATGTCAAAGCCACAAGGAATCCTGAAGCCACTTTACATCTTAAATTACCCAATTGACGAGAATGCTAAGGCTTCTATATAGGACAAAATATGGAAAATGAAGAAAATTCACATCACACCCTTCATCAGACCTTGAATGTAATGCTTGCCCTGTTGTAGGTTGAAGTGCAAAATTCAGTGCTCTTGAGGAAACATTTTCTAATCTATCTGCAACATCAACTTATTCCCCAGAGTTCTTGATCCCAAAGGTTTCATTTTGGAAAATTAAACCTTAATTTGAAAATCATCTTAATTTCACATCAAAGGGTTTTTACCCATACAAGTGGCCATTTACCATTCAAAAGTTGAAAATAGCTGCTGGCTTTACAGACTTTGCAATTGGACTAGATAACATCCATTATGAAGTGATTAAGCACCTTTTACCAAACTATGTGGATCATCTTCTCTTCCTGTATTGCAGAAGCAGAAGTTTTCTTGAAGAGCAGTTTCCAGATGACTGGTAAGGCAAATGTCCCTTAGAAAATTAACTAGAAAAGGATCCTAAATTTCCTACATAACTATTGTCTTATTGCCTTTGACTAGCCATTTGTGAAAAATGGTGGAAAGAAAGGTCAACATGTCTTATATGGTATTTAGAAGAAAATGACCTATCCATCATGTAGTTCAGCTTTTGAAGAAACAGAACCACTCTGGACCACCTAATTAAACTAGAAATGTCCACCCCCAGATACTTTCCTAAAACAAGAGCACCTGCTGTCAGTTTTCTTCAGTATGAAAAAAAGTGTGATCTTTGAGATTTGGTATTGGGCTCAGTCATACGTCACTTTCCCATTTTTATTAAAAACTTTTTACCCCCTCAGTCTTTCTAGGTTCATGTATGGTCCACCCTCCTTTTGTCCTTTTTTCCACAGTACTTCAAGGATCAGTTTTAAATGTTATGTTTTTTGCCATCAAAGTGAATTCCATCACAGAACAGTGCCCTCTGTGTTGATGATAGTAGCTTATTTTCCCAGTCACAGAACCAGTGTCATTGAAAGACAATTACAGGCCACTGATCACCTCAACTCCTGGGCAACGAAAATTAGCTAATGACAAAAAGTGTTCAGTCAATTTCACTGTGGTGCAAAGGACCAAATCCTTTTTATACAGAGCAAATCCTGCATTCCAATAGGTCACAGAATTGCAATTTGTAAACTTAGTCTAGACACCTCTAGAGATTTATCATTTGTATTCAGCATCATTTCAAGGGCCATTTTGGGCTACAGTGCAAATCTCCAGCCTCTCTTATGCTTGTAGCTCCTCATTTTAATTACACTAATCTCATATTTCCTAATGGCCTGGGACTCGAAACCAGGTGGCCTTTATGACTTCCTAACAAAAGAGAAAATTATAACAATGGTAGTGCTGTAATGCATATCTCTCTCTCTCTCTCTCTCTCTCTCTCTCTCTCTCTCTCTCTCTCTCTCTCTCTCTCTCTCTCTCTGTGTGTGTGTGTGTGAGATGGTGCTAGGGATGAGATCACTCACTTTTGCTCTAGCATCATCTTCAAAGGAATGCCAGAAGGGCAGGCTAGACACAGATATAAAAAGTCATGAAGGTCACCATTCTTTTGTCAGTCTTCATGGGAGCTTTAGACAGCATTAAAAAATTTTTTCCTATGATGGGATTAATGGGTCTCAAACTTTTATTGCTGTTTAGTGTATGACTGTACAGAATTCAGAGGAGTAAGAGTAATGTAGAGAAAACTACTGATAATATTTAACACACAATTGCTAATTAATTATTACAGTTGCATGCTTGACATGCTCTTTTCTTTAACATTAGAAAAACCATCTTCCTTGTCACTCAAAATTATAGACTAGTGAGCTATTCCATATGGAGACAATACCTCTTGAATGTCAAAAACAGATTGATGAAGTAATCAGTTTTATGCTACATTTGCAGTGATGTCTAAGTGTTTTATATGTGGTAAAAATAAAGCATTAGTGTAGTATTCTACTATACAAATGATTTGTGTGTTGACACGATCCATTGAAGTGTTACAACTTCAAATATTTAATGCACTCATAGCAGCAGCAACTATGAGTGCATAGCAGAAGCTATATGATTTTATGAATAAATTTTTTAAGTTGTTAACTCAGTTTGCCAGACTTTCCATTGTGAATTGCCAAGACCAAAGTGCATTTTCTTACAGCATTTGAAGGTCTGCTGTCTCCAAACAGAATTCATAGACACTAAGTTGCCAACTGAATTTTCAAAAATGTCAAATTAAATGTTATTTAACTTTAATAGAAATATTATCACATCTGGAGAACCAGTTCATCATCTAGTAGTGCCATTCAGTGAACAAGTTTTTTTAACTAAAAATTAAAATGAACTGATTTTACACAAAAAAAAAAAAAAGAATAAAAGAGAATGGGCCCATGACACTGGTTTTCATGGTAGAAGAAGAAAATAGAGCCAGCAGTAACTAAAATAAATTTAATAAGTTTTTAATACGATGAAGAAGCTTTTGGGGTAACAAACCCCTTCCTCATCAAGAAAAGGTACATACATACAGAAATGCAAACATAACATTTCTGTTATGTTTGCATTTCTGTATGTATGCTCTACTGTATTTTCTTCTAAAAAAAAAAAAGTTTCCTGGATCTCTCAATGTTACTGAAGATTAAAAAATGGATATTTTCCAGCTTCACTGTGAGTACCTACTAGACTATTATGAAAGCAGAAAGAATTGTTGCACAGTGGTCCTTTGTTGGGAACTGAAACGTGCCCAAGGAAGCTTGAAATATAACAACTTATTCTAAATCATGTTTGGAATTTTAATAGATTCTCATGGCAATACTGACTTTGAGATGGTATTTTTCCAGGTGTTGTGTGTTTGGGGGGGGGGCTGAATTTAGATCTCTTTGTGGTAAACCTTTGGAAATACTTGTGACAACTAAATCTAAACAGCAGTGACAATCTTATAAACAAAACCCTGACTGAACAGTTCTGAAGAGCCACAGGATGGAGTAGTATTTTTCTTGAGCATGTAAGCTCAAGGAAAATACTACTCCATCCTGGTGGGGGACAGCATTATTTGAGGCCGTATTATATGAAGGATAAGATTTCATTAATCTAATAAATACACCATGAATTAGAACACATTTAATGCTAAAAGTTCTAAACCTCCCAAAAAACTTCATTCATTTCACAAATATACATGTTCTCGTCACCAAATACGGAGGATGCGGAAAGGTCAAAGATCAGGGAATGACCACCGCATATCCCGGAGCAATATGGCCTTAGTTGCTAATGCTCCTAAAAAAAACCAAATAACAATAGCATGTTCTCGTTTCCATTCTCAGTTATGTCTGTTTCCAACTACAATCTGTCAGTCTCCGCTTAATTTTACTGAAAGTAAAAGTAAGTCTTAATTATAAGGTTCCTCAACCACAACACAATCTCAGTTACCATAACTATTTTCTCTATGATCTATATTGGCTTAGGTTACTCATTTTTGGACAAATTCACTGGAAAAATTAATTGATTGAAACTTGACTTTGAGCAAGCTAAGAGTAGAAAACTTGCTTCTTGTTCAAATGGTAGTTAAGCATTCTGGTCTCTTGCCAAAGGTATTTGCTGCAACTTCTCTCTATCAATACTCTCACCTCTTTTACAACTTGATGTTTCTCTTATATCTGTAGCCACAGTTGACTTACTATCATCCTAATTTTTCTTCTAACTCTTATATTAATGAACTCGATATAACAACACTTGTTATACTCAGTACAATTCACTGAATGCTTCCAGTTTCTAAAATAGTTTCAGATCTCTCCATTCTGATTATTATCATCCCATTATACTTTCTGCTCTTAGTATTAGTAGTGGCAAATGACACAAGTATTAGTAGTGGCAAATGACACAAGAAAGCAATCTTATATAGCATTAGCCAAAAAAAAGTACCCACCTCACCAGTCAATCCGCCTCCCCAAGAATTTTTCTAGTTCTTCATTGAATTTATTCAAAACTACCCACTTCCACAATAACAGATGAAAGAAAGGTTGTTCCAACCATCAACCACCTCCTAGCTGAAGGCAAACTTCCACACGTCTGTCCTGCAACCATCCTTTCTCAATTTGAATTTGCCTATAAAACAAATGGGCACTCTTTTGTGTGCCCATTTGTGAAAGGCATGCAATACAAGATGTTTTTTTTTTTTTTTAATTTAAGGTGTCAAAAGATAAATATAATTGAAGAAAATCAGCATTTAGCCTGTAGGCATACGTGGAAATTTTTGATTAAAATAGTCATGGGGACTGTTGAACCTTGCATAACAGGTACAAAGTTTTAAATAGTGTGTGATAGCAGTTGTGGAAGAAAATCATTGCACATGTACTCAAATATGGAGATTAGGTATGGCTAGCTTATAATGTTTACTGAGTTGCAATATAGCCTACCTGTAAAGTGTTGTAAATTAATAATTGTGTGTTGTACACTCAGTGATCACTGAATTATGACCACCTATGTAATATGTTCCTCCACTGTTTGCATGGATAACAACCACAATTCCCTTAGGCATTAACTCCACTAGATGTCTGAAGATGTCCATAGATATCTGCAATGTTTTCTACATTGTCAGAACAGATGACAGTTGCATGTCCATGCTTCCCTTTCTGTTCCAAAACATTTCACAGACGTTCAATTTTTATTGAGGCCAGGCGAATTTGGGGGCCAGTCAAGATCGGTGATACCTTCACTGTGTTCCTTGTTGTTTGTTTTTTGTTATTTGGTTTTTAGGAGCATTAGCAACTAAGGCCATATTGCTCCGGGGATATGCGGTGGTCATTCCCTGACCTTTCCTTATCCTCCGTATTTGGTGGGCACGGGCTCGAACCCCGGTCTAATCAAGAAGCGTGTGCTACGCACTGCTGCTCCTGCCCACCTGGCTACAGAGGCGCCCCTGTGTGCCTAATGACATGGACATTGTCTTGAAAGATCCCATTTCTATCTGGAAAAAATGCAACCTGGCAGGGTATGCAATGTCTCCTGAGATCTGCAGATAGACCTCACCATTGGTCATAGTGGATACCATGCACGACTGGTTCATGACCTCTTATTGTTTGGATTCATGTGACCAGCACACTCATTTCCAATCCTACAGTGTCCAACCAGCATGTTATTGACACCAGTTTGAATAATTTCTCTGTAATTCAGATCCAGAAGTTGATAAAATTTAATCAGTTGATGCATAAATAGATGTAGGGGATGTTGTTGCATAAAAAAAAAAGTAATAACAGGTTTTATTTTACATTTTTTATTGTTAAATATAAGAGAAATTCTCATACTTTACTATAGGAATGCCCTTCAACCAACACTCTTTACATTTTTACATTTAACGTCTTTTACATTTTTTATGTAAAAATAAAAACAAATATTTCAAAGCCTTGTTATACAAAGTTTACATTTTTTATAAAATTACAAAATTCCATGAAAAGATCTTGCTCATAGGGCCTGCTTCTATAATATATACAGTATTCATGTCCTCTCACATTCACGAAACTCACTTATGAAAGGCGTAATGTCTACTCTTGTATATATGCTTTTATTCTAACCAGTGGCTGCCTCTCCAGTTGGTTTCTTTACATGCTACAAGAAAGGATCCAGCCAGGTGACGTAAATTTGTAGATATTTGCATGTCTACTCTGTAGTACTGCAAGTGCAACTGCCATCATCTAAATTATATTCTCAATTTGCATCCATTTTTCTGTTGTTCTTTATCATACGACAGCTCCTTCAAAAAGATTCATGGTATAACATCATGTTGCTGAGGGATAAGTTTTTACAAAATTTTTAAAATTTGTGAAAATTAAACTTTGCATATGATGATTTTAAATATTGTTTTCTTATTTTTTTTTTTTAGCTTGGTTTCCCAGTATTGGAGTGAGATTATTAAAAAAATCAATGAGAATTAAAATCGTGAAAATCGTAAATCACAAAAGTATTTACAAATCATAAAAATAGTAAAAAAAAAACCTCATTGTTACTTCTTTGTTGTGTATTACTATCTTCTTGAAATTGAATCAGGTTGTATTTTTATGTATTACTTGATTCAGTTTCATCAACTTCTAGATCTAAATTGCAGTTAATTTCGACTTTTATAAGCCAAATTGTACAAAAATGCTAGATGGGCACAATCTTATCTTTGTCCTTTAAAATATATTTTGGTGCTACAATAAATTATAAAATACAATTAATTAGAAATAATTAATAGGATAAGAGATGGCAGCAGTTGGTTGCCAAAATATTTTTAACATACCTGATAGGTTAATTGCTGTCATATGTCAGCAGTTAAATATCGTCAGACATGTGACAAGACATCAGATAAGTTATGAATTTCAAAATGTTTTGTGTATAAAAATAGGAAAAACTGTAGAAGAATATTACAGAAAAACTAGGTGCACTCTAAAAATTTTCAGCATCAGGGCAACTTGGTGCATGACAATTTTTGCATCCTATATGGAAGTATGCAACATCCCGATGCAACAGTGCTGCCTGCAAACCCATGTGTAAAATATACATATTAATTCATATATATTTGGAAATTAAAAATCCTTAATAGTGGAGGGTATGATTATTCCAGCAGTCCTTTAATGTGAAAGGTAGTTGATATCTTTAAATGTATCTCTTCTCTTGACTATTAAGTTCCTCCCAGAAATATAAAAGAAGCAGTGGCTGCAGTAAGGGGCAGGCTTCCCCTCCATATAATTCATGTAATTTTTTTCTCACAAGAGGACTGGGAAATAATAATAAAAATGGTTAATTTCATTTCAGAATTGTACCCAGTTTTTATTTAAAATTTCACAAAATTTATCACAACAAAAGAATACATATTAGATCAACATATCGTAAGTACCATGTATTTACCATATGTTTTTTTATGGTACTTACGATATGTTGATAAAGTAAATAGTATAAATCCTCCACATGAAGCCCAGATATATCCGATAATTCAAAATAAAACAAAATAAAAACATAAGCCAGTAGTATGGCAAAAATGTAGAGCGAAAATTAACATAAAAATAACGTGAAATAAAATAAACCAAACAGGAAAG
Organism: Mastigoproctus giganteus; assembly: GCF_048544385.1. Taxonomy (NCBI): domain Eukaryota; kingdom Metazoa; phylum Arthropoda; class Arachnida; order Uropygi; family Thelyphonidae; genus Mastigoproctus; species Mastigoproctus giganteus. The sequence continues at coordinate 172,417,175 of NC_143583.1, forward strand.
GGAAAGTAAAGGTAATAAGACATAAACAGTAGCCGATTGTACCCTATATAATTTAGCACTTTAAATCCAATTAATAAAACCGATGTCAAATTTAAAATAATGCCAATTATAATAAAATATGCTTCCTCTAATGACAGCTTAATTTATTTATTTTCTTATTTTATTTTATGTTAAACTTTAAGCCATTATTTAAATATAAATCAGTGGTAGTAGTGGGTTGATAGGCTAAATAAGCAGCGCCTGTGCCGCTATCTATTCCTTTCTTTCCTTTATATAAGCTGGTTAAGCTTACATTATGTCAGTGGTGTGGCTCTGATCTAGAGTGTTGTCTGTTCTATAAATTATTTCTCGCTGCATAAGGACCACCGCCATGCAAATCCTCTGCATTGGTGGATCGATCGGAGGAGGAATGGGTGGTTGGGTTCTTCGATCTTTTCGCCTTTGCGACGATTTGTATGGTGATTGAAATGCAGCGATTCCATGACCATTATTGGCCTTGTGGTCCTCTGTCGATATGGGGCATAATGATCAGTCTATTATTTTGATATTTTTGTTTTTCTTTTAGTAGTTCTTAACCCCCTTTCTGATGATATTTCACGTTTTTCGGAACTGGTACCTTCGAGGGGGGTACCTCTAAATCATATTATAATTGGCATTATTTTAAATTTGACATCGGTTTTATTAATTGGATTTAAAGTGCTAAATTATATAGGGTACAATTGGCTACTGTTTATGTCTTATTACCTTTACTTTCCCTTTGCTGTTTGGTTAATTTTATTTCACGTTATTTTTATGTTAATTTTCGCTCTACATTTTTGCCATACTACTGGCTTATGTTTTTATTTTGTTTTATTTTGAATTATCGGATATATATATATATATATACACACACACACATACACAGGGTGTCTCAAAAATATTGGTACAAACGTTTAGGGGAGGTAGGTAACATCTAAAGGAATGTGAATCGCATAGGAACCCATAACTGGAAACCTCACCGTAAGTCGGTACACGGCGCTGTTCATCAGTTCGTGAGAGGGAAAATTTCTGGTTTACTCATCCAAGCAGTAGTTGCCGCACGAAGAGCATGCATCGATATACGAACTGTGAGATGGCAGACATGCACCTAGTGTATGGATTAGCAGAGGGCAGTGGACGAGCCGCTCAACGAATTCACAAATTTTGATGCACACGCGCAAACAAATGGTGGTCCAGTACATGTCGGTCTGGGAAGCGTTCTCCATAAATTCGTTGAGCGTCATTTAGAGGTAACAGGAGTAGTGCGGGCAGACCAGGTTCGACGTGAACCCCCGCCATGGAAGAAAATGTGTTGAATGCCGTCCAGAATAATCCTACTACCAGTACACATGCCGTTGCCTCTGCCTTAGGAGTGTCTCGTTGCAGTGTACAGCATGTCTGCCACGATGATTCCTTACACCCCTTTTATCTCCAAAGGGTTCAGTTACTGCTCCCCCAAGATCCTGCACATGTGGCTTTTGCGCAATGGTTTCTCCAAGAAAGTGTTCAAAACTTATTTTCCAGCCTATGTTTATTCTCTTTATTCTATATTTTTTTTATACTGCCAGTATATTGCCTCTTCCCTTTACCTTGAGTGTAGAGATATGGTTTCAACACAGTTGTCCTTTGTAGGTTAATTTCTGTTGCCAAAATCTCTTGCCTTGATGCATTGGCTAAATTGGTGTGTTCTAACTGCACTTCTCAATCACCAGAATTCCCCCTTCTGAATTTATACAGGTCACAGTACAGATCAGACATAATGAATTCCTTAGTGTTATTCTGAAACCTAAGTTGTGACAATGAATCCCAGCAATGCTAATTTAGAGGACCCGCAGAGTCACTGGGAGGTCCATTGTAGGTTTGTTGTGGATGAATAGTCAACCACATGGCATGGATACCAAACAAGCCTTCTGAATGCTGCCTCCAGTGCACAAGCATAATGTGTCATCTGCTGGTAATTTTAGGTTAAATAAACTTGAATATCTTGATGAAAAGTTTGATGTATGCTGATAGGTTTGCTGTATAATATAAAGGTAGATAGGGTGGTTAATGGCATTAACCAGGGTATGATGTTTCAACAGTCTAGTGGTTTTGTCACTTTTTTGCAAATCAGCTTGTGAAACACACATGCAAATCAGCTTGTGAAACACACACACTTGTACAAACCTAATACCTGATGGTAGCATAAGTTGCTGATGTGTCTGAAAACCGGCAGCAACATAAATTAATTCAGCAAAATGCTCAGCAATGATGGTGAGCTGCAGGTCAGTGTTTTAAGATTTAAAAAAAAAAAAAAAAAAAAAAAAAAAAAAAAAAAAAATGTTTAAATTTAAAGTTTTTTTTTGTTTTTTTTTTAGTTTACTTTCCATATTAAGTTGTAGTAAAGCAATAGTTTTTAGTATCCTATTCATTAGCACATTGCCGACCGGGCTAGCCGGGTGGGTAAAGTGCCTGCCTGGCACCCAAAGGTCGCGGGTTCAAATCCTGCCTCAGGCTTGGATCAAAATACTGCGAAAACCTTGGGAGGTGCATTATGGCCACAGAAGCCGATGCGCCAACAACTAAAACAAAACAAAATTAGCACATTATAGGCATAGATGCTGGTGCACCAAAAAAATCTTAAGACAAATAAACAAACAAACAAACAAGCCCTAATCATTTAGCCAAATATGTTTTTCTATTTATATAAAATAGAATATTTATAATATAAAATAGAATAATTTGGGATTGAAAGTGTCTGAAATTCTGCCCAGACATGATGTGAAGGAGTACATGATGAGAGTCTTGTAAATCAGTTTGGCTCTTGAGAGAGACACTGCGAGGCTTAGGGTAGAATTTTTCTCGTAGTGGTCTGTTTTTGTTAACAGGAGCAGGATAGGTGAATCGGAAAACTGGTGGGGGGGATTCATAGCCTAATAGATTAATAGTAGCTGCAAGAATAGGAGAAAGTGATTCTTGCACTGCTTTTGTAAAAACATGCCTCAGCATGGAAAGCAAGGTGTTGGGAATTTCAAAGACTGCTGGGGATCCTTGTGGAACAAGCAAATACATGTGCACTAAAAGATTAAAAGGTTACTAAAAGTAAAAACATTTGCAAGTATACTTGTATGTACCTTAATGCTAGGAGCAGAGTAAATAAATTTATGAATTTGAACTACTGATCGAATCATCAAATGCAGAAGTTTTCAGGATATCAGAGACATGATGTCACTTTAAGGGATTCAGAATTTGAAAGCAAAAAGATAGACAGGATAGGAGAGGGGATGTTTATGCTCTTAGTTAAGAAGCACATAAAATCTAAAACAGCATATCAAGTGGACATGGGTGGCCAGTGTAGTGTTGAGTCAGTGTGGTGTGACATAAGCACTGAGAAAACAAAAATGGAGTGTGCTGTAGGCCTAATGACTGTGTTGAGTATATTGAACAACAGTTGTTCAATATACTCAACACAGTCAAAAAATAACTTCAGAAAAATAAGAGTAGGCTAGTAAATTAGAATGTCTTATATGGAATTTTAACTTTTCCAGATGTTCTATATAGTCAGTGTCTAGATTTTATATTCAGTGTACACAAAGTGGAATCAATGGCAACTCAATACAGGTCTACCATCACTAATCCGACAGCTTCTGATGGATTGACCATTTCTGAATGTTTTTGCTTGTTGCAATGTAGTAAGTGCCATTTTACTTTGTATAGGAATAGTGCAGCTAAAGTGTGGTGACAAGTATTTTATATTTTCTTCCAATTCGAACATTGGAAATCATATATTTACACACACACGTACACACACTTACTTCATCTGCATATTTTTTATATTTTTCAGGTGTAACTATTTTACGGAATTTTGCATTTGTACAATATGATCGTTCAGACTCTGCCCAGGAAGCCATTAAAAATGAACATGGTTCTATGTTGAAAGGAAGCAGAATTGGTGGGTATTATCTTTTTTTATGTAATATATAAAGATGATAGTATTTGTTAGAAATATTTATTTTGGTTAGTAGATTTAAGTTGTCATTTCTTTAAGACAGTTAAATTTTTCAGTTTTTAATTTTGTATTGACTAAAGCTATCATTTAAAATTATAATCCACCACATAATATATTACTTTTATGCCTATAGTTTGTAACAGTTTTTTATTTATTATATGCTGATAATTTCTTGGTTGGCTTAAAGCTTGCTTTAATATTGTGCTTCTTGGAATATGAGCCACAGAAATGGATATCTGTACTTAGTACAAATATGTATTTTTGGTATTAACATTAGCCAAGTAGTGCAAAGAAGTCACAGACTTTTGTTGAAGGTGCCTCCGTAGCCAGGTGGGAAGGAGCAGCAGTGCGTAGCACACGCTTCTTGATTAGACCCGGGTTCGAGCCGGTCACCACCAAATTTGGAGGATGCGGAAAGGTCAGGGAATGACTACTGCATATCCCAGAGCAATATTGCCTTAGTTGCTAATGCTCCTTAAAAAAAAACCAAACCAAACCAAACCAAACTTTTGTTGCACTGACCAAAAAATTAAATAAATAAATATAAAGTAAATAAGAAAATACAAATTATTCACTTCCCTTCTAACATAGGTAACTATCCAGTTGAGCTTTGAATATTTTAAAACTGTTAGCCTAAGGAGGCAACTTGTTTCACTAATCAACTGCTTGCTTACTTAAAGAAAACTTCCTACAGTATAGTCTAAACCTCTTCCCCTGTAGAAGTCTTTTCTTGTATAGTCACCCTTTTGTCAATCACACCATGTGTGTTGCCTGTCTTTGTATCCTTTCAAGAAGCACAGGGGTTTTTTTTTTTTTTTTCCAGATGAGATCTCTATACTTGGACCCATTATTTCCAAATGTGGTCTTATATAATCAGGTCATAATCACTTATACAATGGGATATGACCTCCCTCTTTCTACAGGATATTTGAAAAATTATCCTTAGGACACCATGGGCTTTCCTGGCACCGTATTTACACTGCTCAGAGAACTAATCTGCTCATATCACAACTCCCAGATCTCTGTCTTCCTCTTTTGTTTTTAATTCAAACCTCACCAAGTGCATAAGTTATTTTGGGGTTGCTGTCCCCCAAGTGTAAGACATCACATTTTGCTTCATTAAATATGGCTGCTACATTTCTGACCATTCTTGAAGCTGGTTCAAGTCATCTTGGCACTGATCATTAACGACTCTACCAATTTTTACATTGTGCAAATTTTGACATCATGCCTTTTATACCTTTGTCAACATTGTAGAAACAATAGTGGTCCAAAACTGATCCTTGGGCAATTACTGTGACTTGTCTCCCACTGTGACATTCCATCAATCTGATGAATATCCATTAATCACTGCCTTCTACCCTGCAGCCACTCTGCAGTCTGTCTTAGAATATTTCCAGTAATTCCAAATGTTCCAGCTTATACAATAACCTCTCATCAGGGACTGAGCCAAAAGTTTTGCTAAAATCCAAATAAACCACATCAAAATTGTTTCCTACATCTTGCTCATGAGTAACTGTGTCAAAATAGCTTTCCAATTTAGTTAAACATGGTTTTCCCTCAACAAAACCATGTTGTGTGCCCTTCAGAATGTTCTTTCTAACCAAAAACCCCTGGGTTGCACTCTTGATCATTTCCTTCAAGATTTTCCCTACACTGAAGTCAGACTAACTGGTTTGTAGTTAACGACTTTGCTCTTAAAACTGCCTTTTATTTAATGGTAATACGTTGGCACTTCTCCAACCAAAGGAATCTCTCCTGAGTCCAATGATGCCCTTTTAATTAACCTCAATGGTTCAATACATTCTCTGACTGCCTCCCTCAAACTTATTGGGTACTTGCCATCAACTTTTAAAGATAGGGTGCTGATACTTTTTAAAAATTACAGCTGTAAATTACAGACTCCGAAAAAGCGATGTGTTTGCCACTTTATTTACCTAATTGTTATTTTGTATTGTACTTTATAAGTAGCCTTACACAGTCTGTCCTCGTATAGCACGATAGTTGTGTTCCTAGAAACTCTCGTGCAATGCAAAATCGTGCAATATAAAGAACAGTCCCTATGGGAAAAGTGGGGTTAGGTGCCGACCACCCAAGATTGAACACACATTTGGAACCAAAACATTACCAAATACAATAAATAATTGGGTAATTTTAATCGTTATAAAAAATAATATATTTTTTTATTTTTATTATACAATAAATAATAAAAAATATTTTATTTTTATTATATTATAAAAAAGTATTTTTTACGAATAAAATACGTATTTTATTCGTAAAAAATTTATTATATTAAATAAAATAGTCGTAATAAAATACTTACGTATTTTATAATACGTAAGTCGTAATAAAATGCTTACGTATTTTATTACGTAATAAAATATTGCTACTGCTTTTGCTTCTATCATAAGCAAACTTGTTTTTTGTTTGATTTTCTATCCAAACAGATGACAGCCGTTCCATCTCTTCCAATTCTTGTGTCTTAATCTAATGGATTTTAATTACACTTTGAGTTGTTCCCGCTATGAAAGTTGTTTTTATTTTCTCCGCATTCTTTGTAATTCTCGGCGTTGCCTCATTTAGGTCTGTAGCATGTGCAATATCACATGGTCTTTCATTTCGCTCAAAGCGTTTCACAATTTCATATTTTTTTTCTCTATCGACAGAGGCGGACTGGCCATAAGCCTTACCCGGGAAATCCCGGTGTGATTTTGACCATAAACTGTAGTATGAGGCCACTATAAATTTTCCCGGGTAAGAATTTTTGATCCAGTCCACCTCTGTTTATCGATATTGCTTTTCTTTTTCTCTCTGAATCTGTAGTGTCTTCACCAGGACACTTCCTTTTCACACCTTTTAAGCATTTTACTCATTTTTAGGGAATAAAGCACAATTACAAAACGAGGAGGCACCCTTAATACACATAAACAAAGCTGCGCGCGTATAGCAACTGAATAAACAACACAGTAAAGGCCGAGATATGCTATTAACACCTCACATTTTGCTAAAGCACATTTCTGGGGGTTACTACCATAAAACAATAAAAACAATTTCCAGTTGCGTTTCTGCTAGTGGAATCTGTTATAAACTGTTAGTAAACTCCATCTAATTGCATTTGCGATTATACCGATAGCTGGAATTGTGTTAGTTTTTACGTTATTATGGTGAAATGTGTTTCCCCTTCACTGAAATAAAACATAAATACATTTTCAGAATCTTCTTCATTCCTATCGTGTTGCGTTCGGTTGGGGTGATTCCGCATTTGACTGCCATTTCTTGTAAATACAAAGGCGAATCGTGCATAAGCAAATTCAGTTGGTGCTATATAAGATAACATTCCCCTATTTATAAATCGTGTATGATCGAATTCGTGTAATGTAAACACGTGTTATACGAGGACCGACTGTAGTTCTAATTACGCTGGTTTACAGAAAAAACTATCCAATTTAAAAAAATTAGATAAAGAGTTTTTGTAGATTACTATTTAATATACATAAAACCGTTGTTTCGTTCGAATCTTGCAGCCATTGTTCTCGTACAGAGAGTGGTCGGAAATTGAAATTTTTAATTGTGGTTAGTAGGTAACTCTAAGGTAAAATTATATAGCGTAATACGCATCACTGCATTTAGGGTTCTGTTAGGTAGTATAGTATTGACAATCAATTAATTAAATTTATTGATCTTATTAATTTTAAATATCATGCCCCAGACTGGAGCAGCAAAGCAACGGGCATAAATTTGCAGGAGTGCTGTGACTCGGCGGAGAACTGGGTGGGGGGGGGGGAGTGATTCTCCAATGCATCACAGGCTGAAAAAATTTGCAACTTGTGAAATGTTTGCCAAATTCATTCTTTGGAACAGAACATGATCTAGCCAAGGAGGATATCTTTGTGTCTGCCAGGTGCAGAGAGTGTCTAGAAATTAGGCGTCAACTCAGCGTTCTGATGGGTGGCTATGAGTACTTGGGGTGTAGGGTAGATGCCCTCAAAGAAATTAATATGAGGGGGTCCGTCAAGCTCTCAGCTGCCCAACTCAAAGCAGAATGCGCTGGTCCCAAAGGAGTTAGTTATTGTTGGTGACTGTTGTCAGGGAGACAGGTAATAGAGCCGACTCTCAATTTACCGGGATTGGATTAACCAGGACACTCCGAGACTCCAAATTAAAAAAAAAAAAAAAATCAACGAGAAATCATAAAATTCAAGTAATAACTAGAATAGGTATAAACAGATGTTTTGTAAGTTGTAAATAAGCAACAAGTGGCATTATAAGTTGTCATTAGGAGATTATTGTGCCTATCATCTTGCAACACCCGCTGGTCTCTCAAAAAAAAAAAGAGAGAGACCAAATGTTTAGTTTGTTTTAGTGCGTCACGTCGATTATTGTGTTCTGTCGCATCGCAAAAGGACAAATTTTGTTTCTTTATTTATGTCAGGAATGTCGGAATTTTTTTTTATTAACTATTTTTTTTTTGTTTAGAAATAGCGCGAATGATGGGCAAACAAGAGAATTAAACAAAAACTTGAAATTATTCAAAAGTTTGAAAATGGTGCATCCGTTAAAGCTCTAAAGAACTATTATAATGTTGGTGACCAAACCATATGCTTCATTTTAAAAAATAAAGGGAAGCATCGCATTGGACACGCGAGCAGTACATGGTAAGTTTTTTTATCAATTGCCATACTTTTTACGTAGGTTGAGTCCCCAACTTACGTAGCTTCGGACTTACATTATGTTATTTATAATTTTTTTATATGACTGAAGATTTCAAATGAAGGGGACACACATTTCCCATAATGTAACAACTCACAGAATTCCAGCTATTGGTATTATTGCAAATGCAATAAGATCCAGTTTACTACCCGTTTATAATTAATTGCACTAACCGAAAAGCCCAATGAACTAGAAAGTTCAAATTGTTTTTATTGTTTTATGGCAGTGACCCCCAGAAATGTGCTTTAGTAAAATGTGAGCTCGCATGGAGTGATAATGGTGAGTTTTCGCCTTAACCCTGTGAAGTTCTTTTCAGAAATTCCATTTTGACCGTTATCATGTTGGCGACTAAGCGAATAAGTGACAGCGGTATTAGTAAATCTATCAAAAAAAGGAAAGCGATCGAGTTGGATCAGAAAATTAAAATAATAAAGATGTATGAAAATGGCCAAACATTAAAAATATCGCGCAAAATTCAGATTTGTCTGAATTCAAATTTGTCTGAAACGATGAAAACAATAAAGGGGAAAGACGGAATACGAGAAGTGATGAAGCGATTGGCACCAATGAGGTCAACTATAATAACCAAGGCTATGAAATACAAATCAGTTTTTACAGTACAATAACATGCATTTTTTCTTTTATGTTTTCTTTTCTTATGTGGCTACTTCTGCTGTCCCCAGATAAAATTTTTAATTGAACTAATTAAAAATATATAACTATCTTTCTTCATTCTTCTGACAGGTTATTACAATATTTCTGAGGATCATACATGGTTTTTGTAGTTTTGGCATATCAGTGATATAGTAGCAATAGTTTTTTAGTCATTCCTGAGTTACGTAAAACTCGACTTACATAAGAAGTCTGAGAACGTATCTCTTATGTATGTTGGGAACTTACTGTATTTTTGGATTATCCAGGAATTTGTTTTTACCATCTATCCTGGAAAATCGAGTGTCTACTGTATATTGTGTAAAAGGGGTAGATGCAATAGGACCAGGGTATGTCTGCCAGGGGCAAAAGTTGATGATATTGTGGAGCAGATATCATTTTTTAAGGGCTCAAAGAGTGATATTGTTGTACACATTGACACCAATGACATTAAGAGTAGGAGATCTGCAGATTTACTTAACAAGTACATGTTTAAAAAGAGGCACGAGTTAGGGTTAAATTTGGAAGTGTCTACAATTCTGTCCAGACACAATACGAGGGAGTATATGATGAGACCCTTGTCAATCAATTTGGCCTTGGAGAGATTGTGCAAGGCTCATTGGGTGGAATTTTTTTCAGCATGGTCTGTGCTTGTTAACAGTAGAGACTGCTTTTACAGAGATGGGATCTTAAATAGAAAGGGTGCGAGAGTGTTTGCTGATGCTATCGAGGCAGTGTTAGGTGAGTCAGAAAACTTCTAGCTTGGAAGGGATTCACAGACTAAGAGGTTAAAAGTAGCTGCAGGCAGAGGTGAAGGTTCTTGCATTTGAACCACTCGTAAACCAACTTGTTAACCTTTGACTCTAGTTGCCCCAAGGCCTTGATGCGAGGGTCGCATCCAGATTCGTAGACATTAGGATCACACAGGAGGGCGAGAGCCTTGATCAAATACTCCAAACAATCCAATACATCCATGTGGCGTCCCTTGTCGGTTGGAATGACAATGATGGTGTTTTCTTTCTTGATGGAGTTAAGAGCAGCTTGTCGGCAGTTGAGGTTAGGGTTAGTAGGCTATACACGTTGAAGAACATGTACGATCTTGATCCTTCAAGGAATTAATCTTGGAAGCTACTAGGCTTTTCATACCACTTAAGAAATACCATTCAAGGTTTAGGCCTAAAAGGATGTCAGATGACCTAGTGAGATGTGGCAGAGAACAAAAATTCATCTGTCGCATATAAATTTATCAGGAAAGACACAGATGCCTATAGAAATTTGCCTTTAGCCAGCGGGTGGTTTGTTCCAGCAATTAATTGCTGGAACAAACTTCCATCTGTTGTTGTGGAAGTTGATAGCTTAAATAAATTCAAGGAGGAACTGGACAAACTTTTAGGGGGAATGGTTGTGTGAAATTTTTTTTTTTTTTTTTTTTCGCTGATGCTACATAAGCTCATATGCTTCGTTTCTTGCATCACATGCCTCTAGTACTATTACTAACTCCACGAGCCTTACTTGCCTTTAGGCTTGAATGTTTTTCTGTTAAATTTGTAATGTAAAGTCATTTGTAATCATGTTTTGGCTCATAATGTCATAAATTCATTTGGTCATAAGAAATGGTATGGGAAACTGTGAAACTGATCCACATACATTGAACTTGATGGCAGCAACAAAAACAACAACGTGTAACCTTGGCCTCAGAAATCATATTCTGCTCTCCTTACAATTCAGATTTAGACTCCTAGTGACTTTCCTTGTTTAAGCCAATTAGGACCACCTGGTGGACTGAAATTCAGATAAATAACAAATTCAAGCATAGCATGCTAAATTGGCTATGCAGTCTATTTCTGTGCTGTTGACATCAGTGCTTTTCCATGGCAATTGCAAAATGTGTCAGTATAGAGGGACAAGTCTTGAAAATAGAGTAATATATTTGGCGATTTTTGTATGAAGTGATATTTTTATAAAAAATAAAATCCATGTCAACTCTAAACCATCTTCATTTTTCTTACCTCATTTATCTTACCCATCAACAAATATGGGAATGGATACTGATTTATGAGTTTTTAAAGTACAGATACTCCCCATCTTACAACCTTCCAAATTATGACCATTCGTAGTTATGACAGTGACATATTAAATTTACAAAAAAATTTAATAAATTACAAAAGAAAAAAAAATAAATAGAACTTGAATCCTAACAATAAGTTGCACTTGCTGATGACAACATACGACAATTATGGCATCCCGTGCTTAGTACAGTAACACTAAGCCTACTACTCGCAGTATGACTCAGTCTCTCTCTCTCTGTTCTGCAAAGCTAGTGAATGTAATATTATAGATGTGTGATTCCCAATATTTTTGTTTTCTTGGGAACCAAACTATCCCAAATTAATATGGCTAGTAAACGTAAAATTGATTCACCATCTCCTGTCAAGAAGAAGAGAAAGACAATAAGCTGAAATTTAGAGACAAAGCCGAATATAATAACACGACATGAAAAAGGTAAATCTGTAACGGAACTGGCTCTTGACTTCACCTTATCTCACTCGACTATATCCACCATAATGAAGGACAAAGACAATTCGTGAAGCGGTAAAAGCGTCAGTGCCTATGAACTCAACAATAATAATGAAAACAAGAACTGGGCCTATTCGTAAGATGGAAAATTTATTAGTTGCATGGATAGAGGATCAAACTCAGAAGTGTCTACCCCTTAGCTTATTAGCTATTCAGGCTAAAGCAAGAAGCCTTTTCGAAACTTTAAAGTTACAGCCAGGAGATGACTACAAAAACTTTTGTCACGAGTCGTGTACATTTCAGTATGTTTAGAAAACATTACAATTTGTATAATGTGAAAGTAAGTTGGGAAGCAGCTAGTGTGGATACAGAAGCTGCCGAAGCTTTTAAGGCAGCGTTTAATCGTATCGTTGAAGAGAGAGAATATTTGCCCATGTTTCATTCAATGTGGATGAAACAAGTATTATTTTGAAAAAAAAAATGCATGAAAAATGCCAAGATTTAAGGCATTCAAAGATAGTGTCTCCCTGCTTTTTGGAGAAAATGTAGCAGGATATAAGCTAAAACCATTGATGATTTATCATTCTGAAAATCCAAGGGCTTTAAAAAATATCAATTAACACACCCTGCCAGTGTTTTATCGGCATAACAAAAAGGCGTGGATGGCCATACTGTTGTTTGAAAATTGGTATGTAAATTGTTTTATCAGACAAGACAAGAATTATTGTCATGAAAAAGACATCCCATTTAAAATTTTGTTAATGTTGAATAATGCACCTGGACATCTTACACACTTGGATGACATTCATCCTGATGTTAAAGAAGTGTACCTTCCACCAAACACTACATCAAGGAATTATTGCTGCATTTAACGCTTATTACCATTGAAAGACTTTCTCTCAGGCTATTACTGCTACTCAAAACGGGCAAACTCTGAGAGAATTTTGGAAGGCTTATAACATTTTGCATTGCACAATGAGCCGACCGGGCTAGCCGGGTGGGTAAAGTGCCTGACTGGCAATGCCAAGGTAGTGGCACACGCTTCTTGATTAGACCCGGGGTTTGAACCCGTCACCACCAAATACGGAGGATGCGGAAAGGTTAGGGAATGACCACCGCATAATCCGGAGCAATATGGCCTTAGTTGCTAATGCTCCTAAAAACCAAATAACAAACTAACTAACAAACCAAGGTAGCGGGTTCGAATCCCACCTCGGGCATGGATCAGAGTAGCTCAAAACCCTTGGGAGGTGCATTATGGCCACAGAAGCCGATGTGCCAATAACTAACAAAAAAAAATATATATATATATTGCACAATGAACGTAGCTGCAGCATGGGATGAGGTTACTAATAAATGCATGAGTGGCATATGGAAGAATCTCATCGGAATTCATGTCCCTAGGTTTGATAAGGATAATGCTATTACCGAGATTAGTAACCAAGTCGTAGAACTTGGAAAACAGCTGAAATTGGAAGTGGATGCAAACGATGTGGAGCAGTTTGTCGAAAACACAAAAAGAATTAACTAATGATGAGCTGATTGAGCTGGAACTACAAGATGTTAGAAAAGAAGAAGAGATAGAGAAAATGTAGAAAAACACCAGCCTGCAAGAAAGTTTTCAGCGAAAAAGATTGCAGAATCATTTGCCATAATTAATAAGGGAATGCAGATTTTGGAAGAAATGGATCCGAATGTTGAAAGATATTCAAATGTGTATAAAACTATTCAAGCATTGCTTATTCGAGGTAGTGCATTACCAAGGAACTCGTGAAAGTATTCACAATATGAGATGTAGTAGTAATTGAGACATGATGCAAGAAAGGAAGTGTATTAGCCTCAGCCACAAAAAAAAAAAAAAAAAAAAAAAAATTCACACAATCATTCCCTCTAAAAGTTTGTCCAGTTCCTCCTTGAATTTATTTAAGGTATCAACTTCCACAATGGCAGATGGAAGTTTATTCCAGCAATTAACCAACTGCTGGCTAAAGGCAAATTTATACTCATCTATTCTAAAACTCTTTCTTCAATTTGAATTTATGCCCCCTCAGGTTGGTAATCTGAGCAGGCGGAAGAATCCCATCAGAATTCAGCATGATCAACCTCTTCAACAAGGCCTTATACACCTCAGTCAGATGACCTCACAGGTGCCTAGTCTCCAGAAGCTGCAATTTGCAGAACTTAAGCCTTTCTTGGTAAGAGGAACCCTTTGTTCCACTCACCAATCTCGTTGCGATTTTCTCTACTCGTTCCAGCAGCTCTACATTCTTCCTAAAATGAGACCTCCAGACCTGTATACAGTACTCAAGGTGTGGGCTGACCATTGCCTTATACAAGGGGACAATCACCTCTTTATCCCTGCTAGCAAAATTCCTGTATATCATTGACAAGAAACCATGAGCTACTCTTGCAGCCTGTCTACACTGCTCAGAAAACTTCATATCTGATTGCATAATTACACACAGGTCATTTTCATTCTTGGCTACCTTGAGTTTGGTACCACCTAGTTGGTATGTTACTCTGGGGTTAGTGCTACCCGTGTGCAGTATGTTACATTTGTCAATGTTAAACTTCAGTTGGCACCTCTCAGCCCATCTGCTTAGTTTTTCTAGATCCTTGCAGTAGTGCACTTCATTAGTGTCATTAACAACCCTACCAACTTTTGTATTGTCTGCTAACTTGGACGTTAAGCCTGATATACCTTCATCAATATCACTGATATATACAGAAAACAACAATGAGCCCAACACTGATCTCTGGGGAACTCCACTAATAACATTAGTCTATGAAGAGCAGTGCTCATTGATTACCACTCCTGTCTTTTCCCACTCAACCATCTTTTTATCCATTGTAGCAACTTGCTCTTAATGCCATACTGCTCGAACTTGTACATTAGTCTTCCATGTGCAACAGTATCAAGAACTTTCCTAAAACACAAGTATATGATATCAAAATTAATTTTGGCATCCAGTTCCTTTGTGACCACATCATAGTATCCAATCCACTTTGTTAGACAAAATTCCTCTTAACAAACCCATGCTCTGTTTGAACTATAACTGCAGTCTTGTCCAGATGACCCCGTGGTGCGTCTTTAACCAGTGAATCCATTATTTTCCCCAGATCGAAGTTATACTAACAGGTCTGTAATTACTCGTGTCACTTTTAGATCCCCCTTTGTAAATTGGGGAAACATTTGCATTTCTCCAGTCCATAGGAACCTCCCCTGAGTCCAAGGATGCCCTCATAATCATGGTTAAGGGCCTGCTTACTTCCTTTGCTGCCTCCATTAATATAACCAGATAGTTTAGTGTGTGAGTGACCAACCCACAAGTTCCAGTCTATATCTGGGAAGTTAAAATCCGTCATTATAAGACAGTCTGATTTACTGGCACACTCTGTTTTCTCTGTAAAGTTGTTTGTTGTACTCATCAGAGTTATTAGGCCTGTAACACACGCCTACTCTCAACTTTGCTTTCCCAGTGCTTATATCACACCAAACTCACTCAACAGTGCACTGTCCACCCATGTCAACTGGATGCACTCCGTATAATTTTGTTTCGTAACTAACAGCATGACACGTCCTGCCTTTCTAACTTGTCTATCCTTTCTGTACGTGTTGTACTCCCCAAATTCCAATTCTGCATTCCTTATCTCTGTGTGGCGTCATGTTTCTGATATCCCATCATCATCCGCTTTTGATGTCTTTGCTAGCACCTCAAATTCATCAAATTTATTTACTATACTCCTAGTATTGGTGTAGATGCAAGTAGTAGTAGTTGTAGTGTGCATGTGATGCAAGAAAGCAAGTGTACGAGCTTATGCAGCATCAGCAAAAAAAAAAGAAGGAAAAAAATCCCACAACGACAGATGGAACTTTGTTCCAGCAATTAACCACCCTCTGGCTAAAAGCAAATTTCTGCACATCTATTCTGCATCTGTCCTTCCTCAGTTTCAATTTATGTCCCCTTAGGTTCTTAATCTGAACAAGTGGAAGAATCCCATCAGAATTTAGTGTGCTCACTCCATTCAAGGCCTTATATCAGATCAGATCACCTTGCAGGTGCCTAGTCTCCAGCTGCTGCAATTTGCAGAACTTAAGCCTGTCCTGGTAAGAGGATCCCTTCATTCCCCTCACCAATCTTGTTGCCCTTTTCTGTACACGCTCAAGCAAATCTACATCCTTCCTAAAATGAGGCCTCCAGGCCTGCACGCAGTACTCAAGGCGTGGCCTGACCATTGCCTTATACAGAGGGACAGTCACCTCCTTTTCCTTGCTAACAAAATTCCTGTATATTATTGACAACACCCCATGACCTGCCTGCCTGCCTGCCTACATTGCTCAGAAAACTTCATATCTGACTGAACAATTACTCCCAGGTCTCTTTCATTTTCTACCACCTTAAGTGTAGTACTACACAGTTGGTACATTTCTCTGGGGTTACTTCTACCCATATGCAGTACTTTGCATTTGTCAATGTTAAACTTCAGTTGCCACCACTCAGCCCATCTGCCAAAATTTTCTAGATCCTGTTGCAGTAGCACACTGCCATTACTGTCATCAACAACCCTGCAAACTTTTGTATCATCTGCAAACTTCGACACTAAGTCTGATATACCCTCATCAATATCATTGATAAATATACAGAACAACAGTGGACCCAACACCGAACCCTGTGGGATTCCACTAATAACATTAGTCCACGAAGAGTAGCACCCATTGATTACCACCCTCTGTCTTCTCCTTTCATCCATTGTAACAACTTACCCTTTATACCATTCTGCTCCAATTTGTACAGTACTCTTCCATGCACAACAGTGTCAAAAGTGTCTGGGAGAATGGCCCGGAGATCACCATTTAAGGAATTGGTAGTGGTTATTCCAAAAGTTGAATGCAATTGATTTCCAGTTAGCAGAAGTAGGTCGTTAACAAACAAGAGGAAAGCAGAAGTGGCAAAGTTAGAAGACAGAAAGCCTGCTACCATCACCTACAGTTTAGTAGTCAGAGAGAAATTTGCATACCAGTTACAAAAAACAGTTGGCAATCAATTAAGATGAAAGCTTATTTAAAAGGCTTAAGCCAAATACAGTCAAAAGCCTTTTGATTGCATTTTTCTTGAAGTTGCCGAGTTTTTGTAATCATACTTTGTGGGAAACAGTGAGAGTCAAGCACTGTTTCACTGTTTATTAAAGAACAAAAAGAACATTGTGTAATTTTTAATATTCACTTTAGATATTTAACAAATACAGCAAGCCCTTGTTATAACATGGTTCGCTATACGCTGATTCGCTACAACGCTGTTCTTATATTATAACCCCTATCTCACTCTAACACCATCACAACTCACTATAACACTTTTACTGGCGTACAGATTAAATTTTTGGCATGTTTAACAAAAACACTTCATCTGATGTAGCCGATAGCTTGAAAAAGAATAGGAAAGCAGCATTAAAAAGTTTCCTACGCTCAGTGAAATTTTCTTCCACGCTAATTTAATTGCAGTACGCTGGCTTGTTACATAGTGCCGAGATCAACATTTTAAAAACGATCAAGTATATTGCTTGTAATATTTGTGTTATATGCATTTATCCGAAGTCTAGTCATCACTCAGTACAGTGTTAGGTAATGGACAGTTTACTCAAACATTGTATGATAATTAATGCAACGCAGTTACATTTTTGAAGATGAATAATGGCGGATAAGAATTAAAAAGCAACAATGTCTGGATGCAGTACGAAGCCTACTAAGGTAAGAAAAAGACCGAATTTGAAAATTAAATTATACGTTTTGAAGCGAATCAATTCCATTCAACGACAAGTGGATGTGTGCAATCATTGAGGACTGGCAGATTCAACTGAACGAACAATTATAAAAGATAAAGAATTAATTTTAGCAGTGGGAAAGACGGCTGTTCCACTGCAAACAGTTAAATTGGTTATGGCTAGGTTGGCTATTATAATTGAAACGGAGAGACTTCTAAATAATTTTATTGAAGATAATATCCAAAGCACAATTCCGATAAGTTAAATATTATTAAATAAAAAGCAATTGGCCTATATGATGATCTGAAGAAAGCTCAACTTGAAAAAAAAAATGTGGAACCATTTAAAGCCAATAAGGGCTGGTTCAATAGAAGTAAAATTCTGGGACAACCCATAAGTGCAGATCAAGAAGTAGCCAAAACTTTCAAAAAAGGACTTCTTGAAATTATTGAAGAGAGGCTTTATACTTCTCAACAAGTTTTTAACATAGATGAAACAGAACTTTTTTTGGAAATGAATGCCTAAAAGAAGTTTCATATCGCAAAAAGTAAAAAAAAAACATGCCAGGCTTCAAAGCGACGAAAGATTGGTTTTCTTTATTGTTGAGTGGTAATGCTGCGGGGGATTTTAAAGTAAAACCCCTTTTAGTTTACTAGGAAGAGGACCACTCTACACCCCATTGCCATCGGATTAATAGATTCATGATTTT
The DNA here is from genome assembly GCF_048544385.1 of Mastigoproctus giganteus. NCBI lineage: Eukaryota > Metazoa > Arthropoda > Arachnida > Uropygi > Thelyphonidae > Mastigoproctus > Mastigoproctus giganteus. The sequence continues at coordinate 172,435,528 of NC_143583.1, forward strand.
AATTGGCATTTTAAGTTTTAATTTTCATATGTAATGTTGTTACTTACCACATAATTATATACATATGTAACAGAGAATATTTTATTTGTACAGATTTTTAATATTAAATATGTTGACCGACATTTGGCGGCTTTTCACTACCATGTATTATTTGTGAGTCGCACTGGTATAGACCACAGCTCACAAATACATTAGCATTTTAGTAGAGGCATACGATTCAAGAAAGCAAGCTTATGCAGCATCAGCCAAAAAAAAAAAAAAAACCCTCCCATTTCACCCTCCATTCGTTCCAGGTGTCTGCCCAGCTCAGCCTTAAAAAATTTATTTAGGCTATCAACTTTCACAACAAAAGATGAAAGCCTCTTCCATTAATCAACTACTCGCTGGCTACAGGCAAATTTCCGCATATCTGTTCTACAACTATCTTTCCCCTATTTGAAACTGTGCCCCCTCGGGTTCTTATTTGGAGCAAGAGGAAGGATCCCATCAGCATTCAGCTTTCTCAACCCATTCCAGACCTTATACACCTCAATCAGATCACCTCGCAGGTGCTGCAATTTGAAGAAATTAAGCCTTTCTTGGTAAGAGCACCCCTTTGTTCCCCTCACCAATTGTGTTTCCCTTCTTTGTACACATTCTAGCAACTCTACATCCTTCCTAAAATGAGGCCTCCAGACCTGTGCACAGTACTCTTGATTATTGCTTTGTATAACTGGATAATCACCTCCCTGTCCCTGCTAGCAAAATTTCTATATATCATTGACAAGATTCAATGACCTGTCCTGGCAGCCCATCTGCACTGCTTAGCAAACTTCATATTTCACTGCACAATTACCCCCAGGTCTGTTTCACTTTCCACTTTCTGTGTAGTACTACATGCTTGATACATTTCTCTTCGGTTATTGCTACCCATATGCAGTACTTTGCATTTGTCAATGTTAAATTTCAGTTGCCGCTTCTCAGCCCATTTTCCCAACTTATCTAGATCCAGTTGGAATAGCATACTGTCATTAACAACCCTGCCAACCTTTGTATCATCTGCAAACTTGGACGTTGAACCTGATATACCTTCATCAATATCATTGATAAATATACAAAACAACAATGTACCAAACCCTGGAGAACTGCACTAATAACATTTTGTCCACGAAGAGCAGTGTCCATTGATTACCACTCTCTGTCATCTAACACTCACCATCCCATTATCCATTGTAGAAACTTACCCTTAATGCCATACCCCTCCAATTTGTGCAGCAGTCTTCCATGTGCAACAGTATCAAAAGCTATCCTGAAATCCAAGTATATGATATTAAAATTATTTTTGGCATTCAGTTCCTTTGTGACCACATCATTGTATCCAATGAAATTGGTTAGACAAGACCTCCCTTTAGCAATCCCATGCTGTCTAAACTATTCGTGCAGCCTTGTCTAGAGGACCCTGCAATGCTTCTTTAACCAGTGATTACATTATTTTACCCCGGAACCAAGTTAAACTAACAGGTCTGTAGTTACTTGTGTCACCTTTTGAACCCCCGTTGTGAATTTGTGATACATTTGCACACCTCCAGTCCATGTGGACATCCCCTGTGTCGAAGGAAACTCATAATTATGACTAAGGGTTTGCTTACTTCCTTTGCTGCCTCCTTTAATATAACTGGATAGATCCCATCCACCCTGGTGATATTTTTATGTTTGATTTCAACAATTTCTCCTCCACTTTGCTCTCAGTTATTGCAAAATCACTTAGCTCCCAATTAGAGTTTGCAACAACTCTAATAGCATTTTAGTAGAGGCATACGATTCAAGAAAGCAAGCTATGTTAAATCTAATTCATAGATGGGTTGAATTAGATTTAACATAGATTTCACATAGATGGGTTGTTAAATCTAACAACCCATCTATGTTAAATGGTCCAATCTAATTCACCCCTTACCTTCTAGTGTTCACATAAGTAAAGAACTCTTTCCTGGTTTTTCTTTGCTTCCTTTGCCAACAATTTCTCGTAATCTGCCTTCGCCTGCCGAACCTCCTTTGTGACTTGATTGCAAACTAGTTTATATCTGCCATAGGCTTCTGTGTCGCCTGATATCCTTAATATGCATCCCATACATTTTTTCTCTTTGCCACAAGTCTCATTGTTCGCATCCCGCCTCAGGCTTGGAACAGAGTAGATAACCCAAAAACTTTGGAAGGTGCGTTATGGCCACAGAAGCCGATGTGCTAACAAAAAAAAAAAATAAAATAACAAGCCTCATTAGTTCATCTGACATCCATTTAAGCCTAACCTTGAACAGTATTTCTTAGTTGGAATGAAAAGCCTAGTAGCCTCAAAAATTAAGTCCCTGAAGGCTTTCCATTTAGAATTTTACATTTGTAACATCATCAGTTGATCCCACTGTACAGAATTTAAAAACTGTCCGAGACCCCTGTAGTCACCTTTACTAAAGAAAAGCCCTTCCCTTTAGCCTTGATGGTAGTTTACATCCCTAAGTAATTCCCACATCAGTACATTGTGTCACTGTCACCCACTGGTTCCTTTATCTGCAATTTTTTAATGCATGAATAATCACTGCTGATAATCAGATCAAGAGTATTACTCCCTCTGGTTGCCTCTCAAACATGTTGCTATAGAAAACAGTCATCCAATAAATCCACAAAAGTCTTGCTAGTGTGCGATTGACCAATCCACAAGTTTCAGTCAATATATGGAAAGTTAAAATCCCCCATTATAAGACATTCTGATTTACTGGCCCACTATTTCTCTGCACAATTGCTCATTATACTCATCTGATTCATTAGGCCTATAACACCCACCTACTCTCATTTTTCCTTTCCCAGTGCTTATGTCACACCAAATAGACTCAACGATGCCTTGTCCCCCAACATCAGTTGGATGCACTTCCTTAGATTTTGTGTTCCTTAACTAACAGCATAACCCCTCCCTTCCTGTCCTGTCTATCCTTTCTGTCCACATTGTACTCCCCAAATTCCAATTCTGCATTGCTTATGTCTGTGTGACACCACATCTGCCTTTGATGTCTTGACTAGCACTTGAAGCTCATCAAATTTGTTAACTATACTCCTAGCATTGGTGTACATGCATGTATACATGCACCTGTTTCCACTCTTAGTTACCCTAACACAGCCCATGTGTTACCCTAAGACTTCCAGCAGTCCTGAAAATCTCCATTGCCTTGCTTTCCAGGCTACTTCTCATTCTAATAGAAGCAGTGCAAGAATCACTTTTGCCCATGCCTGCAGCTACCATCAACCTTTTAGTCTGTGTGTCCCCCCAAAAGGTCTCCGTAGCCGAATGGTCAGGAGCGGGACTGCAGTAGCACACGCTCCTTGAGTAGACCGGGGTTCAAGCCCCTGACTGCTAAATACGGTTGATCCACCAACCCGCAGTTGACCAGCGAGGCAGATTATGATCCATTTCCCTCAACATGAATTGTTGAGGAGGCTTCCTTCCTGCAGTGGGTTGATAATGGCGGCAGTTTACTTTACTTTTTTTTATCCCCCTCCCCCAAACTAGGTTTTCCGACCCACCTAACGCTGCCTGGATATCATCAGCTATCAAGGCAGCTATCGTATGGTATAATGTACCATATGTTACTTTACGGGAATACGGCGCTTGCTCAGCGCTGATTCACTTGCACTCTGCTGTTTTTCTGGAACAAATTATCAGCACTAAGCGGGGGTCACCTGTATTAAAGATTATATATTTTTTTATGCATCTGTCCTACATACATACTGTGCATGTGCCATTTTTCAGATGTTAACCTGGCATCAGAAAGGCCATCACGGCGTCCTCCACCATTTGGAAGAGGAAGAAGACCATCACCACCCGGACGTGGAGGAAGGGACTTTAAGGACAGAGGAAGGTAATTAGTTTATTTTTGTAATTTAAATTAATATTATCATTTTATGAAAATTGATGATAATATTATTGATTTCAGGTAGTATTAATAGTATTATTATTGTTGAAGTAAATTTGTTCCCAGGATAATAAAAAGGTGAACATAAGTTATATTAAAAATGTTGAAATGATTTAAATAAGAATATAAATTTGATATATTGGAATAGTATAAGTTCATCAATGACATGTTTCTTGCACCTGCCAAATTTTTTAGCTTACCAGGAAATTTCAAGAAATCGCATTCCAGATTTAAGTCAGATCTGTCTAATGACCATGCATTTGATCTTCCCATCCCATTCTTCAAATTATAGTTACCTTCAAAGCTGCTGTTAGAGTGGCTGTGGTTCTGCTCATGCATGTGATTTTTGGTTATTTTGTCTGTAAGTTCGTAACAGTGGAACATACAAACAATAACAAACACTAGCCAAGAGTACTTTAAAAAATAAGTGCCAACTCACTATAACCTACTACAGTCATGACACAAATGCAATGCATTCTGGTAGTAAAAACCAGGGTTGACATTGGCTGTTTTAGTATTGTGAATTATTCGAGATGCTTGTCCAAATTCTACATTGGTGATTATTGCATTGAAACTATTCAAGGTTGCTGACATGATATTGGCTCAAGGGATCTGAATACACAAGGTTCTGTTTTAGTTAAGACATTGGTTGTTCTTGCATAGAAAACTTCACATTTCTGTGAGCTCAATTCTTAGCTTATCTCATTTTGACCAAAAATTGACATTGGTGTTCTTGAGCCACAGATATTTGTAAAATGTATTTTTTACTGTAGGTTGCAGTCAAAAAAGTTTGAAAATAATTGCCTTAGAGAATAGTTGATTGATGTGTGTAAAGCAAAATTAATGTAAGTAAAATGAATGAGGATGAAATTTTTTCTGTTATGAATGATTCCAGAACTCAGGGCTATAAGTTCAAATTATGGGGGAAGAAGTTTGGACTGGATTGTAGGAAGTGTTCTTTTAGCCAGCAAGTTGTTTATTTCTGGAGAAACTGTCTTCCTGGGCATTTGAGGCTGACAACTTGGAGAAATTCATAGGTTGGCTGGATTATGTATTCATTATTATTATTTTATTTTTTATTTTTTTGAAAGCTGGTGCAGCAAAGGCCTACAACTTCTTTGCACCGATATAAATACCACTAGTAATAGTGAAAGTTCTTTTCACTCAGTTCCTGGCAGTGACATAATTTTTAGGGTCCCTTATAATGTCACTTGATTATCTGTCTGTCACAGCATTGTATCTCTGGAACCACTCAACCTATTGACTTGAAATTTTGCATGGGTTTGTACATCATGTGTGCCAACATAACGCCATATTGATCACTGTTGACAAAAATTTGTCTGAGAAATGGGGGGGGGGACAAGGTGTTGTCGACAACCTATACCTTATACACCATTGGAAAGAGCTCAACAAGTAGGTTTAAAATATAATTTTAAAATATTTTTTAAATTATTTTTTTGTAATTTTTATGTTCCCCCCTCTATATTTCAGTCATTAATGGAACTAAAAATTTAAAAATCACATTTTCTATGCGTTATTCGATGCTTATCAAGGGAAAACTATTCCGATTGAAATCTATCATTTACTTTTTGTCTTAAATTAAAAAACCAATTTTTTTATTGCATTTTGATGGCGTGCTTCTTTGTACTAAGTAACTCTCCTTTTGGTGACAAAGTTGCTAAATAGGTAGTTAATAATTGTAAGTATTTTTTATTTATTCGGAATATTTTTAACAATTTTCAAAGCTGGAGTTGTCCCGGCAAGGAGGTACTCAGAGAGCCAGTGTTAAGGCGGTGATGGTGGGGAGGCACCTACATGGAGTCTTGTTCACCCCTCACCTGCCAGTCACTTCACTCCCAAAACTTTAATCGCTTTTCCAGGAAGAAGTTGGAGTCACTTCTCCCACCCTTATCATTCACAACAACTGGACAGACTCAAATAGACAATGCTTTTGTTAGTTCCTCAGTTTTAGACCAAGCCGGGGTACTAGAAACTTTTTTCAGTTATCATGAAGCTCTCTCTGAGATACTACACTAACAACCATTTGTTACTATGGACCCTTCATCCTGAGTGCCTGGCGCTCAGTAGTTGACTGATTTATTCTGATTTTGCTGCTGTTTACAGTCATTGCATTTTACACTGTTACTAATGTCTGGCCTTCCATTTCTTATTGTTTAAATTGTAAATACCAAACTAATGTACATTAAACTTGCTGTTTCTGAGGGACAGTGTAGTTCAGATATGGGCCTAACAATGTGCACATACTACTGTAAATATAGCAAACTGATAAAGTCTGTGCAGAATGGACAGAGTTTGTAAGGAAAGATCATTAATTAAAAAAAAAAAAAAAAGTTCTGTTTATACTCTGACATGATCACTAGAACAGAAGAGTTTACACTTAATCCTTTTAACAATGAATACAATGGTTAACCATATTTAGCAGTTATGCAGGCTTTTATCCACTCAGCATGTATTGCTGCAAATCTTGCACTGATTGCTTAGGGCCCGTATGTGTTCGTTTTGGATAGAATTGGAGTTTTACAGCATCAGATATAGGTACATTCTTTGGCAGGGACTAACTCTATATAAATCACAAATCTGGGATTTCTGATTGTATAGAGTTTATTTAGAAGTAAAGTAACAATGAGCATGAGAGAGAGAGCCTATCCCTTTGATAACGAAAAGAAATATTTGTAATATATTTATGCTAAAAAAAGTTTATAGTTTAGGACTAATCCCAGTAAAGCTATTTTCTTTTTTAGAAATGTGTGTTGTTGAAGATGAGCATGGAAACAGTGATACTCTGTTGTAAGAAATAACTCAGAAGAATTGAAGAACAAAAAAGACAGAACTGTGCAGAAATCTGGCTTAACTTGAAAAGTGAGCATTTACCATTGCAAAGTAAACTGTTAGAGATATAACTTGTAAATGGGAAATGCATTCTAGTTGTGAAATTCTAGAGGCAGTATAAGAAACTTGCTGTTTCTTTTACTGCCTCCAGGTGCCTTCGTAGCCAGGTGGGCAGGAGCAGCAGTGTAGCACACACACTTCTTGATTAGACCGGGGTTCGAGCCCACGAGCCACCAAATACGGAGGATGCGGAAAGGTCAGGAAATTACCACCGCATATCCCCAGAGCAAAATGGCCTTAGTTGCTAATGCTCCTAAAATCCAAATAACAATAACAATACTGCCTCCAGAATCTGATCAAAAGCCTTAGAAATGTCAAGACTGACTGTTTCAGTTTGTCTAGATTTTTCAAGGAATTTGTCCATAGGTGGGTAACGTGATTAGATATCAGTATATCTACTGATGGAATCCTCAGTGGTGATTGATGGTTAATAAGGGGCAAACTTTCAGTGTGTAAAATTTGACCACTGATAAATTTCTCCATTACTTTAAAAATGAATGGGAGTTTCAGTAGGACAGTTATTGAAAAGGAGAGATTAGTCACCGTGTCTTTGAAGTAGGTGAAGCATAAAAGCTAGTTTTCATGCATAATGAAAAGCATGAGTAGAATAAGACAAATTGTTGCCAAGGAACCCCCAAGTTGGGGGATTCACAGACTAATAAATTAACAGTAGCCACAGGCAGAGGTGAAAGTGATTCTTGCATTGCTTCTATTGGAATGAGCAGCAGCCTGGAAAGCGAGGTACTGGGGATTTCAAGGGCTGCTGGGAGCCATCATGGAACAAGTAAATACATGGGTTGTGTTGGGGGCAGTGGTCTTCAAACTTTCAACCCCTACGGAACCCTTGTCTCTAAATATTATGTCTATGGAATCCGTTTCAGTTAATATATGTTTTTTACGTACATAAATGACTTAAAATTTTCAGTAAAGTACATAATATGTACTTTACTGAAACATTAATTATTTATAATGGTGAGAAGAAGTAGAAAGGGAAATATAATTATGAAAAAAACGAAAATTATAATTTTTGCGAAACTTCAGAAAATGTCTTGCAGAACCCAGTTTGAATGTCACTGTTTAGAAGAAAATACAGTATAGCCAGTGGAAGCGGTAACTAACATAAATGTAATAAGTTTTTAATATGATGAAGAAGCTTTCAGGGTAACGAACCCCTTCCTCAGCAAGAAAGGTACATACAAACATAACATAAAATGTTAGGAATGGAATTAACTAAACTAAACAGGCTGTGCATGCTCAGACAATGAACGTGAAAGTGTTCAGTCGCTTACTAGGCCAAATCAGGTGATTGTTGTTGGTACATGGCGTGCATATGAGATTGCTGCCAGCTTTTGTTGTGCTTCAAAACTACTGAATCCAAAATTGGGTGTAGCCTTGTACCTCTACTGCGATTTAAAACTTTGTGACAGCTGGATATATTTAGGGACCCTAACCATAGGCGGTGATAGTAGTGTCGAGATTGGTCGATCACCTCACTATCGCACCTGGGGGTTGAGGTCATGCTGAGTTGACCAAAAAATGCTCTGCAATTGCAGAGTGCTCAGATTAAGCACTCTGTCCTGAAGATGTCTGAAGTTTTTTCCTACATAGTAGCTGCCACAATTGTGGCAAGTGATCCGCTATACAATGCCACTGCATAAGAGAGAGGAGCAATGGGTGTTTTTACTCTCAAGACCAGAGATCGTAAACTCCTACCAGGAAGTTTTATGCATTTCACGCAGTACTCATATAAGATCTTAGAAATCTTGTCGGAGGCACCCAGGTAATATGGAATATAAGCAGTAGGTACTGTGTCGCTGTCGTGAGGAGGTGAGGGCCTCGGGTGAGTTGCAAGCTCTTGTGCCAGTAGTAAGCATCTGTCGAACACATGGGCTGGGTATCCATAATTGGGTATCCAGCTTTTACTCTAGAAACCTTGATGCATCTGGCTTCTTCTGTGAGCTGGTATGACTTAAGTTCAAGAGAGTAGAGTGCATGCAGTGCTGCTCAGGTGACAAAGGGCATGGGCTGCCCTGTAGTTTGTGAATTGCCCGCAGTACAGTGGGTTCAGGTATACTGAGGTTTCCAGACGAGTGCCCAACCGCTTTACCAGGACATCTAGGAAAGGAAGGGTCCCGTTCGCTTCTAATTCTGAAGTGAACCGGATGAAGGGGGATAGGGAGTTGAGGTACTCTAACAGCGGCACATCTGAACACTGGGGTATGATGGTGAAAATATCATCTACATACCTGCACCACGTGGTGATTGATACTGGTGGGTTCAGGGATATGCGTTCCTCTAACTCCTCCATTGCAACATTGGCAACGACAGCTGACAGAGATGCCCATTGCCGTACCGAGTATCTGTGTGTAGAGAGAGTCGCCAAATATGCTTACACTGCCTGACAAACACAGGTTAAGAGTGGCATAGATATCTTCTGTAGATAATGTTCTATCCGATAGGCTGGGGTCATTCTCTAAAAGCTGTCTGGCACATACGACAGCCTCTTGGACTGAAATGGAGATAAATAGAGAGACAACATCTAAGGACACCATGATCTCGTCATCAAGAACTGTAAGGTGTTTGATGAGGTGAAAGAACTTCCTGCTGTTGGAGACACCGTGGACAGTATTTCCCACAAGGGGCGTTAGGAGACAAGCGAAGTGTTTTGACAGCTCGTAAGTTGACGAATTGCAACAGAAGACAATGGACCAGAGAGGGATGTCGTGTTAGGCACCTTGAGATCTTCCCCGAATTGAACGACTCGTAAACCAACTTGTTAACCTTTGATTCTAGTCGCCCCAAGGCCTTGATGCGAGGGTCACATACAGATTCATAGGCATTAGGATATAGCAGGAGAGCGAGAGCCTTGTTCAAATACTCTGAATGATCCAATACATCCGTGCGCCTTCCCTTGTCGGCTGGGATGACGATGGTGTTGTCTTTCTTGGTGGAGTTAAGAGCAGCTTGTTGGCAGTTGAGGTTGGGGTTAGCAGACTACATGTTGAAGAACATGTACGATCAATCCTTCAAGGAATTAATCTTGGAAGCTACTATGCTTTTCATACTAATTAAGAAATACTGTTCAAGGTCTAAATGGATGTCAGATGACCTAGTTAAACTTGTGGCAGAGAAGAAAAATGCATCTGTCGCATATACATTATCAGGAGAGACGCAGATGCCTATAGTAGATATAAAACAGTAATCAAATCATAAAGGATGTTAGGCAAGCAAAGGCAGATTACGAGAAATCTTTGGCAAATGATGCAAAGAAAAACAGTAAAGACTTCTTTACTTCTGTAAACTCTAGAAGGAAGGTGATAAATCAGAATGGACCCCTTGCCATCGATGATTTGATTGTTGATGCATTTGCTGACAAACTGAATGAGTATTTTGCATCTACATTCACACATGAGGAGTTATTCAGGGAGAGGAATGTCAGAGGTTTATCAAACTCTGGCAGGGAACTAAATGATTTTGTAATAACTGAGAGCAAAGTGAAGGAGAAATTATTGGAATTGAACATAAGAAAGGCACCTAGGGTGGATGGGAACTATCCAGTTATATAGTTATAAGGAAGCAGCAAAGGCAGTAAGCAAATCCTTAGCCATAATTATGAAAGCATCCTTGGACCCAGGAGAGGGTGTCTGTGGACTGGAGATGTTTAAATTTGTCCCCACTTCACAACAGAGGATCAAAGGATGACATGCATAATTTCAGACCTGTTAATTTAAGTTCTGTTTCGGGGAAATTATTGGAGGCACTGGTTAAGGAAGCAATGCAGGATCGTTTAGTCAAGACTGCAGTTTTAGTTTAGTTTAGATCAGACACAGCATGGATTTGTTGAGAGTAAGTCTTGTCTGATTAACTTGATCGGATACTATGATGTGGTCACAAATTAACTGGATGCAAAAAATAATTTTGATATTATATACTTTGATTTTAGGAAAGCTTTTGATACTCTGGCACTTGGAAGACAGATTTCAGCAGTATGGCAATAAAGGCAAGTTGCTACAGTGGATAAAAGGATGGTTGAGTGGGAGAAGACAAAAAGTGGTAATCAATGGACACTGCTCTTCGTGGGCTAATGTTATTAGTAGAGTCCCCCAGGGTTCAGTGTTGGGTCCATTATTGTTTTTTGTATTTATAAATGATATTGATGATGGTATATCAAGCTTAATGTCCAAGTTTGCAGACGATACGAAGGTTGGCAGGGTTGTTAAGGACAGTAATGGTAGTACTCTACTGCAACAGGATCTGGGAAAGTTGAGCAGATGGGCTGAGAGATGGCAACTGAAGCTTAACATTTTCAAATGTAAAGTACTGCATATGGGTGGTACTACATTCAGGGTAGCCGAGAATGAAAATGACCTGGGGGTAATTGTGCACTCAGATATGAAGTTTTCTGAGCAGTGTAGACAGGCTGCAAGAGTAGCTAATGGTGTCTTGTCAATGATTAGGGATTTTGCTAGCAGGGATAAAGACGTGATCATCCCCTTGTATAAGGCAATGGTCAGCCTACACCTTGAGTACTGTATACAGGTCTGGAGGCCTCATTTTAGGAAGAATGTAGAGCTGCTGGAATGAGTAGAGAGAATAGCAACGAGATTGGTGAGTGGAACAGAGAGTTCCTCTTACCAAGAAAGGTAAGAGGAACCCTTTGTTCTGCAAATTGTAGCTTTTTTCTTGAAATTGTAGCTTCTGGAGACTAGGCACCTGCGAGGTGATCTAATTGTGGTGTATAAGGCCTTGAATGGTTTGAGCAAGCTCAGTGTTGATGGGATTCTTTCTCTTGCCCAGATTAGTCACCTAAGGGGACATAAATTCAAATTGCAGAAAGATAATTGTAGAATAGGTGTGCAGAAATTTGCCTTTTGCCAACGGGTGGTTGATATTTGGAAGAAACTTCCATCTGCATTAGGAAGGTCAACAACTTAATTAAGTTCAAGGCAGAACTAGACAAACATTTGGAGTGAATGGATGGGTGAAATGGGAAGGTGGGGTTTTTTTTTTTTTTTTGGCTGATGCTATATACCAGTGGTGGCCAACTGCTGCGATCTACTTTTTTTCTTAAAAATGTGCCGCGATCTACCATCTGAAGAATTTTATTGCACTTTGGTTAAAAATGTTAATCAACACATTGAAAAACGTTGTTTATAAATTTTAAAATTAAATACAATTCAGAATTCTAATTTTAAATTCATACGTATTTAAATATTTAATTTATGTGAACTTTGTGTCTTCGTGTCATTTGCCAAGCTTTCAAATTTGGGGATATACTGTAATAAGGCCAACTATAAAGAATCTTCTGTATGCAAGTCTGTAAGAGTAGAGAGAGTCTTCGTCTTTGTTTGTTTCAAATATGAAAAGGTCGATTCACATAGGTATGTGGAACCAAAACAAGAATTTAAAACTTCACTGCATTTTTTTTTTACATTTGCCTACTTTTCTCGGCAAACATATTTCCAAAAGTCTTCTTCTGACGATCTGGCTTTTAGGAAGATATCGTTTCGCAATGTAATAATTTCATTTTCAATTAATATTTTCTCCGTGTGAAAAATCTCAGTGATTTTTTTCTGGAATTTGTTTCCTATCTAAGTCGACATTAAATGGATAAGAAATATATTAAACAATGTCTTCAATCATTTCAAAATCATCCACAACTTTCTCAATTTCAGAAACATATTTCTCACTATTAAATTTAAAAACAGGATATTTTTACAAATGATCTTGCATATTTGCAAAATGATCAGATTTTTTTTTTTTTCTTTGAGATCCTTAGTCATTGCCAAAAATTTATATTTATGCAGAATTACTACTAATCAGTGCATTGAAGTGCCTTTCGAAATTTCCTTTATTTGGGTATAGCTATGGAAGCATTGCAGATCAAACAACAACATTTTTCTTTTATCATTACAAAAAAGTATTCTAGTTCCCACGCTTGATGAAAATGGTGGTATGTTTTGCTCTTTTACGTAGTATTAATTTTAAATCAAAGGTTATTAAATTAATGTATAAGTACTATCTAGTTATTAATATTAAGTAAGCTAAATAAGAATTCGACACATACACTATGCCTTCCACGGCATAAGTGTGTGTGCATTTTCACTGGTTGTTATTGTTATTTGTTTTTTTTAGGAGCATTAGCAACTAAGGCCATATTGCTCTAGGGATATGCGGTTGTTATTCCCTGACCTTTCCGCATCCTCCGTATTTGGTGGTCACGGGCTCGAATCCCAGTCTAATCATGAAGCATGTGCTACGCACTGCTGCTTCTGCCCACCTGGCTGCGGAGGCGGCATTTTCTCTGGACAGGCCTAGTGGCTGCATGGTGACAAGGGTAGTCACGTGGTTCAACAGATTTAAAATAAATAAAATAAATTTTCTGTTTATACCCCAGGACGACCAAATGGTCAGAGGAGTTCACAAGATAGACAGAATACAAGAAACAGCACTGTATTTAGTAGTGATGGGCTTGAACCCCAGTCACTCAAGGCACGTGCATTTATGCACCCACGTGCATGACCACTCGGCTACGGCAGCCTGTTTTGTAATAAGCATATGCAGTGGGGCGCATAATAATAATATTTAGATTTTGATTAATCTATTTTTTATATATATTTAAAATTTGTTGCGATCGACCAAAATTAAAGCCGCGATCAACTTGTTGGCCACCCCTGCTATATGCGCTTGCTTTCTTGCATAATATGCGTCTACTAATGCACCTTACATCCTTGTTGCAATTTCAGGCTTATGAGTGAAGTTACTTTATATACGTAATGTTGGTTTTTTCACTATCACATAATGTTATATCAGCGTGAGTGAGTTTCAGATTTTTATACAAGGACTATGTATTGTCGTATTGCATCTCCATTGTCTTGCTGTTAACAAGTCAAAGTAATATAAAATACAAAGAATGTGATGGATTATTTGAATGCATATACAACACCTAAACGAATCATATTTTCTGATTTTTATACTAGGTCATATGGGGAGAAATACTCCCCTGCCCCATTTAAGCCCTTCTGTTAAAATCAGATAGTGAAAAATAATTTCAATAAAAAATTTGATTTTTTCCAATTTTTGAACAAAGACAGATGGGAGTATGCTATTTCCTTCAAATATCACTTTTAGTACCTTAACGATTCTCTAATAGTAACTATGGGGAAAGGAACATTCATTCCATTATTCTCTTGTATAAAAATCAGAAACTGTGATTACCTTAGGTTGTCATATCTGATTACTGTGATATATGCATCCAAATAATCTATCATATCCTTTCATATCACTTTGATTTGTTAGCAAAGAGATACAGGGAAAGGAGTATTCCCCAGATATACCATTCTATTAAAAATCAGAAACTGATTAACTTCATAGTAGAATCATGTGTTAGTGATTGCAGTTTGGTTTAGTTATCACCATTGCATTTTTTTGAGATGGTACATAACATTACGGCTTACTGGCACCTTTATTAACAGTGACGTGTGACATTTGGATGCATTACACTTCGAAATTTGTAATATTCCATAAATGTTTTTTCACAGTACTATTACCTACTATTCAAATAAGTTTAAAATTAAAATTACAGTGGTGCCCCAACAAGTAATTGTTCCACAAAACTCATTGTATGTTGAAAATATTATAAGTTGAACCCAATTGTACATTGATTTCCTCTAATTTGTTCCCCAAAAACACAAAATAGGTATTTTTTACATGTTATACTTCATTTTTACATTAAAAATGGGTGTTTTATAAAGATTATTTAATAGTCATAAAATATCCTAAAATATAAAAAAAAAACAATAAATTAGCATTTGCCTTTGACTCAAAGTGCACAGCTGATGAAATCAGTGGTGGCGTAGTGGTGGTGGGACTATATCAACCGTCAGGTGTCTTTTCTGTCTTTTGCTGCTACTTGCAAAGAAACTGTCCAAAGTGGACTGGTTTTGATGACTTTTTTTTTTTTTTTTTTTTGTATCTTCCTGAAAGAAATGATTTTGTTTTTCATTTTGCCCATCGTGAGTTCAGTGTTTTCAATGTCAGGGTGCTTTTTACCACTTCTCTTAAATGGTCCCAACAAGAAATGACAGTCTTCAACTCTCCATCTAACACTTTTTTGGTGTCTTTTTCTCCATTGTCACTCTCCGTAATTTTCTTCAACTCTTGAAGCTTCTCTGTTGTTAGCCCACGCCCATGAGCGTCAATAAGGTCCTCCGCGTCTTCTTTTCGCCGACTTCGGACACATTGATTTACCAAGAGTGGCAAGATCATCTTCAGATCTGTCAACGTTATGGATAATTAAAGGTCAGATGTTTTTTTTAGGCTGAATTCAAGCACCCGGTGGACACATCATCCAAAAATCTTTGAAGGCGACAGCATTTTTACTAGAGGTCGCTGCAAAGCAACTTGCGAACATTTTTATGGTGTAAATTTTCTTGAAGTTTGCAATCACTTGCTGGTACATTGGTTGGAGAAGAGGAGGGGTGTTGGGTGGCAAAAATTTTACTTGAACAAATTCAAATTGTGCCTCAGGAGATTGAACAAGGTTGGGATCGTGACGTGGCACATTATCCAGCAGGAGCAGTAGCTTCACAGGAAGCTTATTTTTCTCAAGAACTCTTCACTGAAGGACAGAAAACTTCAAGCTCCCATTCATTTTAATGTTCACAACTCCAACTGGCTTTGGTTTTCTAGTCATACCGACCCAGCTGGTCGAGATGCTGAGTCTTTTTTGCAATTACTAATGACCTTGCACAGATTGTTCATTTACCTACCAGAATACTGGAGAATCCTAACCATTGATTGAATCCCTACCAAACAACCCTTCTAAGTACTCGGTCGAAGTGAGCAGTCCTTTGGGAACCTCAGATCGCAACTTGGTGATTGTCTCTTCTCCAGTGGAGCCTTTATCTCATGGCTGTTCCCAATCTCGTGTTTGGCATTACAAGAATGCAAAATGGGATGACCTGCGAGATTTCTTTTCCTCTTTTTCCTTGGTCGGATTACTGTTTCAAAATTTGTGATGTCACTGTTTGCCCAGATTGTGTCAGTGAAATTAATCTTGTAGGAATGGAATCCTTTATTCCACACTCCACTTTAAAATCTCGTCCTTTAACTAAACCTTGGTTTTCCAATAAATGTGCTAAGGCTGTTCAAGATAAGAACGTTGCATATTGTAATTGGCTTGTTTCCAATTCTTAAGTTTCATTTTCTGCCTGCATCAAAGCTCGCAACAATTATAAAGCAGTTATTAATCAGTCCAAACTAGATTTTGAACAGGCTAAGAGTAGAAAACTTGCTTCTTGCCGTAACGAGCATTCTTGTTTCTTGCCAGAGCTATTGGCCGCAACTTTTGCACATCTCTGCTCCCACCTCAGTCAAAACCAGATGGTTCTGTTGCCACTTAACCAAGGATATAGCTGACCTGTTAGCATCCCATTTTTCTTCCAACTTGTGTATTAATGATCTTGGAAAACACCTCCCACCATTCCCAACACTCTCCATTCAATGCCTCCTGTGATCTTCCATCAAAAGGATATCAGAAAGATTTTGATGAAACTTGATGCTCAGAAAGCTCCAGGCCTTGATGGTATTTCTCCACTTGTTCTCAAAACCTGTGCTCCTGAACTTACTCCTGTTCTTTACCACCTTTTTTCACTTTCTCATTCCGAAAGTGTTTTTCCATCTGCTTGGAAATTTGCTCATATCCAACCAGTTCCTAAAAAGGGGGTGACAACTCCCCATTCAATTATCGTCCCATTGCAATTACTTCTACTCTTTCTAAAGTAATGGAGAAAAAAATTAACCGCAACTCTTAAACTACCTAGAAACCTTCTGTATGATCAGTGATTGCCAGCATGGATTTCAACAGTGTCGATCCACTTGTGATATTCTTGTTTATTTTACCTATTTACGGACAAATTCAATGGAATCATTCCGTGAAACACAAGCAGTTGCTCTTGACATCTCAAAGGCTTTCGATCGTTTTTGGCATAAAGGTTGTCTAAACAAGCTTCCATCTTACGGTTTGCCAACTGTTTTTTTGTAATTGGTCATCCAGTTTTCTCTCTGATCGCACATTGCAGGTAATGGTAGATGGCTCTCTTGTCTTCTCCACTAATGCTGGTGTCCCCCAAGGTTCAGTTCTTTCCTCCAGTTTTTTCCTGTTGTATATTAATGAACTTCTTCCATTGACCAGAAATCCTATCCATAGTTTTGTTGATGATAGCACATTGCATTCCACTTTCCATTTTGAGAAACCTTGCCCTGTTCAATCAGCTTCAACTTCTCGAATATCCTTAAATGCCGATCTCCAAGTAATTCTGCAGTGGGGCAAAGACAACTTAGTTGATTTCAATCCTTTTATAACTCAGCCCTGTCTTATATCTTCCAAAAAAGATTCTTCTGCTCCTGTGCTTACCTTTGGTGACACTCCGATTTCTAGGCAAGATGATATCTCTTTTGGGGATTACCTTGACTTCTAATCTCTCTTGGCACAAGCACATTACAACTATTGCTTCCTCTGCATCTGAAAAACTTGGTTTTCTCTTTCGCTCTCTGCGTCACTTTTCTTCCAAACAGCTGTTCACTCTGTACAAATCGCAAATCTACCCTACCATAGAATATTGTTACCATATCTGGGGTGTGCTCCCAAACCACTCAGGTTTCTATATTCCATTCAGAAGAGGGCAGTTAGATTAATTAATGATTCATCTCTAACAGAGTCTCTCCACTCTCTGTCTCATCGATGTACTGTTTCTGCCGTATGCCTTTTCTACATATACTTCCTTGGGCACTGTTCTTCTGAATTGGCTTCTATGATTCCCGCTCTCTCTCTTTCAAAAGAGTCCGAACACATGCCAACATCTATTTACTGTTCAACTTCAAACTCACAGAACCAACTTTTCATCTTCTTCGTTTATTCATTCACCCACCACAGATATAAGGATGGCCTCTAACCACGGGAGATGGCAAGATTGGTGATCTCATTCTATTATTTCAATGCTAGAATGGGACTAGAGTTGAAATGCTCACACCAGTAATGCTGAGATGGCTGAGCTGTGAAAATCATAACAATGAAATAGTGTCCAATCCGCATTTGGTTTGATGAAACACCCCACAATCTGGGAATTTAATCCAATAGACAATATTCACAGTATGTAAAGGTGGAATATCCAGTTTAAACTTGGATAAAAATGATTGCAATTGCCTGCCAGGGAGCTGCATGCAACCAATGTGGTATTGGCATAGCACTCTAGCGATGCGTGCGGACACACCCAGACAGTAGGGAATGTAGGCAGTGGGGTAACCACACTTAGATAAGTCAGTCGTGATCTTTGCCGTGCTGTACAAACCCTGGGACCTGTGCAGATTTAAAATTTGTATGTTGACCGCTGCACATAGGTTTTCTGTAAAATGAGATTACCAAAGAAGAACCAGTATGGCCAACTATTCCAAAAATGGAAGGGCACTGTTCAGCTCCATGGTGGATGTAAATGGTGACAAAGAATTAATCTACTGGAGTAGCAGTTGCTCCAATCCCTGAGGTATAATATCAAAAACATCATCAAGAAATATCTGCCAGAGTCCAAAAAGAATGGGTAAATGCTCAAATATGTCCTCCTCCGGGGCTTCCATGGTGATGTTATCTATGATGGTACTGATTGGTCACTTATTGCTCTACCCCAAATTTTTAAAAAAGGGAATCACCGAAGGCAATGGTGCAGCTAGACAAAAAAATATTAAGAGCATGACAAATGTCATTAATGGAGACTGAGGTCCTATCCCTCAACGAGGAATTCCTGTCCAAAAGACACGTGGAAAAACCAGTGGTCATGTGAACAGGGATGGATGGGAAAAGGAAAACCATGTCAAAGGAAATCATGACCTCCTCCCCCTCCAAAATACTGAAATTCCTGATAATCCTCAAAAAATGACACAATTATTGACAGTATATTCCTTATTGCCAACAAGTAAAGATAAGCCTGCAACATGTTTGGAAAGTTCATATAGCAGGGTGCCACAGCGGGCAACAATTAGGCATAACGGGACACCCAATTTATGTGTTTTCGGTAAGCCATAAAATCTGAGAAGTTGACAGTCCATTGCATGAAGCCTCTACCATAAGGATTTACTAATTTTCTTATCCATGAATCATGATTAAACCAACTGGTATACCTTTGACTCTAAACGTTTAGCACAGTAATATAGTCTTGAATGGGCTCATACTCTTGTGTATTCTGAAGTGCTCACCAGCCTTTTTGTGTATAGTCTACGCTGTTTAGGACTACAATATATTGTCCTTTATCAGCAGGTAAAGCTATGTTCTGTTCTTGACATAAATATCTGAGGGCAGCATGATGGGTACGTTGTAGATTAGGATGAATTGGATGGACGTGTTGTAGATGAGATGGTCTCTCTCTCTAGCTGACTTCTGAAACGTGAGAAAGTGAAGCTTCCACCCCTATAGCTATCTGAGTGATTGGATATTTGTGTAGTTAAGGTGAAGCTCAACACCCCTGGTTGTCTTCCATTAGTTGAGAAATCACGAGTTATCTGTTGTCCTGGACAGCATGCACCAACTACTGTTCACCTCAAATGTCAATCAGCGATGGCCTTCCCATCACAGCCTGTTGGGTTATTGTGTCCCCCTCTTCGGACCATCTGCCACACCTTAACTATTGCTGTGCTTGAACAGATGCACTGCCTGCAGTTCCTGAGCTGCTGGCTTCCCTTCCTTCAGCACAGGCTTTGTACTGACTGGCATTCATTACCTGTGCCATCATTCCTAGGTGCTGTTGGGTGCATCCATGTGAAGAAGGGTGGTCATAACATTTCGGCTCACAAGTATACTTTGTGCTGTACAAGTGTCTCAAATCACAAGTACCAAAGAGTTTTTTTCATAACTGTTTCAAATGTAGGGGTATGGGAGACATTGCAATTGTATCTATTTCACAGTATGCTTGTACAACAGTTGTTTCAACAAGATATGAATAAATGCAGAAACTTTTGTCACTAGCTCATTTTGCAGAACACAGAATCCTCAATTTCTGAGTCATGTTCTGGTTTACAAAAGAATCATGTTTTATAAGAAATGGAATTTTCAGCTCTCAAGCCCCTCACAGTTTAGCTGAATAAAACCCACATATTTGAGTACTTGTTATCAACACACCTCTTCCTTTAATGTTTCTTGTGGTAAATTCTTGGCAGCAGTCTAGTTGACTCTCCCCCACCCCTTTTTTTTTTAATACAGAGGCTTTCAGAAATAGCATACCTACATTTTCTGCAGAACAATTTGCAAGAGCTATTGGTAGATACCCCTTTAAAATTGGCAGAGGGATGTGGTTAATTGTAGATGCATCATCCTGCTTTTCCTTTGATATTTCTGACTTATTTATATGAATACAATAATAGATGAATTGGTTGGAATGACCCTGTACACCACAACCTCTTGACTCACAACTTTTGGATTTAGCACATTATAGCCTCAGCTATTGATGCACTAATACAACTCAACACAGCCAACCAACCTTGCACCCTTAGATAACTTTGTGTTGGGTCATATGAAATCCATGTACTATTCATGGCTAAATCCATGTACTAACCAAGACAAACTAGGAAATCGTGTTTTGGAAGATGCTCAAACCAGAACATTTACAGAATAATAAGACATAGAGAATTGTGGATTTGTAGAAATAAAGACTTCATTTCTAAGAACTTTATTTATGTATTTATTTATTTTTAGCTGTAGAATATGGTTCTGCATTTGTTCTGTGTAATTTTGAAACAATATACCCTCTGTGTGTACTCTCTCTACCAGTGCAGTCCAATTAAGTGGTAAAAACATAAAACAGTATGAAGTATAGAAATGATGGTTCATTTGATACAAAATTATCAAAAATTAATGCCACACATCCAAGGGGTATTTGTAAAATAATAAGAGAAGTTTACCTCAATATAATATGGAAAACACTTCCATATGATACTCTCCAGCAATTAAAATGAAAAAATCGAAAATCTTACATTACAGTAAAAAATAATTAAAAATCAATCTAATGCAATTAAAAATTAAATTAATTAATTAAAAGAAATTTAACAAAAAAAAATTGCAAAACAATCTTCCTTCCTGAAGCTGACAACACATTTCGACCATATATCGTGGTCGAACGAAAATTAACAAATAGGGGTGAGCGTGAAACTTAAATAGGGATTGCATGCACGTAAAAGCCCACGAAATTTTTTAATATTACGATTGTTGGTTGATGTAGTATTTTATATCCTATCCCTAGCTTGTACCCTAATTCGATTTATTGTAACAAAGGGATAACCCTGTTTAAGAATCTGCTGGTTAATATTTGTATTTCTGAGTCCAAAGCAGATTCCGCCATTGAATATTTATAGGTATTGAGAAATTGATTAAAGGTAATAGACCTTTAATCAATTTCTCAATACCTATGAACAGGTGATAGCTGTTATAATGCAGAAGCATACCAGTGTTTGTAGGTTTACGATAGGTGTTAAATTTTATTTGAGTCCCGAGTAAGTGTGAGATTTAGAAATTTTAATGACTTTGTATCCATACCCTCCCTTTCCAATGTAAATTTGAGTCTACAGTGAATATTATTAAACGAATGTAAAATGTCTTGGATAGTACTGCTATCAGTAATAACTAGAACATTGTCTAAATACCTCCCATAATATGTGATACAGGGTAGAAAAGGCATCAAATGTATACCCTCAATTGTTGAGAGAAATACCTCTGATATTAAGCTGCTTAAGCTCAATCCCATCGGCAAACCAAAAATTTGTTTGTATACTTTGTCTCGAAAGGTGATTAGTTGGCCTTAACTAAGAGTTTAATTAAGCGAAAAATTTTGTTAATAGGAAGCTTCGTATAATTAATCAGTATAGAGTTATTATTTAACATATCCCAAATAATATCTAATGTGTATTCAACGTTTACATTCGTATATAACGAGGTAACATCTAGTGAGAATAAATTATCATTATTTCCAAGTCTACAGACCTTAACGTTATTAAATAATGTATCGTTATTTCTGTTCCATATGTTGAGCAGTAGCATAAACGGCTTAACAGATTCTTTAAAAAACTACCAAATTTAAAATTGTGGCCAGGCCAATACGGAAACTACACCCTATACTGAAAAATCGCTCAGTCCTTTCCTCGTTCACAACACAAATAAATGACCTGGTATACAACATTTCTTGTGAAGATTGCAACTTGTTGTACCAAGGTTCTACCTGTTTTTCTCTGAATTTTCATGTTAATCAACATGCGGCCTCAGTTCGAGCGTCAGCAACTCAGAATTAGCCTTTCATGCCGTTAACGAAAACATACTTTTTTATTTAATGAGGCCAAAATACTTAGTGTACAACGTAATTATACCAGACTATTAATTGCGGAAACTGTCGAAATTAAATTACATTAGAATTCTGTTAATGTTCACCGGCCATTTCTAATCTCCGATTTGTGGGCTTTTACGTAAAAGTGCATGCACGAAGACAAATAATCTCTATTTAAGTTTCATGCTCACCCCTATTCAGTAATTTTCATTCCTGTGATCATGACATACGGTCGAAAAGCGTTGTCAGCTTCAGGAAAGAAAATCATTTTGCAATTTTTTCGTTAAATTTCTTTTAATTAATTTATTTAATTTTTAATTGCATTGGATTGATTTTTAATTGTGTTCAATTGATTTTGAATTATTTTTTACTGTAATGTAAGATTTTTGATTTTTTCATTTTAATTGCTGGAGAGTATCATACGGAAGTGTTCTATGTATTATATCGAGGTAAACTTCTCTTATTATTTTACAAATATTGATATCAATGTTGAACGTATTGAAATTACAACTCTGGTTCATATTTTTATACTCCAAGGGGTATAAATTTAAATTGCAGTAGGATGTTTGTAGAATAAATGTATGGAAATTTGTATTCAGCCAGAGTGTAATCGATTGTTGAAATAATCCTCCACTGAGTGTTGTGAAATAGGAAGTTTGTGAATAAATTTAAAATGGTATGGACAAATTCTTGGAAGGAATGGGCAAGTGAAGGGTTTTTAAATTTTTTTATTTAAGATATGTTAAATTAGATCTAGACCCAGTGTGTTGTATCACATAAAAATGTTATACCAAAATAATGCATAAAATAGTAAATGATTACTCACTCAAATTTGGGTCAATTTTCTCTAATGATATAACAAACTGTGGCACAAGGTACTTAAATATGAAGACTGTTAGAAAAGCAATATGATTGATATTTTATGAAAAGCAAAATAATGTGCAAATTCAGACACAGTAGTGCAGTACTTTTCAAAATAATCATCCATCACATTTAATCATTTGTGTTACTGTGTCACAAATGCAGTCATATCACTTGTAAAATTTGGGGACATTTCTCCAGCCAACCAAGTTTCAGTTCACCTTTTCATTTAATTGTAATTGTATTGGTTCCTTGGGTACTTAAAATGCTTTGGGCTGTTTTTGACTTTACAGTCATTTGGAGTTGATGGATATGATGACTAATGCAGAAAATAACAGTTTGATGAAAAATCACGCTCCATATCATTATATGAACTGGCACCTCCATAGCCAGGTGGGCAGGAGCAGCAGTGCGTAGCACACGCTTCTTGATTAGACCGGGGTTCGAGCCCGTGACCACCAAATACGGAGGATGCAAAAAGGTCAGGGAATGACCACTGCATATCCCCGGAGCAATATGGGCTTAGTTGCTAATGCTCCTAAAAACTAAATAACAACAACAACAAATTATATGAACTGGGGAAGATGCATGAATATCCCACACCTTCCCTAGTCCTTTATGTTTACATGCGCTCTAGGAATAAAAATGTAATGGCTTTATGCCATAATTTATTTGTTAAATGAATTAAATTAGTTAAATTACAGTCTTATAACATTAAATGCACAGTTTAAAAGGAAAAACAGGCCAAAGCATTAAGTATTGTGATAATTTAAAATGCAGATAGAAGTTATTATCTACTGCGGCTAAGCTGACATCGTTTAAGAGAATCAGAAATGAGATATTTGAAGCAAGTGTAGGAAACTTTTAGCATAATATTTACAGTTGTGTGTGGTTTATTTTGGAAGAGAGAAGTACCTGTATTTTTACTATACATACATTAATTTTAATCTGCTCTCTGGTATTTTTAATTTGATATGCATAATGCCTTTGTAAAAAATTACTATGATTTGCAGCTTTATTTTGTGTATTATTATTTTTTTATCTATAATATGACCCTGAAATATTGGACATTCCAAGATCCACAAGGATCAGGTGCCAAGGTTGCCTGATTTGGAAAGGTCTTGAGAAGTACAGTGCTCCACTGAAAAGTTTCCAGAATAGATATTTATAATAAATATTGTATTTCACTTGCCATCTATTTCATGGTGTACCTTTGAATTAGTCCCTTTATGAAGTAGTACCTGTCCATTGATTCTGCCATTGCTGGAAGAATTACTGAAATCCCTTGTTTCTTTATCTCTTACAGTGCTTCTTTTGAGGTTCGTTAGATCTCCAAAATATGAAATATCTTCTGCATATAAATTTGAATTTCTGAAAATAATGATTCAAAAAGTGCTAGATGTAACATATAGAGAGGATACAGGGCCATTGCCAGAAATCATTAAAAGAAGGGGGCTGCAGTTAGTAATTTGATTTATTGTGATGTAGCCCCCCAATCTGAGTGCCATATCCCTAGAAATTGGAGCCTGATAACCTACTGTAGTTTCCTTTAGATCCTTTATAAAATTACTGATTAACATTCTAACACCATGGAACTTTTCTTTGAAATCCTTTGTCCTACTAAAACAAAAAATTGTTAACCCATTTCAAGCATGCACATTAAAAAAGTGCTACAGATGCCATTAAGTTTAAATAAAATAATAAAATATCCCAAGCGACACATGTCGATTTTAGTATTCCTCAATTATTGCATTTCCTTTTGATCTGCATCATTGATTGTTTTGTTAATGAAGAAGTTTGGCTGTATAAAACATGTTTTTCTTAAATCTAATAAATATATTTATTAAAAATGAGAATTTAAAATTAGCCTTTCTGTCCTATTCCTGACATGTGCAGTCATCACATGCTTTAGAAGCAGAATGAATTGTTACAGTGGAGTGTGCCATTTGTAAAAACAAAACTTGCCTGTCAATAGTTTCGTCTGCCAGTTGCAAACATTGCAGGAGTGACATTTTTACAAGTGATGCAAGGTTTAGCAGTGTTTTTCTACCCATAGCAACAAATGTGCTTGCCCTAAGGAGCCAGAGGAAGTTTTATTTATAAAAAAAAATTTAAATGTATGTTTTCAATATGGGGAACAAAAAAAAAAAAAAAAAAAAGGATTGTTCACAGTTGGGTTCATGATAGATTTAAAATGTAGGAGGGGCATCAAAAAGTGACAATTTTGAATTATTTCTTGCTGATTTTGGAGTCCAGAAACTTTTCAGAAGCATCTTTATATATTTTTGAGCCAGATTTCAGTTGTCATTTATAAATTACATTTTAGTGTAAAGTATGATGTATGCTGTATGAATATAGAAATAAAAATCTTTTTAATGTATGTTTTAATTTTAAAGGGATTTTGGCTTTGATAAATTCAGTAGAGATGGAGGTCATGACCCCCCACTTTTGCGAGACCGTTCACCACTTCGAAATACTTTTGAAGATCGCTATACAGATAGGTTTAAGAAAGAGGACAGGTAATCTTTATTATTAATGTTGTAAGAGTTTGTAAACATTGTCTGTATGTGAAGCAAATCTTTCTAATACCTTTGCTTTACTATTTGTGTTCACTTTTTATTGTTTCATGTTTATTTTCAAATTGTTCACACTTTTTCAGAGAGAGAGAGAGAGAGAGAGAGAAAATATTTGGCTTTTATATTTATATTTCTTTGGTATATTTATACATTAATACCCACATACTTCTGCCCTTATTTAAAATTAAAGTAGAAGTATGCACGAAGCTAGATGAGTCACACGGAGCAACAGTATCCTCAACTTTTTTTTTTTTTTTTTTTTTAACCATGGACTCAGAAGTGCCACTGGATAGGAGGTGATTTAAAGTTAGTTACAGGGATGTAATTACCCATTCCAAAGAGTGGAACGGGTAATTACAGACCTGTAAGTTTAACTTCCATGGCAGGGGAAATTATAGATCCAATGATTAAGGAACGTTGGAGGATCTTATGCACATGAAAAAATTGTCTGAGCAATATTGTAGTTCATTTTACGCAAATAGCATAAAACTACTTTGCTGAGCTATTATGAGGTCAGGAGAGATCTTTTTTTTGAGATCTCTAGCACTGGACATTTGAAGTGATTCTCGAATATTAATCTCTTTGCTGCTAGATTACCAGTAACAGTGACACAGCAAAGAATAATGAATACCTCTAAAGGGAGTAATCTTGAACTAGGATTTATCAGATGTATCTGAAGAGGAGATCTTAAGAATTTCAAAAATAAGGAGTGATTCAAGTCAAGAGAATCTCCACCAGAAAATAAAGCATTCTCATTCCTACACATAATCTTATCTTATCTTGATCTGATGTGTGGTTTTTTTTATGTAAACAACAAACATGAGAGGTATTAGAATCTATAGTACTTAGTACCTTGCTTGGGTTGGAGGTTTAGAAGAGACGAAAGTTAGGTGCCTCTGTAGCCATGTGGGCAGGAGCAGCAGTGCGTAGCACATGCTTCTTGATTAGACCGGGGTTCGAGCCCGTGCCCACCGGATGCGGAAAGGTCAGGGAATGACCACCGCCTATCTTCGGAGCAATATGGCCTTAGTTGCTAATGCTCCTAAAAACCAAATAACAACAAAGAGACAAAAGAAGATATTTGTTGACATTGAACTTGAATTTCTGTAGCCTGTAATTTTCAGGAAATACGTATGAAGGAAGGTTATTCCAGAAAACGGCAGTTGAATGAATAAATGAGGAAGATGAAAAGTTGGTTCTGTGGGTTTGAAGTTGGACAGTAAATGGATGTTGGCTGGTGGCGGCACGTGTTTGGACTGTTTTGAAAGAGATAGCAGGAATTATAGAAGCCAATTCAGAAGAACAGTACCCATGGAAGTATCTGTAGAAGAGGTGTGCAGCAGAAACAGTACGTCTATGAGACAGCGAGTGGAGAGACTCTGTTAGAGATGAATCATTAATTAACCTAACTGCCCTCTTCTGAATGGAATCAAGAAGCCTGAGAGAGGTTTTGGCGGCACTACCCCAGATGTGGGAACAATATTCCATGGTAGGGCGGATTTGCGATTTATACAGAGTGAGCAGCTGTTTGGAAGAAAAGTAACACTGAGAGCAAAAGAGAAAACCAATTTTTTTAGATGCAGAGGAAGCAATATTTGTAATGTGCTTGTGCCAAGAGAGATTAGAAGTCAGGGTAATCCCCAAAAAAGATATATCATTTTGCCTAGAAATCGGAGTGTCACTTTAGAAAAGGGTAGGAGCAGAAGAATCCTTTTTGCGAGATATAAGACAAGATTGAGTTTTAGAAGGGTTGAAATCAACTAAGTTGTCTTTGCCCCACTGGAGAATTACCTGAAGATCGGCATTTAAGGAATTGATAGTAGATTTTCGAGAAGTTGAAGCTGATTGAGCAGGGCAAGGTTTCTCAAAATGGAAAGTGGAATGCAATGTGCTATCATCGGCAAAACTATGGATAGGATTTCCAGTCAATGGAAGAAGGTGGGTGAAAGAACTGAACCTTGGGGGGACACCGGCATTAGTGGAGAAGTTAGAAGACAGAGAGCCATCTACCATCAGTGAGCGATCAGAGAGAAAACTGGATAACCAATTATTAAAAACAGTTGGCAAACCATAAGATGGAAGCTTGTTTAGAAGACCTTTATGCTAAACATGATTGAAAGCCTTTGAGATGTCAAGTGCAACTACTTGTGTTTCCCCGAACCTTTCCATTGAATTAGTCCATAAATGGGTAACATAAGCCAGAATATCACCAGTGGATCGACACTGACGGAATCCATACTGGCGATTGTTGATCAGACGGAAGGTTTCTAGGTAGTTTAAGAGTTGGCGGTTAATTGATTTCTCCATTACTTTAGAAAGAGTAGAAGTAATTGCAATGGGACGATAATTGAATGGGAGGATTTGTCATCCTTTTTAGGAACTGGCTGGATATGAGCAAATTTCCAAGCAGAAGACAAAACACTTGGAGTAAGAAAGTGAAAAAGGCGGCAAAGAATAGGAGTAAGTTCAGGAGCACAGGTTTTGAGAACAAGTGGAGAAATATCATTGGGACCTGGAGCTTTCTTAGCATCAAGATTCGTCAAAATCCTTCTGACATCCTTTTAACAGAAGCCCACAGGAAGCATTGAATGGAGCGTGTTTGGAATGGTGGGAGATGTTTTACCAAGATCATTAATACATGAGTTGGAGGGAAAATGGATTACAAACATTGCTACCTTTCGGGTCTAAATGTTTGTGAGGTTGGTTTCTCAAATTTAACAGCTATAAAAACAAAACAGCGTTCCACACTTGATCCAGAAGATGATATGAGATTAGCAATTTCAAATATTGAGCCAAATATGGACCAGATATTATCGGTTATTCAGGCTCATCCATCTCATTAATTGTTTTGTTATTGTTAATTTTTTATTGTTTTGTAATTTTAATTGAAGAATAAAAATTTGATTTGTTGTTTTTACTGTATTCAATTAAACAATTATTTTAATGTGTAAATTAAAAAGAAAGAAGTGTTTTATTCATTTCTTGGTACTCGAATAAAATTGTCTACTCTATAATTTATAAAATGCTATTTTTTCTCTAAAAATCTAGTCATCCCACCTCTGTATTTACATGGGGGGATCGCGTCAATTTTATATTTAATAAAGAGGTCACGAACGAAATAAGTTTGCACGACACTGATCTATACAATCTTATTGCTAAATACACACCTTCTGCCTCCAAGGGACATATTTTACACTGCAGAATAAGCCAAACTGTTGGCTAGGATGGGGGAATTTGTTAGAACAAATTCTCGTGTCCCAGCTAAAAAAAAAAAGTTACTGATCTCTCTCTCTCTCTCAGAGACATCAACAGTCCAAATAGTGATTAATGCCCTTATTAAAGAACAAAAATTATCCTATCCAACAAAATGAGCTGTATAATCTCATAATTCAACTATCCACTCCTTCCTGCTTCATAAGGAATATAAATGGTCACTACACACTACAGGGTAATAATCACACAGATCAAAAAGGAAAATAAATTGCACAGTTTCTAAACAATATCAACCTTCTTGCCCTAAGTGATGGGTCACCTACATCTGTTCAACAACTATGTATCTCACTTTCAAGTGGAAGATAACCAGTGACCCATTCACTCAATACATGGTGACCATTTTCCAATAATAATTGAATTACTTAACATGCCGTCTATTTGCGCTAGTAGAAATTCACAGTGGCTCACTGAGAAAGCACACTGGCAAATCCATAAAAAATTAGCGACACTTAACTCCCAATTAATTTAACAACCTTCAACTGATGAGGCAGTTGATTATGTCAAAAAAAATATTGCATGCAGCTGAAAAAGCCATACCAAAATCATCCTAAAAATCTACTGGAGCACTGAATGTTGTGCAGTGAAAAAAAAAAAAAAAAGTTTGTTCTTGCAGTCTATCAACAACTAATTTTATTAAATATAAATATGCTTGAGCAATAGCGAGATGTTAGATGCTGCAATTCAAAGGCCACCTCGATCTGATTCATTTCAGCCACAAATGAAGCAACCACTACAGGTACAATTTGGTAAACAATCAAGAAAACAAGTAATAAATACCAGACTCTTCTGCCTGTCATGGAATGGAGAGATCAGAGTATTGCTGATTCCTCACAAATTACCATTGTTTTAGGGTTTGTGGAAGTATCAGCAACAGAAATCTGATGTTTTGGAAGGCTGATTATATACCAGCCTTTTGAATATGAAAAATCATTGAAATTTGCTATTCCATGATTCTAAAAACTGAAGAATTAAGCATTTAAAGAGCTATTTATATATAAAGCATACATTCTGTATAATTCGGTATTAGATAAAATAGATCAACACTGGATATGTTAGTAAGAATAGGGATTGTCATTTGGAATGCATTCCTAAGGTTAGAAAATCACATGATGGTTAGCTTTGAAATCAGTGAGGCATATGTTTCCACATGGAAATATGGAATACTCTGCAAATTATATGGCCATGGACTACTTGGATACCCCCTGATCTTTATCCTAAACTTCCTGTATTAGCACATTTCCAAGTTCACTTCAAAACGTCATTTTCCTAAGTTTTCCCTCAAGAAGGGAGAGATCCAGCACTCTCTGCTCGGTGCTACCCTTTTTATAATTGCAACACTTTTACCAAACAAATTCCAAAACCATTTGATACAGAATTGTTTGTAGATGACTTTGGTATTTTGTGTATTGAAAAGAATGTGCATACTTTTGAGAGACAGTTACAAGGGACAATAACTAAGATCAATTGATGGGCATGAGTCTGTGGTGTCAACTTTGCCCCAAAAAAACAGTTTGTATCCATTTTTGCCATTCAACATAATGCCCACCCAGATCTAGAACTACAACTCAAAGGCTAGTCAGTACTAGTATATGATTCATAGGAATGATGTTATACTCTAAATTCATCTTTTGAGAGCATATTAAAAAGCCAAGAGCATCCAGTTAGGAAAACCCAAACACTACTCAGGTTCTATTGGCAACTAAGTCGGAAACCCATGCTCTTACCTTCTTACGGTTATTTTGATAAGTATTTAAATATTATACTTATGTATAAATATAGTGCAAGCGCATCAGAAATACATAGCTATATCTGAATAAATCAGAATATTAGTAAAACGGCATCGTTTTAAGTTATATCTCATATTGTGAACACATTCACGAGTTGCCATGATATTGCACTACTTCGAATAAGTAACGCTTCACCTAAGGAGAAGACTAATGTTACTTATTCTCAGATTGATACCACTACCCAGACAGCACCGTTTCAGGGCTATTTGGCCCCTTCTCGATGGGTGGGTAGGTACCTGAGTGATGCAGTTATGGCAAAACAGTTATGAAGTATAACTCCAAAATATGAGAGATGCCTGGTGGTGCACCGAAGAAGGGCCAAATAGACCTGAAACAGTGCTGTCTGGGTGGTGGTATCCATCTGAGAATAAGTAACATTAGTCTTCTCCTTAGGTGAAGTGTTACTTATTCGAAGTAGTGCAATATCATGGCAACTCATTGTGAATGTATTCACAATATGAGATATAACTTAAAACGATGCCGTTTTACTTCTGATTTATTCAGATATAGCTATGTAATTCTGATGCACTTGCACTATATTTATACATAGTCTAGACTCTCCCATAGCTCGAGGCTTATGCCCTACACACTTTAGAATGTTATACTTATGCAAAACACTCATAGCTGATGCCGTCTGACTTGACAAACAAACTTGGTAAATTGTGGATATATTTGGGAGGCCAGGTGACTTTGTTATGAATTCTTAAAACACATGAATTCTTAACAGCATTCAGAAGTCTGCTTGCTCTAGACAAGGATAACAGTTTGGCTAGCAGTTTTCAGAAGCATTAAGTTAAATGTTATTTAGCTTAAATAGTTGTATTTTGAGAAATAATGCTTGTATTCCAACTGTGTTTTTTTTGGCTATATTGCTGGGACACAATTTTGCCCTTCCCATGACATTGACAGAGCTTGGTGATGGAACCAAATAGTTCTGAAACCAGTCACAATAGTGCCTTTGAGTTTTTAATGAATAATATATTCAACTACAGGGTCATATTACTCAAGTAATAACAATATTAGTTACTTTAGATTGATTCATGGATAATTTAGTAAATTTTAAAGAGCCTAAGCCAAAGCTTAGTGGTACAGAGAGTACAATGTAATAACCAAGGTGAATAGACAGAAAAACAGAATGCAGTGTGAGCTTTATTTCCAGACTATTGACAGTAAGTCTGAAACAGTACCATTGTTATAAACAAAATTCCTGTATTGAAATAGAATTCTGCTTGTTTACTTGAATAATTTGTATTTGGAAAACCAATTCATTATTCGGTAGCCCTAGTCGGAGAACAAGCTTGTTTTCAACCATGTTGAAATGAATCAGTTTTGCCGGGAGGACAGTTTCCAGTACTTTGCAATATTGTTGAAGGTAAAGACATAAAAGTAAAGATATTTTTCTGTATTAGTTCTATCAATTTCAATGTGAGAACATACCAGATGGTATTATGAAAGAAAAAAGAATTGAGATACATGGTCTTTGGTTGGGTAACTGACAAGTGCACAAGATTAACAAAGCACCAAATATAAATATCCTTAGTCATTCTTGGCATTTTAATAATTCGTCACAGAAATGCTGAGTATAAGAGCTAGGTTGGGGAAAAAAACTGAATTCAGATCTTCCTTTTCTGGTGAAACCTTGGAAATGCTCTTGACAGTAAGTCTGAAACAGTACCATTGTTATAAACAAAATTTCGTCTCTGCATCCCTGAAAAGGAGCACAGTCTGTGACCGTACTTTTCTTGAAGCTGTAGAGATTGTTTTGATTTGAATGTCCATTTATTTATTTGATTGTTTGATCCTGTCTTTACTAAAGAAATTTTAAAAGAAGTTTGAATATACCAGGTGGTTATAAAATAAGTTTCCCTATTCAGGAGACCCTAATGTCAAAACGGTTAGCGCTATGAAAATCGGTGAGTATGTCACTCTAGGGTATGGGGAAGCAATTTGTATAAGGGAAAAAAAATTAGTTGAAATTTCTGTCACCAGGGTGGGAAACAGCACTGCACATGTTAAAGTTGTCATTTACTTCAAGACACGCTGCTTACACAAATGACATCCTTTAAAATAAGAGCAGAAAGGTCAACACCACAGTTAATAACCATTATGGCTTTTTCAAAAAAGGAACGTGCTCTTTGTAAAACTGTTCTATCAGAATAATAGTAGTGCTAATGCAGCACTACGTGAATATCAGAAACTTAAAGGTTTGCATAAAGGACCTTTGACGTCAGTGAGGCTTTGAAAACTAACAAAGAAATTTGAAGCGACATGGAGTTAGGTATAATTCCAGGCAAGGGGCAACATATCGGAATGGAGGTAGTGGATGAAATGACGGTTGAAATGGCCTTCAGGTCAGAACGCAAAACACTACTAGTCAGTAGTGCCAGAGGTGTGTCAAAAGACTTGAATCTACCTTGGTCTACTGTACATAAGGTGCTTTGAATAATTTTACACTGGTTCCCATACAAGATTCACGTAGTGGAAGAACTAGTCTTGTGATTAGCAACAATGAATAGACTTTGCCCTACGATTTCTGGCTCATATGGAACTTGACAATACATGGGCTCGAATGATCTTGTGGTCAGATGAGGCACATTTCACTCTTCATGCGGCTGTAAATGAACAAAATTGCCGAATATGGGGAACTTTTCACATCCATCTGCTGTGCATGAAAGACCACTACAAAGTCCATACGTTACAGTATGGTGTGGATTCACAGGAGAGTTTATAATCTGACCATTTATCTTTGAAAAGTCTACACCTCATGGCACCCTTAAGGTGCACGGTACTGTGCTCTTCTAAAAGATCACATTATTCCCACTTTGCAAGAAAGGCAATGCTTGGAGGCCATAGTGTTCATGCAAGATGGTGCCCCTCTCCACGTTGTTCGACAAGTGAAGGAACTGCTATGTTCAACTTTCGGAAATGATCGCTTCATTTCTAGAGACTTTCAACAGTTCTGGCCAGCCCGATCAGCAGATCTCAATCCCTGTGATTTCTGGTTATGGGGATACCTGAAGGACAGAGTTTACCATGGCAGCAAATAATTGCTTGTCAATTTGAAAGCAAGCATTAAACAGCATGTCAAGGAGATAAGACATGTAGAGGTGAACAGCACTTAATTGTTTTGGAGGAAGGCATTCCCAGTAACCCACGTTTAGATTTTTTATGATTGGCATTTTTCAACATGGACCAGAGGAAACTAAAGGTAAGTATTTATGACTGCAGTTGAAGAATCACAGGTAAGTGTTTTTCTTGTTATGGTATTAGCCTATTTACATGTTTCTGACCTGTTTACATTGCTTTGCGATCGCCATATTGCTAGCGGTAGCGATTGTGTAGTAACCACCTACTATTTTGCCAAGGCTCAGAACTGTGGAAATAAAAGAAATATTACTATTATAAATGGTGAAATAGAGCTTATTATCATATAGAGTACATTAATATACTCTATTAATTTCAGGGATTTTACACGAAATTAAAATAGTTTTCTTTGTTATAGAACTAGAAATTCCAGAAACTTCCACCCCCCACACAACTTTAATTTTAGCATAACTTTAGTATTGATGGATAGCTCTCGATGTCTTCTAACATCTTATAAGCTATTAAGATACAGAAACTCCAAACAAATGCAAAAAAAAAAATGCGTGAAAATATGCAAGATGCCGATTTTGAAACCGGAACTAAACATGTACTAGAAACAGTGCATGTTTCGCGAAATGCAGGAAGACACCCCACAGGTGAAACTAATGATGGAATAGAAAAATTCCCATCTGGTCACTCTTAGTGCTAAGGGAAATAGAAAGCCAAAAACTCAAGAAGCAATTGAAATACATGAAATCCTGGACAAAGAAGTTGTAGAAAAGCTGGCCTCTATTGCAAACATAAAGGACCCAGTAAACCAAACAGTAGCTACCAAACTACATTTGGAAGACCTCGTGGCTGCTAGCAGAATCACAGTTGCAGTATGCTTACAAATAGTCCAATACTGGATGATATTAGAGAGCACAGTGAACAAACAGAACGTGGAAAACAAAGTGGTAAAAGCAGAGTTGAGACTTTAAACTCTGAAAAGGAAGCATATAAAAGCATAAATGTACAAACTTATGCACAGGCTGTTGGAGCTGCTGCAAAGATCAGACTCAATCTAAAGAGATAATAACAAGGACAAAAAAGACTGAACCTTCCAAAAAAGGATGCAAATGTAATAATATTAAAGGCTATAGAGAAATCCTCATTAAAAAGTAGTAAGAAGTGAAAGAAACAGTATTGACTAAATTGAAACCTCACCCGAAGAAAGTGAAAGTTAATAGCCTTAGGAAAGCCAGAAACAATGGTGTTCTGAATGAAATAGCCACTAAAGAGGATATAGAAACTATACAGGGACATCCTGAAATCCAAAAACTAGGATTACAAGCTGAAAAGCCAAAGGGTAGAAACCCAAATATCATTATCTTTGACATGCCTAAGACCACCCCTATGAGAGAGGTCATGATAGACTTTTATTATAAAAATTTCAGTGAGCAATTAACCTGAGATGAAATGGCTAAGGAATTCCAAATCAAACATAGAACAACAAATAAAAAAAAATAAAAAAAATGGCCAATTAAAGGCCATTGTGGAACTTTCTCCAAGGGCATCGACAATCCTAAAAAATCAGCAAAGAATCTATGCTGGCTGGACCAGCCATAGATTCAGGGAATATTTTCCAGGTTACAAAATGTTACCACCGCCACAGATTTGCTCATACAGCCAGGCAGTGCCAGCAAAAAGACCCAATGTGTTTCCACTGCTCAGTTTCTATAGTCATGGCCGATCTGTGGCCATGACTATAGAAACTGCAACAGTAGAACCACACAAGTGGTTCCACAACCTAAGTGTGCTACATGTAAGTTGACCAAAATAGACTTTCACCATAGTCTTAGGAACAATTTTCCCAGCTATCAAAAAATGGTAAAACAGCTTAAATTGAGAACCAATTATGGGCCTTAATTTAAACCAGACTTGTGACAGGGCTCTAAAGTTCATCCAATTAAATACTCACAGAGCGTGTACAGTTGTAGATCAAATCAAGCTTAAAGCAGCAGAGGAAAAAAATATAGATATCCTGATAATCCAAGAGCTATATACTCATCAGTTCAGGGATACCCTAGAACATACAGAATAATAGAATCTTCACATGAAACCTCACTAACAGCAATAGTAATTAGAAATACTTCTTACAGTTACAAAGGTTAACTCTCCCTGTGTCCCATTAACAGTTTGTGCCCAAATAATTAGTCAAACATGATCTTTTCATGTTGTATCCCTCTACTGTAGGCCAGGAGAAGATATAAATCCTAGCATTCATTATCTACAAAATGTACTGGCAGTTCTTCCAAAGTCTAAGATAATAGGCCCCATGGATGCCAACTGTTGGTCAAGCCTTTGGCACAGCCGTACAGTTGACAGACCAGGAACACATAATGGCCAACTCCTAACAGACTACCTAGCTTCTTCTACCCTCCAGGTAATAAATAGGTGCCGCCGTAGCCAGGAGCAGCAGTGCGTAGCACACGCTTCTTGATTAGACTGGGGTTCAAGCCCATGACCACCAAATACGGAGAATGCGGAAGGGTCAGGTAATGACCACCACACATCCCCGGAGCAATATGGCCTTAGTTTCTAATGCTCCTAAAAACTAAATAATAAACAACAACAAACAGGTAATAAATAGACCTCACAATACACTGTGGGAAAGTGATATAGATAGATATAACTTTGGCCACCCCTTCCATATCTACCAAAATTACAGATTGGATTGTCCAAGAAGCTTGGACCACCTCAGGCCACAGTGCTATAACTTTTACCTTAAAGAGACAAATGGACAGCCAGATACAGCTGCCTCAAGATATAATCAGATACAACTTAAAGAAAGCCAACTGGCAGACCTTCACAGATGAAAACCAAATAAAACAGCAGCAGACTTAGATCCATAACAACTATAGCCCAGATGAACACAACCTAAATGTCACAATTATGCTTTAATTGTGACATTTAGGTCCAATCGAGCAATACCCAAAAGAAAACCGAAGAAAAATGCTGTTCCCTGGTACCCTGAACTCGATATACTCCAACGAAGAGTGCACCAGACCAGAAAACATTTCCAGAGAGCAAGGGCAATTTGGCCCTAGAGTGATGTTGATGCTCTGAGAGATTCCTATAGGAATATCAAAAACTCATACACTGCTCTAATAAGGACAAAAAAGAAGGAATGTTGGTGGGAACATCTGGTAACGCCAACCCATGGGGTGTGAACTCTACAATTAAGTCAGGTGGAACTGCAACTCACACTTGGGTGGACTCCATAAATAACATATTAGATCATTTATTTCAGTCTGAGAACCAGGGGTTAACTCAGGCTCAGAGTGACATAATGGCCAGCAACGAAAATTATAGTAATATGTCAATAGAAACCACCCTTCACCATGGAAGAACTTTAAGCAGCACTCTTAAATGCCCTGGACCTGACCCTGATTTAATTGAAATAGAAACTATTAAAAATTTAGCAGAAATTTCTCCTGATACTCTACTGAACTTATTTAATCACTGCTTGGCTGAGGGTTTGTTCCCACAAGCATGGAAACTGGCTATAATTAGATTAATCTTTATTAAAGAATCCGGGAAAAAATCCCACTGAACCTAAATCATACAGACCTATAGCTTTATTGCCTCTTCTATGAAAAATAATGGAATGCCTCTGTAGACTTAATTTATATGATACTGAAGCTAACCTAAATTCTGAACAGCAATTTGTTTTCAAGCAAGGATCCTCAACTTAGGATGCCATGCACTATATCCTAACAACAGTAAATGATAATAGTGATCAAAAGGACATGCTGGCAATATCTGTTAACTTCGCTGGTGCATTTGATACTCTCTGGTGGCCAAGTATCCTCAGAAGACTCCGCCAGACAAATGTACCAAAATATCCATATCAATGTATAAACACATCTTGGTAACAGACGTGTGGTAGTTCGCAAGAAATAAAACGCCCAGTTCCAAAAGGTTGTCCACAGCGTTCAGTACTAGATCCATTCTTTTGGACCTGTGTTCTTGATGAATTCCTGACAAAAGATTTAGGCTCTACACACAGGGTCGCCTTTTGCTGATGACCTTGTCTTATTGGTAAAAGGTAATACCAGAAGGGTGGTGGAAGAAAGAGCAAATGTGCCACCCAATCTACTGCAGGAATGGGTGCTAACTCACATGCTCAAAATCTTGGCAGAAAAAACTAAGTGTATCCTACTGAAGGGAAATCTAAATATAAGACGACCACCAGTGATAAAAATAGGTAATACCTCAATTCCAATGGTCCAAGAATTGAAATACTTAGGCATAATTCTAGACTCCAAATTAATATTCTATTCACACCTGTCATACTTGGCCAAAAAAGTTCAAAACTATGCCGGAATGATTGCCAGAATCAGCCGAGCCGATTGGAGTGTCATCAAGCACAGAATCCTGGCACTCATTTACAGAGCAGTGTTTTTACCTGTAATCTCCTATGGTGCTGGCATATGGTTCCATCACACAGCCATAGGTAGAAATAGGGCCAAATTAAATAGCATTCAAAGAACAGTCGTATTGACAATAACTAGAGCCTGCTATACAGTTAGTATTCTGGCCCTGCTAGTTTTGGCCGGTACCCTACCACTGCACCTTGAAATTGCAAAAAAAAAGGGCTATATTATAGACTTAAAGAGGAATCCACATGGGTTTCCTAGGCATAATCCCGAACCTTGCCAATGACATCAAGGCAGAGAAATGACTAATTGCCACACAACTACATCAGATATGGCAAACTGAGTGGGAGCAAGAGACCGAGGGTGCTACTACCAAAACGTTTTTTCTACAGGTGGCTGTGGTTAGACCAAAACCACCTAAGTGGCATGCTCCAGGACTTTATACCACATTTCTATTGACAGGTAATGGATCCCTTAAAGCTAGATTGCACTCTTTGGGACTGGCTGATGACCCTCTGCCCTGTACCTGTGACGAAACTGAAGATTGGGCACACGTTCTATATGACTGTGCAATCTATGAAAATCAACGTAGACAGTTAATCACTGAAATTGGACCTCTTCCTGGGGCCAAGGACACCAATTCATTATGCAGGATGTTTTATACAAGGTCTTCACCAAGTATGCTGAAACCATTTTTGAAATCCCCTGAACCTTGCAGAGACAGGCTCTTCAACCAATCCCTGTAGCAGGTTAATGGACCAGATGTATAACCAGCCCATTTCCCTCCCCATGCCCAGTGAATGAAAAAATCTCTAAATGACCGAACATATCTGAATTGACTTAGAAATTACCGGGACTTTATCAGAGTTGACACCATGTCCCTGGGGATTCCTTTGGCTCATTGCCAGTGGACCATAGAGGTAGGAAAATAACCAAATGTGACTGATGGGAAGAAAGGCAGTGTGGTACTGCCCTCATCATAATATACATCCAACTAAAACAGACCGAGTTACCAAACATATGACAACACTCACGGAAAGGACCTTAAAGAGACTGGTATAGACATGCAGCCAGGGCTGCCTGTCAGCTGGAAAAAACTAGTGTAAGCTGCAGGTTTCTGAAGTAATCTAGTATGAATGAGAACTGGAGCGAATGTAAAGGTGAGAGTATGAAAGGAAATGCTAGGAAGGGTGTGTGAATGATAATTTGTGCCTTTGGGTGTGTGAGGGATGAATGTGTGAGAAGGGGTGAGTGCTGAAAGAGTAAATGTGGAAATTGAGTAAAATTAGTGAATGACTTTGGAGTCTGAGTGAAATGGGCTGTGTGAATGTAAGGATGTAAAAGTGTGTGACTGGATGAGTGAATGAATGTGAGAAATAGTGTGTTGAATGTAAAAGTATGACAGGAAGTTTGTTTAAAGGGAAAAAAAATTTTAGCATTAGTATAATTGTTATATAAATGTGTGTGTGTGTGTGTGTGTTTTTTTTTTTTTTTTGATTATTTGTATGTTATTTAAATTGTGTGAGCTTTCTTGAAATTATTTGCTTGTTTAAATTGTTGCTTTGTCTTTAAAGCAATGGTTAAACAAGCATGAAATTATTTTAAAAGCAATAATTCTTTCTAAAGTAATGGAGAAATCAATTAACCGCCAACTCCTAAACTACCTAGAAACCTTCCGTCTGATCAATGATCGCCAATATGGATTCCGTCAGTGTCGATCCACTGGTGATATTCTGGCTTATGTTACCCATTTATGGACTAATTCAATGGAAAGGTTCGGTGAAACACAAGTGGTTGCTCTTGACATCTCAAAGGCTTTCGATCGTGTTTGGCATAAAGGTCTTCTAAACAAGCTTCCATCTTATGGTTTGACAACTGTTTTTAGTAATTGGTTATTCAGTTTTCTCTCTGATCGCTCACTGAGGGCGATGGTAGATGGCTCTCTGTCTTCTAACTTCTCCACTAATGCCGGTGTCCCCCAAGGTTCAGTTCTTTCCCCCACTCTTTTCCTCTTGTATATCAATGACCTTCTTCCATCGACTGGAAATCCTATCCATAGTTTTGCCGATGATAGCACATTGCATTCAACTTTCCATTTTGAGAAACCTTGTCCAGCTCAATCAGCTTCAAGTTCTCGAATATCTGCTGCCAATTCCTTAAATGCCGATCTTCAGGTAATTCTCCAGTGGGGCAAAGACAACTTAGTTGATTTCAACCCTTCTAAAACTCAATCTTGTCTTATATCTCGCAAAAAGGATTCTTCTGCTCCTATGCTCATCTTTAGTGACACTCCGATTTCTAGGCAAAATGCTATATCTCTTTTGGGGATTACCCTGACCTCTAATCTCTCTTGGCACAAGCACATTACAAATATTGCTTCCTCTGCATCTAAAAAACTTGGTTTTCTCTTTCGCTCTCGGCGTTACTTTTCTCCCAAACAGCTGCTCACTCTGTATAAATCGTAAATCCGCCCTGCCATGGAATATTGTTCCCACATCTGGGGTGGTGCCCCCAAAACCTCTCTCAGGCTTCTTGATTCCATTCAGAAGAGGGCAGTTAGGTTAATTAATGATTCATCTCTAACAGAGTCTCTCCACTCGCTTTCTCATAGACGCACTGTTTCTGCTGCATGCCTCTTCTACAGATACTTCCATGGGCACTGTTCTTCTGAATTGGCTTCTATAATTCCCGCTCTCTCTCTTTCAAAACAGTCCGAACACGTGCCGCCACCAGCCAACATCCATTTACTGTCCAACTTCAAACCCACAGAACCAACTTTTCATCTTCCTCATTTATCCATTCAACTGCCGTTTTCTGGAACAACCTTCCTTCATACATATTTCCTGAAAATTACAATCTACAGAAGTTCAAGTCCAATATCAACAAATATCTTCTTTCGTCTTCTCAACCTCCAACCCAAGCACGGTACTAAGTACTATAGGTTATAATACCTCTCGTGTTTGGGGTTTTCATAAAAAAAAAAAAAAAAATTGGACATGTGGGATTGACAGCTTAGTGTCAGTTTTGCTTGTTTAATAAGTCACCCCTCCCTGGTGTGAATGAGAATGATGGACGAATGGAAAAAGAAGAAAGATAAAAAAAAAAAAAGTGTAAAAAATATAAAATGTTGCCTTTAAATGTACGGGGAGAAAATTAAAAAAAAAAAAATAGTGTGAGCGAATGATATAAATTGCATGTTCTATTCCAGCCTCTCCATCAGATGGACGGATGGCCATGGGAACCTTATAGACCACAAGGTCACCCATGCTGTTGGCTTTTCCTAGCTGGCATGCTATGGAATGCTGTCCCAGGTGGGATACAATCACCAGCACAGCTCAGCTGCTGCCATTAGGCATTCCTGGCCACCCTCCCTTGCATGATCCTTTGCCTCCACGGACAGGAGGGGGAGGTTACCCCCTGGTCTCACCCCCTCACTGCCCCTCTTTCTGCTCTGGTTGGGCAGGCCTGGTCCACTGATTTGAGGATAATCTTCTCTATGGACCCCATATCTCTGTCTTTCCCCCCCAGCCTTCAGTCTCCCTTCCCTCTCTAACTTACATCTAATAGCATTCGAATCATTGTTAAATTGCTTGAGCCCTACACCCAAAACTTAATAACATCAAATTGCATAACTAGGCTGACCCCTATCTATAGCTGGTCTCACCCCCTCACTGCCCCTCTTTCTGCTCTGGTTGGGCAGGCCTGGTCCACTGATTTGAGGATAATCTTCTCTATGGACCCCATATCTCTGTCTTTCCCCCCCAGCCTTCAGTCTCCCTTCCCTCTCTAACTTACATCTAATAGCATTCGAATCAGTGTTAAATTGCTTGAGCCCTACACCCAAAACTTAATAACATCAAATTGCATAACTAGGCTGACCCCTATCTATAGCTGGGGTTTTTTTTTTTTTTTTTTAGGTCCTAGCCACTGAAATCTCAGAAAATTAGGCGGAAGGACCTGCCAGATTAAATAATTATAATATTCATGTATCTGGTCTGCCTCCATGGGGCAGAGTGTGGGCAACGTTGGGTCCCATTATAGGGCCCAGTGGCCAAATGACCAGAGGAACAATGGTACATGACACTACATACACATATACGAGATCCCTACACTTTTAAACCTCTGGCATTGACAGTGTTCTGTATCAGACCTATAATGTATACTATGCGGAGATGAGGAAACCTCTGGTGCCGTTTGACACTAACACTCTACACTGCACACAGTCCTTCATTTTCAGATTGTCATCTCAAGTGAAGGAAAGCACTTTAGATAGAACAATATCTGTAGATTTCTAGGTTTTGATATTAAAATCTAATCCTAATTTATTAAGTATTCCATCTCATGCTTACAGTGCCAATTTCCTGGTGGCGGAAATTTGAACTAATTATTTTTCCTTCTACAAATTGCTTCTCCATACCCTAAATGACATTCCCACCGATTTTCATAGCGCTATCTCTAACCATTTTGACACTAGGGTCTCCTGAATAGAGAAGCTTATTTTATAACCACTCGGTACTTACAGTATTAAGTGGCGCCTCCGTAGCCAGGTGGGAAGGAGCATCAGTGGTAGTACACGCTTCTTGATTAGACCGGGGTTCGAGCCCGTCACCACCAAATACGGAGGATGCGGAAAGGTCAGGGAATGCCCACTGCATATCCCGGAGCAATATGGCCTTAGTTGCTAATGCTCCTAAAAACCAAACAACCACAACAGTATTAAGTTGTATGTAGACTTTATCTTATTAAGTTGTATGTTGTTTATATGATTGCCCTTTCATTCAGACAAGATGGATTAACAGTATAAATTTATATTTTTTGTGCACTGTATAATTGCAAAATTTTCTCTCAGAAAACTGGTGCATTGCACACC
This sequence comes from Mastigoproctus giganteus, assembly GCF_048544385.1. Taxonomy (NCBI): domain Eukaryota; kingdom Metazoa; phylum Arthropoda; class Arachnida; order Uropygi; family Thelyphonidae; genus Mastigoproctus; species Mastigoproctus giganteus. The sequence goes on from NC_143583.1 coordinate 172,478,607, forward strand.
TGTGACTACATGTTACATAAGGATAACTAAAATGGTGGATAGTAATGGTAGTGATACCAATTAGAAGAGACTGTTTGGCAATATTTTAAGTGAAAAATAATGCTTATTGAAAGCAGATTTAGCCAGACAGAGCCAGATGTTAAAAGTCACTTTGTATGAAACAGTGTTGTAGTCAAAAGCTGTATGTATATGAATTTTATTGTTTCTCTGCAAAGGAAGATCTATAGCCTTTTCATGTTTCTCAAAGAAAATACTGCCCGCGTTTGTGCTCAAAGTCAGTCCAAGTTAATTGAAACAGAACTGGTATTATTGTTTTAACATTAATTTTAAGCGAACATTGGAAGTGCATTTTTAAAGGAGAGCTGATGTTAATTTCTAAGCTTTTACCTTTTGAAACAAAAATAGCAAAATATTGGAAATATTTTGCTACTTCAAACTTTACTTGTTAACCTCATGTGTGAATGCTCATTGTTATTTGGTTTTTAGAAGCATTAGCAACTAAGGCCATATTGCTCCAGGGATATGCAGTGGTCATTCCCTGATCTTTCCACATCCTCCGTATTTGGTGGTCACGGGCTCGAACCCTGGTCAGGGTTCGAACCCTGCCCACTGGCTACGGAGGCACCTAGAATGCTCATTAGAAAAGAACCAAATTTAAATTACAAGTTCCTTTTCTTGTTTAGATAATTGATGAAAGAAACTTATTGACATAACTTATGTGAAGGAAGCCAACTCGGAAACTAAGTTCTTACTTTTCTTGATATTGCAAGCACGTGAATAATACACTGATGCTCTCAATGAACTTAGTTGTTTGCATGAATTATTTCATGTATTTTTGTTACCCAGACTAACCCTAGAGCCATACCCCACCCTCAAATTGGTGCATTGAGAGGAAACTAAGATACACCATTGTTTAGTTCTAATTAAGACATCATTCACTTTGCAATTACAGAACTTAGGTTAAAGTTAAGTGCAGCAGAAGACATATACAAAGCAATCATAATCAGCTGAGGTCTAAACAGACAATTCAAACAGAAATCTACAGATAGAAAAATCCTAAATATTAGCTTACACTGGTAAATACTTATGTGGCTGTGTTTTAATATAAAATTTGTACATTGTCTGTGAAATTGAATTTCTAGTGCAGTGTGTACTATTAAAAAAAAAATACTTTTCCCAAAAAAACTCCAATTTTCCTTCTGTTTTTTGAAAGAAAAAGAAGAAAAGCCTGTTTTAGCTAAAAAATCTCCTGATTTTCTTCAGCGTACAATTACCTGATTCAATTCAGAAGTTAAAAGTTGGCTGGTATGCTAAACACACACATTTGTACAGGCAATACACTGGTGCAGTATGGCCTAAGACTAATGCTGTAAAAGCAAACTACAACAGTAACAGTTACATAAAAAGATGTTTAATTCATAATGAATATTTCCACCATCCTTAACTTGTAGTTATTCTGCGTATGATAATGGGAAAGCACTCACACTGCATTAAAGAAACAAAAAAGAATTTAATGTGATTAGAGTATACAAAAAAGATTTCTCAAATTATACAAAAATCCAGATTGGATCTTATACATGATTGAAGAAACAAGGAGAGCATAGGACCACAGAGGAGATCATAGGTAACTGTATGACACATGATACCACAAGTATTAATTGGAAGGTTTCTATATTTTGTAGCAAATCTGTTTGAAAAGGAAACAAGTAGTATATACTTGGATGACAGAGCAGGAATTTGTAAAAATATATACATAAGTATGACCTGAGAGTTCATTTTGCATTTGTTTTAAATAATTTGGTTCTTACGGAGAGGAGTTACTTTTTTTTTTTTTTTTCTTTTCTGTTTTTATATATATATATATATATATATATATACATATATGTATATGTGTATATATATATATATATATGTATATAACATATTGCTATTAATTCTACAATTTTTAGATTTATGAATAGAAGAGAAGACCGGGGAAGGGATGATTCCTTTAGGCCACCCTTTTTTGAAGATTCATTTCGTGAGAACCCACGAGGACGGTTTGAAGGTGATGGCCCTTTTAATTCACGCTTTGATTCTCAGGATGAGCCTTTCCGATTTCAGTAAGTTTTAAATTTAATTATCTATACATACTCCTAAAATTTGTTTAGTATTGGACAAAGCATTCTAGATTTAAAAGAAGCTTTTTTCTTAAAAATTTTTTCCTGAAATGTAGCCTAATGTATTTTATCATCTGGAAAATATGATACATACTGATAAAATTTGTTTTGTGTTAGATAAGTGTGAGTCATTAAATAAACTCAGTAAAGCTTTAAAACAGTTTATTCTAGAAACTCAGAAATAAATGCAATAAATGCACTTGAATATAGTTACCTCCTCCTCCTGCAATTACTACTACTATCATGATCTTTGAGGAGACTTCCATCCTACTGTGGATTGATAATGGCTACAGTTTACACTTTTTTTTTTTTTACTACTACTATACATACTAAATGTAACTAAACCTATCAGCCAATCTCAAAGTACTATCCTTAGTTAATAATGTACTTTTGCCACTTTTAGTGCATTTGCAGGCAGCAGTGCTGGAAATAGCATGGCTGGATGGTGAGAGAGCATCTTGAGTTTTGTCGTTGTCTTGTTTGCTGTAGAAATTTTCACCTTGTAAGGCTGCAATCACAAATGTGACAGAAAGTGGCAGAAAAACATATATATTATTGTTGCTATAAACTAATGAACCTAAAGACCCTTCATACTTTTTTCAAATTTTTGTGTGGTGTTTTCTTTCTCCATCCTGTGTGTGTAATTAAAAGAGTATGCGGCATTAGAGTTATCATAGCAGTTGTCTGTTCACTCATTTCTGAATTTTTAAAATACATGAAATGTTCAATATAATGAATTCATGTGAGTAAAAAAAAATATTTTTGTTTAAAAGATTTTGTTTTGGTAAGTTTGTTATATTTTTGTGGCAATATGAATTTTTATTGTGCTAACCTGATATTTTCATTACAGTGATATTTGTTAAAATGAAACATTTTCCCATAAAGATTCATAGTAAATTAGCAGGGGATGGAAGTGATTTCATTACTGTGGTGTTTGTTATACTAACATTTTACTGCATGCTAAAAGATAATTCTAAGTGTTTTGAATGCTTTCGTATGTCAATCTCAATGTTTGATGAATTGTAAATATACTGATAGTTATCTTTATAAGTATAATCATATAATATATGATTAATACTTATAAAGCCACACATTTTATTATTTTAAAGTAAATTTAGTTGGACTTTGCTGCTGCAGACGAGCACAGTATATCCCTGCACTTTTATTGTATTTCGGCCAATTTTACTGAAATGCAACCATGTTCAATTTGCTTATTGCATCATTAAAAAATAGTATCATGCTATGTGATGGATTTGCATACCATTTTTTTAAAAATTATTTATTTTTTTTCATCCTGTATTTAAGCATTGCCACAAGTCCTCTCCCCAGCTCATCATCTAAAATAACATCATAAGATTAATATTCTTATTAGATAGTCTGACACTGTATGAATATAGTGCAAGCGCATCAGAAATACATAGCTCTATCTGAATAAATCAGAATATTAGTAAAACAGCATCGTTTTAAGTTATATCTCATATTGTGAACACCACAACGAGTTGCCATGATATTGCACTACTTCGAATAAGTAACGCTTCACCTAAGGAGAAGACTAATGTTACTTATTCTCATATGGATACCACCACCACCACCACCACCACTCAGACGGCACCGTTTCAGGGCTATTTGGCCCTTCTTCAGTGGGTGAGTAGGTGCCCAAGTGATGTAATGGTGGCAAAACAGTTAAGAAGTATAACTCCACCATATGAGAGATGCCTGGTGGTGTATCATGTATTTAGACTCTGGTACCTACCCGCCCACCCACCGAAGAAGGGCCAAAGAGCCCTGAAACAGTGCCGTCTGGGTGGTGGTATCCATCTCAGAATAAGTAACATTAGTCTTCTCCTTAGGTGGAGCGTTACTTATTCGAGTGGCAACTCGTTGTGAAGGTATTCATAATATGAGATATAACTTAAAACAATGCTGTTTTACTAATATTCTGATTTATTCAGATATAGCTATGTATTTCTGATGCAGTTGCACTATATTCATACATAGTCTAGACTCTCCCATAGCTTGAGGCTTATGCCCTAAAAGCTTTAGAGTTTATAATCTGACACTTTAATTCTGAGTTATTAATTTCGAGATATCGATCCTAAATCAGAGTTTTGACATCTAAATAATAAATGATTTCTCATAAACTTAATGCTATTTTATATTCATTATACATACTTGTGAGATGAATTTATTCTCTGTAATGGCCCAGAAATTACAGAGAATTGGCCCAGTAGTTTGAGCACGAGAGTTTCCTGTGCGGACGTGCCTTTCTGCCGCTACTGGAACAGAGAAGTTTTTTCTGATTTATATTCTGCTTTATTAGTTTAAATTGACATATTAACTTATTTCTAGAGTAGCTTTATATTCCTATTTACGGTACTTAAAGTTAAAGTAACTTAGATAGAGATTTGTAGGTATTACTTAGTATCGGAAAGGGTATCAAATACACGAGTTTACCGTTCATAGACAGCCGCCATAGTTACGTGAAAATTAATCAGTAAATCTATTAATCTTGTCGAACTTCATTGGCAATTAAATTGTTCTTTTAACTATATATATATAACGACTTAGAGTACAAACGTAACAAATAATTAATACATACTTGATACTCGTTCGTGAATTCCCGCCATTTTTACACGATAGCATAAGCTTAGTGTAGTATAGTGCATAATATAATATTGTCAATTATTCAGTAAATCTATTAATCTTGATAAACTTTATTGTCAATTAAATTGTATTTTTAACTCTATAAATATATATAACGACTTAACGACTTAATCGTAACAAATAATTAATACATAACTATAGTGGTACACGTGATACGGAAGTTGTATAAAGGGAACACTAGATACCGAAAAAAAAAAAAAAAACAATATATATATCCATATATATATATATATATATATATATAATATAACTTAAGGATTTAATTTTTGTTTTAAATTTTATTGAATTACATTGGAATCATGACTCTAACCAGAGCAGCAAAGCAAAAGGCTCAAGCTAATGGGAGTGCTGTGGTTCAGGGGAGAACTGAGGGGGCCAGTTGCCCTCTGAATCACAGTCTATTAAAATGCACTGTTTGCTTGATGTTTGCGGAGCAGTTGGGTACGGGACATGATACTGCCAAGGGGGATGTCTTTGTGTGTGCACGATGTAAGGAGTGCAAGGAAATCAGGCGACAACTCAGCGTTGTTATGGGCCTTTATGAGAGCTTGAAGGACAGGGTGGATGCCCTCGAAGGAAATAAATTGAGGGGCCCATCAAGCTCTCAGCTGCCCACATCAATGCCAGAGCTTGCACTTGGTCATCAGGCAACACAGAAGCAGCCCCCTAGGCAGAATGCGCTGGTCCCACAGGAACTAGTAGTTGTTGGTGACTCTATTGTCAGGGAAACGGGGAACATGCTTTGTAAAAAGGATAGGTGGAATAGGACCAGGGTATGTCTGCCAGGGGCAAAGGTTGATGACATTGTAGAGCGGATATCATCTTTTAAGGGCACAAAAGGTGATATAGTTGTACACGTTGGCACAAATGATATTAAGAGTAGGAGACCGGCGGAATTACTTAGCAAGTACAGGTCACTGCTGAAAAAAAGCCGTGAATTAGGGTTGAACTTGAAAGTGTCTGCAATTCTGCCCAGACACGATAGGAGGGAGTATATGATGAGAGCCTTGTCGATCAATTCGGCCCTGGAGGGATTGTGCAAGGCTCAAGGGGTAGAATTTTTTTCAGCCTGGACTGTACTTGTTAACAGGAGAGATTGCTTCTACAGGGATGGGATACACTTAAATAGAAAGGGTGCAAGAATTTTTGCTGATGCTGTCGAGGCAGTGTTAGGTGGGTCGGAAAACTGCTAGTTGGGGGGGATACAAGGACTAATAGATTAACAGTAGCCACTGGCAGAGGTGGAAGTGATTCTTGCAATGCTTCTATTGAAATGAGCAGAAGTCTGAAAAACAAGATGCAGGATATTTCAGAGACTGCTGGTAGTCATTGCGTTACAAGTAAACACATGGGTTGTGTTAGGGTAGCTAAGAATAGAAACAGGTGCATGTATACCTGCGTGTACACCAATGCTAGGAGTTTGGTAAATAAATTTGATGAATTTGAGGTATTGCTCAAAACATCAAAGGCAGATATTGTTGGGATATCAGAGACGTGGTGTCACACAGATATAAGTAATGCGGAACTGGAATTTGGGGAATACAATGTGTATAGAAAGGATAGACAGGACAGGAGGGGAGGAGGGGTTATGCTATTAATTAAGAAACACATAAAGTCCAAGGAAGTGAAGCCAGTCGACATCGATGGACAGGGCAGTGCCGAATCAGTTTGGTGTGACATAAGCATAGGGAAATCAAAATTGAGAGTAGGAGTGTGCTATAGGCCTAATGACTCTGATGAGTATAATAAGATATTGTACAGGGAAATAGAGTGGGCCAGTAAATCAGAGAGTCTTATAATGGGGGATTTTAATTTCCCAGATATTGACTGGAATTTGTGGGTTGGTCACTCGCACACTAGCAAGGCTTTTGTGGATTTATTGGATGATTGTTTTCTACACCAGCATGTTCGTGAGGCAACAAGAGGGAGCAATACTCTTGATCTGATTATCAGTAGTGACTCTTCATGCATTAAGAACCTGCAGATAAATGAACCACTAGGTGGCAGTGATCACAGTGTGTTGAAGTGGGATTTACTCAAGGAGGTAACTACCATCAGAGGTAAAGGGAAGGGTTTTTGTTTTCGTAAAGGCGACTATGATGGTCTGAGACAGTATTTAAATTCTATACAGTGGTACCAACTGATGATGTTACCAACAGCAAACTCAAAATGGGAAGCATTCAAGGAACTAATCTTGGAGGCTACCAGGCTTTACATACCAACTAAGAAATATTGTTCAAGGTTTAGGCCTAAATGGTTGTCAGATGAACTAATGAGACATGTGGCAGAGAAGAAAAATGCATGGGATACATATAAATTAATGGGTGACATGGAAGCCTTGGATAGATATAAGTTGGTCTGTAACCAAGTCACAAAGGAGATTAGGCAGGCAAAGGCAGACTACGAAAAATCCTTGGCAAAGGATGCAAAGAAAAACAGAAAAGAGTTCTTTACATACTTGAACTCGAGAAGGAAAGGGATGAATCAGATTGGTCCACTGGATATTGATGGTTCAACAGTTGAGGATCCTGCTCAGGTGGCTAACAATCTAAACGAGTATTTTGCATCTACATTCACGCATGAGGAGTTATTCAGGAAGGAGAATGATGTAGGTAAAGTAAACATTGGCAGTGAGCTGGATGATTTTGTAATAACTGAGAGGAAAGTGGAGGAGAGATTGTTGAGGATAAACATAAAAAAGGCACCTGGGGTGGATGGGATCTATCCAGTTATATTAAAGGAGGCAGCAAAGGAAGTATGCAAACCCCTAGCCATAATTATGAGAGCTTCTTTGGACTCAGGGGAGGTACCCATAGACTGGAGATGTGCAAATGTAACCCCAATTCACAAAGGAGGATCAAAGGCTGACACAAGTAATTATAGACCTGTTAGTTTAACTTCTGTTCCAGGTAAATTAATGGAGGCACTGGTTAAAGAAGCACTGCAGGATCATCTAGACAAGAATTCAGTTATAGCTCAGACGCAGCATGGTTTTGTTAAGGGCAGGTCTTGCCTGACCAATTTGATTGGATACTATGATGTAGTCACAAAAGAACTGGATGCAGGGAATAACTTTGATATTATATATTTGGATCTTAGAAAGGCTTTTGATACTGTTGCACATGGAAGACTGCTGCACAAATTGGAGCAGTGTGGCATTGGAGGCAAATTGCTGCTATGGATAAGGGGATGGTTGAGTGGCAGAAGACAGAGAGTGGTAATCAATGGACACTGCTCAACGTGGACTAATGTTATTAGTGGAGTTCCTCAAGGTTCAGTGTTGGGTCCGTTGTTGTTTTCGGTGTTTATGAATGATATTGATGATGGGATATCAAGTTTAATGTCCAAGTTTGCAGATGATACAAAGGTTGGCAGGGTCGTCAAGGACACTACTGACGCTATGCTGCTGCAACAGGATCTGGAAAGGTTGAACAGATGGGCTGAGAGGTGGCAAATGAAGTTTAACATTGACAAATGTAAAGTACTGCATATGGGAAACAGTAACCCCAGAGCAACGTATCAACTCTGCGGTACCACACTGACAGTGGTGGAGAATGAAAAGGACCTGGGGGTAATTGTGCAGGGAGATATGAAGTTCTCTGAGCAGTGCAGACGAGCTGCAAGAGTAGCTCATGGTGTCTTGTCAATGATATACAGGAATTTTTCTAGCAGGGATAAGGAGGTGATTATTCCCTTGTATAAGGCAATGGTTAGGCCACATCTTGAGTACTGTATACAGGTCTGGAGGCCTCATTTCAAGAAGGATGTAGAGCTGCTGGAACGAGTACAGAGAAGGGCAACAAGATTAGTGAATGGAACAAAGGGGTGCTCTTACGAAGAAAGGCTTAAGTTTTGCAAATTACAGTGTCTGGAGACTAGGCACCAGCGAGGTGATCTGATAGAGGTGTATAAAGCCTTGAATGGTTTAAGCATTCTCAATGCTGATGGGATTCTTCCTCTAGCTCAGAAAAAATCACCTGAGAGGGCATAAATTCAAATTGAGGAAAGACAGATGTAGGATAGACGTGCGGAAATTTGCCTTTAGCCAGCGGGTGGTTGGTTGGTGGAACAGACTGCCATCCCTTGTGGTGGAGGTTGATAGCCAAAATAAGTTTAAGGCTCAGCTGGACAGGTATTTTGAACGAACAGAGGGGTGAAGTGGAAGTGGTTTTTTTTTTTTCTTTTTTTTTTGGCTGATGCTGCATAAGCTTGCTTTCTTGCATCAAATGCCTCTACTAATGCTAAATGCTAATGCTAAAATTGCATTCAACTTTCCATTTTGAGAAACCTTGTCCTGCTCAATCAGCTTCAACTTCTCAAAAATCTTCGACCAATTCCTTAAATGCCGATCTTCAGGTAATTCTCCAGTGGGGCAAAGACAGCTTAGTTGAGTTCAACCCTTCTAAAACTCAGTCTTGTCTTATATCTCGCAAAAAGGATTCTTCTGCTCCTGTGCCTATCTTTGGTGACACTCTGATTTCTAGACAAAATAATATATCTCTTTTGAGGAATACCCTGACTTCTAATCCCTCTTGGCACAAGCACATTACAAATATTTCTTCCTTTGCATCTATAAAACTTGGTTTTCTCTTTCGCTCTCGGCTTTACTTTTCTTCCAAACAGCTGCTCACTCTGTATAAATTGCAAATCCATGGAATATTGTTCCCACATCTGGGGCGGTGCCCCCAAAACCTCTCTCAGGCTTCTTGATTCCATTCAGAAGAAGGCAGTTAGGTTAATTAATGATTCATCTCTAACAGAGTCTCTTCACTCGTCTCATAGACGTACTGTTTCTGCTGCATGCCTCTTCTACAGATACTTCCACGGGCACGGTTCTTCTGAATTGGCTTCTATTATTCCCGCTCTCTCTCTTTCAAAACAGTCCGAACATATGCAGCCACCAGCCAACATCCATTTACTGTCCAACTTCAAACTCATAGAACCAACTTTTCATCTTCCTCGTTTATTCATTCCATTGCCGTTTTCTAGAACAACCTTCCTTCATACGTATTTCCCGAAAATTACAGTCTACAGAAGTTCAAGTTCAATGTCAACAAATATCTTCTTTTTTCTTCTCAACCTTCAACCCAAGCACGGTACTAATACTATAGGTGCTAATACCTCTCGTGTTTGGGGTCTACATAAAAAAAAAAAAAACATATTCAGTGACACAGTCGAGGAAATTAGTATCGTCTTAACAAGTGTGGATGAAGTATTCACATTATGACACTCTTCATTGCTTCTGCTGATCCACAAGGCTGTGCAGCACAAATTTTGCTCAGACCATCCTTTTCCTAAACCTTTATGCAGAATTTGATGAATTATCTCATTCGTATCTAACTCATCAGCAGTCATTCTGAGGGTCAAACAACAATCTGTTACCACAATTTTCTGAGCTTTTGCAACTCTGTTCTCATTTTTGTGAAGGTGGCAAATGCCCGCTTTTTGGGTCATCTCAAACTTTCACGTGTCTGTTTTTGAACTGCTTATACCATTCGAACACACTGGTATGACTTATTGTTTCATCGCCATAAACAGTTTTAATATTTCACAAAATTTGATATTCGTTTGTTGTCCATTGCAAAATTGTGACATAGAATGTTAATGCTACTGAAGAAACTGGCTATTACTTGCAACCTGTCAGCCTACTGGATAGTCTCTTTTGCTCAATCTGTTGGAGGAAGTTTGAACTACAGTACATATTCTGTTTATTTTCCAAATCATCAAACAGCACCAGTCTGGGAACTTTATTGTTGCTTCTCATGTTAATGCATACTACTTGTCATTCGCAAGAGTGCTCATTCTCATTTAATGTTTTAAAGGATTGAAAGTAGCTTACTCTCCTATATTGAGCAAATAAATGGGCAAATAAATAAATAAATAAATAAATAGATAACAAAAGAAGTAACCATTGACTAGTTTACAAACCATTATGTTCTTTAAAGCCCATACCCATTGCAAGTTTGTTAGTTTGTCAGACAACTGCAAGATATTTTTGGGTTTGGACAAATGCTCTGCACACTCAAAAGCTGAACTTTTGCTGCAAGGCCATGTTTATGGGATTTTTGGCCATCAAAATGCACAGTTCTCATTCAGTCAATGGACTAAGTTATTTCTTGATCAACGTGCAGGAACAAAAATGAATTTATGAGACATTACATCATACCAGCCTCAGATCAATAATAGCCAAGATATAACAGCATTCTTAAAGGATTTTAGTATATAGATGCAATATAAACCTTTGTTGATGACAATACTCATCAGTGACGAGTCTGTGCCAACTGTGGAGGGACTGTATAGCTAACAAAAAGAAGTTTGTGTGATTCAAACTGCTAACCTATGCCAAAGGTATCTTGTGATTTGGCAAAAGACTGGATGCAAGAAACATTGAAGAGTGCTTTCACATAGTCAGTGATGCACCAGTAGTTCATCAACTGTGAAATGCATGATAGTGGGTCAGATCGGAACATGGCACTAAAGAAGACAGTGATATTGGAAAGAAAGTGTCCATTGCAAAGAAAGTGTCCAGCGAATTGATCAAGGGGATGGAACATAAAAGTTTAATCACTGAACAGGAAATAATGCACTGAATGAAAAATTTATTTCTAAAAAACCAAAATGTATGATCCACTTAAAAATTCCATGACATTTTCAAGGAAATTAATCTAAAAAAGATTGCTAAATCATATCAAAAATCCCAATCACCTCTTCTACTGCAATAAGTTGTCTCTTGACAACTTGCTGCATGGGAGGAAGACTAAAATAGATTTTTGTAAGTAAATAAAATTTCATTACTTAATATTTTCATGCTATATTTAATGCTGTGATGCATTACATGAATTTAAACAAAAGAAGTGTCAGTAGTCTGCTCATTACTTGTCACCCACCTACCTTTTTTCTTGTGTAATTAAGAGCTTAAAAAAAAAGTTTTTTTTTAAGCTCTTAATTACACAAGCAGAATGTATTTGTTGGACTACAAATTCTAATCATCAGCACTTGATTATTTTTTAAATGGAATATTATCAAAACGAATTTGTACCGAATCACTTGGCAATTTTATTGTGTCTATAGTTTTTGCAATTGTGGGGTCTTCTTTTCAAAATTTAACAAACAGCCAAAGGTGTTTAAAGAATGAATAGAAATAAAATAATATTCTGCAAGAATATAATTTAAAATCACAGTTGAAGTTTAACACTGACAAATGCAACTTACTGCATATGGGTAGCAGTAACCCCAGAGTAATATTGGCATTGGCATCAGCATTACCAGGGAGGCTACCAGGCTTTACATACCAACTAAGAAATATTGTTCAAGGTTTAGGCCTAAATGGTTGTCAGATGAACTAATGAGACATGTGGCAGAGAAGAAAAATGCATGGGATACATACAAATTAATGGATGACATGGAAGCCTATGATAGATATAAGTTGGTCTGTAACCAAGTCACAAAGGAGATTAGGCAGGCAAAGGCAGACTATGAAAAATCCTTGGCAAAGGATGCAAAGAAAAACAGAAAAGAGTTCTTTACATACTTGAACTCGAAAAGGAAAGGGATGAATCAGATTGGTCCACTGGATATTGATGGTTCAACAGTTGAGGATCCTGCTCAGGTGGCTAACAATCTAAACGAGTATTTTGCATCTACATTCACGCATGAGGAGTTATTCAGGAAGGAGAATGATGTAGGTAAAGTAAACATTGGCAGTGAGCTGGATGATTTTGTAATAACTGAGAGGAAAGTGGAGGAGAGATTGTTGGGGATAAACATAAAAAAGGCACCTGGGGTGGATGGGATCTATCCAGTTATATTAAAGGAGGCAGCAAAGGAAGTAAGCAAACCCTTAGCCATAATTATGAGAGCTTCCTTGGACTCAGGGGAGGTACCTATGGACTGGAGATGTGCAAATGTGACCCCCAATTCACAAAGGAGGTTCAAAGGCTGACACAAGTAATTATAGACCTGTTAGTTTAACTTCTGTTCCAGGTAAATTAATGGAGGCACTGGTTAAAGAAGCACTGCAGGATCATCTAGACAAGAATTCAGTTATAGCTCAGACGCAGCATGGTTTTGTTAAGGGCAGGTCTTGCCTGACCAATTTGATTGGATACTATGATGTAGTCACAAAAGAACTGGATGCAGGGAATAACTTTGATATTATATATTTGGATCTTAGAAAGGCTTTTGATACTGTTGCACATGGAAGACTGCTGCACAAATTGGAGCAGTGTGGCATTGGAGGCAAATTGCTGCTGTGGATAAGGGGATGGTTGAGTGGCAGAAGACAGAGAGTGGTAATCAATGGACACTGCTCAACGTGGACTAATGTTATTAGTGGAGTTCCTCAAGGTTCAGTGTTGGGTCCGTTGTTGTTTTCGGTGTTTATGAATGATATTGGTGATGGGATATCAAGTTTAATGTCCAAGTTTGCAGATGATACAAAGGTTGGCAGGGTCGTTAAGGACAATACTGACGCTATGCTGCTGCAACAGGATCTGGACAGGTTGAACAGATGGGCTGAGAGGTGGCAAATGAGGTTTAACATCGACAAATGTAAAGTGCTGCATATGGGAAACAGTAACCCCAGAGCAACGTATCAACTCTGCGGTACTACACTGACAGTGGTGGAGAATGAAAAGGACCTGGGGGTAATTGTGCAGGCAGATATGAAGTTCTCTGAGCAGTGCAGACGAGCTGCAAGAGTAGCTCATGGTGTCTTGTCAATGATATACAGGAATTTTTCTAGCAGGGATAAGGAGGTGATTATTCCATTGTATAAGGCAATGGTAAGGCCACATCTTGAGTACTGTATACAGGTCTGGAGGCCTCATTTCAAGAAGGATGTAGAGCTGCTGGAACGGGTACAGAGAAGGGCAACAAGATTAGTAAATGGAACAAAGGGTTGCTCTTACGAAGAAAGGCTTAAGTTTTGCAAATTACAGAGTCTGGAGACTAGGCACCGGCGAGGTGATCTGATAGA